>NC_071505.1:236792091-237392091 GCF_027887155.1 Malaclemys terrapin pileata
TTCTTTCAAAACAATTACAGGTTTTCCAGTCTGTGACTTTGTCATATTATTGGACTAGGACAGTATAAGTAGTAATAGTTGTTAGGTTGAGTAGGCTGAGCATGCAGTTCTAGTGCTTTTCCTGCTTATGAATCATCTTCCCATGAGACCCTGGGGTGATAGTATTACTTCTGTAAACGGCTTGAGAGAGAAACTGTTTATGCAGAAGAGAATGGCTGCCCATTTTGCACATGTAACATTTGAATAGTCCTTAAATGAAGCCATACTCAGACGTTAGATTTAACTGCTGTTATTCTGCAGATGCTGGCTGATTGGCTTGGCTAAACGGGCTGGAGCTGTGATTGGCACAGAAGATGCTGTAGCCACTGGAGACTCGGAAACTGAAATGCTCTTCTTTCCAAGAGAGATCAGATTATTTCTGTCTAGGAGGATTTCAGTAAAACACATTACATGTGCATTTATTTTACAGTCAAGCTGCTGAGTGTAATTTTTAACTGAGAAAATGGGAAGGAGATCTATTTTGTGACTTCATTTGAAAAACAATAATGCTGCCGTTGAAAGCATATAAAGCAATCTGCTTGGGCAGTGACTGTGCAAATATGTGCATATGTTTTCAGTCAGATGGGGAACAGGAGGCAGCTGAGCTATAAATGATCATGTTCTGACACTTACAGGCTAGGACAGTGTCTGTGGGTGTGGTATATAACAGCAGGCTGCTGGGACTCCTTTTAGCCTGAACTATCTTTCTTAGGCCTTGGCTACACTTGCAGCTGTACAGCGCTGTGAGAGAAACCTGACTTCGTGCAGCTGAGTAGGGAGAGCGCTGCAGTCTGTCCACACTGACAGCTGCCCAGCGCACTATCTTGGCCACATTTGCGGCAATTGCAGCGCTATTGGGAGCGGTGCATTATGGGCAGCTATCCCACCGAGCACCTTTTCCCATTCTGGCGCCGTGGGTTGTGGGAAGGGGGCGTGGGTGCAGGGGATTTTGGGTCCTGTCCCAATGCCCCGTGATGCATCGCTTCGCATCCCAGAAATCCCTTTGTTTCCGCCCACCTTTGGCGCCATCTTTCAACGGTTTCTGTGCAGCGCAATCTGTCTGCGGGAAATGGAGTCCGAACTGCTGAGGCGTATGCTGACGAGTCTCGCCAACACGTCACGTTTGGCTGTCAAACTATTCCTTAAGATCCAAAGTGACAGTGAGAGTGAGGGTGAGGATTCCGATGATGCTATCGAGACGCGTAACGTGTACGACACAAAATTGCTTGTGGAATTCACGGACATGCTTAGCACCGTGGAACACTGCTTTTGGGTTCGGGAAACAAGCACCGAGTGGTGGGATCACATCGACATGGAAGTCTGGGATGACGAGCAGTGGCTGCAGAACTTTCGGATGAGAAAAGCCACTTTCATGGGACTGTGTGAGGAGCTTGCCCCCACCCTGTGGCGCAAGAACACGAGATTGAGAGCTTCTCCACCTGCCAGTGGAGAAGCGGGTGGCTATTGCAATCTGGAAGCTGGCAACTCCAGACAGCTACCAGTCAGTCGCAAACCAGTTTGGAGTGGGAAAGTCGACCGTTGGAATCGTGTTGATACAAGTTTGCAAGGCCATTAATCGCATCCTACTCAGAAGAACCGTGACTCTGGGTAACGTGCAGGAAATAGTGGATGGCTTTGCACAAATGGGGTTCCCTAACTGTGGAGGGGCGATAGATGGGACACACATTCCTATTCTGGCACCACCCCACCTAGGATTCGAGTACGTTAATCGGAAGGGGTATTTCTCCATGGTTCTTCAGGTGCTTGTGGATCACCGTGGGCATTTCATTGACATTAACACAGGCTGGCCTGGAAAGGTGCATGACGCACGCATCTTTCCGAACACTTGGCTGTTCAGGAAGATGCAGGCCGGGACTTTTTTCCCAGAGCGGAAGATCACGGTAGGGGAAGTTGAAATGCCCATTGTGATCCTTGGAGATCCTGCTTACCCATTAATGCTGTGGCTCATGAAACCCTACACAGGGAGCCTTGACAGCAGCAAGGAACGGTTCAACTACAGGCTGAGCCGGTGCTGAATGACTGTGGAGTGTGCCTTTGGCCGTTTAGAGACCCGCTGGCGATCTCTGTATGGGAAGCTGGACTTGGCCGAAAGCAGCATCCCCGCGGTTATATCCGCGTGCTGTGCCCTCCATAATATTTGTGAAGAGAGGGGTGAAAGCTTCACTCAGGCATGGACCTCCGAGGTTCAACACCTGGAGGCTGAATTTGCACAGCCAGAGAGCAGGGCTATTACAGGGGCCCAGCATGGGGTTGCAAGGATTAGGGATGCCTTGAGGGAGCAATTTGAGGCTGAAAACCAGCAGTGATATCTGGTGCCCTGCACGGGCGTAAAGTGCAGTAGTTCCAATCTTTAGGAATCAGTGTCTGCTTAGCAGACAAGCAGACTTGCAGTGCCTGTTTATTTCCTGGGCTAAGGAGTCTTTTACTTTATGCAATAATAAAGAATGTTTTCAAAGCCAAAGAATCCATTTATTGAAAAGAAAAAAGGGGGTGGAGTGGGGAACAGTGCAATCACAGATTTGTGTATGTCCTGTCTGGTGTGCTGTGCAGTGAGTGCTGCACTTCAGGATGGCTATACTGCATGGTGATGGGGGTTGAGTGCAGAGGGTAAGGGTCATGGTCTTCAGGGTTGGGTGGTGAAGATACTGGTGTTGGAGGCAGCGGGTGGTGTGATGAACATGGACGTTGGGGAAAGTGGGTTGGAGGTGACAGTGGGGCACAACAGAAAGAGTTTTGGGACAAGGGCTGTGGGGGGAGGGGCATTTGCGTTTTCGGTACTGCTCCTCTTTCTGCATGGCTACCAGCTCCTGGATAGCATCTGCTTGGCGCTCCAGGATGCTTATGAGCCTATCAGTGCTTTGCTGCCGGTGCGCGGTGCTTTGCCGCCGGTGCGCTGCGTTTTCCTGGCGGATCCCGCTTTCTCTCTCCCTCCAGTCCTGTGCCTTCTCGTTCTCTTTAATAGATTGCCGCATCACTTCTTGCAGCATGTCTTCTTTGCTTTTTCGCGGTCTCTTCCTGAGTCTTTGCAGTCTCTGAGCAGGCGATAAGAGGGACGACTGAGGTCTCAAGGTTGATGCAGCTGTATAGGCAAAACATAACATTTAACAGAGGCGGCATTGTTTATACCAGACAGAGTAATGATTCCCCCCGCACTTGAGTAGAAAACACACAGGGTCTACACAATTGCATAATTTTCCCATCCGAAACAGAGCACGCATATCCACGGGAGCCTCAAAATGGTGAGTAAGGGGGACTGATTGTTTCAGGGCTGCACTGTCTTCTGGGTTTCTGTGCCTTGGGGAGAGCCAACAGCTTCAGGGGGCACCTACACTGAACACTGTCCCAACATTTTCCACAGGAGTTCGTCCTGGACGATATCTCGCTGCTGAGGGTTACCTGGGAAGCAAGGGAGGGTCTTCTATTGCAATGCGGCTTCCGCCCTGGCCCATATGCAGCTTGCCTGTGTTCAGCAATGGTCCCCCCACCCCTCGCGGCACAGTGGCGCGGACACTTTAGCCTGGCTGGGACAAGGACCACGGTGGCTCTCCCTATAAACCTGCGCAAGCGCATTGCACACGTTCTGGATGAGACATTCGAAGAGATTACCGAGGCTGATTACCACGATGTGATAAACCACATCAATGCACTATACCGCATCTACGCATGCATGCTTAACCCTCCTCTCCCAAAGAGCCCGCACCGAAAAAATTCCTTCCCGAAAAAAAAAATGCTTACCGGGAACCTGCTCTTCTATTTGTCCTCCACCAAGTACCGGCCGCTGCGACTGGTTACCATCCTCCTGGCTTGAGAAGAGCTCCTGGCTGCATGGCTCCAGGGATTCCGGGGTGTCTCCATCTGGCCCACCACCATCACTCCCGTTTTCCTCCTCCTCCTCTTCCTCCTCCCCCCCCCCCCCCCCCACCGGCTCTGAAGTGTCCATGGTGGTGCTCGGAGTGGAGGTGGGGTTAACCCCAAGTATGGCAACCAGCTCCTTGCAGAATCTGCAGGTCGCAGGGGGAGTACCCGAGCGGTCATTTGCGTTGCGGGCTTTGCGGTAGGCACTCCGCAGTTCCTTGACTTTAATCCTGCACTGCAGGGCGTCCCGGTCATGGCCCCTTTCCATCATGTCCTTTGATACCTTCCCAAAGGTATCGTAATTCCTACAGCTGGAGCGCAGCTGGGACTGGACAGCTTCCTCCCCCCAAACACTGATGAGGTCCAGCAACTCACCATTGCTCCATGCTGGGGCTCGCTTGGCGTGTGGAGGCATGGTCACCTGGAAAGATTTGCTGATAGCACTCCACGCCACGCCGGGCTGAGCAAACAGGAAGGGGATTTTTAAAATTCCTGGGGAATGTAAAGGGTCAGTCACATGGTTGGTTACCTGAGGCCAGGGCAGTAGAGTTTGAACTGATGACCAGAGTGGCTAGAACAGGCATTGTGGGATACTGTCGAATAATTCTGGAGGCCAGTCACAGCGCATTGGGTGGCCACACTGGCACCGCAGCGCTGCAGCGGCAGCGCAATACTCGCTATTCCTCTCGGAGAGGTGGAGTACATGCAGCGCTGCAACCACGGAGATACAGCGCTGCAAATACCTTGCCAGTGTGGATGGGGAGTGAGTTACAGCGCTGGGGGCGGCTTTACAGCGCTGCAACTCGCAAGTGTAGCCAAGGCCTTAGAGAAGAAGGGAAAGACCAAAACAGTTTCTAGTAGACTCAACATTTCCTCCCTCTTTTGCTGTCAGAAGCAGCACCCAAACATACAGGAATCATGACATGGATCAAGTTTTATGTCTTGGGCTTTTTTTTCCCTTTTTTTCTTTTGACAGTGTAGGATAGTCTGGTCCTTCAACATTCTGTCATAATTTTCATCATTTGTTTAGAGCGGGATGAGTCAATGATTTCTTTACTGGTGGGCTGGGTAAACCTAATTTCAATTCTATTGCGTGTATTTCCACCCCCACCCCCATTCTTGTTATGTCACTTTGACGCTAACTGGCTATAAAACTGAGTCCACCATCGCAAAGAGCAGTGTTATAATTTTTTTATATTACAGTATCACCTAGAGGCCTCAATGCATTAGATGCTGTACAAACATATCATAAAAGACCGTCCCCATTCTGAATTGCTTACAATCTAGAGAGACAAGGTGGAAGGAAGTTACAATCCCGTTTTACGGAACTGAGTTAGAGAGATGAAGTGACTTGCCAGGAGTCTCACAGGAAGTCTGTGAGCAGAGCTGGGAATTGAACCTAAATCTCCCAAGCCCTGGGCCAGCATCTTCACCACAAAGCCTTTCTTTCTCAGGCTCCATCTTTTCTGTTCATCAGGATGTGGATTGAGGAGCAATTTGCCCTGGCAGCTCTGGTTTTTACTTCTGTTGTTTTTAGTGGGGGAACTGAAATGCCACAGCAGCTCTGGTTTTCAACTGGAACACATTGTTTTATAAATGTAAGCCTGTTCACAGCCCCGTGATGAAAACAAACTTGTGTTTTGATATAGGGTCTGTTTATATGTTTTCCAGACTTATTTGCTTAGCTGTTAATCACAGCCTCCTTGTCAACTGCTCAGCTAGAGCTATAAAAAGCCATTGAGGTATAATGTTTCTGGAAATATTTGCTGCCTTTATTTCTATTCACTGGCGGGGGAAGAGTAATTGTTCTCAAACAGGTACAGTAATTAGTTGGCTGTCATCAGCTCTCTTGCCTCTAACAGGGCTGTGATGTCATGTCTGATAGATGGACACTAGCATTTTGTGACTCTGTTCATTGTTAATTCACTCTCCCAGAACAGCTCAGCTGTGAGGTTTCCATGCATGCTTGGCAGCACTGATACCAAAAACATCTGGTCCAAGAATATAGTTCTTTTGCTGGCAGCTGTATGAAAATGATTTTGTACATAATGGAGAAATGCCAAACACATTTACTTGTACACTAAAGTACACAGCCTGAATACCTCTCTAGCAACACAGTATAGATGTACCGAATGAAAGCAAAACCTCAACAACCAATTTATATTCTTAGCAGGCAGGAACATGCGAACAATCTCATGTACCTACCTTACCAGCTGTTCTCAGTCTGGTACAGGATAAAAACCTCTTCAGCACTGTTCTTGTCGTCCACTGTGCTGATGGGTTTGCACAAACATAAGGTTAAACTTAACATGGACTGCCATCCCTGAATACGTTTCTCTGATGGCCACGTTTATTGTCACTGACTGGGATAATGTGTGTCTTGTCTGCATCAGCAGCACCTAGTATATGCTGAAGAAAATGTTAGCAGTGAATCAAGTGACTTGATTGTCTGAGGATAAATTATAACTTGAGTGATTAGGTCTAATATTTATACTAGACTGATGTAATAATCATCTTGTCACTCAGTTGTAAATCATTCTATTATGGTTTTCCCTTTTAATGGTTAATTTTCCAAGTACAAACAGACTGTAAAGATAAAATATAGTCTGCTGAGTTAGAAGATGTGTTCCTTCCTGCTTCTGTAACCTTCAGGGTTACGTACATGGATCCTTTTCTTATGAGAACAAGCAATTCGAGCAGAAATCTTTGCTCCAGCGGAGCTGCTCTGAGCCTGTCTTTTTTTTTCTAATTGCTTCCGTTATGCCACATAGTTCATTCACACAGACTAGTTCAGCTCTTTAACTTTTTTCTCGAAGGTGTCTCTTGACAGAAAGCTTCAGCCAGGCTACAGAAGAAGACAAAAGGGCACCAATGGTGGATCTGTTCTGACATCAGTTGCAGGCTCATTTTTACCCTTTGCAATGAGAGACACTCCTCCCAAGGAAAAGTGTCAGGGGCTTCTGCACAGCCACAGTATCCCTTCTTGCAGTCCTGTGTGAGAGCACACAGAAAGTTAAAAGGCAGAGCAGTCAACTATTACACAACACCACAGCCACTAACCCATTTTTTGGATGGTAGCCTCTTGGGGGCAAGGATGGCATCTTCCCATGTGTTTGTATAGTGCTTATTATACAGTGTCCCCACCCCAGCCTGACCTTGTCGTATAGATGCTATTGCAACATAAGCCGGGAGGAATTGTTCTTACTAAATGCTGCTTGTGGTCAAAAAAGATAAAAGAATGTAATTGAAATTTTAAAGACTGTTAGTAATTGCTGTGGGGTTTTGGGTTTTTTTTTTGGGGGGTGGGGGGGATGTTGATGAAATGTTATAGACATTTCCAGGGGCTATTGAAAATTGAATTTTTAATCAAAAACTCAAAATTTGGCATGATATTGACCAGAGCATCCAAAAAGGGGCTGAGATTACTTTTAAGTTAAGACTCTTGGTAAGTGCACTTACTCACTGTGTCCCTTAATTATGTTTGTAGAGAGGTGTGCAGATTTTGAGGTGCATTTTATTATTAATTTACATATCCTGGCTACTTCATTAAAGAAATCCTATGTTGAATGAGGCTACTTATGGTCTCAAGCTAGACCTTGGCTATGGAGCCTGTGGTGGTTACAGCTTGGCTCCGTATGTGAAACTTTCCTCTTTGGGTATAAACCAGGGTGTGTGTGCAGGTCACACACAGTCAGTATTAAACATGGCTGTTAGCGACACCAACCTGTTACCTAGATGTTTGGAGACTTGCTAGCAGAGTATTAGACGTTGTTTTGTCTGGCAGTTTACCTCAATAGAACTTCTTTTTTTTTTTTTTTTTTAAAGTGTTAAATTTGTTTCTTCATAGTGTGTGTTAAGTGAAGTGTTACTCTTTAAGTGGTTTGCCAGACGGGAGACAAAATGTTTTAAGTGTGTTTTTATTTTTTAAAGCCATTTTTCTAACACGACACCCCTGACAGCGTTACCTTTGCACTTTGAGGCACTTAAAGGAGAAACAGAGCCGTCACAATGTTTTAGGCTATGTCTGCATTGGAGACCTTACAGCGGAACGGCTGCAGCTGTACGGTCTCCTGTGTAGCTGCTTTATGCCGACGGGAGAGCTCTCCTGCTGGCATAATTAAACCACTGCAAATGAGCAGTGGTAGCTATGGTGGCAGGAGAGCATCTCCTGCTGACATAGCGCTGTCTGCACCGGCACGTCTGTTGGTGTAACTTATGTCGGTCAGGGGCGTGGGTTTTTTACACCCCTGAACAACAAAAGTTTTTCCAAAAAAAGTGCCAGTGTAGACATATTAGTGAGGAGTATTTGCTTAATTAAAGCCCGATCAGACTTTTTGGAGCTGGATGGCCCAAGGGATTAGCAATCTGATACAAAGCTATTTCGCCCCCAATCTGTGGTTTTGAAGTCATCTTAGGTTATTAGTAATCAACCTCTCAGTGAGTCCGCCAATGGCTATTTGGTGGCCTTTGAGAAAAGGGTTGGTATTTCAATCCACTTGTTAGTGGCTGAGTGTCAGCATTGCACCAACCATCATGGTTGGCACCCAAAGGATACTGAAGTCTGCAAAGAGAGAGCATGGGTTGATTAGGTATGGACACTGAATGGACTTGTAAGCCCTAAATGTGGCCAACCAAGAACACAGCAGACACTCATGTTAGTGGATTGTCATTGGGAAGATGACATTTTCTAAAGATGGACGATATCCGTGCCATGGCTGTCAGCCCCTTACCACTCACTGTTCTGCTGAAACTAACATGTACAGGACTGTGTTGGCATAGTCAATGAGCAGTCATGCTGCCAGCGGGGAAAGAGAAGTGTGTTTCACATTTCACATGGCTCCATGAATTGCAGTACAGAGCCCCTTCATTGCTGTCTAACAAATAATTACACGTGGTGGACTATAATTTTTCTTTAAAAACTTCCATACCATTTCAGCCCCTCCCCTCCAACCTCACCTCCTCCAAAATAAGGCTACTAAATAAAGCACAGAAAATGGCAACGTTAGTTTGCCCACACAGCCTTAACTCTGCCTTTTTGATGGTGTGCATTCTGATACCATCTTTGATTGCATGATCATATACTTTTTTTGGTTTTCATAGTTTCTGCCTCATTCATGGCAGATGCTGGATGGTGAATGAGGCAAGACTGTAGTGAGTAAAGCCGGAATGTGCCAAACCATTGCTTCATTCACTGGATGAGTTGGATGGCTATAGCATATGATACATGGGGCCGTACTTTGAACAGTAAGGAGAAAAATATCTATTTAACCTTGTTCCCTGAGCTCTGTGTGACTTGTTCGCTGAGTGTATCCTGTACACTGAATGAGTAGGCTGTCTTGTGGAAATGATTTTTAATGTACTTGTTTAGTTATAGACTATCATAATGCATGCACAAGGCCAGAGCTAGGGATGCCAGGCGTCTGGTTTTTGACCGGAACGCCCGGTCGAAAAGGGACCCTGGCGGCTCCGGTCAGCACCGCTGACCGGGCCATTAAAAGTCTGGTTGGTGGTGCTGCGGGTCTAAGGCAGGCTAGTTCCTACCTGTCCTAGCACCGCGCTGCGCCCCGGAAGCGGCCAGCAGCAGGTCCAGCTCCTAGTGAACAGGGGGCGGGGACTCGGGGAAGGGGTGTTCAGTTTTGTGTGATTAAAAGTTGGCAACCCTAGCCAGAGCTAAGGTTACACCAACTTTTTCATTTCCTGACATGGGTGCTTCACTTTTCCACATGAACTTTGCTTTAATATATTTTTGTGTGTGACATAAAACAACAATGTACACTAACATGTTTAGTCTTCCCAGCTTACTTCTGCGTCAAAGCTGGCCTTCCTCCGAGGACAGAAACACTGCCTCACTTTTTTGTTTTTGCACAAGAAAATCTTTCTTTATGGCAACCACATCTTTTTTTTGTCAGTGGTCCCCCATATAGGAAAATCAGTTCTTTATTTCATTTGTGTTGCAGTCTCGTTTTTTACATCCCGTAGCTAGAATTTTCCTTTAATCGTGTAGGTTTGAAGATCTGAAATATGATTCTAGAGCAAGAGCAAATATTTTTAATACAAGTAATGGGGATGCAAAGTAATGGTAATGTAAGAAGAGTACCGTACACTCCACATTTTGAGGGAGCTCAAGAAAGTTAAAGGCTAGTTTGTTATCAAATGTGTAAATAATACAGATGTGATGAAGATGGACAATGAAATTCTACAGATGAGATAAATATGCATTTGAGAAGTAAAACATTAAGTAACCATGACCAAGAGTCAGGACACCAACCTAGGAAATATTTTGAAGGGGTTTGCCCTGAGGGGTTGCTTTCGTGGTTGCCCTCAGCAAATACTGTAGTGTCTTTGTCTTAATAAAGTCAGTTGCAATGCACCCCTAACATTACATAGCTTCTTTCAGTTGTGACCTTAATGCAAGTCATGCAGTGAGTAATAAAGGTGCCAGAGGCAGAATGAGATGAAAGAGGGAATGTCCTAGACATAGAGATTAGGGGAGGAAGTCCTTTTAGGGAGACAACAAATGAGTATTGTCTTTAAGTGGTTTTGGCTCCTATTTTCAGGCAAACGCTTCCAGCCTGTGTTCACACAGTGCTGCTTGCACAGGCTGCTTCAGGCGTTGCTGAAAATCCTTTTAAAACCATAACCATCTGTCATACTCCCTTGTGCAGTTACCTTTCACTTGCAATGCTATCAGTGGGGCTGTGGATGTAAAGCAGGAGTTTTCAACTCATGTGCTCTGCAATGGCTGCCTCGAACTGTACCCTCAGCACACAGTAAAGAGAACACTGTCCCAATGGTAGAAAAGCCCCGCTCTGTTTTGAATGCAGCTGTGTATTTTTAACCCATTTGGTAGAAACTTGAAGCAAAAAGGTGCCCAGGTATATGGTTGTGAAGGATGGTCCTGGTGTCCTGGCCAGTTCCAGTGAAGCGCGGGTTTTGCAATAGCAAGAATATTCTTGTTTTCTGCAGTCCATTCAGGACACTGGGCCAGTGCGTTGCCATTCTCCTGCTGTGACGATGATATCAAGTGATACACGTTGAAGCAGTTTTGGTTTGTGGGCAAGATTGCATGGATATGGTTTATCATTCACTTCATGGATCAGGTATTGCCATAACATGCAGGGTGTTTTGAAAATATTTTAGTTTTTTCCCTGTCTTAGGAGTATAGACTCAAAACACAGGACAGCTCAACGGGTGGTTTTTGAGGCAACTGTAATTGCTGTGCAGCTCTCCCTTGTAGGTCAGCTGCACAATGCTGGGCCTTAGCAAGACGCTCAGGAAGTCACATACTGCAGTCAAGGTTTTTGGAAGACAGTGTCCACTAAATGCTTATTACTCCTGGTGGTTTCTTCACCTTTTATTTTTATTTATTTAAAAAGTGAAGCAGACATTTTGTATTGATTCTGAAAATACCTCTAGAAAAGATCTTTGAAGCTGCAGAGTTTAGCTGTCCAGCGTAGTAGTTCTTCATGTTGATCTGTTCTAGCTACTTGCATTTGGTGGGTTTTATTCTAGTTGCATTGTGTTCAGATATGCCATATCTTAAAAATAGCTAATTTAAATAATTACTGTGATGTTGTGCAGTCCATATGGTTTTATAAGAATATGATAATAAGTGAATATAAGGCAACTGGGATATGCTTCATGCAAAAGGTCTCTTGTAAGGTATCATTACAAAAGCTTATAATCTACTGAGTGTGATCATCCGATTTTGTATAAATGTACCACTCTTGTATCTAAAACTAGAAATATGAAATATAACTCTGAGGGCCTATTGTAATTATGCAAAGTGTGGGCCATTAATAGTGGTTTGGAATCTTGATGATTCACATTAACCAGGACCATATTCTGCAGATGGCTATGTTTACCTGTAAGTTTTCCTGTGTATGTGTGTACTGGCAAGTGGGTAAGGAAGTCTTGCAGTGACATGTGATCATGTCACCTGAACTGGAATCCATCTTTAACCTGGTGCTTTTCCAATGGGGGGGGGGAGGGGTGGAAACCCAGAGGGACAAAGGGTTCCCGCCTTATGCAAAAGATATATATATATATATATATATATATAAGGGGTGGAACAGAACAAAGAGGGAGAGGAGCCATCATGAAGAATCCCCTAGCTATCACCTGAGCTGGAACAAGAGCTGTACCAGGGGAAATAATTGTGCCCAGGCCTGGAAGGTATCCAGTCTGAGGAAAAAACGTCCTAAAGCATCTCTGAGGGTGAGATGATCTGTATTCAGTTTGATTAGACATAGATTTGTGCATTTTATTTTATTTTGCTTGGTGACCTTACTTTGTTCTGTCTGTTACTACATGGAACCACTTAAATCCTACTTTCTGTATTTAATAAAATCACTTTTTACTTATTAACTCAGAGTATGTATTAATACCGGAGGGAACAAACAACTGTGCATATCTTTCTATCAGTGTCATAGAGGGCGAACTTCTGTGAGCTGTTTTCAGGTAAACCTGCAGCTTTGGGGCAAGTAATTCAGACCCTGGGTCTTTGTTGGAGCAGACAGGAATGTCTGGCTCAGCAAGACAGAGTACTGGAGTTCTGAGCTGGCAGGGAAAACAGGAGCAGAGGTAGTCTTGGCACGTTAGGTGGCAGCTCCCAAGGGGGTTTCTGTGATCCAACCCATTACAATTACATTAGCTGATTATCGCATTGCTCTGTGTCTAGTGAGAAGTACTGTTACATAGCTATTGGGTGTGCTAATAATGCATTTAACACACAGAATATCTGTTGGGAAGGGAACAAAAACTTTTGTAATTTCCAAGTGCAAGGTATACGGTGGCCGCCAGATGGCACTATTCCAGGCAAGAGTCTGAATTCTGTTTATTTGTGATGTATATGAGTTTAAATCTTGAGAAATGGTATTACTGTATTGTGTTGGATCTCAGCATAACTACTGTTGTAACCACTAGTCAATTTACAGGCAAGGTCCTTTGTTAGAATGACTATATTTAGAAATTCCTAGAGATACTAAATGGCCTTAAAATATTAAAGTAATATCTGTAGTTAAATAATGAAAACTGGAGAGGAATCCACTTGATTTAATCATGCAGCCCTTACAAAAATATAGCTTACTGCAAAAATTACTAGTAATCAGACATTCTGTCACAAACAGCTGGTGAATATATAAGTGAAAACACTTAGAACAGTGGTATCGCAGGCAGAGACAAAGAACGTTTCTATGGGAGTTTGTATCACTGATAATGGCCTACAGTGGTAATTGGTGCCAGCTGCATAAAATCACTAAGTGGGGCTTACCAGCTGCCTCTGCCTTCCAAGGAATAGGATGTAGCCTTGTATTTCTTCCTGAGAGGGAGACTTTCTCTCCGCAATCATTTAAAACTTACTCTTTGTCTTTGTGACCAGTGGTCTCTGGAAATTGACAGAATAGTAGTAACTGTGCATGGAAGATAGTGTAGGCTGGAGTGCCAGCTTTCAATGCACCTTAATCCTAACATACAACAACCTTTCTGTTCCAGCCCCAGGTCTTTTCTGGGCAGATGTTGCCAGTCATGTTACAAAATATCCTTTCAGTGAAGCGTGCGTTAATGAGTAGTGCTGGGTGGGAAATAGTTTTCCTGTCGTGTGAAAGCTTTCAAGACTTCCAAGTTTTTCCCCATCTAATAGTGACAATCAATCTCAAAAAATTTCATGAATTGATTAAACCAAAAAAATATTTTTGGATTGGGTCAATCAAAACATTTCATTTAGATTTTGGCATTTTCTTATTTTTAACCTTGTTTAATATAAATAAACTAAAATTTTAAAATGAAAAGTCATTGTGCACTGGAAAATGGAACTTTTCATTTAAAAAATGTCAAAGTGGAAAGTTTTATAATCGGGAGATTGCTCAAAAGTGATCCTTTCCCGTGGGCAATTTCACTTGTGACAAATCAGCATTTTCTGATGAAACATTTAGTCAGAAAATTAGCAACCAGCTCTGCTAATGAGACCACCCCATTTTCGTACTATTATTTGTATTGCCATAACGCCTAGAAACCTTAGTCCCATTTTTCTGCTAGGCATTGTTCAAACATTCGCTGTCCCTGCCTTGTAGAGTTTACAGTCTAAGGTCCCAATCTAGCAAACGCTTACGCATTGTAACAACTTGCAGTATTGGGGTCTAAGTACGTACTACAGTAAAACCTGCCAAGAGCGACCACTCATGGAAGTTAGCACACCAGCGAGCGGAGGTGTTCTGTGGCCTCTGCAAGTAGGTGCTCGTGACAGTGGTCTCTCTTTACAAGTGGTCTCTAAGGGCAGGTTTTACTGTACTTGCAGCCAAAGAATGATTTCAACCTAAAGGCTGACACATTAATCCTTGGGTTCAAAAAATTGTAATGCTCAGAATTAAGATTCAAGTAAGCAAATATAGTTAAATGGTTATGTATTTTTTGCCTTAAATGGTACTTGATTGTTTTTAATGATATTCTACTCCTGAGGGCATTCTGCACAAAAAAAATTTAAAAAAATTGTGCACAGTGTTTTAAAATTCTGCAAATTTTATTTGTCAAATAAATGTGGAGGCTCCAGCATGGCACTGGGGAGCACAGGTCACTGGCTGCACAGAAGTGGGAGATCACTGTACAGCTCCCCCCAACCCAGACATGGAGTCAGTGGTGAGGCTGCACCCAGTGCATGGACTGGGCCTGCAGCAGAAACACCGCCAGGGCCCTGCCCTTCCGTGCCAGGTGCACCAACTGTGGCCAGGCAGGCTCAGCAAGGCAGGATCCAAGTGTGGAAGGTCTCAGTGTGTGGGGATCCAGGTGTGGGTTGAGAGGGTTCTGTGTGGGGCAATCTGGGTGTGGGCGGGATCTGGATGCACAGGGGCTTGTTAGGGGGTTCTGGATCCAACGGTAATGGGACTCTGCAGTGGGGTCCAGGTGAAGGTGGTTGGGGCTCAGCTGCAGCGGGGAAGGTCTGGATGGGGGGGGGAGATAGCGCTCAGCAGGGGGGTTTGGGTGTGGACGGCTCGAGGGATGTGTGTGTCCAGATGCTGGGGGAGTGGGGTTCTGAGTGCGGGGGGGGGGGGGGGGGTTTGAGGATCGGCAGGAGGGTCTGGGTAGGAGGGGGTCTGGATGCACGGGGGTTAGGTGGATGGGGGAGCAGATCTCTGTACAGGGATCCCTCCCCCTGCAGCTGAGGAACAATGGGTACAGGAAGGGGTGTGTGTGTGTGTGTGTGTGTGTGTGTGTGTGAAAGAGAGAGAGAGAGTTTGCAGAGCTTCCTGCAGCTGGGGGAGAAATCAGAGGGTGGGTCTGACCCAACCCCAGATGCCATGCACAGGGGAAAAGGAAGTCCCGTTCTCCCCAGCCCAGCTAGGACTAGCAGCTGAACCCAGCTCAGGGTAGGTAGCCGCATTTTCCGCAGTCCTGCCTCCTGCCCCACAGTGATTTACCTCTCTGCTGGCTGCCCTGGGCACCCAAAACGTACTGCTGGGGAGGGGCGCATGACAGCTCTTGTGGCTTCCCCTTTCTTCCCTGTCAGAAAGTCATTTTTCTGCGGGGAAGCAAAGAAATCTGTGGGGGACATAAATTCTGCACATGCGCAGTGGCACAGAATTCCCCCAGGAGCAAAGTGTAGTACCTGTCCTTATCTGTTTAATTGCTGTATGATACCCCATTTTAATTGTTTGTACCTTCAGGCCAATGGAAGAAAAGCTTTTTATTTTTATTCCAACGTATTTTAAATATTCAACAAACAGAAAAATATAGGTTTATTAGCAGGTAGAATTGGTCTTATTATTTCTGGACAGATTTTGGAAGGCCTTTGTCACATTTAAAAAAAGCAAAACCTGTGATATTGCTAGGCAAGTCAATATCTTTCAGACTTATGCTTGCTGAACTACTTTACCATAAATTAGTGACTCCATACATTTTTGTTATCTTTCATTGTTATTGTGTCTTTCTCTTTTGTGTGCGTAATTAGTTAATATAAATTAATATTAATATAATAGACAAAAAATTATGAAATATAATGGAAGATTAGAGTAACTTGGTTGTCAGCTTTAAAGACCGAAGTCACAAATTCCTAAGTTGCTAGGTTGAGCTGCCTACCGCTTCCCGGCTCTCCGAGCTCTGGTCAAGTGAAAAAATATCTCAAGTGGTTAGGGGGCACTAGTCTGAGTATAAAGAATGAGTTCCAACAGTGAACTCACCAAAAAATAAATAATTTAATGACATACTAGGTTATTGATTTTAAGTGGGCGGAAAAATTGAGTCCTCTTTGAAGATTTGGTGACGCTAAGAGCACCAGAGTCGTTCACCTCTGTAATCCAGAGTTCAAATTTGATGGAAACCATATGGTATGGTCTTTCTTTTGGGATGTGGACAAATGTCCCTTAGAAACTAGTCTAACAGTTTGTCGTATTGAATTATGATTGGTGGTTATTATTAAGAAAGAGGCCCAGACGTGGAAAAGCAGGGCTGCTGCTAGTCAGGGACTGAGGTACATTGACACAACTTCATGGGAATGGGATAACTGACAGTGCATTGTGTGCTGCACTCTGCTAGATTTATCCAGTTCTATCTGCCTTCCTTTTGTCATTCTAAAATTCACTAGATTTACTCCTAAAAGCTACTAGACGGAACGGAAACCCCGACCATAGCTTTGTGGGTCCAGTCGTGTTCCTGTTATGGTCGTTGTGAGCAGGACTGAGACCTGCACTACTTAGGAGTATTTTTAAATACTATTTTTGAGAAATATATCCTTTGTAAGCAATGTCTTTTTGCCTAAGACCATAAATATGTGTGACCAGCCTTCAGCATGGCCTGTCCATTATAGTTCAAGGTTTGTTGTGTTTTTGTGGATTTGACAAAAGAATACAAAAGAACTTTTGATGCATCAGAAGTCACGCCAAATAGCAGATGAGTCCAGTTACTTCAAACATCATGCCTCATAGTTAGAAATGATGAAATGTTTGTTTTTTCTCAGGAACAATGTTTATAGAGGACTCTGATTCACCATGTCATTTTAATATTTTATACAATGTTCTAAACATACCCAGCACTTACAAAACATCTTTAAAAAAGAAAACTTAAAGAAAAGATAAAAACAGGTTAATTGTGGTGCATTTGGGGTTCTTCCAGATTAATAATTAAAATAGATTAATATGGAGGACACAGTTTACGTGTAAAGTAATTACTTTTTGTTTAGAGCAGTGGGTGTTTCTTTTATGCTAAGAAAAAAGCTAAAGCAATGTGGTTAATATTTAGCTAGTGTTCTGTTACCTGACACCTGCACGTGTTGTGAATAGTATACTTTACGATTAGGCATTTTACAGATTGCAAAGAAATTTACTGTTTTTAGAATTTCCCCCATATCAGTTGCCGATACTGTGGAAGAATCAACAGTTTTGCTGGGATGTTGATGAGCTTGCCCTCCGGTCGAACTGAGGCTTTAGTTTCTCATTGCATGTGTCTTTCCCCTGTACATTTGAGGTGCAATAGAATGCAAAGTGATTGAGACCAACAAAGCTAGGCCACCCATTGTCTTGTTCTATTACAAGGTGGCCAAACTTACTGACCCTCCCAGCCACATGCAACTATCTTCAGAAGTTCAAGAGCCAGGGCATGCCTGCTGGGGCTCAGGGCTTCAGCTCCACTGCGGGGTGGTGGGGCTAGGGGTTTCAGCCCTTCAGGGAGGGGAGTCTTGGGGCTTCAGCCCTACGAGAGGTGCCTGCCCAGGCTTGGGGCTTCAGCCCCACTCCTGCGAAGCCCTGAGCCCCGGCAGGTGCATCCTGTGGAGCTGAAGCCCCGAGACCCCCCTCCCCGCTGGGCAGAAGCCAGAGGCAGTGTGTGTGGGGCGGGCGGGGGGGGGGGGGGCATGTAACCCCATGTGCTCCCTCAGATTTTTGCTAAGGTTTGCTGGCCACGCTAGGTCTTTTGGTGCCACCAGGCCTCCTCTGCACAACAATTGCTGGCGCCAGCAAGCTGGGAGCTGCGGCTGTGGAGAGAGTCAGTGGCAAACAGCTGGGAGCAGCAGGGAGAGCCCTGCTCGAGGTGCTAAAGCAGCAGCAGCAGCACCTCCTTGCAGCTCCCAGCTGTTTGCTGCTGCCTCTCCATGTGGAACTAACACCTGTGAGCTGCAGGGAGGGGCCGCTGAGGGTAAGAGGGGGGAGGGGGGATGATTCAAGCTGTTGGGTGGGAGCCTTTAAATTGTGCCCACCCTCCCCCCGGTAGGCACCAGTCGTCTCTGGCAGAAGCCCCTAGTCCCACCCCGCCGGACAGAAGTCTCCCCCACTCCCCGCACCCCCCAATCTGGGCAGGGAATGGTGGGGGCAATGGGGAGGCTCCGCGAGCTGCACTTGAACTGTAAAAGAGCTGCATGTGGCTCGAGAGCTGCAGTTTGGCCACCCCCAGTCTATTAAAGGGACTCCAGGGTTATTGTTGGTTGGGATATTGTTGGCTGGTGTTTCTCCTCACTAGTAGGTTTTGAGCCCTCTTCCTTCCTAACATTCCCTCCATAGACAGGCATACTGCCTCCAGCCATGTGTTCAGAGGTGAAAGTAAGCCGGTCCGGTACAGCGTACTGGTAAGAGCCGGTACATAGCCAACTGTACCGGCTGGGCTGCTGCTGATGGGGGCCAAAAGCTGGAGCCCCCGGCCCTTTAAATTGTTGCCAGAGTCCCAGGGCTCCCGGCCTTCGCTAACACTACCATGGGGCTCTGGCAGTGATTTAAAGGGCCTGGAGCTCCCGACCACTGCTACTGCACCAGCAGCTGGAGCCCCGGGTCCTTTAAATCGCTGCTGGAGCCCCAGCCACAGCGCTTCCGCCCGAGGCCCTGCCCCTTCCGGTCTCCCCCACTCCCAGCTCAGGACCCTCGGGAGCCAAAAAAATCTTACCGCATTATAAGTGAAACCGCATTATATTGGACTTGCTTTGATCCACCGGAGTGCACAGCACTCCACCCCGCCCCCCCACCCCCCGGCGCACTGCTTTACCGCGTTCTATCCGAATTCGTGTTATATTGGGTCGCGTTATATTGAGATAGAGGTGTACTTTCACCCCTGCATGTGTTCTGCTTCTCACCTCCAAAGCCACTCTACTCCTCCCAGATCACGCACCCCACCTGTACTTTAAACCCTTTCCAGCCCCCAGGTTTTAGCTGCCTCTAAGGCATTTTGTGTAGAGCTGGATTACATTTGGGTTGGAATTTTGCCTGGAAATGCATTTTTGGAGTTCCAAACTATTTGTAAATTTGGGTTGAATTCAGTTTGACTACGTTTTGTGTGAGGAAAAACCTTGAAAACAAATTTTGGAAATGTCAAAATGAGCCAGTTTGATACTTGGTTTCAAATCAGATTTTTTTAAATGTCACTTTGAAACAGTATTCAAAATATTCATTCACCCCAAGCAAATGTTTTTAGTGTTTTTTGCTTCGCAAAAAATGAAAAACATTTAGTTTTGGTTTCAAACAAAACAATTTTTTTTTTGGGGTTCAGCTACCGAATCAAAAAATCAATGATTTGCTAAATGTACTGTTATCTGTTGCAGAAAACCTCTTATTCTGCTCAGTTTGGGTCTGGAGAAAACCAGATGCCTTTCTTCGCCTGGGCAGGAATGCTTGACCAAGGGAGTGAAGCCCCTTCCTCTGTCTTTGTGTACAGTATCCTGTTTACATGCTGGACTCCCAGCCATGCTCTTCCTCTAGGGCCATATGGAGCAGGAGCGAACTCTAACAAGCAGTGCAAATGACTCATTCACATAAGTGAGACAACTTCCTCAGTTCCCAAGTTGTCTTCCTGATGCAGACTCACTTTGTCTGCTGCTCTTTGCAAAAGATGGGCTCCCATCCAACCCACTCCTGAAAGCACACTTCAACTGTGAAAACCTGCTCAGTGAGATTTAAATATAACTGGTCAATTTTTTTTTTCAACTTTAAAAATGTTTCAAGAAGGGGAAAATCCCCCCATAACCCTCC
This sequence comes from Malaclemys terrapin pileata, assembly GCF_027887155.1. NCBI lineage: Eukaryota > Metazoa > Chordata > Testudines > Emydidae > Malaclemys > Malaclemys terrapin. The sequence continues at coordinate 236,811,942 of NC_071505.1, forward strand.
CAATTCAGGGTGGGTTTTTTATCCATTCTAGTTTTGAGTTGCCTTCTGCGGGTCACATTGGAAGGCTTGTCAGCAAGTTTTATTTTTTTAAAAAAATTCTATGCTTATAATAACTTTGAAGAGAGATACTGTCCTACTTACTATTACTTTTGTTAAGTGAACCCTTCTGGTCTTTCCAAAACACTCTTGTTTCAAAACACTACTTGTAGGAATCTTTCATGGAATTGAAATCAGTTACGTGTATATCTTTTCAGTCATTTATTTCTTTTCAGCATTACTGAAGTTCTGGAGAATAAATGTTTGTTTCAGATAATCTTCCCAATAAGCACTGAAGTTCTGTGGCATGAAGCCAGATTGTGTTTACTGATCATGCTGCTGATATAAATGGAACTTTCCCTTATATCTATCCATGCGTGTGAGAGAGGAGATAAATAATGTATTTGTCATAAAATATGTGCTTTTTGTTTTGTTCGAAAGGATGAAGAAGAAGAAATCAAACTGGAGATAAATATGCTAAAGAAATATTCGCATCATAGAAACATTGCAACTTATTACGGTGCTTTCATTAAGAAAAGTCCCCCAGGACATGATGACCAATTGTGGGTAAGCTGACGTTTCCCCAGCATGCTCGTAGGCTTTTTCCCTTTGGTTGTAATTTGAGGACAACAGAAAGATCATATTGGGAAAACAACATTAATGAAATGTGGTGTTTTATGAAGGTTGTTTTATTATAAATCACCCAGGCTGATTGTGCAGCCTTAACAAGAAAATCAAGCTAAAATTTGCTATTAATGTTTAATTCGCTATGTAATGTTTAATTCACCATGAAAATCTTAGATGTCTCTACACAAGGAGTATGCAGAATATACAGGAAGACCTGAAAGTATTAGAATGTAAGCTAAATTATGACTTATTTGGTGTATCAGAGACTTGATGGGATAAGTCTCATGACTGGATAATTGGTATAGAAGGGTATGGCTTGTTCAGCAAGGACAGACATGATAAAAAGGGGAAGTGTTGCATTGAACACGAAGTGTATATACACACTTGTGCTGAGGTCCAGAAGGAGGTGAGAAGTAGACCAGTTGAAAGTATCTTGGTAAAGATAAAGGGGTAAAAAATAAATAGGGCTGACGTCCTGGTAGGTATGTACTTAGACCACCAAATCAGGAAGAGGAGGTGAATGAGGCATTCTTAGAACAAACAGAAATATTTAAAACATAAGACCTGGTAGTAATGGGGAACTTAAACTATCCAGACAACTGTTGGAAAAGTAATATAGCAAAACACAAAATTTTCCGGTAGGTTCTTGAAATATATAGGGGACAACCTTTTGTTTCAGAAAGTGGGAGGAAGTAACCAGGGGGACAGCTGTTTTTGACTCGATTCTGGTCAACAGGGAGGAACTGGTAATGAATATGAAGGTGGAAGGCAATTTGGGTGAAAGTGATTGTGGAATAGTAGATTTCATTTTCCTAAGGAAAGGAGGGACTGAGAGCAGCAGAATAAGGACAATGGACTTAAAAAAAGCAGACTTCAACAAACTCCGAGAACTGATAGGTAAAGACGTATGGGAAGCAAATGGATAAAGAAGTTCAGGATAACTGCCCGTTTGTCAAGGAGACAATATTAAAGGCACAACTGCAAACTATGCAGTTGCAAAGGAAAAATGGGAAGAATAGTAAGGCCAATATGGCTCCATCAGCAGATCTTTAATGACCTGAAAGTCAAAAAGGAATCCTATTTAAAAAAAAAAAAAAAAATGGAAACATGGACGAATTGCTAAGGAGTACAAAAGGATATAACTAGCATGTAGGGAGAAAATCAGAAGGGCTTGAAGAAGGAGAAGGAGAAGAAGAAGAAGTAGTAATAATAATAATAATAATAATAATAATGAGTTACGCCTAGTAAGGGACCTAAAAGATTCTTTAAATACATTAGGAGCAAGAGAAAGATGAAGTAAAGTATAGGTCCTGTAGCCTGATCAATTATTGCTAGTGTGTATACTAGGATTGTTAATTCTTTAGCACAGGTTCTTCCCTTTCAGGCGGCTACACAGAAGTTTGTTGTTCGTTCCTGGATTGATGTGACCGACAACAGAGATGATAAACGTAAAAATAAGCTTTACTTAACATCCAAATAAGTCAGCTCATTAATATAACCAAACAGCATAACACATACAGAGAAATAGGTTTTAGGATTGATAGCAAACTCACATATCCTTAAACATTATGTAAAACAAAGCTGGAAGAATTCAGTCAGTGGAGTACATCAAAAGAAAGCAGGTCATGAACCAGTTGCTACTGTTTCAGGAACCTGATGCACCCAAAATTTAGGGAACAAAGTCAGATCTTTTTATACCCATCCTTTATGTGATCTTTCAGATACATGCCCATATCTGACCCTTTCCTAGATCATCATAACCTTTATTTCTGCCCATTATTTATGTGGTATTCCAGATAACCATAATTATAATTCTGATCACTGACCTCAGCAATTTGTGTCAATCAGTTTCTTACTAAATCATATATATCAGAGCAGTCTAGATGCCTAGTTACTATGTTACAAAATATTGCAAAAGCCCCCAACTGTCCTGTTATTTCAAGGTAAGTTTGCAGGCATGCAGTGTATCTGTTTTTCTGCTATCAACTTGTTTGTTTGCAGAATGAGAAGGTACAACTTATGACTTGTGGTTAAGTCCTGAAGCCTACTTTGGATAACTAAAAATCAAGTGTATCACACTAGGCCTTACACTCCATAAATGCCTAATATCCTTCATATTTGTGTTTTCTAATTTTCCCCAGCATGTTTCAAGTTAATAGCATTTCAAACCTATCAACACTATACCCCTGTAGTGTTGTTACAAAGGCAGAACAGGGCATAACAGAGGAGGAGAGTTAATAACTGATCATATCAAGAAGCCTGTTTTGCTTCAGTCCTCACTAAAAAGGTTAATGATGACTAGATACTCAACACAATATTAACAACAAGGGGGGAAGTGACGCAAGCTAAAATAGGGAAATAACAGGTTAAACAATATTTAGATAAGTTAGATGTATTCAAGTCGGCAGGGCCTGATGAAATTTATCCAAGGATACTTTAGGAGTGGCTAAAGCAGTCTCAGGACCGTTATTTTTGAGAACTCACAGAGGAAGGCAGAAGGGCAAACATAGTATCTATCTTTAAAGAGAGGAACCAAGAGGACCCAGGGAATTATAGAGGAGTCAGCCTAACTTTGATACCTCAGAAGATACTGGAACAAATTATTAAACAATCAGTTGGTGAACACTTAAAGGATAATGGGGTTTTAAGGAATAGCCAGCATGGATCTGTCAAAAACAAATCATGACAAACCACCTTTACTGGATATTTTGGGCGGGGAGAGGGGGATGTGGAAGAGCAGTAGCTGTGATATATATTGGTTATTGTAAGGCCTTTGACACAGTCCCACAGATATTCTTATAAGCAAACTAGGGAAATGCTGTCTAGATCAGTGGTTCTCAAGCTGTGGGTCGGGACCCCAAAGTGAGTTGCGACCGCATTTTAACAGGGGTTGCCAGGGCTGGCTTAGGTTTGCTGGGGCTCAGGGCTGAAGTCCGAGTCCTGCCGCCGGGGGCCAAAGCTGAAGCCTGAGGGTTACAGGCTTGGGCTTCAGCTTTGACCCCTTCCCCGCCCAGGGCAATGGGGCTCAGGCTTTGGCTCCGTCTTCCCCTCACAGGACTGTGAGAATCAGGCGGACTCAGGCTTCGGTCCCCCCTCCTGGAGTCGTGTAGTAATTTTTGTTGTCGGAAGGGGGTCGTGGTGCAATGAAGTTTGAGAATCCCTGGTCTAGATGAAATTACTACAAGGTTGGTGCCCAACTGTTTGAAAGACCATACTCAGAGTAGTTATCAGTAAGGCTAAGATTTAGTCACGTGTATTTTTAGTAAAAGTCATGGACAGGTCATGGGCAATAAACAAAAATTCACAGCCTGTGACCTGTCCATGACTTTTAATATAAACACCCCTGACTAAATATTTGCTGCTCCAGGGCCCCGCTGCTCTGGGGGGATCCCTGCTGCTGAGGTGGTCCCCGGAGCCAGCTCTGGGGGGGCCGTGGGATCAGCTACAGTGGCCACTGCAGCTGCGGAATTTCACGGAGGTCGCAGAAAGTCACAGAATCTGTGACTTCCGTGACCGGCTCGCAGCCTTAGTTATCGATGGTTTTCTGTCAGGCTGGGAGGGCGTATCTAATTGGGCCCACGGGTCAGTCCAGGTTGCTACTATTCAATGTTTTCATTAGTTAGTGACTTGGAAGATGGAGGGGAGAGTGTACTTATTAAATTTGCAGATGACACATAGCTGGGAGGCGTTGCAGGCACTTTTGAGGACAGGATTAGACTTCAAAACAACCTTGACAAATTGGAGACTAGATCTGAAATTCAATAAAGACAAGTGCAAAGTACTTCACTTAGGAAGGAAAAATCAAATGCATAATTACAAAATGGAGAATAACTGGCTAGGTGGTAGGACTGCTGAAAAGGGTCTGGGGTTCATAGTGGATCACCAATTGAATATGAGTCAACAATATGAAGCTGTTGCAAAAAAAGACTAAAATAATTTTGGGTGTGTTTTAATAGAAGTGTTGTATGTAGGACACGGGAGGTAATTGTCCCACTCTATTCAGTGCTAGTAAGGCCTCAGCTGTAGTAGTGTCCAATTCTCAGCACCACACTTTAGGAAAGATGTGGATAAATTGGAGAGTCCAGAGGAGAGCAACAAAAATGACGAAAGGTTTAGAAAAGCTGACCTATGAGGAAAGGTTAAAAAAACTGGACATGTTTAGTCTTGAGAAAAGAAAACTGATGGGGGCCATGATAACAGTCTTCAAATATATTCTGGGCTGCTGAAAGAGGACTGTGATCAGTTGTTTTCCATGTGCTCTGAAGGTAGGACAAGAAGTAATGGGCTTAATCTGGAGCAAGGGATATTAAGGTTAGGTGTTAGGGAAAACTTCGTAACTATAAGGATAGTTGAGGTCTGGAATAGGCTTCAAAGGGATGTTGTGGAATCCCCATCATTGGAGGTTTTTAAAAACAGGTTAGACAAATGTGTGTCAGGAATGGTCTACATAAACATGGTCCTACCTCAGTGCAGGGGGCTGGACTTGATGACTTCTAAAGGTCCTTTCAAGCCCTATTTCTATGATTCTGTGATAAGTAACTTTTTCCTTTCCCAGCTGGATAGTAACACATTTCCTGCTAATGAAGCAGAGATAATGAGCAGCAAGAGAATGTTGCCTTAAAAATAAACCAGCACCTATGATTTCTCTTTTCTTTAATGCTTATGGGATGTCCACAGCATCACCCATCTGCATTATCAGCACCATCTACATTGCATTATTCTCCCCTTAACGGTAACATTTTCATTCTGTGCCCTGAGAACTGACAAGTATTTAAAATACAGTTATTTACTGTACAGCGTACAGTAAATTGAGCCTTGTAAGATACTTTTAATGTGCGTACAGTTATGTTTAGTTAAAACATGCAGTGCCTAGGAATGAATCTAGCTTTCAGTAGTGCGAGAGATGTAAGACAGGCATGCACATGTTTTAGAATCAGCATACCTTAAATCTGTTAGTTTCTAAATCAAATATTGGAAGTCTCTAAGGGTGCTCTGAACAGAGGGAAGTTGGTTATTAGTGCTTGGACAAGTAGAAAATATTTTAAGGTTAAATGTTTTCATTTGAGTTTGCTTTGGGTAACAGTATCCAGGCCCTCAGGAAGCTGAGGTACAAATGTGCATGCAAAACCAATAGCTGTTCCTGACCCTTGTAAATACATGGAAACTGCGGAGAGAGACGGATGTGATGGTGTGATCAGTTTAACTCTTTAGCACTAGGCTTGTTGAGCAATGCTGTTAATTGAGAAAATCCAGATGCCCAGTATCAAATTACAGTGAATAAATCAGCCATTGAAGATGAGCTAACTAATATGAGACATATTCCATATACAGTAGGCACTTGCTAGAACACCCTTCGCAGTAGTGAACCTTGGGCTATAGCAAACATGGTCCCTGGATTCCATCTCCAGCCCTGCCCGCTGTGGTGGCAGGGCTGAGAGCTCCTCCTGCCTCAGGGCTGCAGGGGGAGGGGAGGGCCTGACACTCCTCCAGCCCAGGGTTACGGTGGGGTCCTGCAGTGCACTCCTCCCTGAGGCTGAAGGAGCGCTCTCTCCCCACTGCAGCCCCATGCCGGAGGAGCCGTTTCTCCTCCTTTCACTATAACCAACCCCTGGCTATACTGAAAAAATGACTTGGATCCCCAGGGGTTCATTATAGCAAGGGGGTACGATATGTCATAATAGAGACATTTGGTTTGGCTCCACTCTCTATGTGGAGACATTAAATGTGACCGTTGTCTTTGTGTGACATGAGCATTGTACCGAACATGACTGCGCCCATACCCTTAGCTCTTTTGCTGCTGTACGCAGGTGTGAGTTTTTTGCTTAATACTGGCTTTGTCCTTATGTTTCTTTTGCAGCTTGTTATGGAATTTTGTGGAGCAGGCTCTATCACGGACCTTGTGAAGAACACAAAAGGGAACACTCTAAAAGAAGACTGGATAGCGTATATCTCCAGAGAGATTCTCAGGGTGAGGAGGATACTCTATTGTGTCAGGAAAAAATACAATCCTATTTCTGTACTAACACAGGTGCAACCTAAGAACAATGTCTAGGTTGAGCTTCTACGAATAAAAGCCTCAAATTGCTGCTGTGTAGTATAATGGCAATCTTGCTGAAAAGTGGAGAACTGTGTCATAGGAAACCATTTTCCATATCGCTGTAGCACACTGACTAATATAACACCTCAATACCAACAATAACTGAATAAAAAATGAGATTTAGGCTGACACTTTCAGAAGTGCTCAGTACTGGCATTACCTCCGTTCCTCTTGAAGCCAGTGGGAGTTGAGTGAGGCCAATACTGCATGCCTTTGAAAATCCTACTCTTAATGTTTACACATGAATCTGTTCCGAAATCACACATAAGACCGAATGCAAACCGGTGTGTTCAATTAGGCACCTCTATTACTGGAGTACAGTACTAAGTATTTGTACTTTTTTGAAAGATGGCTGCCATCTATAGTAGTTTGAAAAATGGAGGTTTTTGGTTCGTTACTTTTCAAGTTTAATTTCCAGCTGGTACAAGTGAATAGTGTCTCTTGATTTGGCATTTGATTGCTACGCTGAGTAAAACTGGTCCAGCTTTCCATGGTTAATTTAAAAAGCAAAAACCTCACAACCTTACCCTCAGTACGGTATGTGAATAGAATTGCTCCAGTAATAATCCCTGTAGTTAAGGGAATTATGTTAAAGAAAAGCATAAGTGGTCCTTATGTAAATCATTGCTTCTGGAATCCACATTTGTCTACTGTGCATTTGTACACTTCTAGCAGAGTGATTTTGGGGGAGATGAGGGAGCAAAAGAAGAATCTTGGCTTCCTGCCCGAACTCTGAGCGATGGTGCAAAGTGCTGCTGTTGGGCATTTGGGCACATTTTTTATTCTTGTTTACTAGCAAATAGGAATGTGGGTGACATGAATACCCGATGGCAGCTGTATTTTAGTCACGTGGATAACTGACTTCAGTATTGTAACATTTAGCTTGACCAATGTTAAAGTTATATTTGCTCTGCAACACTTATAAGACTGTATGTAAATTCTTTCTGAAGTGCAGCATACAATGTTGTGCACATTCTAGGTCCCCATCGGGTAAAGATGTGAAGCCACATTCAGTGTATAATAAAGAGAATGAAAGTTAGATGGGCTAGTGGGCTAAAGATTTGTGCAAGTGAAAATCTAGGGGAGCGTTTGCCAAGTGGTGGTGGGGCAACTGTTCAAAATTTGAATTGAAAGAAGTAACTAGTCTTTGACCTTTCTCTGTCCTCTTATTCCATCCCGAACACACATGGACTTTTTCATATGATTGGCTGTAAAGAGGTGAGAACACATGACTATCTCCCTGGCTGGTGCAGTGTGGCATGAGGCTTTGCAGATTGTTGTGCCAAGCCAGTGCAACCAGAAGCCTTAATTTTCACAGGAAACAAATTTAACCTTAGTGTTAATGCCCAGCAGATGATGTCAAGGACATTAAACGTTCATAGCATTAGCTCGTAACCTCTGCAAGGAGGAGTTCCAAACTGTATTGTTTGTCATACTTACTAACAGTTTAAAAAAAGACTAGCCAAACTGGTCAATGAGTATTTAATGAAGAACATGTGTTAGAAAATACTGTTTTACAGCAACTTACTGCTCTTTTAACCTTCTGTAACTGTAAAGTTAAAAAAAAAAAATTAAAAATATGTGAGGGGAGCATGAGCAAGCAAGATGATGCCACTAGAGAGTATAATTTTCCAAACTGATTGCTGGAGAGAAACCAAAATCAAGTCAGTTGCTGAGACATTTGTTTGTTGCTTCACAAATTGCAGTAGACAGTAAAATACCACATACATCTTACTCCTCCCCCCCTCCACAGGACTTGTGCAGTGTGATGCTTTGGGGCATGCATCCAGGTGCTATATCCACAAAAAGCACCATCTGCCAGTAGGTTTTGTTTCCTTTGGACAGTATAAAATGCTCTTTTTTTTAATGTGGTCTGTTTTGAAGGAGAATGATCAGAGATCAAATGTATGGAGGCTAAACAACAGAACTGTAACTTAACACGTGTGCTGTTGTCTGTTGCCAGTATCCTTTTATCCCCAAACATAAATTGTGTACCCCCATTTCTTCTTGTGAGCTATCTCACATTAAAATATAGGTGGGTTGGTTCATTTCCCACGCTACATTCCTGTTCTTCTAAGGGTGACTCTATGTGACTGAACTCCAATTTCATTGCATTGAAACTTCATGTAATCTAAAATTCCCTAAAAGCTACAGCTAAAAAGCATTTGTTGGACTTTAATTGTGTACAGTATGTGCACAACCTGTGGCCTTCCTCCCTGCTAGCTTATGAAAATGTAGGCGGGTGGCACATTGCTAGAAGTCTACTGTGGATCATGTTTCATGCATTCAGGACAGGACCCCAAGAGCCACAGGAGAACGGTGTGGGCTCTTTTTAAAACATCTCTCAGGGTAACTAATTAAGTATGTTGTCTGTGTCAACTCAGACTTTTTATGAGATTGTTGCTGCAAAGCTAAGAGCCTAAACCTAGTTGTCTTCCTTTTTTAAATGAAGGGATTGGCACATCTTCATGCCCACCATGTGATTCACCGGGACATCAAAGGGCAGAATGTATTGTTAACAGAAAATGCAGAGGTAAAGCTTGGTAAGTAGGCAAGCATGTTCACTTCCTGGTTCGTTTGTTTTTTGCATGTTCCCTAACTTTATTTGATCTCTTAGGAGTGTGGCATGCTCTTTAGTACAGTAATATATCCTGTGTCATTGCTGCAGTCTGAGTCAGGACACTGGCCTTATTCCCTCCCCGTCTCTCAAGGAATGCAGGGATTCTTGCGGTTGTTGCTGGAGATTGTTGGCTCTCATGCCAAAGTCAGTGGATGGATCACTCCATGTCCTTCACTTATTCTTTGTATGACTCTACAGGTCAGCTTAGGGCCAGAATTGGTTCCGCTTCCATTGAATTTGGGCTTAGAAGCCAATGGCACAAAATTAGGACGTGGTGGATATCTTTTTGTATCTGCGTTCAGTTAAAGAAGTGTTGGCAGCTCAGGTGACAGACCCAAACATCTACGTAATGTGTACAGCACTCACAATTCGTCTGAGGCAGAAAGTCTAAGTTGGGTCCAGCCCTAGAATGCCCGTTTGGAACATTTGAAGCTATCATCATTCCTGGCCACTTCTGTTCTAGACAGAGGAGTTCACATGAGATCTGTTCTTTTATCCCTATCCCCAACCACTTACAAATTTAATTTCTCAGACATGTACTGTGTAGTTAGTGGTTTATACATATTGAGGTTTAACTACATGTTTGTTTTGATACTCGTCCGCCAGGCTCCACATCGGGGGGATGCTTCCATGCGGATTTATTTTGCCTCTTTAAGTTACTACACATTTTAATGTTGTGTGTTTGTTGTACAGTAAGGTTGCCACCTTTCTTTTGGTGAAATATAGACCCAAGTTCAGGACCTCCCGCCCAGCCCACACCTTCCTTTTAGGTGGAACTCTGAAAGATGCCTTGTCTGCTGGGATGGAAGTGCTCCGGGGAGCTACCCATTCCTTGGGTCTTCTAAGCAGGACACAGCAGCTCCTATACTGTTGGTTCAATGGGGCTTGTCTACACAGGTTTTGCACTGATTTAGCTAAATTGGTAGAAAAACAGATTTAGTTAAATGAGTGCACACCTAATACCAGTGTTTCTCAAACTGGGGCTGCCGCTTATGTAGGGAAAGCCCCTGGCAGGCCGGGCCAGTTTGTTTACCTGCCCCGTCCGCAGGTCCGGCCCATCGCGGCTCCCACTGGCGAACCACGGCCCGTGGGAGCCGCGATCGGTCAGACCTGTGGACGGGGCAGGTAAACAAACTGGCCCAGCCTGCCAGGGGCTTTCCCTACACAAGCGGTGGCCCCAGTTTGAGAAACACTGCCTAATATGGATGCAGTCACACCATATGAAGGGGTTTGTATCTATATAGTTTGGTGCATTACATTTACATCTACCAAAACAGTTAAACCAGTATATGTCTGTGCAAGGGCAGTTGCATCAATTTAATAACATTGTTTTTCTACCAATTTAATTAATCAGTAACTGCAAAAGCTGTGTGTGGATGAGCCCCGAATTAGTACCTTTTGAACTGCGCTCCGCATTTGCTTCCCACTGTGCCTCATTCACATGTGTTAGGACAGGAAGCAGTCCCTGTGAGCAGTGCTTGATTTTCTCTCCTGAATTTTGGGCAGAGAGAGTGGAGGACCAAATGGTGGCCCAGCTGACCTGGTGGTGCTGCCACACCATGAGAGCATCTGTGGAAAGCAGGGTCGCTCTGGATAAGCCAAGACACCCTGTCTTATGATTAATGGAGATGGCAAGTCTCCCTCTGCCCCCAAGACAATATGTTTTTTCTGCTATGGGAAGGGAGCTCCACAGATAATGGGAAGACTGCACTGACAGCCTAGTGAGAGGTCCTGAAGAGCTAGTTGTGTTTTGCTCTTTCTCCTGACTTTTGTGGTCTGATGCCTGAGGACACTGGCAAGTCTGAGTATTAACATTAATGGTTTCTCCTGAACATGGCTCTCCCACGTGGATCTTCCACATGGGTTTATTTTCCAAATTATCTTAGAGAAGTAATCGCAGCACGTTTTTTCCCCCTCTTATTTTATTTTAATCTTTTTTCCACCCACAGTGGATTTTGGTGTTAGTGCTCAGCTGGACAGGACGGTTGGCAGGAGAAACACATTTATTGGAACCCCATACTGGATGGCTCCAGAAGTTATTGCCTGTGATGAAAATCCAGATGCTACTTATGATTACAGAGTAAGAAAGTTCTGTTCACACAGTAATAATATAGTGATATCTAATGTCTAATAACCATGAGTGAAGGCAGCTCTCATATTTGTCTCTGTGTATGGTTGTGAGAGTGATTTCTTGTAAAGGTAAATCTGTATAGCGTGAGTACAAAGAACAGATCATTACTAGATGATCATAATTAATAACACTGTAGAATCATAGAATGTCAGGGTTGGAAGGGACCTCAAGAGGTCATCTAGTCCAACCCCCTGCTCAAAGCAGGGCTAATCCCCAGACAGATTTTTGCCCCAGGTCCCTAAATGGCCCCCTCAAGGATTGAACTCACAACCCTGGGTTTAGCAGGCCAATGCTCAAACCACACAGGTTTCCCTGTATTTGTAACTTGTACTGCAGTAGCTCCTAAGAGCTTCAGTCAGGGACAGGGATCCCCTTGTGCTAGGCACAGTAAAAAATGGTATAGAAAGAGTCTAACAAGAAATTTTGTTGTTTTTGATTTCTGTGAATATCTTAGCAATGTAATTTGTTTAATATATCCTGCTTATTGTGGTAAGGTCAAAACAATACATTTTAACATTTGCCTTAAATAGAGTCCCCAGCTGAAATGCATCTTTTTGCCAGAATAGAAGAGTTAAGTTACAATGTAATACAGAAGGAGCTGGTTAAAGCATGTGCTGTTCTGATTTGAGAGATCATCTGAATGTTAATCACTGTGGCTGGGCACAGCTCTCCACTTTTGTCTTCCTGCACAAATGGCTTTACCACCTCTGGTTTGTAACCCACATCATGTGTTTTATTTTTGTTATATCAGCCAGCCAACACCCCTTTACGGTCCCATGCAGCAATTCTATTTAAAGGGACATACAATCATCATCCCCTTTTGCCAGAGAGAAGAGAGCTTTCTCCACACAGAGATCTCCCATTACGTTAGTCTTGCTGGGCTTTCTCTCTCCCTCTCTTGCACTTCCTTCCTGTGCTTCTTTTCTACACTTACAGTTAATGGGCTAATTATCTCCTTAGTTCTCCCCAGCTGAGGCTGACCTAGTAACTAGTCACTCCTTCCCTCAATCAAGCCCCCTCCTGGAGTGGGGGGAACTAATTGGATTTACAGTGACCAGAGTGCTGGTTCAGCTGCTTGTTCTCAGCGCTCTGTCACAATCACATAGAAGATTTATCCATCAAACACTATATTTCTCCAAAAATTAATTGGACACAACTGCTCCTGCACTGAGCTGCAAGCATCAAATCTAACCTCCCTAAAAGTTAAATTGGCTTGATGGTATTTACACCAAAAGTTTTTTTTGTTTTGTTTTTGCTACATCTTCTAAAGCTAAATTCCTTTATAGAAGCTTTCTGGAAATCTCTCAAGTACATTTTAGCTTGTTTCAGGGAGCCACAAGAGAAGGAATAAAATATGAAATGTGTTTTTAATCTTTACTTAGACTAATGCATCTCTTCAAACATTAAAACTAGGAGAGGTAGCTAGGAAATGTGAAAGTCTGCGATTATAGTTACATCAAGAGCATTGGAGCTAGTGCATAGGGGTTGATAACTCAGGTTAGATATATGAATGTCCATGGTTGATGATACGCACACCTGAACATCTAGCTAGGATTGAGCCCGTTTGTCTTGACTAATAACTTTACATATTCCTTGCCCTGATAGAGATCTGTGAAAAAATGTAATCCCTTTCAGGGTGGAGTTGATAAGACATAAGGGTGAAGGTTAAAGTAAGATAACAGACCTCAATAGATAGAAATTATTCTGAGGGGGAGAAAACCCCCAAACTAATCTACATGTTTAATAATTAAAGGGGATCAAATGTAAAGGAATTCCATGAGGCATTTATGCTCATGTCTCTTAAAACACTCCCTTATTGCTCCTGATGTGAAGTGGAGGTACTTCACATAGAGACATCTCAATATCCTCTACTACATATTCTATTTCTTAGAAAATTAGTGTTTTACAAGCTTACTTTAATCATTGGTACTGATGGGTTGAGCCAGAACAAACTGGTGCCTGGTTGGGAAGCTTCTGGGGCCTGAAAATGCAGTTGTTCCATTGCTTGGTGAGCACAGAGAAGAGTTTGTTCACCCATTCCAGTATGTCTTCCCATATTCTAAAAGGATTATCAATCTGGAAGCTCTGAGCACTATTTTCCTCAACGGTAGTTCTCTTCCCCACATCCCGAATGGAGGTGATATTGTCTCCTGTCAGGACCTACTGTAGCTCCTTGAGCTCAGTCCATTCCAGGACTCTTAAGCAGTTACTTATTTTTGGTGTTCCTCTGGTGGAAGAGAATCTCTAAACCATAGTTCTGATTCAGCAGGGAATGCAGTTATCCTCTGGTCCTAGTGGCTATCCAGTGCTAATATCCTGAAAGATTTCCATTCCAGGATCCCCCTTGTGTAATGACACAAATAATACGAGATTGCTGGGATGAGGCGCTCACTCTGGCCACCAGTGGTTCATGGAACAGTAACTTCTTACTTTTCTTGGGCACATGGGCGGTTGCCTGTGTCTCCTGACATTAGGAATTCATGCTGCTGAGACATGTTCTAATTTTATTGGGCAATGTAAAGGTAGAGGTTTGGCTGAACTGCCAATAAGCAACGATGGGCTCATTTAAAAAAAAAAATCCCTACATAAAAATACTGTTAGATTATCAACAGAAGAAAAGAATTTTTTAAAATCTAATTTTTAGAACTATTTTATTTAAGGTTTTGTATTTCTGATAATTAACACATCTGAAAACTGACTTCTTGGTTTCACTTTTGTTCCTAGTCTATGCATTTTCAGGATCTCATATGCTAGGAGAGGGCTGCAATGTTTGGATTGCAAATACTACCGGGGAATGTTCACCTCTTACAATAACTGTATCCAGGGAAATATAATTATTTTTTACAGAACTTAACTTTTGGTTAATTATGACCTAATTATGTCTTGAAATGTCCTAATATGAAAGTGTTTGTATACTATTAAGAAATTAAGTGTGCATAATTGTATGTGTGTGTATATAACACAAATGCTGTATGGCATCATATTTAGCATTTTATATTAGGGCTAAAAGAAGAAAAGCCATTTTAAAAACTGTTGTTTAAATAACCTTGGTAGCTGGTTTTAGTTTCTTACCTGCAGTGCACTAGTAGATGCCATTACGTAGTATGACAATGAGAAAGTGTACGTACTAACATATGGTCTCTTTCTTTGCAGAGTGACCTTTGGTCATGTGGCATTACGGCCATTGAAATGGCAGAAGGAGCTCCCCGTAAGTGATATGTGTGCTTTTTCCTAAGGGGCTCATTAAGACAGAAACGTATACTTATGAGTTGCTGGTTGTAATTCAAACCCAGTTTTGAGGTTTCTGAAAATGCACTGATGGTGTATCTATACTCCTTGGTTTTTCCTGCACCATAAATATAAAATTCTACAAATGGCAACTCTCTTGATAAAGCTACTACTACAGTGTGAAAGCATTACTGTGCAGAGATTGTAATTGTAGTGGTGTAATAGCAATGACAGGACTATTTGGAAACCAATGGGTCTGTAAACTTCCTGACCATGAGCTATATTAAGCTTCGGAATTGTGTCCATAGGGAAGTGGTGGAAGCCCTATTGCTTGGGATATTTAAAACCAGACTGGGAGAAAAAAATACTAAAAGTGTACTGGCTTAAAAAATCTTGCTCTGTCAGGGAGATGGACTGCATGGCTTAGTAGGTCCTTTCTATCTCTGATTTACATGAGTCTGTGTAATGGTAACATTCTTCTTGAACTCTGAGACTTATCTATTTAAATCTCCTCTTATGAATGTTTTCGTTTTCATTGGACAGAGTAGAAGACTCTTGGAAGACTGTGGTTTAAATTATAGACTTAGCTTTAACACTGACAGTGAAGAACTTTTAAAAGCAGACTATTTGAGTATATTCAGCTGCCAAGTCTGATGATTTTTGAGGGGTAAAATTAAAAACTTAAAATGCCTAACTTTTCCATGGTGCTTTTTTCTCTCACACGTCCTCTGTGAAGATTAACAAAGCATAAAGCTGACAGCAGCAAGGGGAGCAAAAAACAAGAACTTAGTTACAAAAAAAGAAAAATTGCTATCAGTTTTTTTTTTAAGTAACTATTTTACTTGTAAAACTGCAAATTGGCTTTTTTCCTACCACCCCATTCAGACATTCAGGGGTGTGGACTTTTGTCTAGACTCAAAATGGTAGCTTCATTGTAGCCCATGCTTACAACTCAGATTTTTAAATCTAACGTACAGCTGAGTGTGCTTATTCACATTCATGTTTTAAGAGATCTGATGGGTTTTTCTCATAATTATATTTGCATGGGTCCAAATCTACAGAGGCTTCTCCCAGGATGAATCAACTAGCACAAAGCTAACCACATTAGAACCACTATTTGGCTACTAGTCTGCATGTAACCGTAGTTCTTTAGGTTTCTTAAACCACTTTTTGGTTCAGATCATGTGCATATTTTTTGCTCTTCATCCAGTGCTAGTCCCTATTGTATTCCACTGAGGGTTTACACATGTTCACTGTGTCTGTAGCCAGAGATTTTGGAAGTAGTAGCTTCTGTTGGTCCGTGCATGCGTCCTTGGCTCACCTCATGGTTTTGTCTGAGGTGACAAAGGGAGGGGCAGACTGATCACATCCCCAGTTTCTTCTTACTGCTGCGTGGTCTGGGTTGGAATTATTAGTGTCCTCTTGCATGTGACGCACCTTAAAAATATACAATTGAACATAGTTAGTTTTTAGAGTAGTTTACTGTTTCTATTGTTTTTATAGTAGTTTTTAGAAGTTTGCTAGTTTTAGGAGTAGAATTAGGGTTCTTTCCGGAAAGTTTCGTTCCGCATGGACCCTCCCACCGATGCCCACATGTGGGTACTGGACTATGCTGAAAACCTCAGTCTTTAAAATCTGTGCCTCCTGCCCGCATTCCTTCTCGGTCTGTGACAAACATCAATGCTGCCTCTACTGCTTGGGAGAAGTCCACATTGCATTCAGGTGCAGTATCTGCCAGTGCTTCCCCAGCCATACCTGAGAAGGTCGGGCTCTCTGCCTCTGGAAGCCCCTCATGGAAGTCGCCATGAGACCTCATTCAGAGTCTGTCTGGATAGCCTCCACTGTACATCGGCCTGGGGCTGCCAGGAGTGCGCCTCCAGCTATGG
This sequence comes from Malaclemys terrapin pileata, assembly GCF_027887155.1. Classification (NCBI taxonomy): domain Eukaryota; kingdom Metazoa; phylum Chordata; order Testudines; family Emydidae; genus Malaclemys; species Malaclemys terrapin. The sequence continues at coordinate 236,828,567 of NC_071505.1, forward strand.
AGTCTGAAGTCAGCACTGGTGGTACCACCGCTATGGACCATGCGCCAGGATCTAGCTGAGAGGTAAGGAAGCATGTGGTACTCTCTTCCCTCCAGTGTCGGATGGACCCGCGTCAGGTTTGTGTGGGGGTCCCCTTTCTCCCATCTTCCCTGGACAGGGTGATCATCACCAATGCCATCCCTCGTAGGATGGGGAGCGCACACAGATCACATGACACAGGGAACATGGACCCCTTGGGAATCCAGGATGCACATCAACATTCCAGAATGCCAGGTTGTACGGAAGGCATGCCGAGTATTTCTTCCATCCATCCATCCCCATCGTATTCTTGTCTTGTCGGACACCACTACCACTTTTTACCACATCAACAAACAAGGGGGCACAAAATCAACTGGTCTCTATATGGAGGTGATCAACCTCTGGAATTGGTGCATCACCCACCAGATCCTGTTATCTGCAGCCTATCTCCCAGGGATTCAGAATGTGATTGCAGACTCTCTCTCGGCAGACGATTTGTTATCGATCATGAGTGGGAACTCCACAACACCGTAGTATGAAATATCTTCGACCAATGGGGGATTCTGACCAGGAACCTCTTCAACTCTGCAGTCAACAACAACAAATGCAGCACTTACTGCTCCAGAGGGTAGTGGTCCCTTCCCTCAGGGTGATGCGCTCATACTCTGCTGGTCGGACCAAATTAACTATACCTTCTCCCCTCTACAACTCCTGCCACGAATACTCCAAAAGATCAGGTAGGTCAGAGCAATGGTCATCTTGATTTTCCCATGCTGGCCCAGACAGTTCTGGTTTCCCAACCTACTCCACATGTCAGCCCGTCCCCGCTTTCTCCAAGCTACTGAGGCAACACCACAACAGGATCAGATGTGCAGATGCTTCACCTCAGGGTGTGGTATTTGGATGGGCATCTTCTTTAGAATGGGTGTGCTCATGAGAGGTGCAAAATATCCCCTTGAGCAGCAGGACAGAGTCCACTAAGCATTCCTACCAGGCCAAGTGGAACCACTTCACCCCCTGGGCCCAACAGAAGGGGCTTTTCCCAGAAGAGGTTCTGATTCCCCTATTTTTGGATTACCTCCTGCCCTTGAAGGCTTTGCATCTCTCCCTCAAGATATATCTAGCGGTAGTTAGTGCCTTCCACTGCGCCATGGAGGGACACTTTGTATTTACAGACCCATTGACTGCTAGGTTTCAGAAAGGCCTCATCGGAACCATCGCACCCTACAGCCTATTGCTCCCTAGTGGGACCTTAACCTCGTTCTGTTGGCACTAATGAAACAGCCCTTCAAGCTGCTGGCTTCATGTTCTATGTCCCTCCTTTCCATGAGAGTTGCCTTCCTTGCAGCTGTCTCTTCGGCGAGAAGGGTAGGAGAGCATGGGGCCATGATGGCAGACCCTCCTTTCACCACTTTCCATTAGGATAAAGTCTCTCTGAACCTACACCCCAAATTTCTGTCAAAGGTCGTATCCAAGTTTCATTTCAACCAGCCCATCCACTTACCTGCTTTCTTTCCGAAGCCTTACACCTCAGAAGAGGAGCGACAACTTCATATCTTCGGCATCCATCGGACCTTTGCCTTCTACCTGCAGAGGACAAGACAGATCAGGAAATCTTCTAGATTGTTTATCGCTATAGTTGACAGAGTTAAGGAACAGGCAATCTCCACACAGAGAATATCTAAATTAATTTCGGGGTGCATTCCACTGTGCTATCAGCTGTCAGGATTGCCTCCTTCCCCCCAGGGTGAGGACCCCTTCCATGAGAGCCCAGGTTTTGACCACAGCCACCCTCTAAGATGTGCTGGTTCAGGACATATGTAGGGTGGCCATGTGGAGTTCAGTACATACCTTCTCTACGCATTACTGGGTGCAGGACTCTGCTATGGATGCCTTATTTGGCATGACTGTCCTCTACTCAGCTGTTCCTCATCCTCGCACCCTCCTCTGATGTCGATACTGCTTGTTAATCACCCTCAGTGGAATACAAATAGGGACTATCATGCAAAGAAGAGGAGGAGATTACTTACCTGTAATTGGAATCTCTTCAAGATGTGTGGTCCCTATCTCTATTCCACTTCCTGGCCTCCTTCCCTTCTGCTGCGGATCCATTGGATTTGTGGGGGAGAAGGAACTGAAGGCATGGTCGGTCCACCCCACCTTTTATCACCTTGGATGAAACCATGAGGTGAGCCAAGGGCACATGGATGGACCAACGGACACTACTACTTTCAAAATCTCTGGGTCTGGATGCATGATGGAATACAGTGGAATACAGATAGGGACCATATATCTCCAGTTACAGGTAAGTAACCTCCTCTTGTTTTAATTAAATCTCTGTCACTGGGCTCCGTAAGCCTGTGTGTGCATTTCACCTGATTGGACTCGGTAATTGATATTACTTCATGCTAAACTGTTGGGTTCAGATTGGCCCCTCTTACAGAAGAACCCACAACGGGGTCTGTTGCGGGAGGAAATGAGTTATAATGAACCCCTCACCGGTATCCTCTATGATCATTCCTTTAGGTTTGCTCTCCCTGCAGGGTAGTTTGAGAGATCCACTGCCAAGCATGGGAGATTAGGGCCATCTGCACAGAGTCCTTTGCCCCCTACCATCTCCAGCCTTCAGCACCTCCTTTTCCCCTTCACTCATTGGTAGTGGTGTTCAGCTGAAGTTGAGATACCAGGATGTCGTCCTTTGCCACAGGGGACCTTGCTCCTGGCCTCATTTTGGCCCCCAACCTGCTATGTCTCTACCCCCACCGCCTTTATGGATCCTGACACTACAGAGTGCCCTTGTGTTTGGAGAACGGTGTTTGGAGAACGGGGACAGTGCTGCAGAGGAGGCTGACTCTCCCTTCCATGAGGTCCCCGGAGATCTCTGCACAGAGGTCCCCTCCATGTTTGGATCTGAGGGGATAATCTAGGCCTTTATTTTTGTCCGCATTAAACTCAGAGTTAGGGGCAGAACTTTTGTCTTAACTTTTGCATTTCAGTTTAATTCTGCTTAATGTCATTCCCGTGTCCATCACGTGTAGGGGTTGGTGATGGGGAAATGTCTATGAAAATGAAATAATCCTGAAGTGAAGACAGTGAAAATGCAGAATCATGAGAACTGGAAAAACAACTGAACAAAAAATTTTTTTTTTCCAGCCCTCTGTGACATGCATCCAATGAGGGCGCTGTTTCTTATACCCAGAAACCCTCCTCCACGGCTAAAATCCAAGAAATGGTATGTAGAGGCTACTGTGTTTTCTGTAGTCTGTTTCATTATGTCCTTTACAACATAGCACTTTTTTATCTTTTATTTCATGGCATGCTTTTTTGTTACCATTTCCATGAACTGTAAAATAATTTAGGCTGGCTAAAATCAATCTTTTATTATCTTCTACACTATTAAATCAAAGCACAAAATGAGATGTGCATTGATTATTTTTTAGCTCTATTTTTTTTTCAGTGAAATTTTGTCTTTTGTATCATGAGACAAAAATGAGCTGTTCTGTTGACAGAGCAGCATCATATTAAGGTGACAAATTATACCACAGCTCAAAGCCTAGACTTCTGCTGCATTCCTAATATGCAATATCTTTTCTAAGATACAGTATTATAAAGAAACAGGACAGTGCCATTGACTTCTAGATGCTGAGTTGAAAGGAACTATTAAAATTAATGAAGGCTTTTACTATAATTATTGCAAGCGATTGAAATTGTTCTTCTTGCCAGCTGGGAATAATCCCTTAACAATACAGGATTTTCTTCCCCATTATTAGATACAAATGATTTGTATGAAGCAATAATTTTCACTAGAATGAGGGTTTATGTAGGTTGAACATGATAACCTTAAAATTGTCAATGAAAGCCTCAACGTTAACAAAAGTAATGCTTTACTGTGCTTTCTTCTTAAGTTAAGGAAAAGTGTGTGTGTGTGTGTGTTTGTTACATACAAGAAATATGCCCTCTGTGAATAGAAATTGTATGACTATGAGGTTGAATGCTAGAGTCCTATCAAAAAAGAAATTAGTAAAGTGATGTGACCAGTTACACCGATCTATAAATAACATAATTAACTCTATTGACTTGGTGCACTGGATCACTGTTTGGAATGCTGGAATGACTTTCTCATACAGTAATTACTATTGGAGCATCTGTGTGAGTGTGTTTATTTTAAATAATTTTTTATAAAACATCGAGTTTATGAATTCATACCTATTCATAGAGTTTTGAAAAAGGATGAAAAAATGTTTGTTTTAGATGTAAGCTTTATCTGTAGTGTTTATAACCCCAACATTGCAGCATTTTGCTAGTGCATAAGAATCAGAAAGTTAAATTGGCTAAAAACAACATTGGTACTGATAGTGTTTTTACTCAGAAAGGTGAATGAAGGGCAAAAAGTAAACAGGATAAGTGATGAAAAATACAATTTTAAGCATTATTTTCACTCTGTTTCTAAAGTTTTGTTAGAAACAGAGGTAAGGGGGAAAAATAATTATTTTTATCCTGAAAGTGTCTCTTTAAGAATGCCTCGTGTACTCCTGGGGGCATTCTGCAGCAAAAAATTAAAAATTCTGTGCACAATATTTTAAAATTCTGCAAATTTCATTTGTCAAAATAACACTGCATAATTGCCAGTTTCAATTATTTTGGTAATTTATTTCAAAATACCTATCAGCAAGTATGTCTGTAACAATACAGACACACACAAAAATTCCCCCAGGAGTAGAGAGTTAAAGAAGCCCCTATGACAACCTAGTTCCTGCTTCTCTGCCCCTTCTCTCTTTCCTCCCCCCATCCCCCGAGCCCGAGCTGGGGGGCCAGACACCCAAATCCCTCCCCCCCCCGAACCCAGCTGCGGGCCCCCCCTTGCCCCAACATCTGTCCCCCTCAGCCTCCTGAGTCCAGGGATCCAGAGGGCGAAACAGCCTGATGCTTGGTCCCGGGTTTGCATGGAGTTTCCTATGTGCCCCCCTATCCTTTCCTCAGGGCATGCTGTGAACTGCAGCTGCCAGGAACCCTCTAGTTCCCTCTCCCTCCTCCCAGCAGTGTCTTCTATATCAGTGGTTCCCAAACTGGGGTTCGCAAAATGTTACAGGGGGTTCTCAGGAAAAAATTCCCTAATGGCGGACAGAGTTGTCCATAGGGACCCCGGGCAGCCCGGAGCCAGCAGCCCGGAGCCCCTGGACTTCCAAGAGCTAGGCAGATCAAAGCAAGCACATCTATCACACTGAGGAGATTTAAACTTCAAGACTCCTTATAAGAAATGGAAAGGGAGGTGGATATTTTTTGCTGTTTTTAAAATTAAGTAGGCATCTAGTATTGTTTTTAAAATTATTATGAAGAACAAGTTTAAGCTTTGTTGTAACGTGTGTTGTTTGCTTGAACTGCTCAAGACCTGAATGCTTGTATAAGAGGAACTCTTTGAGTTGGCTTCTTAGATACTTTCATGCTTTTTCACATCTGATACTTCTTGATGAAACATAGGAGCCTTGTCTTATAACAGACTTATTCAAAGTGATACAAGCTATGAAAGTGAGATCTTGGAAGAGTGTTGCCATTTTCATAATGTAATAAAAATACTGTAATGATAAATAATAATAATAAATAATGTGTAATAAGCATGTAATAAAAACACATTTTATATTTCCAAGATCACTGCTCTTATAATTTATACTCAGGTAAAGGAGAAAATCCCTGGAAATATTCATTTTTAGGAGGGGGTTCTCGAGACTTGACATTTTAGTGAAAGGGGTTCACAGGTTGTTAAAGTTTGGGAACCACTGTTCTATATGTAAGCTGGGATCTGTCAAGTCCAGTGGCCTCTAGTGATGGCTAGCAGTACTGCAGCCCATTTTTGTGGGGGGGAAAGGAAATTCTGCATGCACAACGTTAATTTCTGCAAAACTCTGCATTGCGCAGTAGCACAGAATTCCTCCAGGAGTACCATGGAGTAGTTACTACTTTAGCAATATAATGTTCTGATTTACCAAACGTATTCCTCATCTCCATATCCATTAGACAGAGGTGAATTGAATTCCATCACGAACTTCAGTAGTTAAATCAGGGATTAATTTGGTCCTGTGTGTCCTGATTGAACAAATTATAAGGCATTAAGTATTGAGAAAATGTTATTTTAAAAAATGCATACTTATTCAGTTAAAAAACCAAAATGTTCTTCAATTCCTACAGACCTATCCCACTAAGCCAGGTGCATATAAAAACAGGTCGGTATTACTTGCAATAATGGAAGAGTCCCCAAATTGTCTTGGTAGCATTTTTGTGGCTCTTTTGAGGACATCTATCTAAGATACCATTTATACTGCTAGACAGAAGCATGCTGTTTTGGGGGAGAGCACTTAAATTTTTTGGACTAATGAGGAAAAACTGAAAAATGGATTATTTGAGTCTTAGCTTTACACTTCTTTTTTTCCTCAGGTCAAAAAAGTTCTTTAGTTTTATAGAAGGTTGTTTAGTGAAGAACTATATGCAGAGACCCTCCACCGAGCAGCTTTTAAAACATCCTTTTATACGCGATCAGCCAAATGAACGGCAAGTCCGAATCCAGCTTAAGGACCACATAGACAGGACCAGGAAGAAGAGAGGAGAGAAAGGTATGCAGACTTTTAAAATTAAGCCTGTGTTTACTTGTATATATTTTTAAAAACTGATTATTTGATATTCTACCAACTTCTGAGTTTACAAAAAAAATCTAAGACCATATAGTTATCATTGTAGATAAAGCCTGTGGATTAAACTGAAGCTCACATCCAAATGAAGGTGGTCTTGTGTCTCTGGGATGAGGTGACATTTGAATGGTTCCAAAATGTTGTATATAAATCTGATCATTTAAGCTGGTCAGAACTGGATTGCTGAGGCCCTGTAGCAGGAGCTAAGTATTTTAAGATAAAAATATTGAAAGAGACACCTGGAATATTGTTTCCTCTTTCTTGCTAGATGAGACAGAATATGAATATAGCGGAAGTGAGGAAGAGGAGGAGGAAGTGCCTGAACAAGAAGGAGAGCCAAGGTAATAGTCGCTGATGGGAGGCCATTAAAACGTCTAGACAAATAATTTTATAACCCGTCTTGACAAATCTGGAGTATACTTTTATTTCATAAGCCTTTACACCGGTTACTAAATCTAATTAATCACATACATTAATGAGACATGAACCTCAAAAGGTTTGAACATTTGCTCAGACCTCTGAACTTTTTTGAGGTCCCCAGCCCGTCCACTCTAAACTTGGATACACCACAGAGGGACTTGATACCCTGTAGACCAGTGGCTCTCAACCTTTCCAGGCTACTGTATCCATTTCAGCAGTCTGATTTGTCTTGCGTACCCCCAAGGTTCACCTCACTTAAAAACTACTTGCTTCCAAAATCAGACATAAAAATACAAAAGTGCCATAGCACACGGTTACTGACAAATTGCTTACTTTCTCATTTTTACCACATAAATACAAAATAAATTAATTGGAATATAAATATTGCGCTTACATTTCAGTATATAGTATATAGAGCATTATAAAGAAGCGATTGTATGAAATTTTAGTTTGTACTGACTTTGCTAGTGCTTTTTATGTAGCCTGTTGTAAAACTAGGCAAATATCTAGGTAAGTTGATGTATCCCCTGGAAGGCCTCTGGGTCCCCCCTCAGGGGTACGCGTACCCCCGGTTGAGAACCACTACTGTAGAGGTGGTGGGTGTGTGAGACTTACAGTGGGTGTGTCTGGGGCAAAGTACACAGGTATCCGGGGCTCTAATCAGACCTCTCTGATAGTTTAAAGAGAGGATGTAGGCTCGGTTCAAGGACTGGGAAAAAGTTTGGGTTGGCTCTTACTTTGCCTGACCTGGTTTGACATCTTCCAGAGAGAGTACCTATTTGATATGCATCCAGTATCTTTATTTTGAAAGACAAGAGATTAAAATTTAAACTACGTGTGTGTGTGTGTGTGTGTGTGTGTGTGTGTGTGTGTGTGTATGATGTATAAGCTTTGGAGAAGGTATTTAATGGCTCTTTAGGCTCTGTGGCATGGGAGGCTTAACTTTCTGCTTTTGCAGTTCGATTGTCAATGTGCCTGGAGAATCTACCCTCCGACGTGATTTCCTGAGACTGCAGCAGGAAAACAAGGAACGTTCGGAGGCCCTTCGGAGACAGCAGCTGCTACAGGAACAGCAGCTCCGAGAGCAGGAGGAGTACAAGAGGCAGCTGTTGGCAGAGAGACAGAAACGCATAGAGCAGCAGAAAGAGCAAAGGAGGCGGCTAGAAGAGGTAGAAATAGAAGTCTGGAGCTAAGGTGGCAGAGCTCCTGTTATGCTTATTGTCCCAAGAGCTTAAGAAATATTCCCTGTATATTGTGCAAGAACAATATATATCCATTAGCTAAGATTTTCAAAACCAGGATCCTAAAGTAAGGCTCTTACATTCATGTGTAGACGTGGTGGTCTGATTTCCAAAAGTACTGAACACCCTGCAGCTCCCAGGAGGTAATTGATTCCAAAAGCCTAAATGCATTGCCTTGTATTTTGAATGGAGATAATTGTGTATGTCTATATCTATTGCTATTCAAAATACGAGGTAATTGGCCTAGAGACTTTTTGTGTAGCTGTACAGAAGGGAAGACTTTTATGTTTAGATATCAGTGTACAGCTTTCTTAAACCAGATCAGGCCACTAAGATGGCTTTTAGAAATATCTGTCCATGGTATGTATCAGAGTTCTTTTAGAGCTTTCTTGCACATCTGCATTTGGCACTAATGCATGGTGGATGGCAACCTATATTTGATGCAGGGCAGACTCGTGCAAGATATGGGAAGTAATTGTCCTGCTCTAGTTGGTACTGGTGAGCCCCTCTGTTGGGAGTAGTGTGTCCAGTTCTGGACAAATTGTGAAGAGAGTCCAGAGGAGAGCAACAAAAATGATGAAAGATTTTGAAAATCTACGTATGAAGAAAGGTTAAACAAAATAGGGCATGTTTAGTCGTGAGAGGGAGGGCACCTTTTTAACAGTCTTGTATGTTAAGGGCTGTTTTGCAGAGGACTGTGATCAGTTGTTCTCCATGTTCACTGAAGATAAAACAAGGAGTAATGAGCTTAATCTGCAGCAAGGGAGATTTAGGTTAGGTACTAGGAAAAACTTTGACTACACCTCTACCCCGATATAAAGCTGTCTTCGGGAGCCAAAAATCTTACTAAGTTATAGGTGAAACCGCATTATATCGAACTTGCTTTGATCTGCCGGAGTGCGCAGCCCCGCACCCCGGGAGCACTGCTTTACCATGTTCTATCCGAATTCGTGTTATATCGGGTCATGTTATATTGGGGTAGAGGTGTATAAGAATAGTTAAACTCTGGAATAGGTTTCCAAGAGAGGTTGTGGAATCACTGTCATTGGCGGTTTTTAGAACAGGTTGCACAAATACCTGTCAGCGATGGTGTAGGTTCACTTGGTCCTGCCTCAGTGCGGGAGGCTGGACTTGAGGCTTCTTGAGGTCCCTTCCAGGCTTACAATTCTATGTGTGGTAGCATAAAGGTATATGGTATAGAATACCCATTATTCATTTTATAAATGTCATAGGTAGCAAATCATACATATATACTGGATTTTTTTCCATTTGTCCTGTAGGAGACATGCCATTTTCATACATTTTTGTATCTATATCCATCTGAATTTCTTAACAAAACTCCAGGTAAATTTTTGCATATTTACTCTTTGGGATATACTGACTGTTTGCTTACATAGTTTGTTTGGATTTTCTTTCTCAAAAGTTTTTTGTACATCACCTTGTCCCTTGTGAGTCTATCTTCATTATTTTGTTTCTAAACATTCTTTATTTAAATGGTCACGCACGACAGCTAGTAAGTAAATAAAAGGTTCTTTAGGACCTGACAGATGGAAAGTTTTCTAAAAAATTTTGCAGACCAAAACTGAGTCTGGGAGATGAAGTGAAACCAATCATTTGGCTCTTCAGGAAGTACAGGGTCAAATTCCAATTGTCCTCAAATGACCCTTGTTTGATTTGCTGTTACAGCTGTTCATTTGGCGTGTAGTTCTTCATCAAAGCTATCTAGTTTTCCAAGCACTGATAATGTTTAACAGTGCAACGAGGACCAGATTAGCTCCACATAGTATATCAAGTTTACATATACATTTACGATTCATAACTTTAAGATTTGCATTATGTATTAACCCGATAAATAATGTAACATAAAATTAAAAAAAGCTTTGCAGGTTACCTTAAGATGTTTTTCTCAACCCCCTTCAAATGTGTGAGTGAATTTACTGCTTTTTTAAGGAGGAACTGTTGGCAAGGACCCAGCCATACACATGCAGTAGGAAGGGGCCATGCAAGCTTCTTTTCTCTTCTGTCTCTCCCCCACCACCCTCAAACTGCCAAGATAAATATCATTGTCATTCAGGTCTTGGCCTGTCTTAAAGAGACTGGCAGTTGTGCAGCAATTATATTATTTGGTCATAAAGGAGACTGGGGAAAGCTAAAATGAGATGCTTATTTTTTACTTGAGTCAGGATTTGAATTAAAACCTTTGGGGTGACCCTAATCTGATGACTAGCTAGTCCCCTGCATGATGTTGTTAATCTGAAATCCCACTTAATACAAAAGTAAAACTTTTTTTTTTCTTTTAAACATCTGAAAACTCTAGTTCCAGGCATTTTTTTTTAATAACTAAGTGGCGTAACCCATTTAATCTGCCATGATCAGTATGACCTTTTTAATCTGAAATTGCTCTCAATACAAAAGGAAAAATGCTGCAAATAACAGAAACAGAACAATGTGTCTGTTTGCTAGAAAGAGTCTTAAAGTTTAGTTGAAGGGATTATTTAGGTGTTAGAGGGTATGTGTAAATACACGTCTACCCCAACATAACACAACCCAATATAACACGAATTTGGATATAACGCGGTAAAGCAGCGCTGGCGGGGAGGGACTGCACGCTCCGGAGGATCAAAGCAAGTTCGATATAACACGGTTTCACCTATAACGCGGTAAGATTTTTTGGCTCCCGAGGACAGTGTTATATCGGGGTAGAAGTGTATGTGCAAAACTTAAAAAATGAAAATGCTAAATCAGGTGGAAATTGCATTTAGGTCAGTCTCACTCTCTTCAAAAAGACCCTGTAAGTGAATGTTCTTGTGTTTTGTTTTTTTTTTTAATACATAATATTTGATGTGTATAAACCTACCTCCTTCAAGGATGTATCTGTGTGGAGATATGATTAGTTTTCAGTCTTTAGATAGTCTGTCCTTCACTTGACTCTTCAGTTTATTTCAGCATAAGCATGTTGGATAGCTTTTCTTTTAGATTATAAAATCATGTTTTCTTTTGCTTAAATATATTCTTTCACCCTTTTTAAAAAAATCAGAGCAATTTTTAATAATTTGCTACTGCAAAAAAGACTTCAGACTGATCGATTACAATGTTAGCAACATAGTGACGCTGCATATTGTGGATTGATGCATTTGTGACTAGAGTTCCACAATAGGCCATGAAGAGTTCGAGGAGAAAAACCTCTGCATCTGCCAAATCTATAACTGCTGCCATACTCCCTCACTTTTTATGGTGAAATTGCCATACAAGCTTTTTTAGAAAAAAAGCATTGTCATCAATAGGAAATTAGTTTAAACTAGAAAATGGCCTCCACCAAAATGCTTACAAGCATATGTAGTTCTTCTGAACTTTTTTTGTTTGGATCTTCTATTCTTGGAGAAGCATCTATCCATCTGAGAGATTCTTAAGAAAACTTTAGCCAGAACAAACCTTCTTTAAGAGGGTGAGGGGAAGAAACATTCTTAGATAACATTAATATTGTGGCACAGAGTGATGAAAGCCAAGAAACCAAAAGGATGAACCTTTGTTCTTAACTTACTCTGTGTTATGAAGAAAGAAAAGCTTAATAACGTGAGTTAAGAATAGTGTTGCTTTCAAATCCCCTGGCTTTTGTTGGTTTGGGTTTCTGGTGCTGCTTTTGGTTGGAGTGGTGGAAGTTGCATTTTTTTGCATTTGTGTTTGACATTCACTTGTGAGAATTAGAAGAACTTTTTAGACCATAGGTAGTCTTCCTGGACATGTTGCCGACATGTCTTTTTTTTTTTTTTTTTTTTTTCTTTTTCCTTTCTTAAATTAAATTAAAATTGAGCGCTTGTTCTTACAATTCTGGCTCAGATCCTAGACAGTTTTGACTGAGACTGTGTTTAGGACATGTGCCAAAAGTGCATTATTCTTAGCAGTATTAGAGAGAAGATTGCTTTTAAAAGGCATATAAGTGACTACTGAAAACAATTGTTTCAGAGACCTTATAATTTTTGCATTACTTAGAAGGAGGAAATTATACATTGCTGAAGTGTAGAAGATTATATGAAGCTTTGCAAGTTTTTGGTTAGACATATGCTTTTATATAACGATCACTTGTGTGACACTTAAGACTTAGGTGGTTTAAAAAAAGAAATCTGAGCTGTCCTAGACCTTTTTTTTTTTTATTATTATTATTATTATTTTTAATGTGCCTGCATCTGAGCTGTCCTCTTCAACAAAATGGAAAAAAGCAATCCTGAGCTTGAAGGGAATGAAGTAGCATCAGAATTAGTGCTTGGCAAAACTGAGTCTAGTTTTGATTTTGCAAAATGAGAACTAGTTGCGATGCAAGTCCTATTGTACCTGAGCCTCCATGACTAGATCTCCTAAGTGCTACGATAATACAAATAATAAAAATAACCTCCACAGTTCAGAGGGTTCTGATATAATTGGTTCCAATTAAGCTGGGCACAACTGAGGTGGAGGGGTTGATTTTGCCAGGGCTTTGTTTTACAACACTGAAAGAGGAATAGTTTCCATCCAGGCTCCACTTTATTTGAATTGCCCACATTTTGGGTTGGTTACACTCTGGACTCATGTCTAATATGATAATTTTATCGTCCTCACCCCACCTTCAAGTACTCAGTCACCAACATGAATGCATGTATATATCTACCTTTATGTGGATATAAGACAGCAATATAGAGCTGTTTTCTTGTGTGAGCTAGGGTACTGTGTTGTTTTATATGCAAACTAGCAGTTTGCATGTGTAGCTGTATTGCCCCCTTCTGGTAAATCACGATACACAGCATAGTATGTGAGCTCAGACCTATAAAATCATGAACCATTATGACACCTGAGTTGGAATGCGTTATGGGTAACATTAGGAGGACAGTTGTCAGGATCCTAGCAGTTTTATCATTGCTCTATCTGCACCTCTTAGAAATTTCCTTTCAGCACTCCGTAGCTTGCCTTTTCTTTAGTGGCTAGTTGTCTGAAAATAATCTGCTCATCTGACATACAGCATCACGAGAGGTTGGTACTAGACTACCACATCTCTCGTCCAGCTAAAGAAGATCTGAAAGACTGTCTTTAGCCACAGTGCAACAGCCTATGCCCCCTAGCTAGCTCAGTATGTACAGGAACCCGGCTATATACCATATTTTGTGTATTTTTTGTGACTTCTAAGTGGAGGTATAGTAACTAATGTACTTATTTTTAAAATCAAGAAGGAAATTATATAAGCAGCACTTACAGTTTATATCTTAGACCAAAAAAATCTATCATGAGTGAACCTTCCTAGGGCAAGCCACTGTGAACATACCCTGTCAGTATTCACTCCTCAAAAAAAGTTTTTTAAAACCAGCCAGCGAGGTGATCTTAGGTTAAAAAGCACAAGTGCACAGTGGGAGGTCAGGTGGATCGTCTTGCTTTAAAAGTAAGGAAATCTATAGCTTGCTAGTAGGATCGTTACTCATGTCGAAAACCTCTCTCAGAGCCTACTCTATTTTTATCACAATACATCTCTCCTCTCTGGTTGAAAATAATTCTGTGTATTTAGTGTTTGCTGCTTCAGTGGCTTGGTTTTCACAGGCCATATTCAAAGAAAAGGAAGTCTTTTATAAGGTGGGCTCTGCATACTCGGTGGACCTTGGGAAGGTGGTGTTTTTGGTAAGCAGTGCCAGGTGCCTAGACTTCCATTCATTTAGCAAGTCAACTAAAGTGGTGCTAACAGGAAGGTAGAACTGGAGTAGAGAAACTCCATCCCTTTGTGTGCTTTGGCACCCGGACAACAGCATGGTTGTGCTTCAGAGATTTGCTTTAAGTGCAGACTGGTGGCAGAGTTTGTATTTCTTTATCTTCTAGTGGGTGGTAAACATGCACTGTGGATGTTGAAACTCAAGATTTTTTTTTAAATAGAATTTTATTCTTTTATTTACATCATGGTATGGGAAACTGGCATGTTCCTTGTGATGGGACCCCCCGGGGTGCAACCTGGACTGTGGGACCACTGAACCCTCTGTCCCACCAACTTTGGGGGATCCCTCCCACCCCGTGATGCTGTTGCCACTCTACAAACCTCTGACAGGTACTGCACTTACATAGACCTCCACAGGCAAGGGCACATCCAATTGAGTTACATGAATGCTTTGCCAGCCACTCACGAACCAACAAGAGAGAGGCTCCAGTCAATTCCCCCCCAGCCTTGCACCCGAGAACTGTACCATCTTGCCCTTGTCAGAAGCCTGACCAGTGTAAGTTCATTACCCAGTCCGCCCCTCCCTCGATGTGGAAAGGACACACACTAGCCTTTGTAAAGTGAGCTGAGATTTCCCAAACACTTCAACCAAAGCACAGTGTTTTAGGTAAAATATAAAACAGATTTTTTAACTACAGAAAGATCACTTTTAAGTGATTATAAGTAGTAAGTGTAGAGATCAAAGTTGGTTACCTAAGAAATAAAAGTAAATTCACAATCTGAGTTCTATAAACTAAACTGGATTTGAATCAAGTGCTGTCTCACCCCGACAGATGGTACAAACAGTTCGCAGAGCTTTAAAACACAAGCTGGAACGGTCTTCCAGCCCAGGACCACACTCTCCAGTTCAACGTCTTTGTCCTCCAGACCTGTTATCAGGTGTTGAGTTGTGGAGGGAGTGAGGCCAGGTCATGATGTCACTTCCTGTGCTTTTATTGTTTCTTCCAGCTTGCTGGAAAGATCTTTAGCTATGATGTGTCTCCATTGTATTTATGTTGTTTCTGAGATGGTTAGTTATTGGGAGAGTGGATTCCCTTCAATGGACCATCAGTGCATCTGGCTACTCCACTGTTGTACCTGAAAGGTTGGCTGTGGGCGTCTCCCAACCTCTCAACGTATTTCAGTTACACACATGTAGGAAAACTTCCATAACTTCACATACAATGATAGCACATACAATCCAAGAGGATATTAATGCTCAACAGATCAAGACTTTTAAAATGATACCTCACAAGGAATATTTTGTACAAAACGTATTATATGACAGTGGTGAATATGGGGGTTCCAGGCTGCTGTTCTGAGGTACAGAGTGCCACACTCTTCCAGTCAACTTTGAACTCCTTTGTTGTTGTTCGTTTGTTTGTTGCTATCTTATCAGGCGTTTCTATTTATAGTCACTGCTGAAAACCTCTCCATAGCTTCAAGAAATGATAGATTCATCTCATTAAAATGACCCAAACTGTGCCCATCTTCCAAGGAATGAAAGACACTGGTCCATGATTTGCAATATATCCTGTATCTTGTCAATAAATACTGTTCGACAGAGAGACTGTGTCAGATTGAAAGGGCAATATCTTGTGAACCATGAAGATGAGAAACACATGATGGGATTCTCGTCTTCCCAATGGTATACCAATTCCATTTCTAGCTCTGGTATGTCATGAAGATGGATCTTAGAACTGCATTATTCTCATTATCTATCTTTCTTTCTCCAAGCTTATTAGTGACACTAACCAAGCAGCTGAGTGTCTCGTGAGCCAATAAATTGCATATTAAGGATTTATATAATTTGATAGCTGGTATAAAGTATTTCTTTTAGGTAGAGCAAGCATTGTCTCTATCTCTGACTTGATTTTTAGCTGTCAGTATTTTGAGAATAGCTCGAATTGAAATGCGGGAGGAGGCTAGCAAAAAAGTAATCTGAATAATATAATTTTAAGATCTGTTGTTATGACCCGACAGGGCTATAGATACTGCAACAAACCAGCGTAGTTTATTTATTGCTGGCCCCGCAGCAATAACTAGAAAGAAATGTTGATCTATGATGACTATTTGTGTCCAGAAAGTATTTTTCTTTGCTTTTTGGGGGTCAAGAAATTTTCTTAAGCCTAGAATTAATTTCTTAGAAAAAATTATGTTTAAGAAGTGTTAGAGCAATTGTGTATAAGAAGAGTTAGAGCTAATAAACATGCATCTTAACTAATCACAGTTTGTTGCCTCTTGCATTCTCTGGACAACCAAATTGTTCTGCTTCATAACTTAGAGCCCTTGAGACTTGATTAGCCAAGAAGCACCTGAATGTTTTCACTTAAATACAGAATTTGTTTGACAAGAGATTTGTAGATTCTGAAACAAAAGAGCCCACTTAACCCTTTTTAATATGGTTTAAAAAACAAGTAGTAAAACCTAAGAACTCCACTGTTTTCCTGAGCTGCCTTTACTATTTTTGTATCTCTACTCGTTGAAGAGAAGTTGTTTAAATCAGAGAAATTTGGGTGCCTACTGAGAGGGAAAAATGCAAAGATTTTGTGTGTAGAGACATCTAGAATATGTACTGGAGGAAAGAGCATAATTATGTCTAATGAAATTGGAAGAGAAGGAAGGTGGTGGTGAATCCCAGGTGACTCTAAAGAAAAGCAGGAATGCTGCCAATAGATGTGGTGTGGGTGTATATGAATAAATATCTCTAAGAAAGCCGCGTAGCTTTCAAAAGCGCTACTAGTCAAGAAGCACTGGAAGCGTAGAGCATTAGCGATGTATTTCTGAGCCTTAAACTGCATTAGTCACCTTCCTCTCAACCACTCTCCTCTACACCCGGGGCAAAGTGTTGATCCCAGTGGGAAGAAAAAAGCAGTTGCATTTTTACTTACTGTACAATGAGCAGTCAAGTTGTGTGTGTACTTAGTAAAGCAAGCAGCAGGTGCAGGAAGAGAGAGGAGTGAAGCATGGCCTTTAGTGCTTCAGTATGCACAATTGCAGAGAGAGCACCTATAGCCATGGCCATGTGAACTCCATCACAGGTTTGACTAAATTCTCTGGCAAGGCCCCTGCTCACTGTGGCACTCTTGCTCAGCAGACTGATGATTCTGTGGCAGCTTCAGATAAACTAAAAACTTTGAATTTTTATTCAATTAAATGTGAAAAAGAATAATCATTATAGTTATCTCCTGTTACAGGCCTTCTAAATTTTATTCTCAACAAGTTGTAGAATTCTGTATTAGAAGCACGTAAGCACATTGTAGAAATTGTCAGGGGAGATAGGTTTTGGCAGCTAAGCAGGAGACAGCTGGGTCTCTTGGCACTCGAGGACGCGTGGGAGGCAGTTTGAGATTTTGAGGTAGGCTCATTAGCTGGACGGTTCCGCTACAATTATCAGCAGTTAGACTGAAGCATAAATATCAGTCTTGCTTACTAAGTTTGTGCTGTATGGACATGAATCTATCAGTTCACACCTCTCAGAGCTATTGTTCAGGGTTGTCTGCAGACTCATGCAGACATCACTGCACCAGCTTATATTTGATTCATGTTTGGAAGCTTATCTCTGCGACCATAAAGATGTAAACCCTGTGTTTCTTGATTTTCAGAGGTTTAAAAATAGGTGCATTTTATATTGTGGAAAGGTGAGGCACTTCTGGGCAGCCTCAGTTCTTCATTAACACATTAATTCACTGGCAAAAAAATTTATGGCGCCTTTTCATCAGTTAGGTTGTTGCACCAGCAGTTAAATTCTTAGCATACAACATATCATGTTGACTAAAAAGCTTATCAAATATTCATAGGATTGTTATTTTTGCTGCAAGTGATCCAGAAAGGGATTATTTAATTTCATTTTCTTTTTTTGGCAAAATTTGGATAATGGGAAAGGCTGATGGAATTCAGAAGGTGACTGATTGTATATTACTACCTCACTGCATTCTTTCTTCAAAGATGCTTGAGTTTGAACTTTACATCTGGTCTTGGGGCAGCAGCAGCAGTGAACCCCTTAGTGTTTGGGAAAATGTTATATGCAGCCTTGTGAAGAAGCTCAAGAGTATAACTGATGATGTCAGGATATTTGCCTTTTATGTATGGAATAGTTTACTGCACATTAAAGAACACTCTTTTGTTAGTTGCTGGGGCCTACAAACGTTACTTACCAGCCTTCCAGTAGAAATCAAGCCCAACTTTCTCTCTTTGGTAACCATAAAAGTAACGTTTTATTTTTCCCCCCTGCTCTAGCAACAAAGAAGAGAACGGGAAGCTCGAAGGCAACAAGAGCGTGAGCAGAGGCGAAGAGAACAGGAGGAGAAAAGACGGCTAGAAGAAATGGAGAGGAGGCGTAAGGAAGAGGAAGAGAGGAGGAGAGCAGAGGAAGAGAAGAGGAGAGTGGAGAGAGAGCAGGTGAGTCCATGGTACAAGTGCATTAGGTTTATTGTTCTATTTTTTGAAAAATTAGTTAAATATAAAAGAACTAACACCGAGGAGTCCAGCCGACCTCTCTGTTGTCCTTGACAAAAAACACAGAAAAGTAGAACATAAAGCTCTACGGGGAAATAAAGTGACCTTCATGTTGCTTGCAAAGTGAAGTCTTAAATGTCACCCACAGAAGGCTCTGAGCTAAATTTGCACCCAGCATTTGACTAAAATCCTCTGAAGATGGAATCTGCAAATACTGAAAATGGGTTCTTGATTCTCCTTGTTGAACAGTAGCTCTCACAGGATCAGCCAGGTCCAGAAGACCTCAGAGGAAGATAGACATATTATTTGTAATGCTTTGGCATGCTGGATGAGTTAAGTCAAAGGCTTAGTTATAACTCTGAATATGCGGAGTTGAAAAATGAACCCTTAACACTATATTAATTTGAGTTGTACAGTATTTTCCTTTTCTATGTGGTGTGTGTGGGGGGGGGGATCCACAGTCATGTATGCCAATTCAGACAACATTTAGAATATCTTATGTACTGTAAATGTGCTCTTAATGTTTAAAGTACAAGTGAGGTCTTTCAAACTGTGTCACTGAGCTGTGGAACTTATGCATGAAACCTGCACACTTAAAAACCCGTTATAAACTTTAATCAGGGTAATTACTTTGTGTGCTCTGTAAATATTCATTCCAAATGAAGGGCCCAATCCTGCTTTCACAGATGTCAATACCAAAATTCCCAGTAATTTCGGTGGGAGCAGGATTTGGCCAGAAATATCTCACATCTACTTAAAGGTGTGGTACCTTATATTATGGACTGTTGCCCTTCTGAATGCAATGGACTTTTTGTTTTTGTTTTAAGACATTTTGGAGTGACAGGGCACAAAATAAAAGTTTCAGCCTACCGGGATGAATCAATGAAGCGTAATTTGCTTTTAGGCAGATGCTTTTTATCCCAAATAGCACCTTAAAATGTATAGATGCTAATTATGAAATCACAGAAATGCAGTGGCAATGATGGCAAACATTAACTGAAACAGTCAAATTGTGCCGCTACATGTTTTAAAGAAATGTAACACATTTCTTCTTTATTTTTCTTAACCTGACCTGTGGACTTGCCAGGGTTCCTGTGATAAACTGGTGTACATCATTGATCTATCATTAGACTTTTCTGTAGCTCCCGTCTCCATAGCACTGACCCATTAATTTCTTTATGCATACACTGTACGTGTGTGTGTATACATGTTGCACGCATGCATATATTACATACTTCCATTATTTGCATGATAGGATGTTATCTGCTTGGATAGGGTGCTTCATAGTTAGAGTTGTATGGGGGCCTGGTGACATAGTGGGTAAACGTATTAGCTTTTGACCTCTCGATGTAGGCTAGGTCACAAGAGAAAATGAGTTTGTTTGGTCTAAAATCTGTTTCCTAGTGGATGTTTGTTTGTGTCATAACCATCGCATAATTCAGCAAGATTGGCAGTGTCTGCTTAGGAGAGGCTTCTGATTGGGCTAGTAGGGGAGATGGCAGGTCAGGTGTGAGATTTGGCAGAGCCCCCGTGGGGAAGCTTGCACAAGGTCTGCCTATACTAAGCCTGGCTCTTGCTGTTGCTAACTGTTCATCACACAAGTGCGAAACACTAATTTTTAATCAAACTTGCATGTGATTTGTGTTGGCTGTATTGAGTAAGACTTGCTGTGTTTAACTCTCAAACTTTTAAGTGCATTTGCTTCTTTTGAAACCACTTTCAAAATACATAAACAAGCTATGGCCCATGCCCTGAATATTACAGTAGTCCAAACCAGGATACATCAGCCAACTAAGAATTTTAGATTATAGGGTTTTCTAAATTGTTCTCTAGGCATTAATCCAGCACTAAGGGAATTTATTACTAAAGATGACTGGGAAAGTAGCTTGTGGTGTTCCACTCAGGTGGTTCTGATGCATTCCTTTTGAATAAATTTATTGCTGGGTAATTTCTATGTGACAGGAGTATATCAGGCGACAGCTAGAAGAGGAGCAGCGGCACTTGGAAATTCTTCAGCAGCAGCTGCTCCAGGAGCAGGCCATGTTACTGGTAACGCACTGTATCTGTTTTGTTCAGTAGCTATAGGATTCATTCATCTGGCCAGTCCTAGGCTTCCCTTAGTCGGACACAGCTGCACCTACTGTATGAACAATGGAGCTTGATTAAAAGGCCATTTATGCTAGTGTAGTGGGCTGACAGGCACACATGAGAAGTACTATGTGGTCATACTGCTTTCTGTGCAGTAAGAGGAGGATTTATGTTAAAGTTGAACAGTTTTGGTTTGGTGGTCAAGTTTTTGAACAGACCTTGGCATTCAGTGAAGAACTAGAGTGCCTATGCTGCAGATCAAAAGCACATGATATGTAAATCAACCCAAGGATACAATGGCCTAGTGTTGTTCCAAATCATTGTTTCTTGAACATTACAGTGGATTTACTTTAAATAATTTTGTATTAAAATACATTTTGCTGTAGCTCTCCAGTTCCGTCAAGGATAGCAAAACACTCTCAACTTTCCCAACAGGAAACATATATGCCATTTTGGTCCAAGTTAGTTCTCTATACCTTACACTTAAGGGAAAAAAAATGCATTTTTGTTAATGGGATGGAAAGGGAAATACCTTCCATAAGTTCTGTGTCACATCTTGAATTACTCACACGTTTTCTCAAAGGAATACAGATGGCGAGAGATGGAGGAGCATCGACAAGCAGAGAGACTCCAGCGCCAGTTGCAACAGGAGCAAGCGTATCTCCTGTCACTGCAGCATGATCATAGGCGGCATCAGCAGCAGCAGCAGCAAGAAAGGAATAAACAAAGCTATCATATCCCTGAGCCTAAATCCCATTATGAACCTTCTGAAAGAGCACGTGAGGTAACTTTTGCTCTCTGATATTATTCCCATTATGTGCTCCTCTGACCTCAGTGATCAAACATCATCTTGCCAGCTATGATTCTGTTATAACGGGGCTCAAAAGTACCAAAATGAGATGTTGGGTAGTCATTTCAAAAGTGACGTAGGCTCTTATGAGGCTCACTGTGGAACTTAAAAGCCTAAATCACTTTTGAGAATTGGAATTAGGTTTTTAAGTCATTTAAGGTACATCTGCACAGAACAAAACAAAACAAAAAAAACCCCATGGCAGCGAGTCTCAGAGCCCAGGTCAACTGACCCAGGCTCACGCTGCAGAGCTAAAATTAGCAGAGCAGATGTTCTGGCTCAGGCTAGATCCCTAGGCTCTGAGGCCCAGGGAGGCTTACATATAAAGGATGGAAAGAAAAGTTCTCAACGAGGGCAGTAGTGAGAACTGGTTTCAAGTTTGTTAAATCACAGTAGTTTCACCTACTTCATAGTGGACATGTATTTTTATCATGAACAGCTGTACTTCAAGTGCTGGTCCATCTGTGTATGTCACTGTGGGTGCGCATGTGCTCCATGCAGCTGAAGTTATAGAATTCTTGCAAGTAGTGTCTGCTGGTCTGCGCATGTGGCCTGGTCTTCCTTGTGCTTCCAAATGAAAGAATAAAGAATGGAGCAGACCGACTGTCTCTCCGGTTCCTTCTTACCACTGC
This sequence comes from Malaclemys terrapin pileata, assembly GCF_027887155.1. Classification (NCBI taxonomy): domain Eukaryota; kingdom Metazoa; phylum Chordata; order Testudines; family Emydidae; genus Malaclemys; species Malaclemys terrapin. Next base: position 236,850,658 of record NC_071505.1, read on the forward strand.
ATGACCTTGGTTGGAACCACCCATGTCTGCAGCTCTCCTTTGGATTTCTTCAATCTGTAAATATTTCAAAGATTGCCTTAGTGCCTTTTGTGTATAGTTCCTTACAATTAGTAAGTTTTTAATAGTTTTTATAGATTTTACCAGAGTTTTTTTTCCTAGTTAGATAGATTCCCCGCCTCCCACATTGGATTATGCCATGGAGTAAGCCGTGAGGCCACAGTTGGATTCAGGCTGAAGGATTCCAGGTACATTGGCTTGAATCAACATGGAATGTGCCTCCCGTCATGAGGTCTGACTCTGTTGCAGAGCAATCCATACCCACAGACGCCCTGTTGTGGTCTGATTGGGAAGGCAAAGAATGCTTGTAGAAGCATAAGAACAGGTCTTCCTCTATGTCTGCTTCAAAGACGTCCGACACAGCTCTGCCTAAATCGAGCAAATCTGCTTGTTCAACCCCTAAGGGCTACTGCTGGCGGTACCATCACTGTCTTTTACTCTGGCCACATGGAGCCTCCCTCCTCTGCCCCCTTTGGCACGAGTGGATCCTACCCCTTGCTCTTGGGAGGTCAGAGACCTATAACTATACCAGAACATGTCTTTGCTCTTCCTGAGCTTCAGTTTCTCCCAGCATCAGGACCTTTATCAGGAGATGTTACTGTTGACAGAAGCCTATCCCCTCTTCCATCTGCCAGCTGGGTCTTTCTTCTGTCGGAACCATTGGTATCTCCATTGGATCCAGAGCCTTTCTTCTCTTCTTTGGGAAAATCTGAACCACCAGAGGAGCTATCATCTTCTCCTCTGAAACATGTTAGTTCAGATAGGAGATCCAGAGCCTCCTTTGTACCAACCTCTATCTTGACATTTGCCCCATGCTATGGGGACCCCCACAACCTCCTCCTGACCCAGTGTACTGGCCATACTGGGGAACCTGGGACCCATATGCCAGATATACAGAGCCCATGCTTTCTGCCATTGAGTCACTCCACCATTCCACTCCAAGGGAAAAGTCAGAATTTCCTCCTGACCCCATGGAAGAGGAGGACTAAGAACCATTTCCGCCAGTACCAACAAGGTTGTCATCTTCAACTCCTGATGAAGCATCTCCATCCCTTCCAGATGACCATAAATAGCTCAGGATTTATTGCAAAGGGTGGTAGAGGAACTCCTGATCTCCCTCAAGGAGGTTCAGGACCCTCAACACAAACTCTGGGATATCCTGCAAACCACTAGATCCAGTCAAATAGCAGGTCCAGTTAATGAAGCTAGTCTGGAAGCTGCTAGAGCAGTCTGGCATACATCAGCCACATACGCCGCAACCCGCAAGAAGGCAGAGAAACATTATTTCATTCCAGCTAAAGGAGTGGAATTTCTCTTTACCCAGCCTGCACTGAGCTCTCTGGTTGTATAGGCTGCTACAGAGATATCTAGACAACATCATCTTAAAACAAGGAGGCTAAATATCTTGTTGGGAAGAAACCAGCCTTTTTCTAGTCTTCAGTTTCATATAGCGAGCAATCAGTCTAAGACTAAGAACAACTATCTGAATGATTCCAAATTCACAGGCTTAGTAGACAAATTACCACAGCAAGACAGAGCTTACTTCCAGGCTCTTATTGAAGAATATAAGATGGTGGCCAGAACCACACTTTATTCAGCGATTGATGCAGCAGATACGTCGTCTGGGTCAATGACAATGACAGTTATTGTGGATATTTCTCTGAAAACATCCACTCAGTGTGCAGCAGCAGTCAAAAAAGCGAACAGAATGTTGGAACTCATTAAGAAAAGGATAGATAAGAAAGAAAATATCATATTGCCTCTATATAAATCCATGGTACGTCCACATCTTGAATACTGTGTGCAGATGTGGTCGCCCCATCTCAAAAAAGATATATTGGAAAAGGTTCAGAAAAGGGCAACAAAAATTATTAGGGCCATGGAGCATCTGCCATATGAGAAGAGATTAATAAGACTGGGACTTTTCAGCTTGGAAAAAAGATGCCTAAGGGAGGGATATGATAGAGGTCTATATGATCATGACTGGTGTGGAGAAAGTAAATAAGGAAGTGTTGTTATTTACTCCTCCTCATAACCCAAGAACTAGGGATCACCAGATGAAATTAATAGACAGCAGGTTTAAAGCAAACAAAAGGAAATAGTTTTTCACACAACGCACAGTCAACCTGTGGAACTCCTTGCCAGAGGATGTTGTGAAGGCCAAGACTATAACAGGCTTCAAAAAAGAACTAAATAAATTCATGGAGGATAGGTCCATCAATGGCTATTAGCCAGGATGGGCAACGATAGTGTCCCTAGCCTGTTTGCCAGAAGCTGGGAATGGGTGACCAGGGATGGATCACTTGATGATTACCTGATCTGTTCATTCCCTCTGGGGCACCTGGCATTGGCCACTGTTGGAAGACCAGATACTGGGCTAGATGGACCTTTGGTCTGACCCAGTATATATTTGTGTGTGTGTGTGTGTGTGTGTGTGTGTGTGTGTGTGTGTGGTAGAGGGGCCCACTGACTCTCCAGCCTATGCGGGAGCTGTGGCAATTAACTCTGGTGACCAGTCAGTAACTCTCGGGCTGAAGCGTTGACAAGAAGTGATTATTCAAAGTAAATCCTCTGTGCCTTAAAATCCTCAGGAGGAATCCTGTTTGGGGAGGAGCACAGCCAGTTGAGGTGGTGGCTGATAGCATGATCAAGCCAAAGTGGGTTTGCTCCCCACTCCAGTGAAGTCCAAGGAGAATTACAATCCCTCCTACGAGGGCTCTTCAAATTCCAAACAACAACAAAAATATCAGAAAAAAGATTCATCTTACCCCTGGAGTTGGACCTGGAACACTGGAGGAAAGCTCAGCTTGGAAAACAGGACTAACCCTTCCATTGTCCAGACTGAAACAGAGCCTGTCTCTGTCTGAAAATGTATAGACCATCTCACTTTCAAACACTGTTGTTTCCAATCAAATTCAGATAGTGCAGCCTGTATACATTCTGAAAGAGACATCACACCTCCTACAGCTAGAGGCAGTAGAGCCTGTCACTCAAGACAAAAGGTGCTCAGGGCTTTATCTTATTTTCTTCATATCTAAAGAAAAGCTTATAGTGGAGTCGGGTCTATTTAGACTTCAGGAGGCTGAACTGGGCAATGGAAATGACAAAATTTAGGATGGAGGCTCCAGGTTCCACTATTGTTGCAATCAATCCAGGAAACATTTTACTTATCAGTGCACCTGGCAGAAGCTTAACTACATATACCCAGTCACTATTACTGTTTGTCATCTGAGGTTGTCATAAAAAAAAATCTCACCAGAGCATTATTGCCAGGGAACCATTTTCCTACTCCAGGCACATAGGTTCATATTAAACTTATAGGCTCCCCTGGATCTTCGATGAGGATCATCCACTTAGAAGTTGAAATAGACACAAGGAGAGCTAGAATTTCCCAATGCAGGAAAGCTTGGACAGGAACCAGACAATTGTCTCCGAGCTGTCACCCCTCACTTGTGCTACTAGAACCGGGTTTCTCAAACTTTTCTTTGCTGGGACTCTCTTTGAAAATATTTCAGACCGCGATGACCCCTGCCAAAAGTGATCACCCCTAGCATACCATGCCACTCTTACTTCTGCACTGCTGATGGGGGCGGCGCTGCCTTCAGAGCTGGGCGCCTGGCCAGCAGCCGCTGCTCTCCAGCCACCCAGCTTTGAAGGGCTTGGGCTGTCAGCCCCGTGCATGGCTGACAGCCAGCGCCTCGGCATGCGCAAAGGCTGATAGCTCGCGACCCCCTGGTAATAACCTTGCGACCCCCAGTTTGAGAACCACTGTACTAGAAAGAATGATCCATAATATCAAAAAGAAGGAGGTCCAGTCATTCTTATCACTCCAAAATGGCCAACAGCACCATGGTACTTGGATGTAGTGGAGATATCTCAGAAGGCTCCATTCCATCTTCACAGCAGGGCAGGAACTCCTGTTCTAGCGTCCCGCTTCAGGCTACCTGAGTCCAACAGCTGGACTATTGAGCAGCAAGTCCTAAACATGTTGGGATGATATGCCAAAACAGTAGAGACTCTTCTAGCCTCACACAGGCATTCCTTTTTCTTGGCCTACAAAGGGGATCAGACGGATTTCTCCTTCTGATATCAAGATAGAAGATCAAGTCTAGAAAACACAGCCTTCCAGCATTATGGATTTGGGCCTAACACCTTCACCAGGGCATGTCATGATTCATCACTAAACATTAACATAAAGGGATGAGATTCTTTACATCTGATTATTGGTTTGAGATAATGTGCTGCTTTGTCTTTCCTACCCGAGATCTACTCATAATGCTACAAGCTCTAACAAACCAATCCCTGTATATTTTTTTTCTTGAGCCTCCTTGCATTTTCCAAGAGGATACAGTAGCTCATGGTATTCCAGGGTCATTGGTAGCCAAAGTAAACTCTGTTCCAAACCTCACAGGAAATCATTCTTCCTTAATTTCTCCCCCAACTTCACCACTTTAAAGAAAAAGCATTAATGATATTGGATGTGAGGAGAACAGTTTAAAAAACATAGAACTGTCCAGTTCAGGGAAACATAGTTATTCACTTACTACTACCCTAAATGCTCCGGCCTGAAATCATGCAAATGCTCCACAGTAACATGGAACAATTCCTTCATTGCAGAAGCATATTCAGATAAAGCAGTGTCCAAAGGGGATCCATAGTGGCCTCTTGAGCAAAAATCCACAAAAAGAAATCAATCCACCTGCCACCAGGTCACCTCTCAACACTTTCATGGAGTAGTGCAGGATTGATCTCTGTTCCTCTGCAGCAGATCCTTTGGCAGGACGGTGCGCCAGGCAGTGATTCCAAAACAGATTAATGCTTCTAATTTTAGGGAAGTGGAAGAACATTTCATAGACTCAGACTTTAAGGTCAGAAGGGACCATTATGATCATCTAGTATGACCTCCCGCATGATGCAGGCCACAAAAGCTGACCCACCCACTCTTGGAATAATTCTCTCCCTTGACTCAGCTGTTGAAGTCCCCAAATCATGATTTAAAGACTTCAAGTCGCAGAGAATCCTCCAGCAAGCGACCCCTGCCCAGCAAGCAACCCCTGCCCCATGCTGCGGAGGAAGGCGAAAAACCTCCAGGGCCTCTGCCAATCTACCCTGGAGGAAAATTCCTTCATGACCCCAAATATGGCGATAAGCTGAACCCCGAGCATGCGGGCAAGATTCTCCAGCCAGACCCGCCGGAAAAAGTTCTCTGTAGTAACTTTTAATATCCCATCATTGACCATTGTTACTAATTACCAGCGATGGCATGTTATTGACCTATTGACTAAAATCACGTTATTCCATCAAACCATCCCCTCCATAAACTTATCAAGCTTAATCTTAAAGCCAGAGAGGTCTTTCGCCCCCACTGTTTCCCTCGGAAGGCTGTTCCAGAACTTCACCCCTCTGATGGTTAGAAACCTTCATCTAATTTCAAGCCTAAACTTCCTGACGGCCAGTTTATATCCATTTGTTCTCGTGTCCACGTTAGTACTGAGCTGAAATAATTCCTCTCCCTCTCTGATGTTTATCCCTCTGATATATTTAAAGAGAGCAATCATATCCCCCCTCAGCCTTCTTTTGGTTAAGGTAAACAAACCGAGCTCCTCGAGTCTCCTTTCATACGACAAGTTTTCCATTCCTCGGATCATCCTAGTGGCCCTTCTCTGTACCCGTTCCAGTTTGAATTCATCCTTTTTAAACATGGGAGACCAGAACTGCACACAGTACTCCAAATGAGGTCTCACCAGTATAATGGAACCAGCACCTCCTTATTCCTACTAGAAATACCTCGCCTAATGCATCCCAAGACCGCATTAGCTTTTTTTCACGGCCACGTCACATTGCCAACTCATAGTCATCCTGTGATCAACCAGGACTCCGAGGTCCTTCTCCTCTTCCGTTACTTCCAATTGATGCGTCCCCAGCTTATAACTAAAATTCTTGTTAGTCATCCCTAAATGCATAACCTTACACTTCTCACTATTAAATTTCATCCCATTACTATTACTCCAGTTTACAAGGTCATCCAAATCTCCCTGCAGGATATCCCGATCCTTCTCCGAATTGGCAATACCTCCCAACTTTGTGTCATCCGCAAACTTTATCAGCACACTCCTACATTCGGTTCTGAGGTCAGTAATAAATAGATTAAATAAAATCTGACCCAAAACCGAACCTTGAGGAACTCCACTGGTAACCTCTCTCCAACCTGACAGTTCACCTTTCAGTACGACCCGCTGCAGTCTCCTCTTTAACCAGTTCTTTATCCACCTCTGGATTTTCATATCGATACCCATCTTTTCCAATTTAACCAATAATTCCTCATGCGGTACCATATCAAACGCTTTGCTGAAATCGAGGTATATTAGATCCACCGCATTTCCTTTATCTAAAAAATCTGTTACTTTCTCAAAGGAGGAGATCAGGTTGGTTTGGCACGATCTACCTTTCGTAAAACCGTGTTGTAATTTGTCCCAATTGCCATTGACCTCAAGGTCCTTAACTACTTTCTCCTTCAAAATTTTTTCCAAGACCTTGCATATTACAGATGTTAAACTAACAGGCCTGTAGTTACCTGGGTCACTTTTTTTCCTTCTTGAAAAGAGGAACCACATTAGCTATTCTCCAGTCAAACGTTACCACCCCCGAGTTTACCGATTCATTAAAAATTATCGCTAACGGGCTTGCAATTTCTCGTGCCAGTTCCTTTAATATTCTCGGATGAAGATCATCCGGTCCGCCCGATTTAGTCCCATTAAGCTGTTCGAGTTTGGCTTCTACCTCGGATATAGTAATGTCAGCCCCCCCTCCTTTATTCCCATCCGTCACGCTGCCATTATTCCTAAGCCCTTCATTAGCCTCATTAAAGACCGATGCAAAATATTCGTTTAGACATTGTGCCATGCCTAGATTATCCTTAATCTCCACTCCATTTACAGTCTTAAGCGGTCCCACTTCTTCTTTCTTTGTTTTCTTCCTAGTTATATGGCTATAAAACCTCTTACTATTGGTTTTAATTCCCCTCGCAAGGTCCAACTCTACACGGCTATTGGCCTTTCTCACTCCATCTCTACATGCTCTGACCTCAATAAGGTAGGTTTCTTTGCTGATCCCTCCCATCTTCCACTCCTTGTACACTTTCTGTTTTTTCTTAATCACCCCTCTGAGACGCTCGCTCATCCAGCTCGGTCTAAATCTCCTGCCCACGAACCGTTTTCCCTTTTTCGGGATACAGGCCTCCGACAGCTCCTGCAACTTCAACTTTCCCATCTATCTGTCTTCCCTCTCTCTCCTTACTAACTTTTCCTTAGTACACACTTTGTTCCAGTTGTCGCAGACTGGGAGAGGTAAAGATCCAGAATGGAAACTTGGTCACCTGATTTCCTTTCTGGGACTAACCCCTCTTCAAGTTGGTGTCACCCAAAATAAGTTCTCCAGGTTACTATGCAATAGCCTCTATCTGTAGGGCCCATCTGTACAGTTAACACAGATAAGATGGTAGTGCAATTCTGTTTGTTCTACTAAATCAGACTGTTATGCTGCGATAGAGCTTTGGAAATACTCACCTGACATGAGGGCAGAAAATCTGTCATCAAATACTGCAGCCTTATGCACAAATCTGACCTGTATTTGCAGGAAGAGAGGTGCAGTCCAAATATTTTGGTTTGTGGAAGAAGTAAGTTCTATGAAATAAATCTATCTGTTAAAAAATCTTCCATAGATTCTTTCTTTTAGTTAGAACTAATATCACAGAGTATTATATGGAAAATATTTTTTTAAGTTATAAAGATAATGGCTTTGTTTTCATTTATCTTCCTGTCTTACAAGCTGAGAAGAAAACACTGTTGATCAGTAAATTTCTCTAGTAAATTGGAGTATTATAACCTGTATTGCCAACTTTTGCGATTGTATCATGACTCTAGCAATTTGGGTGTGTTCTTGGAAACATGATGAAAGGCTGCCCACTCATGAATTTTCATGTACTCAAAATGGCCACCATCTCCTATTTCTGTCAATGGGTCAGTAGCTAGCAAGATGGCCACCATTTCCCTACAGTCTATCTGCATGTGAAAGTGAGGCTGCCCTTAATAAAGATGGCTGCCATTTCCCCTCTTTTTAGTGAGATTGAAGCCATGTCCATGGGCAAAATGATGGTTTGCATGGTTCAGGGAGCTGGCCAGGATACAGAGACTATGATGAACAGCAAAGACACTGTAAAAGAGGAGAGCGAGGGGGAGGAAGATTTAGGGTTTTTGGGGAAGGGGGGGCTAGAAGTGGGTCCACAGCAGGTGGAGGCATGGCAGGAGTTGGCAGGGGAGGGAAAGCAAGGGTGGAGAAACAGGAGAGGGAAGGGAAGAGACAGGGGAGAGGGAAAGTGATGGCAAGTCTCTGACAGCAATGGCATAGCCAGAATCTAAGAACAGGGAGAGCAAACATAAAAAAGGCACCCCCCCCCCCCCCCCCCACCACCCATGGCTCCTCCTCCTCTTGGCTGCTCCATGCCGCCCCCTCCCCCCAGCTGGCTCCTCCGGCTGTGCTGCGCCCCCCCCCCCCCCATTGGCTGCTGGCTGCCCTGCTACACTCCCCTTGCTCCTCCGGCCGCGGCTGTGGGCCGCCCTGCTGCGCCCCCTCTCGCTCCTCCACCCCACCCCCCCGCTCTGCCTCCTCCGGCCGCGCCCGCCACCCCCCCATTGGCTGCGGGCTGCCCTGTTGCGCGCCCCCCCCACACACACACACCTCTCCAGTCGTGCTGCCCCCTCCCCATGGCTCCTCCGGCCGTGCTGACCCCCCTTGTCTGCAGGAGTTCAGCACTGGCCGGCAAGCGTGCCGCTTTTTGAAAATGTGCTGTGGGGAAACGGCTGCTTCCCCTGAACCCCACTTGCTACGCTACTGTCTGGCAGAGAAGTCGGATAGAGAGGAGTGTCAGGGAAGGTTTGCTTCTTGCAGAAGGCTAAAACAATCACATATTGTGGCATTAACAGTTATACAAACTGATATAAGTTTAAAGTTCTTTAATACATATATCTATAACTCATCTACCCTAAAAAGTTTGCAAGTTCTATGTGCAGGTGTGAATGGTGATGCATTAATTAGGTCAGCGATTCTCAAACTATGTACCATCCATTCCTCCTTTTATCAAAGGAAATAAACCAGGAGAGGAGAGACTAGAGACAGCACCAGGAAATGGATGGCAGTTTCCCTGTATTAAGGGTGAGGAGAGGATAAGGGCAGTCTCCATCCAGGGAGAGGCATTTTTGTGTGCACTAAAGGCTGATGTTCCAACCTAAAATTCTCACTCACACTAGTTGAGGGGTAGAGAAGACAGACTAAACAATGTGATTTGATGGGGTTTTTTACACCTGAAAAATTATGATCTCTTGAGGTTGACAAGACTGTATAAGTTTTTTATTGTCAAGGCATGTCTCACTGCCTCCACCCTTTATCCGGGTACGTATTCCAATCTAGACTTACCTGCTATTTTGCTCCTGCTCATTCAGCATTTCACGTACCTGGGGAAAGTTTTTCTTCAAACATAAAATGTGTTTGTAAAGAAAGAGAGGTGGTTGCTCTCTTATTCCTACATACTCCACTTCATTGACAACTGCTTCTAACGTTCTGTAACTTTGGTTTAGGTGGATGATAGATTTAGAAAAACTAATCAGGGGTCCCCTGAAGCACAGTCCAAACAGACGGGCAAAGTGTTGGAGCCACCAGTGCCTTCAAGATCAGAGTCCTTTTCCAATGGAAACTCAGAGCCTGTTCAGCCTGCACTGCAAAGACCAGTGGAACCCCAGGTAAAAGCAGAAAATCTTGGAATGGATGGAAGAAAACTAGAGGCCCCAATTCACTTAACTTTAGGTTTGAAGATCTTGGCATATAAAAATACATATTTAAAGTGTATTACTACTTTTCAATGTGACTTATTCAACAGATTGGCTCTCTGATTGTATTCAGAGTCATGCCTGCTTATTTTAGTGATAAGCATGTGGGTTTAATTGCTTTTTACTTCTGAGCAGAGTCAGCCTACCTAAGAGAGCTAGCTGCGTTCTGTCGCTACCTGTGCATCAGCAGAATGGTTGGCTTCATTCCAGTCAAAGCTACAGTGAGGTTAGACTGGTCATAATGTGGTCCAAACAGCATTTTATTACTGGAGATGATGTCCAAGAACAAAATAACCAGGCTTGACTTTTACATCCCTGTAGGAAAACTAACTAGATGCAAGAACAATTGATTGTCATGGTTGTCCTGTTTCCTAATGAATCTCTAAATTTTGGGACCTTGTAGTTTATCGAGTTTAGAGTATGAATGTACAAATAAATACAAGCTAAGATTTACAAAAAGGCTAGATATAAAATTTAAATAAATTAGTTTAATTAAACTTGGCATGCAACTTATGTATCCATGCAGAACATAAAATGTTGCCTTTTTTTTTTGATAAGTCTATACATAATTGACAGTGATGACTAAAACTGTCCCTGCTTACCTTGTTGTGACGAACTATTGCAAATGTTTGGGACAACTGCAAAATCTGATCAGAAGGGAGAGTGGGAGGAATCGTGACCAAATTTAATCCTCAACTCAGATTTTCCTGGCTTTCAGAGAGACTTGTAGCAGTATTTGATAATCTTGGGCTTGTGTGTGTTACTTTATGCTAACCATGTCAGCTATTTCTGAAGTCCTGCCTTTGACTTGTACTCAAATGAATCTGTCTCTTGCACAGCTTTGTGTAATAAAACAATTCAATAATACATTTATAAAGCCAAATAGAGACACCCTCATAAAACTAAGGTTAAATGCTAACTGTTGATTGAATGGGTGAAAACAATGTATCCTAGAGTTATATGATCTTATCTGGAAAGGGTTTTCCTCCTAATCTGTTTCAGAAAGCATTTTTCAAACAAATGGCTTACTGAGCTCGCAATTGAGAAGGGAATAGGGTGGAGGGTCAATTTGAGGCTTACAAATAGAACTGCTAATGGAGCTTTAATTATGGAGCTGCTGCTGTGCCTCCATCGTGTGTGTGTGTGTGTGTGTGTGTGTGTACAGTATATGATATATATGGTGAATGTATAATATGCATTATATATAATATGTAACATAGCATATAATATACATATAACACACATAATATATAAATATATATTATATATGTAATATATATAGAAAAATACTGTAAAGGAATAAAGGCTTTCGTTTTATGATCTTCCTTCAAAAGTTTTGTGTTGTCTTGTAAATTTAAGATTTTAGTTATAATATAAATCAGAACATACTTAGGTTTGCACATTTGGCAGTATTCCTAACTTATGGATTTCTTCACTTTGATATCTGCTTCAAATTGTCTATCCAACAGGTGCTGCTATCTAAGACCTGCTCAGAGTCCAGTGAAGCCAGAGGAAAAGCTCCTGTTGATTTCATTGGGCTCTGGATCAGGCCCATAGTGCAGATCTTATGTTTATTTTTTTCCTGGTTACTAGTGTATGTGTATTTGGAGAGCGCACCTCACCAAAATGCATACATCCTGTGTTCCAAGTCTGTTATGTTCTCTGGGCACCTTCCTTGCTTTTTGATTCCACCTCACGCTTGCCTTATGCCATAACCAATTTGTCTCTCCCTACCCACTCGCCTTTATTCTGTTAAAAAAGCCAGTTGTACAGAGCGCATTGAATGTTTTATGTTTTGTTTTCTTGTAAGGTACAGTGGTCCCATCTGGCATCTCTCAAGAACAATGTTTCCCCTGTCTCGCGATCCCATTCCTTCAGTGACCCTTCTCCCAAATTTGCACATCACCATCTTCGTTCTCAGGACCCATATCCACCTTCACGCAGTGAAGTGCTAAATCAGAGTTCTGACTCTAAGTCGGAGGTACCTGACCCCACTCAAAAGGCTTGGGCTAGATCAGACAGTGACGAGGTGCCTCCAAGGGTAAGGAGTAGAAAGACAGAAGTGTGCTTTTTTTTTCTTTTTTAATTTGAAGAGTGTGATCGTTTACGCACTGGAAAAAACGGGTCCACAGAGTAGTGCCATGATTGGGGAGTATTTTTGAAGGGCGTTTATACTGTAGATATCTAGTCAATTGGCCCATGATAACATGTTAAAAAAAGGAATTGCAATCTCTGGTGAAAATGACAAATATTTACACACTATGGCTCTTGTAGAGAAGTGGTTTATTATGCAAAGTTAACAAATCATTACAATATTCAGGAAAGAATTTAAAACATCCTTGACATGATAGCTTAAAGTTTATTTTCTTCTATTTCTGGTTGGAAAACCAAGCTGTAAACCATGAACTTATTTAAAGTTTAGATGGAAATGAACAAAAAAGAAACATTCAATATTTTTTTCCCTTCCGCTTGGGATTTGCTTCTTCTGAATATGTTCTTGCTTCCCACCAGTCTCTGTCTCCTGCTGATCCATTACTGGGCATTCGTTTGGTTCCTTTGAGTTTATTTTCCTAATCCTCATGCTATTTCAGCAAATTGCTTTGTGTCTCCTTTGCTTCAGTCAAAATGCCATATTCTTTTAAAATGTCTCAGTAGTCTGGGGTAAGGGGCATGTATGTTTGTGTGGTAGCTATTTAGGTATGTTAGTCTAAACTTTCAGTTCTTTTCAGTATCCAAACAGCAGCCCAGCTAAAGATTCTTCATTTTTTCTTTTCTTTTTTGTTTTGTTTTTTCTTTCATTTTGTTCAATTATATTGACTTTGACTTAGAATAATGTTATTCAAAATGTATTTGCTGTGGCAGGAGAATCTTAATTTTTCCCCTTTCTCCCTTCTACATTAACTTTTACTGTTTCTTTTTTCACCCAAGGTACCTGTGAGAACAACGTCCAGGTCTCCCGTCCTATCACGTCGAGATTCTCCACTGCAGAGCAGTGGGCAGCAAAATAATCAAGCAGGGCAAAGAAACTCCACAAGGTTCGTAAGCCCAGATCTCCGTCTCTCTGCTGTTTTGTAAGGGAATGTTAGTTGGAAGCCAGGGAAAGGCATTATCTCTCAGATGTGAAGGAAGGAGGAAAGTGGACCCATTCTCTCTTAGCAGTCAATGTTGAGTTTCTTTGGCACTAAATAGTTCAACAAACTTTAATGAATTTTCTTCTTGCCTCTGCATCTTTGAAGGGGCTGTTTGAGTAAATCTTGCAATATTTTCAGAGTAGTCTTAACATTTAGAAAAAAGGGCCCAGTCATACAAGTGCTTGCTATCAGGTATTGTACTTATTGCTGCAAATGGTCCCTTTGTGTTGCAGCGGGGGCTTTTTCCAGGAGCGAGCATGGTGCCCAGTAGTAAGTATCTATGGGATCTAGGGCTAAGGGAACCCAGAGGCTTTTCAGCCCTCAAAAGTTGTAGTGTTGTATAGCCAGTTCTCAAACAAAAAGTAGCACAAAAAGCAATTAAGCATTGTTTTAATTTATTTTTGTGTGTGAGAAAGTTTCGTTCCTCAGATATTAAGATGGCTAGTGTGGCTGCTGCGTAGGATGTGAATTGCTGTGAAAGTCCTAAGCACAAGGATTAGTACACTCCTTCTGATCAGTCATTAACGAAATGTTGATGAGTAACCAAGCTTGATTTTAAGTTTAAAATGCGATATCTGAAATTAAAGTTGACAAATGCACTTTTCTTGAGACAGCAATATAGAGCCTCGTCTGCTATGGGAGAGGGTGGAGAAACTTGTGCCGAGACCAGGCAGCGGCAGTTCCTCGGGCTCAAGTAACTCCAGCTCACAGCCGGGGTCCCATCCTGGATCTCAGAGTGGCTCTGGTGAACGGTTCCGAATGAGATGTAAGTCCTCTTTTTTTCCCCTTCTTCCCCCTTCCCCCTTCCTTTAGGATTTCTAGATGAATCTGTAATGTTTGGATTGTGCAGCAGCTAATAATAATAGTAATACGAATGAAGGACAATGAATCTTCACGTAAAAGGAATTTTTAATGTAAAGTATCAGGCTGGGAAGTTTTGATCCTCTGTATATGCCGTTCCTTTTCATAGCCGCTGTTTTGAGCGGGGTTGTATGTGTAGAAATCTTCAATAGTGGGTTTTAGCCCCTTTCTCCAATTCAGACTCAATTACAGGTTTATTCACCCATGTACAAAATACATGACCGAGTCCATTCCTTTTCATATACGATCTTTGAACTAACTTCCTTCATTTGTATGAGCATCTCGAATATTTCTTGATCATTCATTGCACATCAACTCTTTCCATGAGTACAAGGATAGACACTTTTTTCCAGAGCCAGATTCATTAGCATTTTAATTATTTTCTCATTTGGGTTTCTTTTTTCCTAATGTCAAGATGTCATGTTTCCTTTTGACCCAAGATCAAATCCTCTATAGTTTGTTTTTTTTTAAATATTAGAGGGGGTGTCAATGAAAACCTACAAAAATCATATCTGAAAAGCAGTTCCAATCCCCCTCTTTAAACATACAGCAAAAATAGAAAAGGTTCATTATAGCTTTTTGAATTGAGCAGGACACTGCTGCTGTGTAATGTTAGAGCACATTCAGCTGTACGGTGTAAGACACACTATAGAGGTAACTAAAGGGAAAGGAGCTTGGAATGAAATAAGTCTGTGGAATCCCCAGAATGCTCAATGTTGAGTGCTGTTAACTCCCTAGTATAGATGGACAAAGCTGCTGTATGTCATGTGCCTCTTTCCATGTTTTCAGTCACTGGTAAGCTGCAGTGCAAATCGCAGCTGCTTGTGATTTTTCCTGTCAGCACTAGAGGTTTGCACTGGTGCAGGTAAACTTGTGGCTGGCCACCTATGGCTGAAATACCCAGTGTAGACAAGGCCTTGTGCTCCTTTTGCTGCATAAATAAAAAAAATCCTAACTTAACAATGACCCCCCTTTTTTGTGTTTTTTTGTTGGGGGGGGGTCTTGACACATGTAGCATCATCCAAATCTGAAGGTTCACCGTCTCAACGTCATGAAAATGCAGCCAAAAAACCTGAAGAGAAGAAAGAAGTCTTCAGACCCAACAAGCCTGCTGTAAGCTAAACCTAACTGTGCTGCTTATCTGATGTTTTTTACTTGATGTTAGATAGGTCTATTACAAATACTTACACGGTGAATCCAAGCATTAAGAGTGAATTAGAGATTCAGTTTGGCAGTTGCATACTATGAAGTGTTAAACATTTAAATGTACTTTATTTGCTTCTTGAATTTTTGTGTTTTCTCATTTTCTTCCTTTCAAACCTCTCCTTACATCCTGTATACTCTTCATGTGGCTGGACCAATGATGATTCATCTGACCCAACCGTACCATTGTTGTGCTGAATGGTGCAGGGAGAAGTGGTAAGCACTTAGCTATTACAATCAAATATATTTTTTATTTTTTGAAGTTATTATCATTACATTTTGTGCCTTTGGTATCCAAGAGGTCAGAGTAGATGATTCCAATGGTTCCATCTGAATCAAAATCTATGAATATGTTGTTTATTCTTATATTGCCCTAGCACTCAAATGCCCAAATCAAATGAAGTCCTTTAAAGGAAGATGGTGGCTCCCATCCCATCAGTTTATAAACTACAGAGGCTCCCCGACTTGCATAAGTCGGAAACGTATCTCCAACCATTACGTGCAAAAAACAACAACAACCACTTTTTCCGTAAGTGCGGATTTGTGTAAGTCGGGTCTTGCGTAACCCGCAAACTGTGTTCAGCTGAACAGACAGCTCAGTAAATTTAGGCTGTCTTACAACTTTGCTGCCCAAATTTCCATGCACTGTAGCTTGTCAATATGCAGAACAGTTGGGGAGGGAAAATGTTGGACTCCTTAAAACAACATATTCTAGTGTGTTCATTGCTCTAGCAGCTCTGGTAGGAGTAAGAGGGGGTAAAGACCTACATAGTCTTAAATTTCTAGGGTTTATTTGTTTTTTAATTTGCCAGTAAAGCACAAAGAAATCAGTAAACCAACAACAACAAAACACCTGTTGCTGGGAACTATGGAAGTGCAGCAGCAAACTGAACAAACTCAGTCCCCACAGCTGTGTTGCTGATACGTTGCCTCTACTCCTCTCCAATCTGCAACCTCACTCTTCTTTTTCCCCTTTGTCTCATTCTTGCTAGGATTTAACTGCCTTGGCAAAGGAATTGCGAGCTGTAGAGGATGTACGACCTCCGCACAAGGTGACAGACTATTCATCGTCCAGTGAAGAGTCGGGGACGACAGATGAGGAGGATGACGATATGGAACAAGAAGGAGCAGATGAATCTACATCTGGGCCGGAGGATGCCAGAGCTGTGTTAGTTGTTCTGTGTTTTTTCTGTTTTGTGTGGATATGGGGAAAAGACCACAACATATGTTTCGTTCATTAGCCCTCTTTTATCAAGACCGTATTCAGGAGTCCATGAAAAGTACTTAGCAGTCAGTTAATGTTCACGTTTCCGAAACATGTAGGGTAACATCTTTAAAATGGTCCGTTTTCAAAAGTGACTTTAGCATTTAGTCTAAATGCCTTTGAAAGTCAATGAGCAAGTGCCTAAATCGCTTTTTAAAAATAGGACTTAAGCTCCTAAGTCACTTTGGCACCATTTGAAATTTTGATTCTTTAAATCTTAATGTTTGTCTTGTGTTACTAGAAGCCAAATTATAGTGTTGTGTGTTGTTTCCTTCCCTCATTTGCATTTTATAAAAGGTGAAGGATTGTTTTTAGCAATTTTAGACTCATTTGTTTCTTGAGGAAGCTCTTCCTTGATGATTTATGTCAATATTCCACTTTGAATGCAGCTGTAAACGATCTATGACATGCACTTGATACGAATACATGAAGACAGAGCTAAAACTGAAATACTATAGGGTTATTTTATCCAAATTATTTCTTGCTTGATGCATAGATCAACTCTGAATCTGAGCAATGGTGAAACAGAGTCAGTGAAAACCATGATTGTCCATGATGATGTGGAGAGTGAACCTGCCATGACGCCTTCCAAGGAGGGTACTTTAATCGTCCGACAGGTATTGTATTTCCTTCCCTGCACAGTGCTGTGCCTTTACTGTGATCATTAACCTGCTTGTTCATTCACCCATGCTGTTTCTACATTATATTTGTTGTCCATGTTATCAAGACACAGATGTAGCATATTTTGGATGTGCAGACACTTGATGCATGCAGAGAAAAGAGTAGCCTCCATCCCTTGCTGCTACTGTTTTGCATGCTTTGCAATGACATCCATTTATAGCACCACGCAGAGCACCTCAAAGTCTGTGTCAAAAAAGTGATAGAAAAGCTGCAGGTGTGTGAAGAAAGCTCTCAGCACAGAAGAACTTAACCTGGTTTTATGGTAGAACCAGACGCTGGATCTCAGAATTAGAAAGGGTTGGGGGAAAAGTGCTCAATTCTTTTAACTACTTTAAGCCTAAAGTCAAGAACAAACTAACAAAAAAGCAAGGTAGCAGACAATTGGTGCTGGGGGCTGGGAGGGAATGTTACAAGGGGCAGGGCAGTGACTGTGGATGGATCTAGGCGTGTTGTTTGGTTTCCTTCTGTTTTGAAATGTTCTATCTTTGATTGTGAAGAAGCTGCTTCTTTGTGTATTAAACTAGCTCATCTGTTAATGAGTCTGTCAGCTCCTAGGGGACTTCCTCAGTAATCACATTCTTGAGTTTTGCAACTGAATGTAATTTTTTAGTTGAACCCTACAGTTTGCTAATTAAAATTTCATGGTGACTGTTTAAATAGCTAGATTAGGGAATTCACCAGATATTTCAAGTTCTTGTCAGAACATGACTCAAGCTAGAATTAAATAAAATGATGGCAAACAACAAATACAGATGTAGTAGGAGCAGCATAGACTTACTGGCACAATTACTCTTTTGGTAAAGGAGCTGGCCTTGCAAGTGAATCAGATTAAGTGAGAGGCTCAATTCTGCTTGCCAGAGGTGCAGTATTTACTGAGTTCTGGAAGCTCAGCACACTTCTAACCCAGGCATCAAGGCATAGGATATCGGTACATTTAAAAAAAAAAAAAAAAGTAGATAAAGCTGATAGGGATGAAAGCCTTAAGCAGCACTTGAGCAAGACAAGTGTGCCTGTTTTTTCTACAGAGTACAGTTGACACAAAGCGTGCCAGCCATCATGAGAGCAATGGCTTTGCCGGTCGCATTCACCTCTTGCCAGATCTCTTACAGCAAAGCCATTCCTCCTCCACTTCTTCCACCTCCTCCTCCCCATCCTCCAGCCAGCCGACACCCATCATGTCCCCACAGACACCCCAGGACAAGCTAACTACTAATGAGGTATGTCTTGCACCACAGCTGGCTGCTTTCTTAGGGTTATTCCAGTATTGCCTAATAGCTAGTTTGCAGAGGAACTCCAGCCAATCTTCCCCTGCTTTTTTCTGTCACTTTTCTCCCACCCCCAAAATAACACATTTCAGTTCTGTATGAAAAGCCCTTAACTCTAGATCAGTTTTACCCCAAACTTGCTAGTTTACTATTTTTGCTTTCTACAGTGAGTCATTAATTGCATGGCTTTTGTTTAAACTAAACTTGATTACCATATATTCAGACAAGGGGTTTTTTTTGTTTGTTTTTTTAATTTCTGTATTTCGGGAACAGGCTAGTTGCAAGGAATCTGCTGGGGTTTTAAAAAATAATTAAATCAAACCTGGTAATTTTGTCTTGATTTTACCATAAAAAAGGAGCAAACAACTAGGCACGTGCAAGTAACTCACTTGTGCAAACTACCAACACAGGATAGGAAGCTGGTTTCAGCCTTATTGAAGGATTTTACTCTTTGAAATTGCCACATGGGGTTGGTGACCATTTCAGGAAAGCTAGGTTGTTTGGGGTATTCATTGTTTGGAGTAGTGTACTACAGGAGCTCTTCAGGTTTTTATGGAATAGTTGTGCTATGAAAAATGACCATGGAAAAATGACTCCTGCTTATTCTCCAAGTCTGCTCTCTTATCTCTAGTTGGAGTCCTATCTGGGGACTTCACTGTTCCAGAATTTTACTCCTGTTACCTTTGGCTCTGCAGTGCTAAGAGGGACTGTGTTTCATTCTTATAAACCAACAACAGAATTGTTCATTAAATCCTGGTTATATAGTGAATCCTTGTACTTTTGCGACTTTTTGAAGGTAATTGGGATGCACAGGTGTGAATGAATTTGTCCTGCACATCCTGTAATGCTGGTGGAGAGGAATGAGAAGGAAGGCACCCAGCATGACTTTCAGTTTCCAGGTTGAACAGGCAGGCCTGGCATTTAGAGAAAACATCTTTAGACTTGTAAACAAGTATGATGTAGACCAGCCACTATAAATGTGCAACAACCTGCTGCTGCTTTTCAGAATAGAACTGAACAGGTGCTTTGACATCAGTGCCAGGCTGAGATATTCTGTGTACCGTTACAAAAGAACCTGAGGTAATGGTGGTGCACGATTTTCACAATAGGATGAAAAGCGCTTGTGAAACGTATTGAACCATGTGACAGCAAGCATTCATTTTGTCACAGAAGTTTAGTCCGTGTAATGCTTGTCATCCTTCATTTTCAGCTGTGCTTCACTAGTCTTTAACTTTGTAAAAATATACTCTTGACAGGTTATGTAGACCAGTTCAGTGATTCAAGGATATACCTGTTCATTACTTTGTTCTACGCAACAAATAAGCAGGGTTCAATCAATTTAGCTCAAACTGAGTTTTGAGAAGGAGACTATGGCAGTTGTTTGTGGTGGCATTGAAGTTATTAGTAATGTGGTTGAAAATATTTTGCTTTGCAGAAAAGTTCAGTATGGTTAAGCCCAATAATTATATTTGGTGAGGAAGGTGGAGGTTTAGAGGGGACAGAGGCTTTAGATTGGTTAACAGTGAGGAAGCTCCTCCAGTCTTGTTTGCAAAAGCATAAAACAAGCTGAGCAGACACACATTCCTTTTGTCCACAGTAACTCTACACATACAGAGAAACACACTCACACTTTTGGATTGTTTTTTATTTGTGCCATTCTGCTTTGATGTGCAATGTTGTCACTATAACACTTAACTCACTAAACTGGCAAGGATTTTTCAGTCATTCCATCTCCACTTTTAACAGTTCATTGTTTCACTTGTCTTTCTCCCTTTTTTGTGTTTAGAATACAAAACTAAATAAAGCACCAGTGCTTTTATCAACTACATATTCATAGCTTCATATCACTGTTTATTGCACCTTTCACATTAATGAGCCCCTTGTTTGATACAGGTGTAATATTTGCTATGTGAAATGATGGTGGAAGAAACTGCTGGAGCTTTCTGGCAAGAGGCTCAGTTTAAAAAAAACAAAAGTAGAGAATTAACACGAAGTACCAGACGTTGAAATTTCATTAATCATAGAAGTGAATGCCTGATCCCAGAGTATTTAGATTTTGTTGCCCAAATTAAGAGATCAAATTTAATAACATATTAAACAAGCTCATTTCAGGAGATGCGTAACAAATAGAAGTATGTAGTGGGCAGTTCACAAATAGAAAATTAAAATTATGTAATGAAGTAGTGCTAGCTTCTAATAACTTCATAAGTACCGTACATATTTTAACCAATGATAAGGTGACATTCCCTTACTTTTTGCCTGTTGTTGTGACCATTCCTCAAACATCTCCTTTAAAATCTGAGCTAATAGGGGTGAAGAACACACTGACTACATTTAGTGGTAATGTGTGAAACCTGCATCTATGGTGCCTGCCGTATGAATATAGGAAGTATAGAAGGTTGGGGATGGGTGGGAAAGGGCTTCAGAAAAAATGGTAAAATTCTGTAGTGACTTAGAAATGTTCATTGTTATCATCACTTTTTGTTGTCACTTATATTAATAAAGTTGAAATTTACATTGCAGACTCAGTCCGCTAGTAACACACTCCAGAAACACAAATCTTCCTCCTCCTTTACACCTTTTATAGACCCCAGATTACTACAGATTTCTCCATCTAGTGGGACAACTGTGACTTCTGTGGGTAAGTAATGTAGATGCAAGAAGACAACTGAAAAAAAAAAAAAAGAAAAAAAAAAAGCGTTCAATGACTTGAGTTGCTCTTTAAAGTAGTTTAGAATGTTTCCATCATGCTTGTTACTTGATTTGCATTGGATTGCATATTATTTCCTTTTTCCATTTACATTTCTTACAAAAAGAAAGACTTGCTTAATATTATCAGTTACTGTCTGGGTTATTTAATAAAAAGTATATGGTAAATATTTGGCACTTAGAAGATAGTATTACATGTACTTTTCTTTTCTTTTTTCTTTTTTTTTTTTTCCCCCAGTGGGATTTTCTAGTGAAGCCATGAGGTCAGAGGCAATAAGGCAAGATCCCACCAGGAAGGGATCAGTTGTCAATGTGAATCCTACTAATACACGACCACAAAGTGACACTCCAGAGATTCGCAAATACAAGAAGAGATTCAATTCTGAGATTTTGTGTGCTGCCTTATGGGGTAATGTATATCTGTGTCCCTCCTTTCCTCCCCTTATTTCCTTGTTTTTCTTTTCATTTACTTGATTGATTTTATGAACTCTCTCTAAGTGCATGAAGAGTGAGAGCGATTTGTACCTCAGCAATTATCCAGTGTCCAAATAAGCCATAGATTACAACACAGGGAGGGATGGAAGGTTGTCTCTTACAACTTCTTGGTGTATATGAAAATAATTTTGCAGCTCAGAGCACACCAGTATAAGCTTAATGACCTAAACTGTTCATAAATTCATTTAAGGAGCAAGGACAAATAAGTGTCTGATATTTTGGAATATCTACATAGTAATAAAAGCTCAGTCTCATGTCATCATAGTGAGATCTGGTTACTATTGTGCTTACGATGTGGCTATTCTGAGGTCTGGCTTGATGCAAGTTCTGACTGGTATATTCTCAGGGTTGAATAATAATCATTCAAAATTTTGTCAGCCAATTGACAGTCTTTTCAACTTTTTAAACCTCTTTTTAGTATATGTCTGCAGCTTTTGTGGATTATGGTAATCTTGCTGTGCATTTTGTGTCAGTACAAGGTTGTTGGGTTAATGATAGATTCAAAAAGGGTATTGTATTTGATTTTGCTTCTCAGAATTCTTGCTGAGAAATCAAAGGGCTTGATTAGAAAGTATTTCATGTTATAACTTTTATATTAGTGATCTCACATCAAATCACATAATTACCTGGAGAGAATAGGGCAAGTAACTAGGCAACTTCTTCTGTTTGAGACTATGGGCCACATTCTCTTCCAAGCTCTGCTCAGTGCATTTGGGGCTAGGATCATGGGGTGCCAATGTGCCATTTACAGTTATGGCTCTTAGTTATCTTATGCCAGAGAAGGATTGGTCTGATGGCCATTTCCTATCTTGATATGCCCCCTATACCCAGGGTGGTTTTGTAGAGGAGTCATCTCCACTGGCTTTACAGTAGCAGAAAAATCGCCTGTGCCATGAGACTTCAACACTGGCCACACTAATTGCCAGAATCCTGCCCCTTTTGATACTGATATCTGTTTTAATGCTTTAAAACAAAAACACTAAACAGTTATGAATGTTGAAAAAGCTGGAGGAGAAAGAGTTGGTCCTTCCCCAAAGTCACATGATTAGTAGATTAAGCATGGGGCTGCTGTGATAGTTTCATTTACATAGCACTTTACAAGTTATGGTGTGTAGGTAAATATTGTTTGCTATTTTACAGGAGGCGCTCAGAGAAGTGAAGTGACTTGCTCAAAGTTTTTTATATATATAAAAAACAAAAACAAAAAACCTAGGCTCAAAATCTAGGTCTCCTGGTTCTCTACTTGCTTCACTAAATTCCAGTTGCCCATTTGTAAAATAGGGGATAATGATATGTACTACACAGGAGGTCTGAAAACATGCATGATTTAAGATGCTGGTAGGTAGGTAGATATGTTGTTCTCATTCTGTGTATTAGGAAACTGGCTCAGCAAAGCTGTCTTACTGCAATTTTTCAAACCTGGGTGTCTGAACTTAGTGAAAGTCCTGCAGATACACAGAACACTTGAAAATTTAGACATTTAGGTACCTAAAGATGGGTGGTTTAGGTGTGATAGTTTGAAGTAGTTGGTCTAAACAATTTGCCTGGAAAGCACAATTGTCTAGATAGACATAAAAACAACGAGGAGTCCGGTGGCACCTAAAGACTAACAGATTTATTTGGGCATAAGCTTTCATGGGTAAAATACCCACTTCTTTAGATGAATGGAGTGAAAATTATAGATGCAGGCATAAATATACTGACACATGAAGAGAAGGGCTAGATAGATATAAGAGACCTGGATTTTAATCTAGACTCTGACACCACTTAGCTTCATCTGTTTCACTTTACATCTCTAGACTAGTTTTGCTATCTATAAAGCAAGGATAATTATATTTACTTTCTTCATGAGTACATGTTCATAAAGTGCTATATTCAAAAATAGAAATATGGCCAGTTGTGACGGGGGGAAGAAGGGAGGGACAGGAATAGGAATGGGGGTAGAAGCAGTTCCCACCCAGTATTCATTCTATGAGTCTGTGTGTTTTTGGGGGGCTGTCCAAAAACATTCCAGCACCTCTTTATCAATCAGCTTTATCAAAGTTCACCAGTGTCAGTTTTTGCCCAAATGTAGGCTTAATATTTTTACATGCTTTGGTGTGAATAATTTTCAGTGCAAATGTATAACTTTGTGCAAATGGAAGATGTCAGAGTGAGAGGGGGGTAAAGAGAGAAAGGAGAATGAAATCACATGAAATAAATTGGAAACAAGTGTCACAAACTTCCATGCCAAACCAAATTGCCCTGCCAGTAGGGGCTGGGCCATCACTCGTGTTTAGTACTTTCATGTTTCTTTGATCTTCATATTTCATTCTTCTGTTGATTTGAAATAAAATCCTGGAGGTATTTTACAGCTATAACAAACACTTTCTTGTTAAACATTTAGGCCAAATTCATTCTGGTGTATGCAGGCACATCTTTATTCTCAACGGATTTGTGCCTAATTACCCCTGCTAGGAGTTTGGTCCTTGCCATGCTAAGTGTGATAGTTCCTGTAAAGAGAGAGGGGTTTTTTATTGCCTTTATTAATTGTAATGAAATAATGTTTAAGGCTGTAATTTTTATAAGATTCTCTCAGGAAGTTATCTAAATAGTTCAGTTCAATGCTAATAATATAGATGGAATATCAGAGAAGTAGATGCCCAGTCCCCAAATACAAAAGAAAGGCACTTTTGTAATGTACTTGTGGTAGCAGGCACACTTTGAAAAATTAGAACTGCTGAGCTGCAGGGGAAAAAAATTTAGAGGTTTTCATAGGTCTGAATGCTGCAAATACAAAGACATTTTAAAGTTTAGGCATTAGTTACTGCTGGCTCACTGCCCATATCAGTTTATTTAAATGGAGAAGGGAAGGAACAACTGACTGTATATAATGGGATGTGAAATACCTGTCAGAAATACATGAAGAGTTAAAGACACCACAGAAGGATATGGGCAAGAGTTATAGGGTCCTGACACCCAAAAGGGATGGAAAAGACCTTGAGTGAACAAATTTACATGTGCGTTTACTTTTAAGCATATAGCATAACCTATACTAAGAAGCCTAAATGAATTAAGGCTCTGTTCAGAGTTCTAATGACAAGAACAAATCAGTCAATATCTGCTCTACTAATTAGTGCCGTCCCTGTGCTATTGCTACAGTATGATTAGGTACTTTTCCTCACAGCTTAGACATAATGATCTGTGAGATGTAGGGAAGAATGTACCTTTTGAAATTACAAGACAGTAATCAATAAAAGCAAGGAGCCTGCTGATTTAAGGCTGTCATAGCATCTTAAAATGCTGTCCTGTTGTGTTTAGATATTGCCATAAATGTAGTTTGCAAGGCTACCCACTGTTTAATTTCTGTGTAGCTGAATCAGATCTGCTGTATTAGTAGTGCTCAGTTTAGGATACAAGGCCAAATTAGTCCCTGTTGTAATTTTGTTATCACCAGTACACTTAAACCGGGGATTAATTTGGCCTACTGTGACAGCTTCTAACTCACAATAGCCATAATTGTATAGCTTTGTGAATTTACCTGTTTTTCAACCTGTTTTATTGCATTTAAAAATAAAAGCTTTGTTGTGATGTCTAATAAATGTTTGAGGAGGTCTAATAAAGTGAGTCACAAAATTGGTTTGACTCTCATCCCTTGTGCTGTAGTTCAACTGTCCTTTTGCTCTCTTCACATAACTTGTGGCAATAGCTGTCTGTTATGGTTACAAGGATTGAAAAATTTAATAGACATCTACTAACCAGATGAGTGTGGTGTATGTAAAGGGGGAACTATTGAGATCAAGGACAATTCCCCACTGAAAACCCTCTTTGTAATAAAGTCCTATAGAACTAGATAGGGATGAAACCAATACGGTTCTATAAAAATGAAATAGGGTTCTATAAAAAATTATTCTAAAACCCTATAGTGTTTAATGGTGATAAAGCTGTAGGTTTTTAAAACCACTCTGTAGAATTCACTCATAGAAAGAGCATTCTATTAAGTTCTATAGAATGGTTTTAAGCTGTCTTTCTCTATTAAATTCTGCATGACTTTTTTCATAAGACCCTTGCTATCTTCAGCTCTTGGGAAGTGGAGGATGGACCCTGCTCTGGAATGCTTCCTCTTGCGTATCAGCCTCTTGCTAGTGTATGTGTGATAAATTTCATGTTCCACCTACCTATCCCAGTGAGCGGGGGGGTCTCTGCTACTCCACCCCTCTGCCAGGTGTGCAGATGGAATCAGTGTTGGGTTTGAATACCTAAAGCAATGTAAGTTGTTCTGTAAAGCATGACTTAATCAAAATACCTGGAAAACATGCATTATAAGTTGGGTGTTTTGTTTTTTTAACCTAGGAGTGAATTTGTTAGTGGGAACTGAGAGTGGTCTGATGCTGCTAGACAGAAGTGGTCAGGGGAAGGTTTATCCTCTAATAAACCGAAGACGGTTCCAGCAGATGGATGTACTCGAAGGCCTGAATGTCTTGGTGACGATATCTGGTAATGCCCATTTTTCAATATGTTATTTCTCTGAAATCCGGACTTCGCTGAAGTCAATAGGAGTTTTTGCCATTGACATCTCTGGGCCCAGGATTTTTCAGTCTTAATGCTTTCACGTTTTTTAATGCTATGAACCAACTTCCATGCAAAACACCCCAAACTGCCTGCTTTGAAGGAAATTTTTTTCACAAGTTTGGAAGATAAAATGATAAAATATTCTATTTTATTTATTTGTATTGTGTTTGGGAGAGAATGGGTGCAGGAAGTTATAAGTCCTCTTTTGAGTCTAGGTCACTAGAATAGAAAATCCGTTGCAGAGTGCAGATGTAGGCAGCATGGAAGGACGGGGAGGAAGGGCAGCAAAGATGGGCATGGTTAAGTTACTGATACGATGGAGTAGATGGATGTCGCATCTGGATGTGTCTTTACTTAGTGAGACTGTAGCCCATTGATCGAACAGGGAGAGATACAGCCATTCTTTAAATAGTTCACACTTTAACATGTCCTAATGAATAATGGTTTCTTACTAAAGCTGGGAACCCCAAACACTTTGGGCTCCAAGGGGCTATTTAAAAGGGCTACTTCATTTATTACACAATTTCACTGAGTTTACAGCAAATGGTTCTTACAGATCTGTTTTTAGCCGTCTAGCTTTCTCCTGTATTTTAACTTTTGCCATGCTCTGTTGTATGAAACCCCGGGGTCATTTAGGGCTTCACACAGTGGTCACTATGTTGCACTCCACAGGCACTCAGAACTGGTGGCAGCAGGGATAGAACTTTGATCCTTCTGCTCCAAGAACATAGACCCCTAACATTGGAGCTAAAGGAGACTCTCCATTATGTATTAACTGTCTAGGTTCTGCAATACACAGTGGAGCAGTTTCTGGTACCATTGGCTAGAAGATAGTGGTACACATAGACCCTAGCCAGCTCAGTGCAGTATGTGAGTGTACATGTTTGTTATCTAAAGTACCACCTTTGTGCCAGTGTAGTAAAGCCCGTTGCTGCATTTCCTTTTTAACACACCTGTAATATTTTCATCGGCCATAACTCATTTACATTTCACTTATGGCTGACGACTGAATTACAAAAATAGATTAAACCAGGCACTTAAAAAACCCTATACCTTTATAATGTACAATATTTCATGATAGCTCCCAACATGCTCCCTGGGTATCTATTTGAATGACACCATTAAATCGTCTGATGCAGTGTATAGTTCAATAGACTTGTAAACAAAGATACCGCCTAACCCCGCTTATGTAATGTCCATTAGTTAATGTATCCCACGTTGGTGACGAAAATTTGTGGCTAAGTCTCATGTGAAATTCTTTTAGCTTTGTTTACAGTTGCGTGAGTCACGATTCAAACACCCTGACACGTCCAGTTTGTTTCCTTCAAGAATATTGCTTCCTCTATTCAGACACGTTACATTAACCCTGAAGAAATTGGTTGAGCTGTAGCTGGCTTATGCCTTAAGCACTGTCCTCTATCCTGGGTTTTACAGGAGGTCACCAGAGTACAGTGAAGAGGGAGGGTTTCTACCCACAGAGGCTGCATCTACATTTGGAGCTGGTTGATGCCCAGCTTGAGTAGACGTACTTGTGCTAGTTCTCACGGAGTTAACATACTACAAATAGTAATGTAGCTACAGTATCTCAGGTAGCAGCAATGGCGGCATGGGCTGGCCACCCTGAATACATACCATGGGGTCCAGATGGGTTTGTACTCAGGGCATTTGTTGCCCATGCATTTGCTGCCCATGCTACCACAGCTACCCTACTATTTTTAGCATGGGAGCTCGATGAGAGCTAGCAGAGATTCTGGCCCATGAGATGACTTTGTGGGGGAAGCCTACTGCCCTTTCTCTCCCAGGTCTCCTGCCTGCTATGCTCTCCATCCCATTCTTCCGCCCCTCCTCCCACTCCATCACCAGTTCCTGGCTATTCTGAGCCTGAGCTTTTCCTTGGGTATCTTTCCATTCCCTATTTAAGATGTTCTCTTTGCCTACATCACTCTGAGCAAATGGAAATGTTTAATTTTAACCAAACTTCTCCCAACAGTTGGCTTAATGGGCTTAGTCATGTAATTGTGTCTCTGGGGTTTGATTTGGATTTGTTTAAAAGAACTTCACTTTAAGCAATGTAAGTACATAAGTAACTGGTCCACAATATGTTTAAACACCTTTTTCAGGAAATAAATATTTGAATGTATGTGATGGTAAAGTTTGAAAAGCATCTCCGCCATGTTTGAATGAATTGCCTTGCAGGAGGATTTTAGGAGGAAAATTTAATAAAATTACATCAACATAAAATGTAATTTGTTTCTATTTTTCAAAACTGTAAATCTTTAGCTGATGTGTTTACTACTTTCATGAAAAGCTGAAAAATGAATTGCTTAGATGCTTTTATTTTGTTATTGTGACACTCAAAAGAGTTTTATGCAAGTTGACAAAAGCAAGTTGCAGGTCCTTAATCTGTTAGAAGGCAAAGATGTATCAGATGCTCAGATACTACAGTGATGAACATCTAAAAATGGCTGAAAACAAAGTAAATAATTCAGCAGTAATAAAAGCAATCACTTGTCCATACCGAGCACTTTCCTAGGGATTTTACAAATGTTAATGAACGGTTGCAGCACCCCAGGGAGATAAGCCAGAATCACAAATAAGTGGAGCTAGTTGAAACTTTCCTGTATTACAAATAAGGAAAATGTTGCATATTAAGTGATTTGAGTTTAATCTCGCAGCAAGCCTGTGACAGAGCCAGAAATAGAAATCAAATCTCCTGACTTCCAGTCGTACACTTCAACTGCTAATCCATGGTGGTGCTCACAAGAAATTTATGTTTATATTCAAGGGCCAAAATAGAGTTTTTGCAATTGGCAAAACCCCCAGATTTTTAGAACAATTTACAACTTTAAACCTAAAAGACTCTTCCTAATTTTCTCTTTATTCTTGGTGCTCCATTTCTGTGAATGCTTCATAGGGAATACACCAATTATAATTGAATCTGTCTGTGACAACAGTGTCAGATCAGTTTACTTTGTTTAGCAGTTGTGTAAATACATGCATAGGCACATTTATGTAACTAACCTTGTATGTCAGAGTGGATGCATACTGGAAGGCAGAGGAGTTTCCTGCCTGTCGTGTGATTCTTTCTTTTGTCTAGACTGCAAAGATTTAAAAAAAAAAAATCATTTTGAAAGCTATTTCTGGTTTTGAGAAACTCCCTGTGCTTGCTTATCTTGTGGCCAGATATGAATAAAGAATCACATACTGGGAAAATCCATCTGTATCACTTATTACTGGTCTTTGGTGAATTTTAGTAAATGATGGGGAAAGAAAACCAAACCATGTACTCTGGGAGTAGGTGTGTTTTTCACTGGTTTTCTTTAGGAGACTGTTGAATATTACCCACTTTAGCCAGATTCCATTTAATCCTCTAAGAGATCTTGCAGCCTGGGGGTTCAGGCTGTTACAGTGGTTTTAAACCACTTGTTGCACTGTCCTGGTCTGGGCTGCTCCCAGGACTGGAGAGGACTCCAGTGTGACTTAGACAGGTCCCCAGAGCCATCTAAGTTACAGCAGCCTCCCTGGGCTGCCCATTGGGCTATGACAGTGCCCAGGATCTCTGCAGTACTTTGTGCCTTGGCTCCAGTCTCTACTCCAGGGCTTCTGAAAGGATTCTCTAGAAGCAGCCTCACAGTGCATGTGCCAGAGATAATCTTCCCTCAGTCAGATTTAGGGCCCCTAGGGCTACTTTACACCACTCTAGCCCTTTTATTTGGTGTTCAGGGTCTGGCGCAGAGGTGAGGGGGCCGCACCCTTAATATTTAAAGAGCCAAGCTTAGTAAAGCCTGCCATTAAGTATTCCCTCTCCTCTCCCCCCAAAATGGTTAATCCCCAATGTAGTCTAACCCAACTGAAGCATCTGTCCTTTACTCAATTAGTTCAAATAGATGTGAAAAAGTAATACGTTATGAGCCATATCCACAAGTGGCTGTTCACAATCAACTCTATTAATGTAGCTATTTGGGACCTTTTGCTGATTCATACATACATTTATATGACTACACTTTTTAATGGGATTTAGAGAGAAAGCTCTAATGGCAATTTTCCACTTGATGGATTTTTAACAATCAGAAATCCCAGTTATTGTAACTGAACTATTTGCTGCAACTCTAACCAGTAAACTTCAAACAGGGAGACTGTATCATGCATACATATGAAGTGGCAGTGAATTTCCTAATCCTGAATACTTAATTTTGCATCCTTAATAATAGTTTTATAGCTTAGGGCTTTTAAAATTAATTTATAGATATTGTAGTGGAAGGACTCATAATGTACTAGATACTTCTCAAGCACAGAGGGCACAGATCCTGTGCCAAAGAGCTGTGTTGTCGGGATGGTCTATACCAGGGGTCTCAAACTCAAATGACCATGAGGGCCACATGAGGAATAATACATTGGCCCAAGGGCCGCATTACTGACACCTCCCTCTCCGCCGCCACTCCACCCCTTCCATGAGGCCACAACCCTGCCCCCTCTCTTCCCACCCCTTCCCTGCCCCCATTCCAACCCCTTCCCCGAAATCCCCACCCCAACTCTGCCCCCTCCCTGCCCCCAGGGGGTGCAGGAGGAGTGGGGTGTGGTGGGGGCTCAGGGCAGGGAGTTGGTGTGTGGGGTGCAGGAAGGGTGAGGGATACAGCAAGGGGTCAGGGTGCAGAGTGTGGCAGGGGGCTCAGGGAAGTGGGTTGGGGTGCAAGAGGAGTGTGGGGTGCAGCAGGGGGTTCAGGGCAGGGGGTCGGGGTGCAGGGTGCGGCAGGGAGATCAGAGCAGGGGTCAGGGTGCAGGAGGGGTGCAGGGTACGGCAGGGGGTTGGGGTGCAGCATGGGGCTCAGGGCAGTGGGTTGGGATGCAGGAAGGGTGCAGGGTGAGGCAGGGGGTCGGGATGCTGGGGGTCGGGGTGCAGGGTGCAGCAGGGAGCTCAGGGTAGGGGGTTCGGCTGCAGGAGGGGTTCGGGGAGCAGGATCTGGCCCAGCGCGTACCGGGGGCAGGGCAGGCTCCCTGCCTGCCTGTCTGCCCTGCCCCCACAAGAGGCTGGAATGTGGGGAAGGGGCGTGGAGGGGCTGTGTGTTTCTGTTGCTTGAGGCACCGCCACCAGCAGCTCCCATTGGCCGCGGTTCCCTGTTCCCGGCCAATTGGAGCTGCTGGGGGTGCTGCCTGAAGCAACAGCCACACACAGCCCCTCCGCCCCCCTTCCCCATGTTCCAGCCTCTTCCCGGAGCTGCGCAGGGCAGGGCAGGCAGGCAGGGAGCCGCTCTGGTAAACACTGGGGGAGGGCACGGGGAGTGTGAGGGGCTCGCAGCCGTGGGCCGCGTGTTTGAGACCCCTGGTCTATACCAGTAACCTGAATGGTACATGACCGCCTTCTGTAGACCCTGCTGTACCGAAGCATAGTAGGGATAAATTAAGGACATTACCCGTAATTTCATTACTTTTTTCAGTATGTTTTGGTTCGATCAAAGCAGAAAGACCTTTTAAAAATGAATATCGGTTCTAAGTTATGGTATTTTAGATGAAATTCCTCTTCATATGCTTCAACTCAGTGAAGTTAATTGGTCATCTCATCACATACTCTCCCTCAACATCCTCAAAAAATCATTTTAAAAGCTTGTTCCTGGGATATCTTGTTTGCCCAAAGCAAATTTTCATGGCCAACAATATAAATTTATGAAAAAAAGATTAAACTTAATGTTGATTAATGTATAGAATGATAGTGACCCACACTATGGCACTGTAGTGTGTGATCTGTCTGTGCATATATGGTTGCTTTTGGACCAAGAATCTTCATGTTTTTTATACTTTGCAGCATGTTTCTCCTGCGGAACCTATGGTAGACGATATAGTTCATGGGTTCTCCTTTTTTCCCACAATATGGACCCACATCATAATAGAGAGAGTGCCTTAGGAACCAATTCCATTGACTATAATAGAGACCCACTAGGACTACTCTCTCTATTCCAAGTCCTGTCAACCCCGTCTCATCACAATCACACAACTTCCCTCTCTCAAATGCCTATGTGAAGTAGTGGTATTAATGGGAAAACATTTAATTGTGTGTAACTGTTCTTCTGGTAGGTGTGGTCCATGAGAACTCCCTAGTGGAAGCAGAGAGCCTACCTCCTCTTTGTTTCTAGCTGTATTTATGGGCCTGCACTTACCTCTTTACAATGAAACAGCTGGAAGCAAGGAGAAGAAGCCAGGACTAGAAGAAGCAGTAACTTGCCAGCTCTTCACAGATAATATAGCAAATGCTGTATAGCCTCGCAGTGGTTCATTGAACATTGTGCAAGAACCATTGATGAGCTTGACTATGGTGCTACCATTTCCATATTTGGCAACATGTCCTATTTAAAATTAGTTTCAGTATTTTTATTTTAGTTCCTTCCCATCACATGCATGGTTTCTTCTTCTATCATTCTAGTCTGAAGCTTGGGCTAGATGTGACCATTACGAGTGTCCCTATAATATAAGTGTCCAAGCTGCCCTTTCTCCCAAAATCTAGATGATCACATCTCTGGTAATAAGCATCTCCTGCTTCCTGTCCTGCTTGCAGTGTTGCACCATTTGGGACACAAGTAATCTGCCAACCAAGCTTGTGTCAACACTTAGCAAGAGGGAGAATGTGTTTTAGCAGCACATGATACTCTCAGTATAAGTCACCGCAGCTCGGTCTTAGCATTGTTGTTAAAAACATTTTTACATTATACATGTTGTAAGTAAATGTCACTCAATGAGACTCTGTTTAAGACTGTTCTGTGGTACAGCTTCTTCCTTGTTTGAATAATTTAAAAATAAAACCTGTTCCGTTCGGGTACTGAGGGATGATTAGAGTGGTCGAAAAGTGCTGGTCACTAGGTATTGAAACTCATAGATGCTAATTTCATAGCCTGCTTTGCTTTTACCTTCTTTCAGACCTGGTCCCATTAATGACTGTTGTTTTCTGGTATGTGTGTAAATGATTTTCAGCCACAAAACTCTTTCTCCCCATTCTCTTCTGGTGTCACACAAATAAGAGCTGCTGTAAATCATAGCTGTTTTCAGTCTCCACACACAAAGGATTGCTGCTTACTATTGTGGAATTATAATCTTACTATTAAAAAGTGTGTGGGGGGGGGGTTAAACATCAAAACCAAAACAGCCCCAGAACTATTTCTTTAAGTTTGTCATTTTATGTTCATGCAATATTATCAGGAGGTTATTATAAAATAATGTTTGGAAGGATTCTGGAATAGTGCTGGTGGTGCTATAATCTTGTAGACTCAGTATTGATCACAAATGTAAATTTAGTCAAACACAGATTAGTCAGAGACAAGTTATTGGGGTGAATATAGGAGTAACTGGTTGAAAGTTAATGGCTTGTGATACCCAGGAGGTCAGACTAGATGATTGAATGATCCTTCTGGCTTCACAACTCTTGAGTGTGACTGCGAAATGCTTAGCAGAATCACTTTGCTTTCACAGCAGTTTCTCATCTCATGGTGGGCTTTTGGTTTTTCTCTTTGTTGTAATTAGCATGACATTCTTGTTAAAACAAATGTTGCATTTTGTGACTAGGTAAGAAGAACAAGTTGCGAGTTTACTACTTGTCCTGGTTAAGAAATAAAATCCTACATAATGATCCTGAAGTAGAAAAGAAACAGGGTTGGACAACTGTGGGCGACTTGGAAGGCTGTGTGCACTATAAAGTTGGTAAGTAGCAAATAAATTGTGACAATCTGTCAGGATAAAATTAGGTAACAGAGACGTCTTACTAAGATAGTTGCTGTTTATATTAACTGATTCCTCTTAACTTTTGTTTTGCCATGTTCTTCTTCGAGTGATTGTCCCTATCTGTATTCTGCACGTGGGAAACACATGCACCCCATGTGTCTGAATCTGGAATTTCTTGCAAGCAATGTTAGTTGAAGAGCACGTGTGCTGTAGCTCTCCGCGTGCTCCCAACTGAGAGCATAAAGGGTGGTGCAAGCCGATGCCTCTCCAGTTCCTTCTTACTGCTCATGGTCTGAGTTAAAATCTTCTGTGTCCTCAGATCCTTTATACTGCCTTATTCCTATAAATATGTATCTAGATAGGTTTTTTAGTAGTTTTTATAGTGTGGTATAGCATATATAGTTAGCATTTTTTCCCCCCGTCTCAAGATTTCTCTTCTCCCCATCCCCACCCAAAGAAGTCTGGGATTATGCCCAGGGTCCTGGCATTCAAAACTGTGTTTCCTGCCCTCACTCCTTTTCTGTGAGCAATGAACATCAACGCTGCCTTTTATTCCTGGGTGAGGTTCGCATTTCTGCAAAGTGCAGCATCTGCTGCTCTTTCCCCCTGAACTTGTGAGGGTCGGGACCTGAGATTCAGAAAACACCTCATGGAGAAGACAATGAAACCCTAATCAGATCTGGGCTGAGTCCCCAGCCGCCACCACCACATTTCCCCCCTCTCCCACCTCCCCCCCCCATAGATCAGCCTCAACAAGTGGGCAGTGACCCTCCAAGCTTGGGAATGGAGAGTAAGTCTGTTAAACCTAAAGGAAGGCTTCACAGGAGAGTAAGGTGCACTCTCATAGACATAAGGACAAATCATCAAAGTCTAAGACTGTCCCAAAAAGATGGGATCCCTCCCTGACCCCATCAAAGTCAGAAAAGCCAGTTCACACAGGTGCTAAGATCTTAGGCACAATTAAATCTTCTCAACAAGAGAAGGAGGCTTGCCAGGGTACAGGTCCGACGGTTCAGACACCAGCTCTGATGGTGAAGATGTGGGATAGACAGCTCCTGGTGCTTCTGTCCACTTTGGGAACTGAGGGGTACTGGTAGTGATGTGGCCCTGGAGGGAGCCGACAGCCACATTGACCGGAGAGGCTCTGGCTCTGCCAGCTCCACCAATTGACTCTCTTCGTACCCTGGGGTGGTCAGAGACATGTCTCCCCAGAAGACATCTTTGCTCTCCCCCATCTGCATTCACCTCTCCTATTGCAGAGCTGCACATCCAGCTGGTGGAAATTCAGGAGCCTCAGCACAGCTTACTACACATTCCGCAGCCTTCCAGTCCCAGTAGTGTGGCCCTCTCTTATCAACGAGCCCATTATAGATCCAGAAAAAGTGGTTTGGTGCACCCCTGCTTCGTGTGCTACCACACCTACAAGAGCTGAGAAGCGCTACTTTATCCCATCCAAGTGGGGAGAGCTCTTCTTCTTTCACTCTCATTCAAACTCCCTGGTGTTGCAGGTGGCTACAGAGCGGTCGAAGCAATAGCACCCACAGGCGACTCCCTCTGATAAGGCACACAAGAGACTCAACCTTATGGGAAGAAAGGTCTTCTCTTCCTCCTCTCTCCAGTTCAGGATCTCTAATTATCAGGCTCTTTTGGCCAAATACAATTTTATCAATTATGCTAAATTTCTAGAGTTTAAGGACAAGCTTCCTGAGGAGGATAGAGAACGCTTCCAGGCCTTAGTGGGTGAGGGCACATTTGTGGCCAGAACTTCACTCCAAGCCATGGTGGACGTGGCAGATACTGCATCAAGGGGGATGGCTACAGCCAGTGTCATGAGGAGAGACTTGTAGTTGCAATCCTTGGGTTTTGCTGTAGAGATGCAGAGTACATTCAAGATCTACCCGTTGATACTATCAATCTATTCCACTAGAAAATGGATGGGTCTCTCCAAGCCCTCAAAGAGTCAGGAACAATTCTTTGCTCGATGATCATTTATACTCCTGCCCCTCAAGAGGAACCATCATAGACAAGGTTATAAGGCAAGACCATCTCCTCAGCCCTTTTATCATCAGTGTCCTCAGGAGCCATCACACAAAATAGACCAGTGAACCCAGCCTCTGCAACATCCACTGCCACTTTGTATGCTAACCCCAGACAAAGTGTTTCTTTTGACAGGACTGTTGAGACTCGAGCCCCTTTTATGATAACTCTTCATTCCCCTCTTCAAATGTTTGAAGGCTGCCTTCCCCAGTTTGTCAAAAACCAGTGGGCGCTAACTAAAGACAAATGGCTATCAGAGGTTGTCCATGGCGGCTATCTAATTGAGTTTCTGAAAACTCCTTCCCACTTCCTCTTCAGGAACCACTCTCACGAGGAGATTTTACAACAGGAGGCGAACACCCTGCTCCTCAGGGGAGCCATAGAAAAGGTTCCAGCCCGACACCATGGGATTCTATTCTCCTTGATCCCCAAGAAGAGTGGAGGATGGAGGCTGATTCTCGATCTATGTCAGTTAAACAAGTTTATCCAAAAACTAAAATTCCACACGATATCGTGAGCATCAATAACGTCCTCATTAGAAGAGGGCACGTTGTTTTTGGTTCTGAATGGCCTACAAGAGATTTCTCAGGTTTCTCTTCGACCAAAACCACTACCAATTCAGAGTCCTCCCCTTCAGTCTGGCCACAGCACCCAGGGTATTTACAAATGTTTTTTCAGTGGTGGCTGCTTGGATGAGAAGACAAGGATTTACAGTCTTCCCAGACTTCAATGACTGGCTTCTCACAAGCAGTTCCCATGAGGCAGTCCACAGGGCAACCCATCATCTGCTCAGCCTTTTACCTTCCCTACGTGTCTGCATCATTCATGAAAAATCCATGTTGACCTCCACAAGGTGTATAGACTTCATAGGGACATCATTAGACTCAACTACAGCAAGAACATATCTACCTCTCAAAAGGTTTCAGGCCACGAGCACACTTATAGAGCAGGTTGTTATCAGACCCAGGGCATCAGTCAGAACTTGCCTTCCCTCTTTGACCACATGGCTTCATGCACACATGTGACACGGTTTACCAGGCTACATCTACATTACCTACAACCCTCGCTTCTCTCTGTGCGCTCACCAGAGGAAGGCACCATGAACGACACGGTCACAATTCCACCCAAGGTGTATTAGGCTCTCTTGTGTGGCGGTCAAAACTGGAGAAGATTTGGGCAGGGATCCCTTTCCTCACACCGACAGCCGAGTCAAACTATTGTTACTGATGCCTCCTACTTGGGCGGGGGTGCGTGTATGGACCCCACAGGAGTCCAGAATGCACATCAACTTACTAGAACCCAGGGCAGTCTGTCCAGCTTCAACGCCTTCCTCCTACTCATCCAATGCAAACATGTAGACTCATAGACTTTAAGTTCAGAAGGGACCATTATGATCATCTAGTCTGACCTCCTGCACAATGCAGGCCACAGAATCTCACCCACCCACTCCTATAACAAACCCCTAACCTATGTCTGAGTTATTGAAGTCCTCAAATTGTGGTTTAAAGACCTCAAGGTGCAGAGAATCCCCAGCAAGTGACCCGTGCCCCACGCTGCAGAGGAAGGTGAAAAACTCCAGGGCCTCTGCCAATCTTCCCTGGAGGAAAATTCCTTTCTGACCCCAAATATGGCGATCAGTTAAACCCTGAGCATGTGGGCAAGACTCACCAGCCAGCACGCAGGAAAGAATTCTCTGTAGTAACTCAGATCCCACCTCATCTAACATTCCATCACAGACCATTGGGCATATTTACCTACTAATAATCAAAGATCAATTAATTGCCAAAATTAGGCTATCCCATCATAGTATCCCCACCATAAACTTACCAAGCTTAGTCTTGAAGCCAGATATGTCTTTTGCCCCCACTACTCCTCTGGGAAGGCTATTCCAGAACTTCACTCCTCTAATGATTAGAAACCTTCGTCTAATTTCAAGTCTAAATTTCCTAGTGTCCAGTTTATATCCATTTGTTCTTGTGTCCACATTGGTACTAAGCTTAAATAATTCCTCTCTCCCCCTGATATTTATCCCTCTGATATATTTATAAAGAGTAATCATATCTCCCCTCAGCCTTCTTTTGGTTAGGCTAAACAAGCCAAGCTCTTTGAGTCTCCTTTCATAAGACAGGTTTTCCATTCCTTGGATCATCCTAGTAGCCCTTCTCTGTACCTGTTCCAGTTTGAATTCATCCTTCTTAAACATGGGAGACCAGAACTGCACACAATATTCCAGATGAGGTCTCACCAGTGCCTTGTATAATGGTGCTAACACCTTATCTTTACTGGAAATACCTCACCTGATGCATCCCAAGACTGCATTATTTTTTTTAATGGCCATATCACATTGGCAGCTCATAGTCATCCTGTGATCAACCAATACTCTGAGGTCCTTCTCCTCCTGTTACTTCCAACTGATGTGTCCCCAATTTATAACCAAAATTCTTGTTGTTAATCCCTAAATGCATGATCTTGCACTTTTCACTATTAAATTTCATCCTATTACTATTACTCCAGTTTACAAGGTCATCCAGATCTTCCTGTATGATATCCCGGTGTTAGCAATACCTCCCAGCTTTGTGTCATCCGCAAACTTTATTAGCACATTCCCAGTGGGAACCGCGATCGGCCAGACCTGCGGACGGGGGAGGTAAACAAACCGGCCTGGCCCACTAGGGGCTTTCCCTACATAAGTGGCGACCCCAGTTTGAGAAACACTGCAGTACATGGATCTGTTGAAGCTTTCAGTGCACCCATCCAGGAACATAAAACAGGGACAATGTCACACACCCCAATCCAGGGCCGTTGCAACTCAGAGCCTGGTATTTGGATGGGCATTGGAGATAGAATGCTCATGTTTCAAGAAGATGCAAACCATCCTTATCCAAAATAGAAAATATTCTATGAGATGCTGTTACTCAGCTAACTGGAAACGTTTCTCCGCTTGGGCTCATCAGTACAATTTGTCTCTGGACTCTGCTGAAATCCCTGGTATCTTAGAGTATCTACTTATTTTTAAGTCTTCTGGTCATGCATTCAGTTTCCTATGGCTGCATTTAGCGGCAGTCAGCGCTTTCCATCCTCCAATGCATAACCATACAATCTTCACACACCCTGTCACAACTAGAGTTTTAAAGGGAATTCTCACATCCTTTCCACCAGCAGTGAAGTTTGCACCTCAGTGGGGCCTGAATTTTGTTCTGTTCTCTCACTAAGGCTCCCTTTAAGCCACCGGCCATATGCTCTATGGCCACCCATGAAGGCGGCTTTTCTCATAGCTATAACATTGGCCAAAAGAGTTGGTAAGCTGGAAACATTTAGAGCGGGCCCACCATATACTACCTTCTATAAAGAAAAGGTCTCGCCATGCCCCCACCCCAGACTCATACCCAGGGTAGTTTCTGCATTTGATATGAGTCCACTTACATGTATTTTTCCCTAAAGCATGTGCCTTGGAAGAGGCAAGAAGGCTACATTCTCTGGATGTCCGGAAGGCTTTGGCCTTTTATCTGCCAAGAACAAAGGAGGTTAGAAAGACACCTATTTTTTTCCATAGCAGAGCAATAAAAAGGTCAACTTATATCAGCGCAGAGATTTTCAAAATGAACCTTGTTCACGGTTACCAATTAGCTGGCATCCTCCTTCTTGCCCCTCCCCACTATCCTGGAAGGGGAAAAGGCTCATTCCACCAGCTGCATCTCTGAGAGACATACCCATACTAGAGATCTGTAGGTCAGCTACTTGGAGTTCTTTGCATACCTTTATCAGACATTACACCTTGGTATAGTCCTCAACTGCAGATATGGCTGTGGGGACAGCAGTACTACAGTCAGCTATCACTTCTGTGTCCACCACCACCTATTTGACTACTACTTGTTAATCTCCCACGTGTGGAATATACATAGGAACCATCACTCGAAGAAGAAATAGAGGTTACTTACCGTATATGGAAGTTCTTCAAGATGTGTGGTCCTTATCTGTATTCCACCACCCATCCTCCGTCCCCTCGGCCACAGATTGGTTACACTGTGGTAAGAATGGGGAAATTGGAGTGGTGGCGGCCCACACTGCCATTTATGCCCTCTGTTGGGAGCACAAGGAGCGCTACTGAGCATATGTGGGCCAATGGATACTGCTTACAAGAAATTCCAGACTCAGGCACGTGGTGGACCGGTGTACCCGTGTGTGGAACGTAGAGCGGGACCACACATCTCGAAGAACCTCCGTTTACAGATCAGTAACCTCCAGTTACACTGGAATGAAAAAGAATGCATTTTTTTATTTTTCTCTTATAGGCTGATTGTTGTAAAAACAACAACAACAAAAAAGCATGCCAGCTTTGTAGGGGTTTATGGTAACAGGAACATATGTTTAAGTTAATGATGATTCATTGATTTCCCTTACCTCATTGCATTTCCTAATGCACTCTCAGACTGAGCTGAGTGCAATTGTGGGGTGAAGTGCCTTTCCATTAAATAGATAGTTTTTAGTGCTTCTTAAATTGCTGAGATTAATTGGGTTATAGACCCCCTCTGAACCAAAGCCTGTGATGGATGGCAGACAGTACATATAAGCCTGTTAACCTGCTGTGGGTTACTATCCAGAAAACATCAGTAAGTTAGTACTGTTTCTGCTGGCTCTGCTTCAAAATGAGATCTTGCCATCATGATGCACCACTATTGCCCTGGAATGATTTTGCTTTGTTTTCACTTTAAGATATATTTATTACTGCAACTAATCTATCTTTCAAACTCATGTCTTTTTGCTTCAAAGCTTTACCTTTTGTCAGACTCCGCTGGTCAGTGTATAGTAGCAGTTTGAGCAATTTGACTGTAATCAATCAGTCTGTCTCGTGCACACATTTGAAAAATCTACTAGTAGTGAGTAGTCAATAAATATCTCAGTAAGAAACTGCTGAACCAAAAATTTGATCCAAAAAGCAATTTATAACTTACTTCTCCTGTGTCACACCCAAAGGTTTCAGCAACCTAATGAAGCAACCTGTTTAACAATACTTTAACAGCTATATAGAAGGGACTCTCCAACAGAGAAGACATGAAACTGAGAGCATTCTTTTCCAGATGAAGAGTGATTTGTTATACTCATCTATAGTTTAGCACCGAACTATACTGTGAACCATAAATATACAGTAGATCTTCTCAGG
Organism: Malaclemys terrapin pileata; assembly: GCF_027887155.1. NCBI lineage: Eukaryota > Metazoa > Chordata > Testudines > Emydidae > Malaclemys > Malaclemys terrapin. Next base: position 236,891,658 of record NC_071505.1, read on the forward strand.
TAGTAGGGAGGCCTCTTTAACAAGTACGTTTTAGTTCCCAAGAATGATGAGCTCTGGAAATAGTTGTGTTTGCAGATCTAATAACGGTGCGATCTTGGAGCTGACACTATGGCTTTGTGCAGTGAAACAGTTGGCATTGATGTCTTCCTTGTCTCTTTGATGCAGTGGGTTCAGACTTAAGGGTGAAGTGGTATGTAGGGATCTCAGAGATGCTTGAGGCAGTTTATGGTTCTCCCAGATGATAAATTACTCTTTGGTAGCTAAGACTGCATATGTTCCAGAAAGCACCCCAGGCAGACACGGAAGGGCATCAAAAGTTCCTTTTCACAGATAAGATGACGTTCATGCACAAAAACCCTAAGAATTCTTTCAAGATAGACAAGATTGGACAAAAACTGTATTTTGCAGAGAGGCAGACTCAATACAATGGGAGACTTGAAACATCTTTTTGTAGATGAAAATGTGTCAGGTCTTCAGCACTTAAAATTCACCGCTTTTACTTCCCTGTTAAGTAAACGGAGCAAAGTTCCTTCTGAAGAACAGCTCCATCTCCCTACCGTATTCCTGGAGAAAACAAATATAGACCCGTATGGCAATAAAGAGAGTAGTTAGAAGGCATGAAAATAGTATGTATTAAAACAGCGGGGTTGTTTTCTGCAGTACAGTCGCTTTGCATCAAGGCTGGATGCGAAATGTAAGGGGAAAGGATTTCTCACTACTTCAGGAAACTTTCAAATCCTCTGTTACCTGGGCTAGCTGGAAAGTAGAAACATGTACAAGCCGATTGTGCATCACCCATCCACAACTGGTATCACAAAAGAGGCTAGCGGAAATAGAAATTGAGGAAGACCATGATACTATCCTTCAAAAACTCAGATGGAAGTGGAAAATGGAGAGCCTGCAGCTCTAGTTGAATGGCCACTTCCTATTTCTGGTCCTCCCCAATCCCATATAGCTTAAACAGTCTGAACAGTAGTTGCCAGCAGAGCTCTATCAAAGGACCAGTTTTTATCATGTATCTGAATGCAGAAGAGGTTTGAGAATTCACAGATTTGCTACATGATGAAAATATTACCTTTTCTGACACACGCAGCTTTTTTTCCTCCCGAAGAATGTAATGAGACTTTGCTCGTGATGCAGCAAAATGTTGTTTGTTTGTTTTTTTTGTGTGGCTGCTTTGCAACTTCTTGTTTTGGGGGAAAAAAACCACCGCTCAAAAATTTGAGGTGAACCTGGAAAAATGTTCCATGTTTGCCTAGAAATCTTTTTTTCTAACTCCTTACCAGTTTGGAGAATTTTTCCATTTTGCCCTAGTGGGGGGAGTCTAAACTATAAGGGAAGAAGAGCAGATGTTGGCCAGTACTTGAAATGTTAGCCTCTTTTTGTGACTTCTAGGGAACAGGTTTTTTTCACACCTCTTCCTACCTTTCCATTAGGATGATTATTCACCACCCAACTTTAATGTGTCCCTTACTAATGCAGCCATTTTAGATCTTGGAGGTAAAGGAAAGTGCTCCATTAGCAAACTTGCTGTTACTTTTGCTTTGAAAACTGGCTTTATCTTCCTTCATTTGAGTTCCTTGTCTTCTTCCTCTAGTACGTTATGCTTCAGCTTAATCACAATACATTAATAACAGCAGTGTTGTGAAAGCAAGTCTGCCCATTAACTCTTCACCAGGTTTTTAGGTGAAAAAGGACCCCGACCCAAAAGTTAACTTTCCGTTTTATTATGTAAACAGCATCTATGTTTTGTTTGTAGCGTACTGGCAAGGCTATTCCAGACATGGGTATTCATTGAATCACTGACAAGATTAAAGATTCTTGTGAAGCAGATGACTAAAAATGTGTGTTACTTTTTAAACCCTACTTTAAAATACTTAGAAATAGGAATGTTATTGCAATATTAATTGGAACCTTCAAATGTTTAAAATTATTTGGCAACTTTATAGTTTTCTTGTTTCCTAAAGTTAGTTAAAAGTTTGGAGTTGCTGCTGAGTTTATTTTCTTGTTTGATTTCAGTAAAATACGAAAGAATCAAATTCTTGGTAATCGCTTTGAAGAGTTCGGTGGAAGTCTATGCATGGGCACCAAAGCCATACCACAAATTTATGGCCTTTAAGGTAACAGTCTATTTTAACCGTCTTTGGGCTTTCTAATGTATATTTGCAGTTATAGAACTGCTTTTATAAAAACGTTTGAACAACCCACAATGTTGATATATAGTTACATGTTCTCTAGTAAATCTGTCACTAATTCTGGATTACATTACAATGCCATTATTGATGTTTATTAGATGAAAGAGTCTGTGTATGTAACTAAATTAACATTCTGAATTGAAACTCTGAACATAAACCATAAATGGAAAACCTAACAAGGAGATTGCTCAGGGTGACAGCATCATGTGGCAGCTGCAGAAAAGCAGACAGTTGTGCAGCTGTGGGAGTGACTCCTGCTTAAGGAGAGTGAAAATTTAAGGCCTTGCTGGACTTCTCTCCTCTCTGCGGGTAATTTATTTTAAGTGGTCACATAAAACATGCAGAAGAAACTCACTAAGGTTGTGAACCTCCAGACCAAGCTTCAATTCTAGGCAGATTAATTTTTGAGTACTACACAGGTGTGTGTTTTGTCCTCTACGTATACAAATCAAGAGACAGATAATTGAGCCAAATCCCAATCTTGCTGCAAGTGAATAAATCACTAAATTATATTAGTCTCACTTGTTTTTACAAGTGCTGTAAGAATATCGTTGGTCACATGGTATCATTACCAAACTAGTCGTGGAGTGGTAGTCCCTCCCCCTCTGGGCAGAGGGAGGCCACACCGCCTGACTACGCCGTTGGGACCGCTGCCTAGTATCAGGGGAATTAGCATTAGGCATTAGTGTTCTGACCGGTCTAACAGGGCTGAGCCCCCAGATAGTCAATTGGTCCCGGCCCTTAGGCAGAAGCAGGGATCCCAGGGCCAGTAGGCTCTGGCCCTTAGGCTGGGGCTGAGCAGCTAACCATCTATTCCTCTGGGCCCTTTAAGCAGGGGCCGGGCAAATGCCTTAGTCTGTGGTCTCGGGGCCCTTTTAGCAGGGGCCAGAGTAGACACCGTAGTCTGCAGGTTCTGGGCTCATTAAGCGGGGCCAGAGTAAACCCAGCCATCTATAATCTCTGGGCCCTTTAGTCAGGGGCAGAGCAAACACAATAGTCAATTAGCTCTGGGCCCATGGTCCAGGGGCAGAGCAAAAACCCAGGAGTCAGTTCTGGAAAAAGAACAGGGAGTACTTGTGGGACCTTAGGCAAATAAATTTGTTAGTCTCTAAGGCAGTGCTTCTCAAAGCCGGTCCGCCGCTTGTTCAGGGAAAGCCCCTGGTGGGCCGGGCCAGTTTGTTTACCTGCTGCGTCCGCAGGTTCAGCCGATCCAGGCCAATGGGGGCTGCGGGAAGCAGCGCGGGCTGAGGGATGTGCTGGCTGCCCTTCCCACAGCCCCCATTGGCCTGGGATGGCGAACCGCGGCCAGTGGGAGCCGCGATTGGCCGAACCAGCCGATGCGGCAGATAAACAAACCAACCCGGCCCGCCAGGGGCTTTCCCTGAACAAGCGGCGGCCCGACTTTGAGAAGCACTGCTCTAAGGTGCCACAAGTACTCCTCGTTTTTTGCTGTTACAGACTAACACGGCTACCATCTGAAATCAGTTAGTTCTGGACCTTTGATGCAGGGGCAGAGCGAAAACCCAGGGGTCAGGTGTCCTAGCTCCAGTGGACAACTGACAAATGCAGTCCTTTTGACCTGGCAAGGGGAGGCTGCCACCCCAGGGATCCACCCTACTCCACCAGGCCCTGACCCAGGGCCTTAACGGGGGCAGAGTGATCCACCACTGGGTCAGCGGGGAATCCAGCTACAACACGCCTACCATGCTTCAGGCAGCATTACAGCCAGACTGAAGTCTGCTGTTGCTGGGCCACTTCGTCCCCTCCCCTCGGGGTGTACCAGAAACCATGAGATATCTTTGTCTCCTCCAGGTAGGTGGCCAGTGGTAGTCCTGGCAGGTCCACGGCAGACACTGGTTCCCCAGCGGGCAGGGGGTCGCATGGCTCAGCTGCCGCGTCAGCAGGCTGGAGCAAGCAGGACATGTCTGGCTCCCTCAGTGGCCTGGCTCCAACTGAGCCAGAGGCTCTGCCTTTTATACTTCCTGTTCCGGTTACCCACCTCTGGTGGGAGGGGCGAGGCAAGTCTGGCTCCGCCCACATGAGCACAGAGGGTGGTTCTTCCCCCTCTGGGTCAGCGGGAGGCCACACTGCACACTACACAAACTGTTGTGCAGCAGTTGAGATGGTCACTTACAAATTAAAAACATACTAAAGCAGTTTAACATGTCTTGATGATTAGTTTTTATTTTTGCTTCTTTAGTCCAGGGAAGTTGTTTTAGTTCATAATGTAATATGGCTGAATCCTGCACAGATATGATTATTCTGACCGCAATTCAGCAAAGCACATAAGCAGGGGCTTAACCTCAGTGGAATGCCTCACATCTGCAAAGGCGTGTGCTTAACCACGTTGCTGGATCAAGTGTGATGACTTTGCAGGAGCAAGCTGCCTGTGTGTGTGTGTGTGTGTGTGTGTGTGTGTGTGTGTGTGTGTTATAAGCAGACTCCCATCTTAGTGTTGTGTGCTAAGCAGAGATGTACATCTGACGACTCCTTTTAATTACTGTCTTGCAGTCATTTGGAGAATTGGTACATAAGCCATTGCTGGTGGACCTAACTGTAGAGGAAGGTCAGAGGCTGAAGGTGATCTATGGTTCCTGTGCTGGTTTCCATGCTGTTGATGTGGACTCAGGATCAGTCTATGATATTTATCTGCCAACACATGTAAGAATTGTGGCTCAGTATGGGATTTTTATTTCTTAGGGTTTTTTCCACTTACTTCACATTGAAAAGATATACAGGTGTTCAAATGCTGTGGTATGATCATACCGAGAGCAACCATGCAGAAAAGTCATCTATTCCCTTCACTATGCTTTTCTAACTTCTGAAATTGTGATTATCACTTGTGGGTTAGTTAAAAGATAAGAGCATCTTGCACTTAAAAAAAAAAAAAAAAAAAATCTCCAAACCCACAAATAAAAAAATCCTCAACGTTTTTTTCTTCATAGAACGTTACACCTCCTCTAAGTACTAGGTACAAAACGTATTTTGTTAATGCCAGTCCTAATGCATACTCAGAATAATACAGTTAACAGGCCTGTTCAAGATCTTGAGGGCTTGCTAGTTCAGGCCTTGTGGTGGCTAGTGTGTCTTACAGCAAGAATGAAAATAACATAATTTTGTTAAAACAGATGTTGTGTAAAACAGTGGCTCTCAACCTTTCCAGACTACTGTACCCCTTTCAGGAGTCTGATTTGTCTTGCACACACCAAGTTTCACCTCACTTAAAAACTACTTGCTTATAAAATCAGACATAAAAATACAAAAGTGTCACAGCATACCTATTAGTGATAAATTGCTTACTTTCTCATCTTTACCATATAATTGTAAAATAAATTGATTGGAATATAAGTATTGTACTTACATTTCAATGGGATGCTTGAGCCAGTTTTTCACTTGTGAGCCTTGTCTGAAGCCTGAGCCCCAGGCAGTAGGGCTGAAACATGTAACTTAGTTTTTTGGGGCCTCCTATGGCATGGAACCCCAGCATTTGCCCTGCTTGTCATACCTTAATGCTGGCCCTGCACTTGCAACCCTCCTAAACCTATTCCATGATCCCCCAGGGGCTGCAACCCCCAGGTTGGGAAACACTGATCTAGTTGAGTTGATGTACCCCTTGGAAGACCTCTGAATATCCCCAGGGGTACATGTACCCCTGTTTAAGAACCGCTGGTGTAAAAGATATAAAACTATCCTATATCCGAACGTATACGGGATCTTACATTTAAAAAACAACAAACCGAAAAGGGTTGGTGAAGTATAAATATGTGAACATATTGACAAAAAAATCGTTGGAAGCAGATGACTGCAAGAGGAGCGACCTTTGACATGCAGTGAAAGCGCAGGGACTGAAACAATGGTGAGATCACCACCAGGTGGGAGAAGAGATGAGGCAGAGCAGGGCAACAGTTCCCTGAGGCCACTCACACAGCCTAGGCAGGACAAGGCTAAACGAGGAGGCGTCCGTTACAGTCATTGATAGTTTTTAAGGGCAGTTCTGTGTGGGAGTGGAATTCTGGTGTGGGTTTTGTTGTGTGCTCTTGGTTTTCTTTGCAAGACAAACTTCTTTTTAACTTAAAAAGAAAGAAAAAAAAGTAAAGCCGTTCAATACATTTCTGCCTTAGAAGGTTACTATTGGTAAGAGTTCAAGACTTGCAAACAGGAAGCCCTCCAAAATTTATAGAGAGAACAAAAATAGGATAATAGACTATATAGCTATAGCTAGTCTTGTATCACTTTGAAAAAAATAGTAAATTGCATAATTCCTTCATATGTATACTCTAGAATTATTAATCAAGTCCACTTCCAAGCCATTAGTAGAAACATTACTGATTTTCATTTTTCTTTTCTACCTTTAAAATGAATTGACCAGAATTATTAAAAAATAAAATGAATTATCATTTTATTGCAGTAGACACAGGCAATTACAAAGCAGCTGGTGCACTGAGAAAATTAAATTTCAGAAATGAAATAAAATGACATCAGGAATTAAATATAAACTGGGTAATAGCTTGAAGAATAAGTATTTTATGGGTCTTAAAGATCACCTGAATATATTACCTTTATTTGCACCTAGAGGCCCCAACCAAGACCAGGCCCTCCCTGTGCTAGGCGCTCTACAAACACACCATCAGAGATCATCCCTGCCCCAAAGTGCTTACAATCTAACCAGATAAATGGTGGGAGTGGACACAGAAGGACGGGGAGGTGAAGTGACTTGCTCCAGGTCACACAGCAAGTGAAAGGCAGAACTGGGAATACAATCCAGGCTCTGGAGTCCCAGTCCAGTGCTCTGCGCTCTGGCTCGCATTGCCATATTACCGTCTAGCTCAGTCAGCACTGAAAATCTCAACCGCAGACTAATGAAGGCGTCACTGCAGGTCATACAATAGAACTGGTCAGTCAAATATTCTGGAGATGACAGTTCGATAGGACTTAGATATTGATATATGTCTCCTAAGGGCCCTTACCTCATCATGGCCTGCTTTAAAACAAAAGGTAGCCAGCCCTGTATACTGGAGTAGCTCATGTAAAAAATAGTGTCTTTGCTTTTGTTTTGCTTCTGTAGATCCAGAGCAGCATCCAACCACACGCAATCATTATTCTCCCAAACACCGATGGAATGGAGCTGCTGGTTTGCTATGAGGATGAAGGGGTTTATGTTAATACCTATGGGAGGATCACCAAAGATGTGGTTCTGCAGTGGGGAGAGATGCCCACATCAGTTGGTATGTATCCTGTGAGAATCAAACGTAACCTGTAAAGTGGGTTGGCAACCTTTGGGACATGGCCCATCAGGGTAATCCACTGGTGGGCTGCGAGACATTTTGTTTATGTTGACTATCCACAGGCACGGCCCGCCACAGCTCCCAGCGGCCGCGGTTTGCCGTTCCCAGCCAATGGGAGCTGTGGGAAGCGGCGGCCAGCACATCCCTGCGGTCCACATGCATGTTTATAGAGTACTGGGGTAAACAAAATAGCTTATTGAGCATAAGGTTCCTAGTAGTCTGCTGAAAATAGATATATTTTTGCTAAGTTGTGATAACCTGCATTTCTAAAGGGATTTGGGCTGGTATTATTTTGAGAGATTTCTTAATTGATAATAGGCTTATATGTGATTTGATAGTCTTATTGTGATCACATTTCTTTCTATGACAGTTAACTCCAGACTAATTCCCATTAAAGTAAATGGAAAGACTTAAACTAACTTCAGTGAGAATTGGATTGGGCCCCTACTGTTTGTTCTTGTAAACGTTAGGGGCCAGATTCTCAACTTGTATAAACGGTCATAGCTCCAATTGAAGTCAATGGAGCTATGAGAATTTACACCAACTGAAGATCTTGTTTAGTGATTTTAAGATGATGTGTTAGTGGTCAAATTGCCCTCCTCTTCTGCCCCTCCCCCCCCAAAACCCTAAACAAATAAAAAGCTCATTATTATGGTAAATATTCTTATACCATAGCAAGTTATGTAATTTAATTCCCCTGTAAATTAACAGTCAAAGATGTTCTTGTATGAAATAGGAGTGCTATTAAATATTTGAGACTTAACATTTTAGAACATCCTTGCTAAGATCTGCTAAATCGCAATTTTATTTTTCTATTGAAAATACACCCACAAACCAGAGGCAGCTCCTTTTTGGCTTGTTAAATCCTTGTTAAATCCCACATCTTCGTGTGATGAACCCTATGTGTATTCCACACGTGGGTATGCATGCAAGTCATGCGCCCAAGTCCAGAAATTCTTCAAAGCAATGCCAACCACTTCTCCTCCTGTCAGCTTTAGGGGCCGTCTCACGCTCTTTGCCCACAGCTGGATCACCAGTTGGATCCTGGAGATTATCTATCAGGGAGACTCCATAGAGTTTGTCTCCTTCCCTCCTCACAAACCCCCTTCGGGGACAGCTCTCTCCAATTGATTCTTCATCATAAGGCGGAATCCCTTTTATACAAGGGGACGATACATGTCCTACCTCAGTACCAAGGGAGAGGGTTCTACCTCCCCATATTTCCTAATCCCCAGGAAAGAGGGTGGGAGTGGAAACCTACCATGGATCTTCAGCAACTAAACATCATTATCCGAAAGCTGAAATTCAGGATGATTACTCCGGCATACAGAAGCCCCTCCCTTCAGGAAGGGATGTACTTTGCAGCTCTTCACATGAAGGAGGCATATTTCCACATGGACATTCACCCATCCCACAAGAATTTCCTGCGTTTCATGGTGGGAGAAGAACAGTATCCGTTTCAGGTCCTCAGTCCTTTGGACTCACTACTGCACCCAGGATATTCATGAAAGTTTTCTATGTGGTAGTAGCCCAGATGAGGCACCAGGGCTATACAATGTTCCCATATCTGGACAACTGACTCCTGGCAGGCCGATCTTATCAGGAAGTCATGTCAATCACAGGATCTCTTGAACAACATCTTGTTAGACTAGGCATTTATATAAATGAAGAAAAGTCTGGTTTGTCACCCACAAGGACCATAAACTTTATCGGAGCACTACTGGACTCAGTCTCTGCGAGAGCATTCTTCCTCGCAGGCAGATTTCACATGATGAACAACCTGATTTACCGCCTCACCCGCAAACAGCGTACTACAGTGCACCAGTGTCTCTCGCTGTTGGGCCACATGTATCTATGTGATGCTGTTCCCCAGATTCCACATGCGGAGTCTGCAAGCTTGACTTACTGGCTAAACAGGATCTGCATCAACTCCAAGGTGACTGTTCTCGCCCTCCCTCGCTTGATGGTCAAACCAACCAAAGTCATGGTGGGAACTCCTTTCAGCCATCCCATACCAAGAGCCACCATTTTGACAGAGACCTCTCTTATAGGGTGGGGCGCTCATCTGGACTGCCACACTGTTCAGGTTACTTGGACTCCACAAGGGATCAGTCTGCATATAAATTTACTGGAACTGAGGCTGGTCCACCTTGCATGCAAGGACTTCCTTCCCCTCATATGCTTGTTCCATGTATAGATAATGCCAAGCAATATCACCAGGGTGTTGTATGTAAACAAACAGGGAGGAGAGAGATCTCATTTCTGCCTAGAAGCAGACAGATGTTGGAACTGGTGCATCAGAAACCACGTCACAATACAAGCTGCATACTTCCCAGGTGTTCACCACTCCCTAGCTGACAAACTTAAGCAGAAGTTTCTCTGCAGACCACTAATGGGAGATCCACGACACAGTCTAACCAAGATATTTATGCAATGGAGTACTCCATTATGGGACAAATTATTTGCCTCCTGGACAAACAGAAAACTTCCCCTGTATTGTTCCAGGGAGGCCATGGTTCGTGATTCCAAGGGCGATGCTCTCCTGGACAGATTGCCTCAGATATGCCTTTCCGCCCATCCCGCTACTGCTCAAGGTCATAGGGAAGAGCCATCGCGACAGAGCCACCATCATCCTCCTAGCACCCTCCTGGCCAGACAGTTCTGGTTCACGGAACTTGTAACAATGTCTGTACACATGCCTATCAGGATCTGCCCATTTCTGGATTTCCTAACCCAGGACACGGGGGGAAAATCAAGCACCTCAACCTGAACTCACTCCACCTCATGGCCTGGTATTTAGATAGGCATCAGAAATAGAACAGTCATGCTCTGCCCCCGTTCAGGAAATCCTTAACCCAAGTAGAAAGGATCCTATTAGAGCAGGGGTGAGCAAACAATGGCCCGCAGGCCACATCCGGCCCGCGGGACCGTCCTGCCCGGCCCCTGAGGACCTGGCCTGGGAGGCTACCCCCCGGCCCCTCCCCTGGTGTCCTCCCTCCCCCACAGCCTCAGCTCACTCGGTTCGCTGGGCAGCAGGACTGTGAGCTCCTGGGGCGGCGCAGCTGCAGAGCCCAGCCTGACCCAGTCTCTGTGCTGTGTGGTGGTGGTGGTGGGGGCAGCATGGCCCGGCTCCAGCCGGGTGGCGCGGCTGTAGCGCCGCCAGCCACCGGTGCTCCAGGCAGCGCGGTAAGGGGGCAAGGATCGGGGTGGGGGGGTTGGATAGAGGGCAGGGGTGTTCGGGGTAGTGGTCGGGGGCGAGGGTGTGGATAGGGGTCAGGGGGGAAATGGGGTTGAATGGGGGCAGGGGTACCAGAGGGGCAGTCAGGAAGGATGGGGAGTTGGATGGGGCAGCAGGGGGCAGTCAGGGACAGGGGTTCCGGGCGCAGTCAGGGGACAGGGAGGAGGGGTGGTTGGATGAGGTAGGGGTCCCAGGGGGGCCATCAGGAATGAGAGGAGGGGTTGGATGGGGCGGCGGGGGTCCGGGGGCAGCCAGGGGACAAGGAGCAGGTGTGTGTGGATGGGGAGGGGTCCCAGAGGGACCGTCAGGGAACAGGGGGGGTTGGATGGGGCAGGAGTCTGGGGGGGGGGGGCAGATAGGAGGTGGGGGCCAGTCCACGACCCCCTCCCCTAACCGGCCCCCCATACAATTTACAAAACCCGATGCGGCCCTCAGGCCAAAAAGTTTGCCCACCCCTGTACTAGAGCCTCCTACCTAGCTAAATGGAAGGGCTATTTGGCCTGGGCACACCTCTGCCAATATTCACTAGATACTGCGAGCACCCCTAGGCTAACTCCTCTCCTTTAAGACTGCAGGCCTAACCCTTCCTCCCTCTGTCTTTACTCACCCGGCGACTGTGCAATTTATGAAGGGCTTGATCAGAACCTTCCCACTGGTCTTTAAACTTGTGCTTCAATGGGACCTTAACCTTGTCCTGTTAACACTCACAGGTCTGCCCTTTGAACCTATGGCAACATGTGCCATGACCTTCTTAGTGGCCATCACTTCAGCCAGAAGGGTCATTGAACTAGGAGCCATTTTGGCAGACCCTCCCTATACAGTGTTTCACAAAGGGAAGGTTTCCTTTAGGTTATGCCCAAAATTTCTTCCCAAGATTGTTTCTGAGTTTCACATCAGTCAGTCAATAGTTACCTGTATTTTTCCCCAAACCCCATGCTTCTTCTGAAGATAAGAGACTTCACTCACTTGATGTCAGGCATTCCCAGGCATTCTACCAGCAGAGAACCAAACCCATTAGAAGTTCTCCAGTATTCTTTATTGCTATAGCACAGTGGTTTTCAACCTTTTTTCATTTGCGGACTCCTAAAAAATGTTGAATGGAGGTGCAGGTCCCTTTGGAAATCTTAGACATAGTCTGCAGACCCCCAGGGGTCTATGGACCAGAGGTTAAAAATCACGGCCATAGCAGAAAGATCGTGTGGACAAGCCATATGCTCTCAGAGGATTTCCAAGTGGGTTTCGGGATGCATCTTAGAATGATACAAAATAGCAAAAATTTCCCCTCCTGGGGGTATAACAGCTCACGCCCTATGAGCACAAGCTGCTTCCTCAGCATCCTTATGGTATGTTCCACTGCAGGACATTGCAGAGCAGCAACTTGGAGTTCTGTCCACGTGTTCTCGAGGTGGTACGCTCTAGTACAAGCAGCGACTGCAGATGCAGCTGTAGGAATGGCAGTACTACAAGCATCTCTGCTGCCACCGTCCTCACACCCTCCCCTAGTTTGAACACTGTTTGCCAGTTACCCATGTGACACCCAGGGACCATCACTCGAAGAAGAAATGGAGGTTACTTTACTGTAACTGGAGGTTCTTTGAGATGTGTGGTCCCTATCTGTATTCCACTACCTGCCCTCCATCCCTTCTGCTTGGGATCCAGTTGGGTTGTGGAAAGAAGAACTGGAGAGGTGTCAACCCGCACTGCCTTTTATGCCCTTGGATGGGGGTGCAAGGGGCACTACTGTACGTTTGTGGGTCAATGGACACAGCTTTGAAGAATTTCCAGACTCAGGCGTATGACACACAAGCGTACCCATGTGTGGAATACAGATAGGGACTACGCATCTCAAAGAACCTCCAGTTACAGTAAGTAACCTCCATTTATCTTTGTTAGAGCTCATCAGAATAACACCTGGATTATCTGTTGACTATACATTTTTATAATGGCAGCTTTTTCTTTTTGAGATTTTACTGCATCCTTGTAGTAATTACTGAACTACTACAAGAATTCTTTTCCTTCTGCTGGTACCAAGCTCTTTAGCTAATGGAGATTAGAGGTGACATTCAAAGAAAAAGTGTCTTGTTTTGCTTTTTTATAATGATGGAAAGGAGACCTACAGTCGCACTTTGAAAGCTACAGGAAAAGTTGTGTTATCTGGCACTTTACAAACCGGAAAGCTCTATGGGCATTTCGGGAGCGGGTGTGGGGCGTGGGCTCTGTGAGGGAGTTTGGATGTGGGAGGGGGCCCAGGGCAGGGGTTTGGGGCACAGGAGGGGTTTCAGGGTGCTGGATCCAGGTGGCGCTCACCTCAGATGGCTCCCCGCAAGCAGCGATATGTCTGGGGAGGCGCGGCCAGGCGGCTTTCTGCACTGCATCTGCCCGCAGGCGCCACCCCCCACAATTCCCATTGGCTGTGGTCAGTGCTCCTTGGTGGAGGAATGGCCATGGGGGTTCTGTGCGCTGCTCCCGCCCCACCCCGAGAGCTAGCTCTGCAGCTCCCATTGGCCGGGGACCGTGGCCAATAGGAGTTGCAGGGATGGTGCCTGTGGGCAGAAGCAGCACACAGAGCCGCCTGGGTGGGCCCCTCCAGACATGTCACTGCTTGCAGGGAACCACCTGAGGTGAGTGCCGCTTGGATCCAGCATACTGAAACCCCTCCCAAACCCCAACTCCCTACCCTGAGCCCACTTCCATTCCCAAACTCCCTCCCACACCCCTACCTTGCCCCAACCCCCAGCCCTGAGCCCCCTCCCACACCCAAACTCCCTCCCTCTTAGCTAACCGGAATTTTTGATTTACTGGTGTGTGTGCGTGCACGCGCGCACACATACACACACTCACGCACTCACTCCCCCAACATGCCGGATAACAAAGCTTTTACTATATCGTGGTCCTATATAAAATACAGAGAATATCTTTCAAACTAGTAGAATTTTTCAGAATGGAAGAAACTTTTTAAAAAATATGCCAACTGTAAAAGACTTTTGTTTTTTTACATGAGCAATTTTCCCCCTTGTATCAATTTCTGTTTTTGCTGGCGGACTCCTTGGAGAAGAATTATAATTAGTGGATTTATAACACCACAAGAGACATAACTGAAACCTGGGTAGTTAAGACGGGAAAGGATTTTACTCCATTTAAATCTCGAGTTCTGTTTTTTCATTATTGCCTACATCTAATTAACCCTATCTGCTGGCAACACTTAGGAGAAAAGCTCTGTGTAAAACTGAACGCTCAAACCATTTAATTGAGAGTTGTGAAAGCTCTCATTTTCACTTTAGCCTTCCAATGAATACTCCAGCAAAAAGGATACTTTTGGTAAAAACAAACAAACAAACAAAAACAACCAAACCCCCCCCCCCTTAAAAAAAATTAAACTGTTCTCGCCTTATGCATCATAAAGAATTTTTTTTTTTTTTAAATAAAAAGGTAATTTTTTTTTCTTTGCAGGCCACCTTTAAGAGAGAGAGTTTTACAATTGCTGTATGTTGCTCTTTAATACGTGGTGGTTTTTTTTGTTTGTTTCTATAGCATACATTCGATCCAATCAGATTATGGGCTGGGGAGAAAAGGCTATTGAGATACGATCAGTGGAAACTGGGCACTTGGACGGCGTGTTCATGCACAAAAGGGCACAAAGACTCAAGTTCTTATGTGAGCGGAATGACAAGGTAGTTGCAATTTCTTGCCTTCAGTTACGCCATGTTCTTTAATTGCCTTATAAATATCTTGAACATTAAAGCTTAACACAAATCTCTGCTGTCTTTCTTACTCATCAGACTTTGGTGAGCAAGCAGATAATCTGAACGCTTGGCTACCATTGTAAATAGTTTTTGTCTCTTTCTTCACAGGTTTTCTTTGCTTCTGTACGGTCTGGTGGAAGCAGTCAAGTTTATTTCATGACCCTAGGCAGGACTTCTCTTCTGAGCTGGTAGAAGCCATGTGATTTGACAAGGGATTGCTGACATCCAGAGTCTTCAAGATTCTCATAACTTGGAATTATTAGTAACTGGAGTACAGACCTGCGCTGATGCAAGCACTCCATCTGAATGTGTGTGCGGGCATCACTAGTGTTAGGTTTCTTTTTGTTTTTAAACTGAGGCTGCAATGCAGCTGGTGCTGTAAAGATATTACCATCAGGTGCTATAAGTCTTTGAGATTTGGGATCACACTAGAAAGCATCAGGTCTTTTCCCCGTCCCCCCGTTCAGCTCCAGAATACCTAGGCTTTGAATGACTCCGTTTGTTAGTGTGAAAAGAGAGAGGCTCATCATGAACATGTTGTTGATTTGGCAGGTGGCAGGCAAGAGAAGGTGACAAGTGGTGGTGAGAGTCAGTCTTGCTGAAGCAGAGGGCAGATCTAATCTAGTAATGTTAACAATGTATTTAATTGACATTTCTTTTTTGTAATGTGACAATATGTGGACAAAGAGGAAGGTGCAGGTTTTAAGAAGTTAATATTTATAAAATGTGAACGACACAGTGGCTAGGATAACTTCTTTTTTGGGGACAGGGTGGGAGGGCGGGGGGTGGAATTCTTGGTTTTGTTTGGTTGGTTTTATTTTGGCCTGGCCAAGAGCTTAGTCATTTTTCTGTGTACCAGGTTTTGCCTGAAACGTGCAGATGATAAAAAGTTTGTTCATTTTCTATAATGATTCTGTGTTAGGACAGAACTTGGTGATGTCACAGTATTAGCACTGCCTCAGTTAAAGGTTTAATTTTTGTTTAAACCTAGAAGTGCAACAACAGTTTTACCACAGTCTGCACTTGCAGAATGGAAAAAAAAAATTCCAAACAACATATGTTTATTTTTTTGTGCCTACCTCATTGTTTTTAATGCATAGAAGAGGTGGTTTAGTTTATACGTTTTTAGAGGAAAAACCATTAATGTCTAATTTAATCTTAATACCAAAACTACCAGATGAAAGGTTTGACTGTTATTCTGTAGCAAGTTTCAGCAGAAAAGGAGAGTAGTCCATTGAGATGGTTGAAATAGCCTTATGGCAATGAGACACTGACTAATGTAATTGCTTACTAAGTTTGGAAATCAAATATTTTTAGCAACTTCATCAGTAATGGAAGATTGATGAATTTAGCCTAAAACCAGAGGTTTCACTCTTCTAACATGTGGGCTTAGTAACAGGCAGGTAACAATAACTAGTCTAGTTCTATAAACTGTTAAATGTTGTAGGAAACATTTTGGGGAGGTGATGTTTTTCTTTTCTAAGAATGCAATGCACTAAAACTATTTTAAGAATGTAGTTAATACTGCTTATTCATAAAACAGCATATACTTGTGTTTAGGTGTAAGATCCCAGCTCTGGCTCTTCCCCCCCCCCCCCTTTTTTTTTTTTTTAAAGTCAGTTTTATTTTATGAATAAGTTTCTGACATTTGTAATAAATGTCGCAGAGTAATAATTTGTTTAATGGCTACATGTTCATTACTTGAGAAATCTTGAGTGTATAATAATCTGTTGGTGATGTAATAATGCACAGTGTCATGATTCAACCATTTTTATTTTATTTTATTTTTTTTGTTTTGGTGGGGTACTTTGTTGACAGCTGCCTTAAGCTGTTCATTCAGTGAACAGGCTCTCAGTGTTTCACGGGCTTTGTCTTCTGCTGTGCTTAATTTACTTTCATGGCATGACAGGTAGGGCTTTTTAAACATTCATGACTCAAACAGATTGATTGTTCAAGTGACTGGTCACTTGATTGCTTTAATAGTAACAGCACCAACTGGGCAAGTGTTTTGCTCGACGAACCCCTCTTTTGGCATCAACCCTGACTGCTGTAAATTCTTCTAATCTAATCAGCGTTTTTGCTGAAAGTTCTCCTTTGAACATCAGAAACAGTTTAAAAGGGAGCTGGTGTGTACACACACACACACACACACACACATCAAGAAAGCCTTACATTTGCTGGCAGAAGAGTACTTAGAAATATTTTTTTAAATTGTTTGACTTTTGGATAGCACCGAAGGTTAAGGGTGGGGACACATTTCTTCAGTATCTGTTACAATCAGCCAGAAGAGCTATCAGTTCTCTGTACTATGAACTAAAGGGACTCAGAAGTCCAACATAATCATAGACATGGATGTAATCACAAGATGGCCCTGTAGCATAATTAGCTGACACTGATCAATTCAATGTCATTCTGCATGGTTTTAATTCTTACAGCGCTGTGTGGTTAAATGGATTTAGTTCTTGTCCCCACCTCACACACTACCTTGGAAATCAATATGATTTGTGTACATGAGAATGTTCCAGGGATTCCCCAGGGTAAGGATATGTGCTTTTGAAGTTCCTATACTTCCGGAGGGAAACTCATTCACTGGAACTGCTGGATGGCAGCTTCTGCCTCCACGGAAGTCCCAAGGTGGCCAAACTACAAGTAAAAACAGTGTTACAAAACCACTACATCTAGAACGTTGAACTCTTTAAACAGTGCTTTTGTAAGAGCAGAAACAAAGCTCCTAGGTTTAGTTTTAAGCTTTAATAAGTAATACTTTCTGTATCTTTGTCAAAGTAACCCTAACTGTATGACTGCAGTGTTTTATTTTTATCTTATGCACATGTTATGTTGGAGAAAATGTTTACAAAAATGGTTTTGTTACACTAATGTGCATCACATATTTATGGTTTATTTGAAAGTGATTTTTGTGGGTTTTTTTAGTTTTTCATATTAGTAATAGTACACTTTTTGTGACTTATAACCCCAAACTCTGCTGATTATAAAGATGCTAAACAATAATACAAATGACAAACTGCATTAAAATTACTAATTATAGAGCTGCAAAGCAGACTGGTGACAAGTAAACACTCAGCCTTTTTTTTGCAGTGCTATCTAACTTGTCTTCTGTGTATTATGGATATTACTGTTTTTTTCCCCATTTTTCCTTAAATAAAGTCAAAATGACACCTACTGGATGTGGAAAGTATTTTAAACATTTTTCTGCTCCTGGAGAACCAAGGTGTTTACTACCTTATTCCACTGAAGGTGATAAAAAGCAACATTACCAAATCTCATGATTTTACTGCAAGTTCAGCAATATTTGGTATTTTTATTTAAGCCCCAACTCCTGGAGCCAAAATAATTTCATGAGAATCTCAGCTTTATTGTTTGTGGTTTTAATTTTTGGTCCTCATAGTTGTGTTGAAAAGCTTTAAAATGTAAATCAGTTGCACCCAAAGGTTCAGAAGACACTCAAAGGTAGGGTTACCATTCGTCCGTATTTACCCGGACACGTCCTCCTTTTTGTGCTAAAAATAGCGTCGGGGGGGAATTTGTAAATCACTCAGAATGTCCGGGATTCCCCCCCTCCCCCGGCAGGGCAGAGCAGAGCGAGCGGCTGGGAGGGGTGCAGGGAAGTCCCGGGCTGGACTCCGGAGCAGCTGTAGAGGAGCCGGATCCGCCCTGCATTCTGAGCCGGCAGCTCTCCCCTGCAGCCCGGCTCCAGCAGCACTGTGCAGGGCCAGGGACCGGGTTTTGTTGTGCTGGGGAGCGCAGCCACGTGTCCGGCTCGGCTCGCACAGAGCCCAGCACCCTGTTCTGAGCAGCAGGGTAAGGGGGCCAGGGGGCAGGCGAAGGGGCAGGGAGGTTCTGGAGGGGGCAGTCAAGAAACGGGGGGGGGGTCGGGAGTTCATGGGGGGCTTTTTGGGGGGAGTGGAGAAAGTTTTGGGCAGTCAGGGTACAGGTAGGGGGTAGGGTCCTGGGGGGCAGTTGGGGGGGTCTTAGGAGGGGGGCAGTTAGGGGACAATGCACAGGGAGTCTTAGGTAGGGGGTGGGGTTCTGGAGGGCAGTTAGGAGCAGGGGTCCCAGGAGGGGGCAGTCAGGGGACAAGGAGCGGGGGATGGGGTGGGGGGCTGAGAGTTCTGGGGGGGAGCTGTCAGGGGGCAGGAGTGGGGAGAGGGATCGGAGCAGTCAGGGGACAGGGAGCAGAGGGGCTTAGATGGGTTGGGAGTTCTGGGGGGGGGGGCTGTCAGGGGGTGGGGAGTGGTTGGATGGGGCATGGGAGTCCCAGGGGTCTGTCTGGGGGTGGGGGTGTGGATAAGGGTTGGGGCAGTCAGGGGACAAGAGGCAGGGAGGCTTAGATAGGGGGTGGAGTCTTGGGGGGCAGTTAGGGGCAGGGGTCCCAGGAGGGGGCAGTCAGGGGACAAGGAACGGGGGGAGGGTTGGGGGTTCTGGGGGGGCGGGAAGTGAGAGCGGCAGGGGCGGGGCTAGGGTGGGGCTCCTCCCGTCCTCTTTTTTGCTTGCTGAAATATGGTAACCCTACTCAAAGGGAACCTAAAATGGTGGTGGTTTTTAAAATCTCATGATTTTTGGGGGTGGTATTACTAAGCAAGTGTGGTGAACTGAAATCTAGGGGCAGATCTCAGCAGGTGTAAAGGATGTAGCTCCATTGAAGTCCAGGCCTACCAAGTGTAAGTAAGGGAGGAGTGGACAAAACTGTTACAGAGCTCCCACTTGCACTGCCTAGTCCTGGCCGTACCCTGTACATGCTTTCCACCATGCACTGTTTGCTTTCTGTAGTGGGGATTAAAGAAAATGCTGTTCTAAACAAGTTGACTTGTTGTGTAGGCTGCTGCCGAAACAGGAAGTCTGCTCACACAGCAGGCACGCGTTCAAGATTCCCTCTCCTTTTGAGCTGTAGAAGCTAGCCATAGGTTGTAAGTTAATAAAAAATATTTCTGTGCTTCTTTCATTTTATGTAGACGAGCAAGGCTTCTGCAAATTGTTCAGGTCCACAGATACCCCGTTCTCTTGACTTTAGAGTCCAACTGCTGTTCAAGAACAACAAAAAGTAGCAGAAGACATTAGTTGCTAGCTAAACTCAACCTGACTCTTGCCTAATGCCTGATCCAGAGCTGCAGGATTTCCTCAGTGAAACTGGCAAGCAGTCAAAGAAGAAAACAAGCATATTCGCCTTGAGGGCTTGTCTACATTAGAAAATCATATAATTTTAGAATGTTAGCTAAAATGATGCTAATCACAAGTTAGCATTCATCATGGGCAAAGACTGTCATATTTAATATTGGGGCAGCTGATTGTGGTTAATGCTAGTGATCAAATTTGATGTCCACTTACTGGGTGTTAGCAAAGGCAATGAAAAACATGGAAAGGTATCATACTCCACAGGAAAAAAATTACACAATTGCAGTGGGGAAGAGACTGGAAGAAGCCAACAAATCTTAAGAGCTGGGAGCCAAATATCATCCTTCTGTGTGGCTTGTGGGCTTGTCTATATGCAAATGGGCAAGCTGATGAGGCCGAAGGAAAATTATTTTTTTCGGGGGGGACATGCAAAATAAGGGAGGAAAACCAGTGTATTGAATAATAACAATAATAAATTGCAGTTAGCCAGATAAAGTAAAAGCTAAAAACCAAAAAAGCCATTGCAAAAATAAAACCATGCAAGCTTTAAACATTTACATTCAAGTTGAAAATAAATATGAAAGATATAAAAGTGAAGACCAGTTGGTAAACAGAAGATTCAAGTTAAAACTATGTAAATATAAAAACAAAATAAAAGGAGGTACTCCTACTGGGGTGGCAGATCTGGAGAAGGATGCTTGCTGTGGAATTAGGATTTTATGGGAGCTGAGATGGAGCAAACTTCAGTTTTGTGGACAGCTTCCTTTGTGGAGAGAGGCTGTTGGTATGCAGAGTTTCTTTGTTGGACTGCATTTTTGATAATTTGTAATGGATGCCTAGAGTCTGGGATGAGGACTCTGATGTTGGAATTTGAAGTGGAAAATTGAAATAGTAATAAAAAAGATGCAGCAGAAATGGCACAAATGCAAAAGAAAGAAGCATACCTATGGCAGGTAGAAGGTTTCTGCAGCGCCGTAAATTTAACACTGGATTCTGCAGTGACAAAATTGCAGAAACCACGAGACCTTGCTTATAATGATAGATGTTCCATTTCCACTATTAGCATTTAACACAACACCAGCCCATTTTACTGTCAACTGTAGCGTCCATCTCTCTGTTACTGTGAATAACTCTACTACCAGTGCAGAACTTCCACATCTCCTTGGCAAGCTGCCTCAAAGTCACCTGGGCACATTGCCATGCAGCATTGTGAAGAAGAAACCAGTTTAATTCCAAATGGCTCATTCAGTATTAGTTTTGAAGAATATCATAAGGGAAATGTCTGTCAATACTAATCTTGTCTACTTATGGGTGGCTGATTTTTTTTCCCCGTTCATTCAGATTTTTAGTCCCAGAAGTTAAATAGTGAGAATATTTGTTTGACAACTTGAGAAGAATATCTCATTTGCCAGAATGTACTCTCCCTGCCGATCTAAAGAAAACACTACAGTACATGTCAGGGATGAAAGTTCAAAGAGCAGCTTTTGCAGAGTGGCTGTGAGAACTGGGGGAGCAAGGATGGATCCCAGGACACACACATCTTCGGTGGAGCTCTGGCATCAAGATGATGATGATAATTTTCATCCCAGGATCACACGTTAGATCTTAAAATGTAGAACCCCTTTTGATTTTAAAAACATCAATGCAACATTCTGAGGTGATATAAAAGGAGGATTTAAAACTGAGTGTCTTGCTATTGCTGTGAATGGGGATAGTTGATATTGTTGTAGAGGCCACATATCACGGAATTAGGAGAGAGGAGAAGAGTAGCTTCAATCTCAGTTTTCTTGGTGGTCATGTCACTTAGCAATGACACGAAGAATGCTACTCTGTGAGAGTCACTTTCTGTGTGAAGTGCTGCCTTGGCTCACAATTCCTGAAGAGGTTTCAGATTGGTAGCTGTGTTAGTCTGTATCAGCAAAAACAACGAGGAGTCCTTGTGGCACCTTAGAGACTGACCAATTTATTTGGGCATAAGCTTTTGTGGGCTAAAACCCACTTCATCGGATGCATGGAGTGGAAAATACAGTAGGAAGATTTATATAATAGTATATGAAAAGATGGGAGTTGCCTTACACAGTGGGGGGTCAAGACAATTCAATTAAAGTGGGCTATTATCAACAGGATGAAAAATCACTTTTGTAGTGGTAATCAGGGTGGCTCATTTCAAACAGTTAACAAGAAGATGTGAGTAATTAGCATGGGGAAATTCAGGTTTTTTTAGTTCTTGTAGTGACCCATCCACTCCCAGTCTATATTCAGGCCTAATTTGATGGTGTCCAGTTTGCAAATTAATTCCAGTTATGCAGAATTTCCCCATGCTAATTTCCCCCTACTGTTACTCACACCTTGAAACTAGCCCACTTTAATTGATTTGTCTCGACCCCCCACTGGATAAGGCAGCTTCCATCTTTTCATGTACTGCTCTCTCTCTCTCTCTCTCTCTATATATATATATATATGTATATAATCTTCCTACTGTATTTTCCACTCCATGCATCTGATGAAGTGGGTTTTAGTCCACAAAAGCTTATGCCCAAATACATTTAATTCCTGAAGAAAGTTCCTTTTAAAATACACCAACCCTCTTATTCTCCCCCAGTGTCTTGCTCTAATTCATCCCAATCTCAAGTCTAAAATTAAAAATGGGGAGAAGTGTGTTCTGTTATTTAAAAGAGCAAACTGTTAATTTAATGCAAATGTACCATTCCAGTGGGAAGCTAAAGCCACATGGCAGGGGGTTTTCCTGCGTTGAACTAAAAAAAGGAAATTGGGTTTAACATTCACACGGAGGCTATTGTGATTTTACAGGGTAAATAGTATATGACATGGGAAAGCTATTCAAATCTTCCAACTGTGCTTTATGCCACTCACACTTTACTTATTCTCTCTGTGAAGTGCTGTTTCACAACTTCATGCTTGTCATTCGGCATAATTTGTCAGTTAAAAAGGGATTTTGGCACATTCAGTTTCAATTTAATTTCATATTTGTATATATTAAATAACCTTTGCCTACACCGGGTTACCCATGTTCAAGTGTTTTCAGTACTCTGAAACAAATATAGAAAAGTATGGGTATTTTACACTTAGCCTTTTATCTCAAAGTGCTTATAACAATTCTCAGGAGAACCTTGTGAGAGATGATTGATAAGATTCCAGTTTTTGAAATAGGGGACGTTGAAGCACAGATGAGGGTAAGTGATTTGCCCCAGGTCGCAATAAAACAGAATTCTAGATAGTCCGGCGCTCTAACCACTAAATGAAACTACCTCCTCAGGATGGCAGACTAGCCATTACACGAAACACTGAGTCTTTCCACTAACAAGAAATTCACTAATCACTAGCATTTTGGCTTATTCAGACTAAAAATTATTTGCAAATTTAGATGTGGTCAGAAATGGAAGCAGAAGTGGGAATTCATCATTGTTGTAAAGGTAATTTTTAATATTTTGTTGAAATTTGATTTTTCCAGTAATTTGACCAGCCCTTAGTAAAATGCAAATATTTTCATTTTATTAATGTAATTCTCATGTCAGTCCCTTGCTGACTCAGCTGCCATGTGCTGGAATCAATCTGACTCATTAACTCTGTGTGTGGATAGCATCCAGGGTTTGAGTACTTGCGTGTATTTATGGTGAGGACTATCTCAATTTGACACAACCTACAAACTGCTTAAGCGGCTTGCTAAAGATGGTAGTCAAATACTGGCAGAGTTGTGAACAGAACACCCCCAGGTTCTGATTCAGAGTTGCCTGATCTGAGCTCCTCCTTATCCTCGGCAGGGCTCATAACCTGTTAGGGTTGCTTGACTTCCCATGCCTGACTTCAGGTAGGGTTGCCAACTTTCTGATTGCAGAAAACGAAACACCCCTGTTCCACTCCTCCTCTGAG
Organism: Malaclemys terrapin pileata; assembly: GCF_027887155.1. NCBI lineage: Eukaryota > Metazoa > Chordata > Testudines > Emydidae > Malaclemys > Malaclemys terrapin. Next base: position 236,915,140 of record NC_071505.1, read on the forward strand.
GCCCTGCTCCCACTCACTCCAACTCCCCTCCCTCCGTCACGTGCTCTCCCCCACCCTCGCTCACTCATTTTCACCAGGCTGGGGCAGGGGGTTTGGGTGTGGGAGGGGTTGAGAGCTCCGGCTGGGGGTACGGGCTCTGGGGTTGGGCCAGGGATGATGGGTTTGGGTGCAGGAGGGGGCTCAGGGCTGGGGCAGGGAGTTTGGGTTGCAGGAGGGGGTGTGGTGTGAGCTCTGGGTGGCACTTACCTGTGGTGGCTCCTGGAAGCAGCGACGTCCTCTGGCTCCTAGGCAGAGGTGTGGCCAATGGGAGCTGCGGAGTCAGCGCTTGAGGCGGGGGCAGCGCGTGGAGCCTCCCTGGCTGCCCATGCACCTATGCCAGCCGTTTCTGGGAGCCACATGGAGCCAGGGCGGGCAGGGAGCCTGCCTTAGCCCCGAGCACCCTCTGTGCCACCAATCAGACTTTTTACGGTGCTGACTGGAGCCGCCAGGGTTCCTTTTTGACCCAGCATTCCGGTTGAAAACCAGATGCCTCAGGCTGTGTTTTTTTGGGAAAATTTCAGCCAAAGTGGTGCAGCTGTTTCAGAGAATAAAGCTAGGGGGAAATACATTATTTTGTCCATATTAAATTCCTGAAACCATGTCTTTAAAATGATCTAGTGCTCCCCCTACTTGGAGCAGGGACTTGAAATTTGGCCATGGGCAGGGAGGATTGGCCTTTGCATTAGGGATGTACCTTTTGCTATCCCTGTGGTAATCTGCCCATATTGGCCAAGTTACAGGCCTTTGAAATATCCCTGTTCACATATAGAATCATAGAACTGGAAGGGACCTCGAGAGGTCATCTAGTCCAGGCTCCTGCACTCATGGCAGGTCTAAGTATTGTTCTCGACCATCCCTGACAGGTGTTTGTCTAACCTGCTCCTAAAAATTTCCAATGATGGAGATTCCATAACCTCCGTAGGCAATTTATTCCAGTGCTTAACCACCTTGACAATTCGGAAGTTTTCCTAATGTCCAACCTAAACCTCCCTTTCTGCAATTTAGGCCCATTGCGTCTTGTCCTATCCTCAGAGGTTAAGAAGAACAATTCTTCTCCCTCCTCCTCATAACAACCTTTTATATATTTGGAAACTGTTAAAGCAGCAAAGAGTCCTGCGGCACCTTATAGACTAACAGACGTATTGGAGCATGAGCTTTCATGGGTGAATACCCACTTCTTCGGATGCATCCGAAATGTGGCACCCAGAACTGGACACAGTACTCCAGTTGAGGCCTAATCAGTGCAGAGTAGAGCGGAAGGATTACTTCTCATGTCTTGCTTACAACACTCCTGCAACAGTGTTACGCTGTTGACTCATATTTAGCTTGTGGTCAACTATGACACCCAGATCCCTTTCTGCAGAACTCTTTCCTAGGCAATCATTTCCCATTTTGTATGTGTGCAACTGGTGGTTCCTTCGTAAGTGGAGTACTTTGCATTTGTCCTTATTGAATTTCATCCTATTTACTTCAGACCATTTCTCCAGTTTGTCCAGATCATTTTGAATTTTAATCCTATCCTCCAAAGCACTTGCAACCTCTCCCAGCTTGGTATCATCCACAGGCTTTATAAGTGTACTCTCTGCCATTATCTAAATCATCAATGAAGATATTGAACAGAACCGGACCAAGGACTAATTCTTTCACGACCCCACTCAATATGCCTTTCCAGCATAACTGTGAACCACTGGTAACTACTCTCTGGGAATGGTTTTCCAACCAGTTTTGCACCCACTTTATAGTAGCTCCATCTAGATTGCATTTCCCTAGTTTGTTTATGAGACGGTCATGCGAGACAGTATCAAAAGCTTTACTAAAGACAAGATATACTATGTCTACCACTTCCCCCCTATCCACAAGGCTTGTTACCCTGCCAAAGAAAGCTATCAGGTTGGTTTGACATGATTTGTTCTTTACAAATCCATGCTGACTGTTACTTATCACCTTATTATCTTCTAGATGTTTGCAAATTGACTGATTAGTTATTTGTGCCATTATCTTTCTGGGTACAGAAGTTAAGCTCACTGGTCTGTAATTCCCTGGGTTGTTTAGTCTTCTGGAATCTCTCCTGTCTTCCATGACTGACTTTTCAAAGATAATCGCTAATGGCTCAGATATCGCCTCAGTCAGCTCCTTGAGTATTCTAGGATGCATTTCACGAGGCTCTGGTGACTTGAAGACATCTAATTTGTCTAAGTAATTTTTAACTTGTTCTTTCCCTATTTTACCCTCTGATCGTACCTCATTTTCACTGGCATTCACTATGTTAGACGTAGAATCACCACCAACCTTGGTGAAAATCGAAATGAAGTCATTAAGCACCTCTGCTATTTCAACATTTTTCTGTTTTTCCCCCTTCATTGAGTAACTGGCCTACCCTCTCCTTGGTCTTCCTCTTGCTTCTAATGTATTTGTAGAATGTTTACTTGTTACCCTTTATGTCTCAAGCTAGTTTGATCTCATTTTGTGCCTTGGCCTTTCAAATTTTGTCGCTACATACTTGTGTGATTTGTTTATATTCATCCTTTGTAATTTCCACTTTTTGTAGGACTTTTTTTTTTTTTAAATAATTGAAGATCTTCTGATTAAGCCAGAGTGGTCTCTTGCCATACTTTCTATCTTTCCTATGCAGTGGGATAGTTTGCTCTTGTGCCCTTAATAATGTCTCTTTGAAAAACTGCCAACTGTCTTCAATTGTTTTTCCCCTTAAACTTGCTTCCCATGGGATCTTACCTACCAACTCCCTGAGTTTGCTAACATCTACCTTCATTGTCTTTAGTTGCTGTTCTCCCTCCTACCATTCCTTAGATTCATGAACTCTACCATTTCATGATCACTTTCACCCAAGCTGCCTTCCACTTTCAAAATGTCAACCAGTTCTTCCCTATTTGTCAAAATCAAATCTAGAACAGAATCTCCCCTAGTAGCTTTCTCCACCTTCTGAAATAAAAATAGTCTCCAATACATTCCAAGAACTTGCTGGATAATCTGTGCCCTGCTGTGTTATTTTCCCAATGGATGTCTGAGTAGCTGAAGTCCCCCATCACCATCAAGTCCTACTTTGGACGATTTTGTTAGTTGTTTAAAAAAAGCCTCATTCACGTCTTCTTCCTGATTAAGTGGCCTATAGTAGACTCTACCGTGACATCACCCTTGTTTTTTTACCTCTTTTATCTTCCCCAGCGACTTTCAACAAGTCTGTCTCCTATTTCCATCTCAACCTCAGTCCAAGTGCATACATTTTTAATATATAAGGCAACACCTCCTCCCTTTTTTCCCCTGCCTGTCCTTCCTGAGCATGCTGTATACTTCTATACCAATATTCCAGTCATGCGTATTATCCCACCAAGTCATACTGTGTTGCCAACTATGTCATAGTTGTGTTTATTTACTAGCATTTTGAGTTCTTCTTGCTTATTCCCTATACTTCTCCCTAGTATAGAGACATCTAAGATACTGATTTGATTCCCCCCACCACCAGTTCTGTCTTGTCTCTCCTTTATCCCTGCTATAACAGCCCAAGCTCCCCACAAATTCCGACCCTTCTCCTAGGTCTCCATGTTTTCGATTTACCTGTGGGCTTTGGTCACCTGCCCCCTTCTAACCTAGTTTAAAGCCCTCCTCAGTAGGTTAGCCAGTCTGTATCCAAATATACTCTTCCTCGATAGGTGGACCCCATCTCTGCTTAGCAGTCCTTCCTGGAACAGCATCCCATGGTCAAGGAAGCCACAAGCCTCCAGGCAACACCGTTCTTGCAGCCAGGCATTCACCTCCAGGATGCCTCTGTCTCTGCCTGGGCCTCTACCCTTGACCAGAAGGATCGAAGAGAACACCACCCGCACTCCCAACTCCTTCACCCTTACTCCCAGAGCCCTGTTGTCACTTCTGATCTGCGGAGGGTCATACCTTGCAGTATCATTAGTGCCCACATGGATGAGTAGCATGGGTAGTAAGCAGAGGCCAGATGTTCATTAACAATCCCTCTGTAGCATCTCGGATACAGGCCCCTGGCAGGCAGCATACCTACATCTGCAGTAGAGACTTGCTAGATCTTAGCAACTAAAAACTTCCAGGATTCTGTCCTCACACTTGAGCCTTTCAGCTCCTATTGCTGACCAGACTGCGCATGCACCATTCACGCAGCACAGCTCAAGATGCTCCATCCCCTCACAGCTCCTATGTGTGACCTATGCGAGCGCCATCCCCACAGAGTGACTGAGCATGCTCCACCCATGTCTACAGGGGCTCAGAAAGATTTCCCCTGTAATGGCAGCTCCCAGTTGCTCTCTTTTGTGGTGGGAGCTGGCACCAGAACTAAAAGCAGGGAGCCTATCTCTTCCGTACTCTGTGACCCCCTGCTGGTGTCCAGGCAGTATGGAGGAGGAAGCTGTCTGCTTCGAGTGCAGACAGCACGAAAGATGGACCTGGGGAAAGGAGTAGATCAGGATGAGAAGTCTGGTGAGACTGGAACTGAAGTGGAGGAGAGAAGAGAAACCATGACTGGCAATTGAAGGGGGAGACTGGAACTGGGAGTCTGTAAGGGAAATGGAGAGGAGGAACGGGAGCCAGTTGGTTGGGAGAGTGGGGTGGACAGTGAATCAGACAAGGAGCTAGAGGGGACTGCGGCTGCACAAGGAGATAGCCCAGGAAGCAGTGGGGTGGGGAAGGCAGGGGGAGGAGAGAGAGAACTGACGAGCAAGGATGCAGAGGGGGAACTGGGAATGACAGGGGGAAGGCTGATATTGGTGAGAAACCCAGGAAGGGAGACTGGGACTCAGACATCAAGCCCAGAACAGGAAACTAGGACTGGCTGGGCAAGGAGACTGGGATGAGAAGCCTCAGGAATGGAGATTGGGATAGGCAAGTAGAATGGGACTAAGACAAGGAGCATGGGGGTGGGATAGAGATAGGACTGGAACAGGGAAAGGTTGGAAGAGACAGGGCAGAAGGGGTCAAATTTGGAGGGGAACAGGCATAAGAGTTTTCCCACCAGTGTAAAGACTCCTTCAGAGCCTTGAATGGAACTCAAGATTCCTGAGTTTCATCATTGCTTTGCTGTCATCAAATATCTGTGAAACCTTTTGGCAAAGCGTGTGTCTCCCTCCCACCCCCGGGCTGGTCCATATATTGGAAGCCAACCTACTATTGCTGTCAGTTATTCTATTAGCTCCATTGGCAGAGGGTCTGATGATGACCCTAGTGGGTGTCAATATGATGCTCCCTGATGGAATTTGGGGTTTTTATGTTTCCTTTTTTGAAAAGTCTAGAAAATTACACATCAACAAAAACTATGTTAAAAGAACATCAAGGTTGCAAAGTTAAGCACTTAAAAATTCAGAAATGCCTGTGCAATTTAAGTCTGCCCTCTTGTGCATGTGTATTATGGTAACAGTCTTTAATGACATGATCAGATACTATTTTTTTCCCCACAGGACCACTGCCTCCAGTGCACAGGATGGACCTGCTTTGGGGATGGATGAGAGTTGTGTAGCAAAGGAGGCTGTTGTCCTTTGAACTCCTGCCTCATTTGTTGCAGAAGTTGCAAGGGGTATAGTAAATGCAGGGGATTGCAAGAAAAGAAAGAAGGATCTCATGGTCAAGACAGCTGAATTCTGACCTGGATCCTATTCCTACCTCTGACAGAGTTTCTGTGTGATTCTAAGCAAGTCACTTAAAGCAACTTTTCACAGATGGTCACAAATTGTGTCTCCTTCATTTTCTGGTGCCCGACGTGAGGCTCTGGAGTCTGATCTCCAAAGTGCTGAGCGCTCACAACTGTGACTGAAGTCAGTGGGAGTTGTGCTTGAATATATAAAGTGCTGCAGGGGCTAAGTACTCTGAAAAAACTGGTCTTAGGTGTCCCCAGTGGGGCATCCCAAATTAGTGGATACTTAATCCCTCTGCCCCAGTTTTCCACCTCTAGAATGGGGATAATATCATCCCCTCATCTCACAGGGGTGTTATGAGAGAAATTAATGTTTGTGAAGCACTCCGATATAGTGGTGAGGAACGCCATAGAAAACCCCATGGATACATGAATAATTCTTCAGACCATGGTATGAATAGTGTGCAATAAATAAGGCCTAGGGCCACGTACTGAGCAATGAGGATAAAACAAAATATTGAATAGCTGCTTACTAAGTGAACATCCTCTATTATGTGCACTGAAGGAGATGGGGACCTGTGGGAAAAATAGTCTGGGATCATGTAGATTATCATAATGCACATGCACAAAGGGAGTTGAATTAAGGTTGCACAGGCAACCTGAATTCTGGCATTTCCTAATTTGAGTGTTTGACTTTGCAACCTTAACAATGTTCTTTTAACATAGTTTTGTGGGTGCGCGTTCATGCCTGCAGTATGTAAAAAAAAATCTTATACCTGGTTTCTGGATTTTAGTTATTTGGCATTTATTAATTTTAAATTAAGGAATCACTTCCCAGTTGTAGATGTGGATTCAGCAACACACTTAGGCATGTATTTAACTTCAAACACATGTACAATTCCATCCCTATTCAGCTAAATACTTAATTATGTTTTTAAATCCAAATGATCTCAATGGGACTTCAGCATGTGCTTAAATTTAAATTTAAGCACATGCTGAAGTGCTGTGCTGAATCTAGACCTTAAAGAGGAAACATGTTGACAACTGTGGTATGTACAGTTTGTATTTGTTTGGAAGGGATAAAGATGTTGGCATTTGCAAAAATTGCACAGAAGTATAAAAGCTTATATCCTACTTAAAGACACAAAAACAAATTCTACAAGATCTAAAACTCCCTTTCTAGACTTCCTGCAGATATTCATAAGAACTTTCCCTCATGTTCCTGTAATGAAATCAACTGACTCTGAAAGATAAAAGGAAAGAGAGCAACGTGGAATGTTAAAATGTTAAGTACATAATTATAGATTCACATTTGTGATGAATCTACCAGATATCAGCAACCAGACTAAGAGGAGAAAAAATTATTTTAGGGCATAAAGAATCAGTTATGGATAATTAAGCTGTAATTATAATTGCTGTAGTTTGCTGATACTTTTTTTACTCTCTTCTTATTGTTTTAAGTTGTAGTAATAATGGGTTATCTATTGTATTTGGATAAAACAACAAAATGACCTAGCACTTATACAACACTTTGCAAGTTCTCAAAGCGGGAATGATTCCCGCTCTGCAGACGTAGAAACTGCACAGAGTTTTGAAGTGACTTGCCCAAGATCATCTTAGTATATTCCCAACGTGCCGCAGGTGGCACGTGACCAGGATTCATCACCGGATTTGGTCTGCTGGTTGGATCATTAGCTTCACTGGCCTGGCCTGGGTACTGACAGGGAGTGTGCCATGAACTCTGATCCATGCCCTCCCTTGTCCAAGATCACACAGCTGATCACTGGCACATAATTGAAACCCCAATTCAGCAAGGTACTTAAGTCCATGTCTAACTTTAATGAGGTGAGCAGAAGCATTTACTTCAATAGGATTACTTACATGCTTGAACGTAGCCACTTGCTTACAAACCTTGTTGAACTGGAGCCTTATTTATAATATGCCAAGTGCTAGTTAAGGCATTAGGCCTGATTTGCTATGCCGTGCATACTTTCAGTAGTGCCAAGGGTGTATAAAATACTGTAAAAGCTGTTTTATCCAGCACTTCACCAGCCAGAGAGCTTTATAAACCAGAATTTCAATGAAGATCAAAAATGCCAGTTTATAGTCCGGTTGGCGTGGGGCCAGCGGGTGGGAGGGGGTGTGAAGCACGGGCTCTGGGAAGGAGTTTGGGTGCGGGAGGAGGCTCAGGGCTGCAGGTTGGGGAGTAGGGTGCTGGATCCAGGGGGGAGGCTTATCTTGGGCAGCTGCCCGCAAGCAGCAACCTGTCCCAGTTGTTCCTAGGTGGAGACGTGGCAGGCGGCTCTGGGTGCTGCCTCTGCCTGCAGGCACCACCCCTGCAGCTCCCATTGGCCGTGGTTCCGAACCAATGAGAGCTACTGAGTTAGCGCTCGGGGGAGGGTGGGAGCAGCATGCAGAGCCCCCTCCTGCACCCAAACTCCCTCCCTCTTAGTTAACTGGCATTTTTCATGTACTGACACCCCCCATTCCCCCAACATGCCAGCTAAAACAACTTTTACTGTAATAACTTTGTCATTTGGTAGCAATTTACTTCCTCTTTTCCCAAGTGTAAGTGCCCACATGAGGGGCAAAGCAGTGGAAAACTAGGCCTGGGATATGCAGTGGCTAGAGCAAAGGACTGGGGAAATTGTGTTCTAGTCCCTATTTGACTTAATGGCCCATGGATTATAATACAGTAGTTTCCGCTTATTTGCAACTCCTCAGTTGCCAGCAAAAAGTTGCCTTTATCCAGCAGTTGCCAATAAATGGAAGGCAGGTTTGTGGGGCTGCAGCCAGGGAAGGAGGCCCTGGGATGTGACTTCCCTGGCTTCAGCCCTGCAAACCTGCCTGTGGGCAGGGCAGCAGTGGGGGGAGGTACCATGCAGCTCCACAAGGCCCAGCATGCCCCTTCCCTACTGCTGTCATGCCCATAACCTCCCCTCTCAGCCTGCAGCACAGGACTCTGGCAGGGGCTCCCCACTCGGGGATGTGGGTCCCTCCGTCCTTACCTTCTGTGTGGTCCCTGGATGCAGCCAGAGGAGGAAGCTCTGGGACATGTCAGCATCAGCTGCAGGTGGGTTTGCGGGACTGCAGCTAGGGAAAGCATGCCCCAGAGCTTCCTCCCCTGATTGCAGCCTTGCAAATCTGCCTGTGGCCGGGGCCTTTCTTCCAAAAAGAGTTCTCAATAAGCGGCGTGCCGGTGCCATTATCTGACATTAAAATCAATAAGACACGATTGGTTCCCAGCAAAATGTTCCTATTAACCAGAAGTTGTTCATATCAGGGCTGCTATGAAGCTGCGTCCACTGTATGAATTTTTAGTGTCTCAAGACACTTGTCAATACTGTACGCGCTTTAGTGCAGGGGCTGTCATTTATTATGTTTGCATGACATCTGCTCAGTGGTTCTCAACCAGGGAAACACGTACCTCTGGGGGTAGGCAGAGGTCTTCTGCGGGGGGTACATCAACTCATCTAGATATTTGCCTAGTTTTACAGTAGGCTACATAAAATGCACTAGCAAAGTCAGTACAAACTAAAATTTCATACATACGACTTGTTTATACTGCTCTATATACTGTACACTGAAATGTAAGTACAATATTTATATTCCAATTGATTTATTTTATGATTATATGGTATAAATGAGAAAGTAAGCAATTTATCACTAATAGCGTGCTGTGCCACTTGTATTTTTATGTCTGATTTTTTGTAAGCAAGTAGATTTTAAGTGAGATGAAATTTGGGAGTACACAAGCAAATTAGACGTCTGTAAAGGTTGAGAGCCACTGATCTAGCACAATGGGGCTCAACTTATGGGAGACAAAGTTGAAATTTTTCACTGAATGGTGCTTCTGAAAAAAAAAATCTATTTGGAATTGTTTCAGCATTTGCAATGGCAATAAAAATTTCAACATTTCCAAAATCCAAATGTTTGTTTGACATGACCCTAACTGACCCTTCTTTCAAGTCACTTCAACAGTAAACTGCGTTTTCCCATCGTGCCATATTGCATCATAGTAGTAGTAATTCAGGAACATGCTACCCCCAGACCCTTATGGGCCAGGCTCTCTGACTGGACTACATGTCCCATCATGCACCCAGAGTCATGTGACTCCCATGATGTACTACTCAGGAGCTTGGTCAGAAGAAGACTTTTTGGGAGATGTAGTCCTCCAGGGAGCTTGGGCCCAGAGGAGAGAATGGGGGCCCAAACTACAACTTCCATTAGGCAATGAGCTGAAATTGGAATGTATAAACATTTTATTGAACTGATTTGAAATTAAATTATCAGATCAGTACAACAAAACAAAATATTCCCATGTGGGTCAAGCTGACCTGAAACTAAATATTTCCATTCAATTTTCGAAATGTTTTGGCAAAATTGAGATTTTCCCACAGAAAAATTAAATTTGGCAGACACTGTATTTTCTGTGGGAAAATCATGTTCTAGATTTTTCCAGGCCAACTGTCATTATCGTCCCCATTTTACACATGGAAAACTGAGGCACAGAGATTAAAGCCAAAATTATCTGAAGTATCCACTAATTTTGAGTGCCCAATCTGAAACGCCTAGGATGGAATTTTTCAGAGTAATTAGCATTTTTTAGCACTTTATATATTTACAACAGAGCTCCCAGTTGCAGTTATGAGTGCTTAGCACTTCTGCAAATCAGACACTGGGTGTCTCAAGTTGAGTTCCCAGAAAATGAGAAGTACAAAGTGACAAACCTATGAAAATTTTAATTTGTGACTTGCCCAACATCACAGTGGAATTCTGTGGCAGAAGCGGGGATAAAATCCAATTCTCCAGGGTCATTCAACTGGTTTAACCATGAGATCATCTTTTCCTTTCCTGTAATGCCCAGCCTCTGTCACCATATGTGCCTTCCAGCTTCGCAACTTCTGCGGTCTACAGACAACAGCCTCATTCACTACACAAACAGGGCAGGCTTCAATCTTTCTTAATAACTTATTACTGACATTATACATTTAAAATCTCAGCCATCATTTGGCATGAATGTAGTTTGCATTGAGTAAGGCATTCTAATGCCAGGCTTCACGAGGTATAAAAAAGAGAAATCTCTTTTCTCAGAAGCCTTTTTTGTAGGGACTAAATGGCAAAACTCTGAGAACTTTAAGAAGAATAACCCTTGGCATTACAACTCTAAGGAGAGTTATGGCAGTCAAGTAATCACAGCATCTGTCTTTCCTGCCACAACTGTGACTCCCTCCCTCCCCCTACCCCCACCATCTAGAATGGAATCTCAACCATCTCCTAAGTCTTCCCAGGCCATGCACATACACTACCCCCGCCCCTCAGAGTCCCAAAAGTCTCCATAGGTGGCATGGACCACTAACAGCTCCATGGACCACAGTCAGGGATCCACCATACTAAAGCATTCAGTCTAAACACAGTCATAGATGCTGCGAGAACTGGAAATGAATGTCCTAATTTTCAGCATTTACATCCTCAACATTGTCATTTAATTGTATCAACTTGGCACAGAACTGTACATTTTTTTAACATTACAGTGGCTTGGATGGATGGAAGAATTTGGTCTTGCTGCCCCAGCAAGACCCACAGTCATGAGAGAGCCACTCACAGCCTGTAATTCTTTATTGCACAAAATTCATACAAGGCTTTTGCTCTGCATCCTGGGAAAGCATATCCTGCTGACAGATGTTAGACAAATAACGACTTTATTGGAAGCGGCATACTCTTCATTGTTTGTCACCTCCTCATGGAAGTCATTCTTTTTGTAGTTTGATTAGACCTTGCAACATGTGCTTGCTTAATAGTATTTCAAATCCAAAAGGAACTTATGCGGGCCTTTATGCACGCAGTGGTTGAGGAATAAGAGTTAACACAGCAAGCTGAGTTCAGAGTTAGTGGTTCAGAATTCTCTTACACAATTGCATTAGTCAGGACTCAAATTGCCAGTCAGCTCAGAAGATTTGGATGTGCAAGTGAAAACTAGAACTGGTCATATAATGTAAATATTGGTTTGCAAACAGTTCAACAATTTAGAAACAGGTTTTCAATTCAACCTGTTCAAATTATCATCATTTGCAGTATACACACATTCATGCAGCTAAAATATTATTTGCATGAATTTCCAGATCAGCCAGAATTGGTTTAATCTTAAAACTAAGGGTGTCTCCATATTGGGGATATTTGTATAAACTGCAGTGTAGAACTGCTACACCGGTACAATACAGTGCTTGCACTGGTGTGGTACCCCAGCCTGAAATACTGGTAGCTACACACTAATAAAAAAATCCCCAGTATCAACACTGCTCTATAGGGTACAACTCCAAGCTCTGATAACAGAAAGGGGCTCCTGCTGCAGTCAGGGCAAAGGGCGCATTATGTCTCCGAGGTGGCAATACCATCCTCTACCACCATCATACTGCCTTTTGGGGAAATGAACATTTGTTACCAGATGATTGTCTTTCTGGGACTGACCTCTCCCCGCAATCTGAGACAACTGGATGTTGGCAAGAAGGGTATTCAGAACCTCTTCTCTTACAAAACATGAGCCACACAGCATCTCTCTAAGGAAAAGGTAGCTCTTCCTACTGGACCTTAACACATTCTTCCTTCCTTCAAATTTGGCCAGGTTATAAGGCTGAAAAATTGCCATTCGCGCATGCTCAGTGGAGACTTGTTAGCGTTTGGCAGCTAAATTCCTCAAAAGTGACTTCTGCACTGAGCATGTTCCATCCCTGCCCATCTCCTGTGAACCCCTTAGAGTGACTGAGCATGCTCCAGCTGTGGGCTGCAGGAGTGGAGCAGGACTTCCCCTTTAGTTACTCCCTCCTGATGATCCAAGCGGGGGTCTTGGTCGCCAGGTCCGGTTCTAGGGGCACGCAAGCAGGGCAGTCACCCCAGTGTTACCATTTTCCTGCGTATTTTTCTGTTTAACTCAGCTGCTTGGAGGAGGCACTGAAAACATTTTCTGCCCTGGCTGCCAAAGCCAACAGCAGGGAGTTAGTCTCCTGTGCTCTCAATGCTCCCCCTGCTGGCACCCAGGCAGCAAGGAATTGGAGGAAGAAGCCTGACTTGAATACAGTGGGGTGAGGAACAAGGTATGGAGCGAAGGAGGAGAGGGAGATAGAAACCTGGAAGGGGGGTTATGAGCAGGTCCTGGGAGGGACAGACACAGGGGAGCAGATGACCAGGGGAGGAAGAATAGGTACAATGGGAAGAAGAAAGGTGGGAGCCATGGCGTGGGGAAGATGGAGTCAGAGATGGAGGGAAGATTGAGGCAGGAACCAGGGAAGCAGACAGCAGAGGTGGGGGACAAAACAGGGGCAGGAGCTAGAGAAGGGAGGATAGAAACAGAAGTGAGCAGGGAGAGGTTGGGGAAGGAGAGGGGCAGAAAGGTCTGTAAGCACTAGAGGAGGACACTCCCCTCCAGAGCCCAGACTAGAACCCATTATTTCTGAGTCTCAACATTCCTCTACTGTCTAGGAAGAGCTGTGAAATGTCCTGGCAAAGTACATCTCTCTGTCCTTCTATAGTGGAAATGCCATATAGCCTTTTACTGGCTACAGTTACTCTGTCAAGCGGTAGAGGACTGGGCTGTGGATCTAGCAATTCCAACCCTGCTGTTGACCCACATGGGGGTCAGTATGGTTCTACCAGGATGAATTTTTTCAGTTTAAGTTTTAAAAAAAACTTAGGAAAATACATTGTCCCTACAGCAGTTGTAACTCCTTGTGCAGCTACAGTATTTCTATACTTTCTCATATGCATATGGAGGCAAACATATAAATAATATATGCAATATTCTGAGGAAACCAGAACTGTGAATCACAACTTCTGCTATATTAAACTCATCTGCAATTCATGGACAAGATCCAAATCTTCTCCTTCTGACCTGTGGGGTGAGGAGAATCTTTCAAGCTACCACATTGACAGGTGAGCAAGGAAGAGGACTTGGGATTTGCTGCAGGAGGCAAGTCCTCAAGAATACATTTAAGAGGGACATGAGAAGAAGCCACCTTGCTTCTTTTGGTCTATAGCCCCCTCCAAAATACTAAGGGATGTATAATGCCCTATCAGCAGTGCTTAATTTGTAATGAAAGAGGTGCTGGGGCTCAAGAAATTTTTTTACATTCATAATTGATGCAGCAAGCCCGGCTCTAGGATTTTTGTCGCCCCAAGCGAAAACAATTTTGGCTGCCCCCCCCCTGTTTTTTTCTTACCCCACCCCCGGCCCCGCCTCAACTCCGTCCCTTTCCCAAATCCCCAGCCCTGCCTCCTCCCCCCCACGCTCTCAAGCCTAGGCGGGAGGGAGGGAGAGGGAGAAGCAGCGCGTGCACCGCGGCCACTCAGGGTCTCCCCCTCCCTCCCAGGCTCTCAAACCCGGGAGGGAGGGGGAGATCCCGAGCAGCCACGGCGTGCAAATCAGCTCCCTCCCAGGTTTGAGAGCCTGGGAGGGAGGGTGAGCAGCGGCGCTGGAGCGGCAGCAGCGGAGGTGAGTTAGGGCGGCCGGGGCACATTTTTAGGGGCGGCATGGCCCGCGCCAGAATGCTACCCCTAAAAATGTGCCGCCCCAAGCACCAGCTTGTTTTGCTGGTGCCTAGAGCTGGCCCTGGCAAGCCCAGAGGTGCCAGGGCTAGGAACTGCCAAACCCAGAGGTGCCGGGGCTCAGCCCCGGTACAAATTAAGCACTGCCTATCAGCTTAGTATCTAGGAAGGACTTGATGGGCTCTTTGTGAGGACTGTGTTCCAAAAATATGACCATGCTATGCACAAGCACCCTAACCTACTTCAGCTAGACCAGAGGTCAGCAACCTTTCAGAAGTGGGGTGCCGAGTCTTCATTTATTCACTCTAATTTAAGGTTTCGCGTGCCAGTAATACATCTTAACGTTTTTAGAAGGTCTCTTTCTATACGTCTATAATATATAAATAAACTATTGTATGTAAAGTAAATAAGGTTTTTAAAATGTTTAAGAAGCTTAATTTAAAATTAAATTAAAATGCAGAGCCCCCTGGACTGGTGGCCAGGACCCGGGCAGTGTGAGTGCCACTGAAAATCAGCTTGTGTGCCGCCTTTGGCACACGTGCCATAGGTTGCCCACCCCTGAGCTAGATGATACATAATGTCAGGTCAACAGCTTGTTTGATCTACCTCAGCAGCAGCAGTTATTCTAGAACTTTCCCAGATTTGATGCATCTGTCTGCTGGCAGGACATCGTTTCACACTACAGTGCCTGTTTTAAAAACTTGCTTATCCCTCTTCTGATAGGGAGAATGTTTGGAGTTCAGAGTGGTAGTCGTTGTATCCCTTCATCACTTGGCCTGGAAGTTTGATAGTCTAGTCTATTTTATTATGCTCAAGTGGCTAGGGCTTCTTGAACAAATGTTTTCTACTCTGATTAAGATGGTTGGCGGCACTACCATTGTATCTCTCCACTGAGCTTCTGTCCATCAAGTATAATACCTGCATGTTAGTTAATTCTTTAATATTTTACAAATGCATGTTTGTGTTACTCTTAAAATAATGTGAATTTCTATTTGAATAACTCAGCCCAAATGCACTTTGTATCTTTTTTAGTTCTGTGATTGCTTTATTGGAAGGTAATTACAGCTACTTATCTCTGGTTCACGTCTGTTTCTTTTTGTTATATCTTAGCAACAATGTAAATATCCTAGGTAGTGATATCCATGCCTTTTATAAATCACTGCTGGTAACTTAGGCACATCCTCACCAAAATAGTATATGTGAATTCTTTAAACATCAGTACTAGAGATGTGTTTGAACTGTAAACTTTGGATCTGGGTGTGGAAAGGGCTAGTTTTGGGATGCTCTGCTCTCAGGTTTCACTTTGACGAGAGAGAGTACCAAACTATGTCATTCAGTTTCAAGAATAGATTCCGGCACCTCTTAAATTTGGGGTGATTCAGGCCTGGTATTTTGGTTTGAGCTCATGCCTATACTTATTTTTTTGTAATAGTTACACAGTTAATGCATTAAAGATTGTGCTATTGTATTAATTCACAAATTGTTGTGCTGATGGTGTGAGACTTGACTAAAATAATGAACTGTAACTTATTTGCATTGATTGCAATGAGCTGCTTTGTTAGCTGAAATTATTTTCATCTGGGGATGTATTTGAGACACATTTCAAGAAAGTCTGGCATTACTGAAGGGAAAGTATCTGATGTGGGAGATAAGAGAGAGGAAGCCTGAGGACACCTCTAAAAATAGAGCTAACTAGCCAAAGAACATCATTAGTAGCATTTTGCCCAAACAGATAGGTACCAGCTGTTGTCCCGCTGAGACACAAAGATACAGTGTATAAACTAGGAAAGAGAAATGCACTTTATCTGGTCAGTGATAAACTTGTAGACTGAAGAATAAGAATTTACAAAACACCAAAAACCAGAATGTTTTTTTCAAAATGAACATGGCCATATTTGATGCAAAATGTCCATTTTTCCAGAGTACAAGAACAGAAACAACACAGTGAGTTCAAAGTTACCTTTGTGTGGTGCTGCTGGGTGACAGGGGAATAAAGTGAATGTTGAAAGTGTACAGTACATAACATATATATTATGGATCAGAGATGGGGAGAGGACTTATTTTTAGCACTAGTTAACAAATGGTACATTTCCCCTTTCTTATTGAAAATTAAAATAGTGATTGAATTTTTTGAAACTTTAAACCAGCTATACAGCTGGTACGAAACGAGACAAAGTTTTTCACAAAGTAAAATTCTCGTGGAAACCGTGAATTTTTTCATCAAAATTTTCAAATTTTGAAAAATGTTGATTAGCTTTAATTTTTTAATCATTGCCGCGGAGTTCATTGAAAGAGAGGTGGGGATGGGGCTGAATCGAGAGGTATATCAACCTGTGAATCAACAAACTTCACTGAACGGCCAATTTAACTCTAATGGCAGCTAAGATGTAGGTACTTGTCACTTATTTGATATTCAGTATGTGTACCAGTACAGCTCAGTGTCACCAACTCTCATTTTACCATGCATCTTGTGATACTTTGTGTTTTCCTCCAAAACCTGGAGCTTTAAGTAAAGTGATTATGTGAGGATCTCAGTTTTCATTAAATAAGAATGTTTTTAGCTTTCACAGCTGCAGAGAAAAGCTTGAAAATGTGACCTGAGTGCTCAAAAACCAGATGGCAAATCAATACCCCAAATTAAAAAAAATCATGAATTCTGAAGCTAATTTTGAGGGGGAGGGACTTGGGGGAGCTGACTCATGAGTTTTGAATGTTTAGAGTTGCCAACACTGAAAACTATTTGCATTAACCAAACATTCTGCATAGATATCCTCTAATATTCTGACATGAGTGTGCTAACTGTAAATCTGGATAATGATATTTCATAACACTGGTCTTTCCTACTCCTTATAAACCACAGCTGCTAACAAGGACCTGTATTTCTCAAGCCGGCACATGCGCAGGTTTGCCTTTGTTCCTTTTGAACCTGAAATACTATTAGGCAACCCTGCATGTTGTAATATGCACAGAGTCCTGAAACAAAATGCTTTCAAGCTTGTTTGATTTACCCCCCTCCCCCACATAGCCTGAAATATGTTGCGCTTCCAGCAGATTTTTATCTTGCTAACATCTGCATCCTGGGAATGGTTTGACACAGTGTTTGCCACGCAGCCCTGCTGCACTAGTGCAAACACCAGTGTTCTGGATGATATTTTCTGACGTAAACTTTAGGTTTTCTCCATCCACATCAAATGTTGCCTCAGATTGGTCTTAAAATGGCACTTTACTTTTGTAACTGATTTTCACAGGAATTGTGCAATCAGGGAAAACACTTCAGAAGTACACCACAATTGTGTAAATATAACTCCGTGTTCTTCTAGTTCTTGATCATGTTTGTAAAGCAAAAATATATACGTATTGCCCTTTTAAGACTGAACATAATACAAAATCTGGTATGATGAAATATTATGTAATTCGAACCCAGTCCTTTTAGTTACTGAATCTTATAGAATGCAAAGGGACTTGATAGCAAATTACAGGATTACCTGCACCACCCTGGCATTGGAGGCTGTCCTGCACTGGGGCGGTAGGGTTTTGCATGAGCCCAGTGACCTTTGCACACCCACGACTCCAGATCACCGCTTTGGGGCTGCTAGTCATTGCACAATGGCACCTCAAGGGCACTGCATGGAGGGGAGTGACCCTGACTCACTTGTACACCAGCACAGATGTCCGTTGCACACCCACCTCTCCATGTCACTGAAGCAGGGTTAGTGATCCTTGTGCTTAGTACACTGGTGTTAGTGACCTTTGCACATTCACATGACAGTTCTCTTCTTGTCAGTGAGTCAGGAAAAGGCACTGTCTTGACCGCAGACTATTTTAATCTTTAAAACTTGAGTCTTAAAGATTCGTGCCTCATGTACACCACACGTGAGGAAAATACCTCTTACAACAACCTCAAAGTTGGCAAAATAACAGGATCCTGCAAAGTGTCGTTTCTTCATCTTCTGAGAAGCAGCAATTCCAAAGAACAATTCTGCAAAGCTTCTTTCATGTTTGCAACAGTATAGGATTCTGAAACACTTGTTTAAGTTACATTTGTTAAGGCTGAAATCTTTATTACTGGCTACTTGAGTTGTAAAGAGACAACACTGCAATTTTTCTTGGGCAAACATACCTTGCCAGAAAATTTCAGAGGACATCACTTCTACCCCATCAGAAAGCCAGGCAGAGATAAGACCTGTGAGAATTTTGAGGCTGAAAAACTTTTGTTTTTATATTGTCCGGAATAATAGCACTTGAATCTGTAAATAGAAAAAGTAAAGTTTGAATCTGGAAAGAGAAAAGGCAAATTTTATTAAGAGTAAGAGATTAAACTGCATGATCAAGCTGAAGAAAATGAAATTCAAACTCTGGTTGTTCCACAAACATTTAGTTACCATAACTCCCCAGGGGGGTGTCAAGTTACAAGTATTTCATCGTTAGAATAAACTCATCACACCATGAAAATACAAAACTGTTGCTAGTGATTTGTTTTCTAAATTGTAGCTTTATACCTAAACCTGTTACTTTGCCTATCACACCAGATTTTCCATGCTAGAAACTAGTAGTGGCTATCTGTCAACATATCAGATGGGTTTCAATAAGCATATGAAAGTTTGGATGCTTGGTGAAGTTTATCCAAGCCAATTGACTTTTTGCAAAATGAGGATGAAAATCTCCCAAGAGCAGGATTTCACAAAGTATTTTGCGACTTCTAGTTCCAATTTCATTTTTGGGCTGTTCTATGCGAGGGGGAGAACAGAGACAGGGCCGGAGTTACCATTATGGTGAACTAGGCGGTTGCCTAGGGCACCAAGATTTGGGGGCACCAAAAAATGGTGCCCCCAATTTTTTTTTACAGTGTTCCTCCCTGAGTGTGCGGTCGCCGCTCCACTTCTCCCGCCTCCCAGGCTTGCGGCGCCAAACAGCTGATTGGAGCTGCAAGCCTGGAAGGAGAATTAGAGTGGGGGTGGCGTGCTCGGGGAGGAGGCGGAGCAGAGGTGAGCTGGGGTGGGGAGCTGCCACGGGGGGCCTCAGGGCAGGGGGAGAGCTGCCACGGGGAGGGGGGGCGCAAGTGGAAGTTTCGCCTAGGGCATGAAACATCCTTGCATCGGTCCTGAACAGAGAGACAAGATGGATGTGGCAATAGCTTTCATTGGACCAACTTCTGTTGGTGAGAGAGACAAGCTTTTGAGCCACACAAACTTTTTTGAATCACAGTTAGAGGTTGTGGTTGTAAGCAAAGGTTTTGGATGGATCTTATTCTATCTCAACTGGTTTGCTGATCCCGAACAAACTATGTGGGATAAAATCTATGACGGTTATCCCTTTGACCAAAACTTTTAGAGATCAACAGCTCCACTGAACTACCTACCTGCTTTCTTCAAAGACAGGAATGAGATGTTTGGTCTCCAGGTGTTCTAGCTGAAAGATACAAAACCAAAACACTTGCTTGAAGCTGTCGACAACACCTATAACTGATGGGAGTTGTAGTTCACTGCACTTAACTGCATTAGAAACAGCAGTAGCTGGAACACTGAAGGTCACACCCCTGGCTCATAATGGACTAGGAATCATCCAGAAGGGGGCAGTGGTACATGACTGCAATAGCACATGGTACAAGAGAACAGAGTATTTTTAAGTGCTCATTAAGCTAGATATATTTTCACCAAAGGGACAAGGCCTTTTTCCTTTTGTAAAATGTCACAAAACCCTGCTAATTCTGCTAAAATGAGATTCTAAAAGTGGTGAATGCTACGCAGTCCCCTTGGCAATATTTTCCACAAGCCAGGTTTGTTTTCCTTGTATTCTCTGTCAATGAACTTCAGTTAACACTGAAATTTTTTCAAGTGATTCTTTCAAATCTCTCTATAGAGAGATATTATACTAGTGGAGCAAGTACTCTGACTTTTCCTGTTGCTTTCTAAGTGTTCTAGCATCAAAGCAGAACAAAGGGCATGGGAAGGTGTCTCTCTTCATCTCAGAACTTAAAAAGGAAAAAAGAAGGGAAGAAGTGCATCTGAAGATGCATCTTGCATCTGAAGAAGTGAGGTTCTTACCCACGAAAGCTTATGCTCCCAATACTTCTGTTAGTCTTAAAGGTGCCACAGGACCCTCTATTCTCATGGGTGTAATTCCCACAGGACAAAATGTGGCCTATATAGCCAAAGTGAGCTATATAGCCAAATCTTCTCAGTCTTGGATAAAATGGGACCCCAAAGTCAAGTCACTGTTGCTTTTGGTTTTGGAAACAAAGTCTTTCCATGTTCGCAGAGCCATTTTCTGTTAATCTCCTCTAGCACTGCCTGTTTTCACCACCTCCTTTCTCTGACATTTGTCTCTTTGTAACCAACATCTCTCACCTATTTGAAGTAAATGTTCTTTGCTAACATTAGATGGCAGCATCTCCCTCTCTCCCTTCTAATTAGACTAGAGTGTGCCATCACAAACTTTTTGCCAAGGATTATGTATTTGCTTACTGGTCTCCCTCTCACTTTTCCTATGTTATCTGCAGTTATATGGATGGCTTCTGGCAGAACAGATCCAGATCTCTCTTAGGAAGCTTTAGAGATCATATTTTTCAGGATACCCGGGAACTGTTACATCTCTGGGATTTGCTCAACAGTCATGGCAACTTGAGAAATGGGGAACTGAGCTGAACCCTGCAATATTATTCAACCTGGAGCAGTATATAGGAACTTGACATTATTATATGTTTCTGTAGATGAAGAGCAACCATGTAGTTTTGGTCTGGATGCTGGTTGGTTCATGTTAAAGAAAAGAAACTAACAATACAGTTTCCATGTGAGAGCACAGTGTATGTGACTCAATTTTGAACAGCAGCCATCCTGAACTAACTCTCTGTGAGTGCTCTTGTGACAGGCTTGGGGAAGCAATTAAGGCTACTACATAGATAATAGCCTTACAATTGCATAGCACACAGTCAGTATCACTTGTTTAGTGTGAGCCAGGAGATATCTACATCATAAAACCTTGATGTTGGCAGTGGACTTCTGGCTCACTTATTCAAAATAGAATAGGTAGAAAACTGATCAGGGTCATGTATATATTAACCAATGTCGTGATCTGCAGAGACGCTAAATGTGACACACTACATCTTCATGCAGTGACTTAGGGGGAAACATATTAATTTTAAAATTATTAAAAAAAGGCTGGGTTACCACAGTTCCTCGAGGCATTTAACAGTGCGGGATGATTAAGAATAATTGCTGAAATTGTAAGCAACTCCAGAGAAGTTCCCCCCCCGGCGGTGGGTTACATATACTGGTTCAGAGACCAGAACACACTGAAGAGTGTTCAGTTTAAAAAAGCTGAGTTTAACTGACGCAGGCCCTTCTTTTGATTCAGCAAACGGGCAGGACCTTCTGTCAAGCAGGCCTCAGTTCTTGAGGAAGGGTTGGAAAGACTTTGGCTTCCTAGGGCTCCATCAGACTAATGGGTGATTGCTGGTAAGCTTTTAGCATGCATTTAGGAACCTCTGGGTTTTTTAATGTTTTATCTGTAATGCTTTTACCTGAGACTAAATGTATTTTGCTTTGTGAAGTCTGGTTGGCAACTGGCATACACTGTCATAGCCCCTAGAGAAAGTTTAACCACAGGTGCTGGATGCTGATCAGCCTTGCTAGGGAAATCACAGTGAGGTACAGAGAGATTGCAAGCAGGGCCGGATTAACTTTTTGTGGCCCTGGCGCCAAACATATTTGTGGGCCCCCATTGGGGAAATAGGGCATGTGATGAGGGGTGGTCTGCAGAGCGAGGGGCTGGTTGGGGGCAATGAGGCGCAGTGCAGCGGAAGTGGCCCCACCCAGCCCAGCACAAGAGCACTGTTTACAAACCCAAAACTGCTAGACACACACTGGTCCACCCAGCCCTGTGCTGCCAGCGTGCCCCTTCCACACTGTTCCCCTGCCCTTATGCCAGTGCCCCCTCACCCAGAGACTTCTCCCACAGATCCCTATGCCCAGCACCCCCTGCCTAGAGACCCCTCCCGTTGACATCCCACCACAACTGCACAGCACCCTGCCCACCATACCCCCTGCCCAGCTCCCCCACCCACAGATCTCCCACCATCCAGCACCCCCTTCACAGTCCCACCATCACAGCTGTACAGCGCCCCATATTCCTAAGGGAATTCTGCATCAAATTCTATGCATAATATTTTAAAATTCTGCATTTTTTTTTATAATAAATAAATGTGGAAGCTCCACCATGGCAGGGGGAGCACAGGCCACTGGCTGCATGGAGGTGGGAGAATACCCTGCAGCCTCCCCCACCCCCCTGGGACAGGGACTTGGCAGTGAGACTGAACCTGACCCTGACACAGCACAAGGGCCAGGCCTGCCACAGAAACACCCTGGGGCCCTTTTGCGCCAGGCGCACCAGATGTGGGCAGGGAGGCTCAGCCCAGCAGCAGGATCCAAGTGCAGAGGGACTTAGTGTGGGGGAATCCAGATGGGGGTAAGAAGGTTCTGTGTGTGGGGGAGGTAAGAGGGTTCTGTGGGGGGCAGTTGGTGCAGTCAGCTCAGTGGGGGATCTGGATGCACAGGGACATGCAGGGGCAATGGGAGTCTGCAGGGGGGGACCAAGTGAAAGTGGTTGGAGCTCGGGGCGGGGAGGGGAGTCTGGGTGCAGGGGAGGTGGGGTTGTTGTACTTAAAGTACTGCATAGGATCTTTTCAGAGAGAATAAGGCAAACACCACATTCACTGGTAATACATGCATCAATCAACACTGTATCATATGCATATGATCTATAGTGCACTCATGCACTCACATACACACACAGAAACACACACTGTCTTGTTGTTGTTACCAACTAGTTGCTCCCCTTAACATCACTGGCCAGGTGAGTTAGATAGGGGAGGAGTGGAGCCGCGCTTCTGCCGCTCCGGATCAATGCTCTGATGTTGACAAGATGAGACCTGGGGTCCTCTGCAAGACAACTCACATTTATAGCAGCTTCCCTCTCATGCAAATCTGTACCAGATTCAAAATCTGTGTCTGTGTCCGTTGGTCCTTTGTGCTGCTTCCTTCTGGGTGTTGTCCCAATGCTGTTCAAAGAGGGTGTTTCCAAAAGAAGGTGCTTGCTTCTAACCCCCCCCCCCCTCCACCCCGAGGCCATCAATATGTCTGCTCTTCTTTAGTGAGCCCACTTGACAAGTTTTATTGTCCTTGGGTCTGGCTTCCATCCCCTCTCCAACTAGCTGTCTGGAGGTGCCTGCCTTCTATGCCTTGCTCATTCACACCTCATTCATTCAACATGGCAATTGATTGGGGTGTGGGGGAGAGATCTTATTCTACTCCTAGCAAAAAGACATTTTTCTTCTACTTTAACTATCCTTAGGGGCTATAACATTATACCAAGGCTTAACACAAAGTTTTCTATAAAGTTTTTCTACATAGGGATCTGATACAAAGTTCCTATATCAAAAGACTTGATACAAATTTGTATGAAAATAGCTTAATACAGGGTTATATGAAGAGGCATAATACAAAGTCATATGAAAGTTATGTGAAGATGCTTAATACAGAGATTTATCTACAAGGTTCATTTGAGTGGGGGTCTAGGTGTAGGTGGTTGGGGCTCAGTGGGGAGGGTGTCTGGGGGGGCTCAGTGGGGAGGGTACAGATGCAGGGGAGGCGGGGCTTGTCAGGGTGAGGGTTTGATGGGCCTGATTAACAGGGGAGCCCCAGCTGCTGCCAAGGGGATCCACATGCAGGGCCCCCGTTTCTCCTATCCCAGGGATCGGGAATCTTTGGCACGCAGCCCCCCCAGGGTAAGCCCCCTGGTGGGCCGGGCTGGTTTGTTTACTTGCCGCGTCAGCAGGTTTGGCCGATCGCGGCTCCCACTGGCCATGGTTTGCCGCTCCAGGCCAATGGGGGCTGCGAGAAGCTGTGGCCAGCACATCCCCCATCGGCCAGCACATCCCCCATCGGCCTGGAGCGGTGAACCGCGGCCAGTGGGAGCGCGATCGGCCGAGCCTGCGGACGCAGCAGGTAAACAAATTGGCCCGGCCCTCCAGGGGGCTTACCCTGGTGTGCCCCGTGCCGAAGGTTGCCGATCCCTGCCCTATCCCCTTCTTTTCCCCATCCCATGCCCCTTCCCCACCACTCCATCTCCTCCCCATCCCACCCCCTTCCTTCCCCACTGCCTCTGTCCCCCTGCCCTGCCTGCCCCACCATGGGCACTCACTGTTGTACAAGATGAAGGATGGCTCCCAGCAGACAGAAGGGAGCTCAACCAGCACTAGGACCCAGAAGGGGGTGTCCAGCTGCAAAGTCCCCAGAGCTGAGCAGCACCTTCTTTTTTCAGCCTGGCTGTGCAGCTCTGCAGTCACAGAGTAGGTCTGCTCATTCCACCCCCTTCCCCAAGGTCCCACCCCCGCCTCTTCTCTGCCTCCTCTCCCCAGGTGAGCATGCTGTGGCCCGCCCTCCTGCCCGCAAATAGCTGATCGAAACAGCTGATCGGCGGCAGGGAGGGGGAGGGCGGGATGGAGCAAGCTGTGAGAGGAGGCAGGGGAGGGGGAGTTTGGCTGCCCTACTGCAGCAGGAGCCTCAGTGCAAAGAGCACCAAGCTTCTGCCCCCCGCAGGAGAGAGTGGGGGATGGAGAAGAGTGGCCCTGGCCGGGGCTCCCCTAGAGTGTGGGCCTGGTGCCATGGCACCAGTGGCTCCATGGCAAATCCACTACTGATTGCAAGTTTAAATCTTCAGTCAGGAGGAAGAGAGAGAGGGTCTCGGCTCAAGAGAGGTAGTAACTAGGAAGCCTGAAACTTTTAAATTGGTGCCTTGGAGGAAGAATGGGGGTGGGAGGTGCAGTTAGCCCTGAAACTGTGACACTGAGCACCTTCAATTCCCTTTGAAGCCAACTGATTTGTTTTCTGAGAAGGCTCTGTCCTAGTATCCTCCACAATCTGAAATTGTTTGGCCTGGCAAGAATGCAGAGCCACTTGGGGAATCAGTTTGCCAAAATCTGGCTTCAGTTTTAAAAAGACATTTCCCTCCCTGGTGTCTGTTTGTTTAGTCAGAGGTCATGAAATTAACATAACCCTGCACGGCGGTGTTATAATATGCAGTCCCCACCAGCGTGCCTTGTCATGTCAGGATGCGGCATTGCAGGAACTCTTCCTCTCTAGTGCCTCCCATGTCCTGATTCTGCAATGGTCTGCTGTCTTTGAGGCCTGCCCCCTACCCAGGTTAACTGTCAGGCCAGCCCCTTCCAGGGGGAACAAAGTACATCTCAACTCAAAATACCTCATAATGCCCTACTTGGGCATTAAAGACCATAATATAAACACTGTTCCTTCACAGAGACCCAAGGCCAATGTTGTCAATGTTGATAATTTCCTAATTAAAAAAAAAATGTTGCAACCAACATGGGGGAATTCTTGATTAGACCTTGTCTTAACAGATAAAGAGGAACTGCACACAGAGCTAAAAATTAGTGGTAGCTTAGGTACAAGTGATCATGTATTGATCAGAATTATAACATAGAAACGGAATAGAGTACAGACCAGTACTCTCTATATATATTCTGTTGGTGTTTTGATAGAGCTAATTTCACAAAGCAGAAAACAATTATGAGCCAAATCATTTGGGAGGAAGAATTTAATCAGAAAAGCATGAATGATAATTGGGAATCATTTGAGAACACCTTACTAGAGGCCCCAAAAGCCACAATTGAGGAAGAAGGCCATGCTGATTAAGAAACTGACCTAATTTAGAAGGGAAGTAAAGGCAGCTATAAAAAAATAAAATAAAATATATAAGAAATGGAAGAAAGGGAAAGGTGATGATAATAAATCAGAAGTTAGGTATTATAGAAAATTGATAAGGAAAGCAAGGAGACACAAGGAGTACTCTATGGCCAGCAGAGTTGTGTTAATTTTGTTCCCAATATTTAAAAGAGAAAAACAATCCTGACAATAGTATTGATCCATTGCTACATGGGAATAGTAGAATTATCCATAATAATGCAAAAAAGGCAGAAGTATTCAATAAATATTGCAATTCTGTATTTGGGGAAAACCAAAACAATAGGCTCAGCATATGGTGATGATAATATTCTATTTCACTAGTATTTCAGGAGCACGTTAAACAGAAGCTACTAAAGTTAGACACTCTTAAATCAGCAGGTCCAGGTATTTTGCATCCAAGAGTTTTTAAAAAGTTGCCTGAGGAGCTTGTTGGACCATTTATGCTGATTTTCACTAAGTCTTGGAGCACTGGGGAAGTTCCAGAAGTCTGGAATAAAGCTAGTGTTGTGCCAATTTTTACAAAGGGTAAATGGGATGACCTGGGTAATTATAGGCCTGTCAGCCTGACACTGATCCCAGGCAAGATAAAGGAGTGGCTGAAATGGGACTATTAATAAAGAATTAAAGAAGGGTAATGTAATTAATAGTTCCTGTCAAAATAACTTATCTTTTTATGATGAGATTACAGATTTGGTTGATAATAGTAATAGTGGTGACAAAATATACTTAGATTTCAGTAAGGCATTTGATTTGGTACTGCATGACATTTTGGTTCAAAAACTAGAATAATATAAAATTAACATGACACACATTAAATGGATTAAAAACTGGCTAACTGATAGGTCCCAAAATGTAACTGTAATCAGGGAATTATCATTGGGTAGGTGTGTTTCCTGTGGGGTCCAGCAGGATTTGCTTTTTGGTCCTACACTATTTAATATTTTTATCAATAACCAGGAAAAAAACAAAATCACTGAAAGTTTGTAGATGACACAAAATTGGGGGAGTCATAAGAAATGAAGAGGCTAGGTCATTGATTCACAGTGATCTGGATGGCTTGGTAAACTGGGGTGCAAGCAAGCCACATTAAAATACATGTTAAGTGTAAATGTATATATCTAGGAACAAAGAATATCAGCCATATTTACACAATGGGAGACTCTATTCTGGGAAGTTGTGACTTTGTAAAAGATGTGGGTGTGGATAATCAGCTGAACATGAGCTCCCAGTGTGACACATAGCCAGAAGAGCTAGTACAATCCTGGGATGCATAAATGGGAATCTGGTGTAGGAGTACAGAGATTTTTTACATCTGTATTTGGCACTGGTTCAACCACTACTGGAATGCTGCGTCCAGTTCTGGTGCCCAAAGTTCAAGAAATATGTTGATAAATTGGTGATGATTCAGAGAAGAGACATGGGAATGATTGAAGGATTAAAAAAACATGCCTTATAATGATATACTCAAAGAGCTCCAACTATTTAGCTTAACAAAGAGAAGTTTAAGGGATGAGTGGATTACAATCTATAAGTATCTATATGGGGAACAAATATTTAATAATGGGCTCTTCATTTGAGCAGGGAAAAAAGATGTAGCATGAAGCTAGACAATTTCAGACTGGAAATATGGTGTACATTTTTACTGGGGAGAGTCATTTAACCCTGGGAACAATTTACCAAGGGTCATGGTAGATTTTCCATAACTGACATTTTTTAAATCAAGAGTGGATGTTTTTTCTTATTTTTTCTTGGAATTATTTTGGAGAAGTTCTGTGGCCCAAGTTATGCAGGAGGACAGATTGGATGGTCACAATGATCCCTTCTGGCCTTGGAACATATGAAAGTTAGGCCCCTGACTGGGCCAGGTTACTTGATTAGGGCAGGAAGAGCCTTCCTTCCCTACCCTAGCTGTACCCAGAATTGGCCCCCAGTAAAAGCAGCCAGCCCCTTTTATCTGGCTTGCTGGTCTCTGATTGGCCTCTGCCTGGTCCTGGCTCTTCTAGGTGCCAGAGGACCAACTCTTGCTGGTTCTGCTTGCCAACAGATCATGGGAGGCCTCTCTAGGCAAACCCAAGTGGTCTGAACTTGCTGCTCTTTCCTTCCATGAGGATATCATCTTAGGGTGGACTGTGCCAATATGATGGGGCTTCTGGTAGGGAGCATCGAATACCTGGTATGCACCATCACAGGTGTCTTAACAACACTAGCTGTCCTTATTAAAACAAATTGCTTCCCTATGCTACGATAATGATTCCCAAATCCTCTTCACTTTAATGAGTTTATTTTTATTCATTTTTAAAAAATGTGCTCATCAAAATAGCTCAGAGTGCACAAACACACTGAAATTAATACAGCAGAAAATCAAAGAATAAACATACGTAGCCTTCATTGCAAGCAAACATGGGATCTTGCACATTTGTCATTATTATTGCAGCATTTTGGATCCTTATTTTAGAATGTTATGGCATTTCTTTCCTAGGGTGTAATGGAAGATATTAGAATTTATCCTTTTCATTCACAGCTGATTCAGTTTCTTCTGCTTTCTACTTTCTTATGTGCAAAAGCTAATCTTCTTCCCTCTAGAAATGATCCATATGTGATACTGCTCCTTCTCTGACTCACCTCACGTCGCTCTGATGTTGCCTCCCCCACGTTTGACTTAAGTCCATTGTTCTAAATCCCTCCTGTGGTGCTCAGGGAAGTGAAAGTTCTCATGGAAACTGTCGACTCAGCCCTAATAGGTTCTGTATTTGGCTAAAACTTTTGTCAGCTGGACTGGAACAGACTTTTGAGGAAAACCAAAAGATTGAGGAATCTACCACATGTGACTACTGGGACCCTGGCATGTAAAACACCAGAGAATAACAAATAAATAAAACTGTAAGCATCTAGCCTGGGCTCTAGTCCTTCCACTGCTCCCACTTTAAGGCCTTGGTCCTTAACTTCAAAGCAATCAATGGATCAAGTCCAATAGACGTTAGATACTTCATTTCAATCTATGAACCATCATGGCGGATGTGCTGCTCTGGGCCAATGCAGGTCAGAAAGTTCAGACAGAATGATATTAAAGACAGAGACAAAGCTCTGTCAGGGGAAGGACTCCTGCTGTGGAACAAATTTCCAGAGAGATTAGACAAATCTAGAGTCTGATCATGGTTAGGAAGTGTTTCCTCTTTGATAAAGTTTTTCCACCAAAACCGGAATGACATTTATAACACCAACCAGGTCTCATTCTCCTCTCCTCACAAAATAAAAAAACAAAGATTTTCAAGCAGAGTTTCTATAACTGGAAAAGGGGCACAGGCAGACAGACTCAATGCTGTCAATTAGGAACTGCACTATCGCCTACTTTGTGTGGAAAGGTTTCAAATACTCTGGTGATGGGCAGCAGTGCAAAACCCTTAGATAGACCAAGTGTGCATCCAGTCTGGTCTCTGTTTTTTAGCAATGACCTATATACGAAATACAAATATGTCTTATAATACACCTGGCTAATTGTGGCATATTTTATCATGGACTTGGGGAGATTTCTCCTTGACTCCAGCTGCTGTTCCATGGGCATAGCAATATGTTTAATAATGGTAGCATACAAGGGAGTAATTATTTCATCATTTTGTTTGACTATATAAAAAGTAAATATTACTAAAGCTGTAAATCCTGCAAACTAGTAGGGCTATAATTCCAATAAGAAAATATGTTCCTATAGTGATGCTTACTTTCATAGAAATCTGTCATAGATTCATAGAGTTTAAGGCCAGAAGGGACTATTAGACTATCTAGTCTCTCCTGTATAACATAGGTCACATAATTTCACCCAGTTATCCCTATACTGATTGTGTTTGACTAAAGCATATCTTCCAGAAAGGCATCAAATTTTGATTTGAAGACATCAAGAGATGGAGAATCTATCACTTCCCTTGATAGTTTGTTCCAATTGTTAATCACCGCCATGGTTAAAAATTTTGTACCTGATTTCAAATTTGAAGTTGTCTGGCTTCAGTTACTAATCCTTGATTCTTATTTTGCTTTTCTTCACCAGATAAAGAGCCCTTTGGTACCCAGTATATTCTCCCTATAAAGGATATACTGTAATCAAGTTACCGCTCAATCTTCTTTTCTCTCACTGTAAGGTATTTTCTCCAGCACTCAAATAATTTTTCTGGCTCTTTTCTGCACCCTCTCTAGTTTTTCAACATCCTTTTTAAAATGTGAGCTCTAGAACTGGACTCAGTATTCTAGTATCAGTCTCACCAATGCCATTAACAGAAGTAAAATCACCACCCTACTTCTGTTTACTGCACCCATTTATACATCCAAGGATTTCTTTAGTCCTTTTTGCCACAGTGTCACACTGGTACTTCATGTTCAGTTGCCTGTCTGCTATAATCCCTACATCCTTTTGAGAGGCACTGCTTTCCAGCATTCAGTCCCCCATTCTGTAGGCACAGCCTGCCTTCCCTTTTTCTAGATGTAGAACTTGCATTTAGCTGCATTTAAAAAAGCATTTTGTATGAATGGGATCATCTTAGCAAACAATCCAGATTGCTCTGTGTGACTGCCCTGTCCTCATTATTATTACTATTTCATGTCTTTGTGTCATCCGCAAATTCTCAGCAGTGATTTTATATTTACTTACAGATCACTAATTAAAATGTAGAATAGCCTCAGGTCCTCGTACCAATCCTTGCAGAACCCCACTAGACACCCCCCCAGTTCAGTGATGATTCCCCATTGAAAAGTACTCTGAAATGTCAGTTAGCCAGTCCTTAATCAATTTAATATGGGCATTTTTGATATTGTATAGTGCTAATTTGTAATCAAAATATTGTGCATTACTAATTCAAACACCTTGCAGAATATTACATTTATCAACCAGACTTGGAATCCGGGATGCTGGAACAATTTGTGTAGTGGGGGAGCCATTGAACAAAACTGTAAACCCTGTATATGACGGAAACAACTTCAAGCCAGGGGGTGTGGCAGCACCCCAGTACCCGTAGTTATAGCACCTATGTTTGGAATCTCCTCAAAGAATGAAAGCAGGTTTGTTTGACAAGACCTATTTTCCATAAAACCATGTTGACAGCCATTTAATTATATTCCTATCCTTTAGTTCTTTATTGATTGAATCCCTTATCAGCTTTTCCATTATTTTGCCTGGGATAAATGTCAGGTTAATTGGCCTATAATTTCCCAGGTCATCCTGCTTGCCCTTTCTGAATATTAGCATAACATTAGGACTCTTCAAGTCTTCTGGAATTTCCCTGGTATTCTAGGATTTGTTAAAAAAGGAATATCAGCAGGCCAGCAATATCCTCAGCCAGCTCTTTAAGAACATTCAGGTACAAATTATCCAGGCTGTTGATTTAAAAATCTTTATCACTACTAAAAGTTGTTTAACATTGCCTTTGGTTACTAATGGACTGGAAAATATTTCATCATCCTCATGTGACATGAGAACTAATAGACTTTAAGGTCGGAAGGGACAATCTTGGTAGGCTAGTCTGACCTTCTGCATATTGCAGGCCACAGAACCTCACCCACTCACTCCAGCATTAGGCACATAACCTCTGGCTCAGTTACTGAAGTCCTCAAGTCTTGATGTAAAAAAATTCAAGTTACAGAGAATCCACCATTTACACTAGTTCAGACCCCAAGTAACCCAATGCCTCATGCTGCAGAGGAGGGTGAAAAACGTTCATGGTCTCTGCCAATTTGACCTGGGGGAAAATTCCTTCCTGACCCCAAATACGGCTATCAGTAAGACCCTGAGCATGTGAGTGAGACCCGCCAGCCAGACACCCAGGAAAGAATTCTCTGTGATAACTCAGAGGCCTCCACATCTAGTGTTTCATCTCTGTCTGTTGGAGATATTTGCTATAGCAGACATACACATGGGCTATATGCCATTGTAGGCAACCTTATTGTACCATCCTTTCCATAAACTTATCATGCTCAGTCTTGAAACAAGTTAGGTTTTTTTTGCCACCACTGCTCCCCTGGGAAGGCTATTCCAGAACTTCACTCTTCTGATGGTTAGAAACCTTTGCCTAATTTCAAGCCTAAAGTTATTGAGGGCCAGTTTATAGCCATTTGTTCTTGTGCCAAAATTGGCCCTTGCCTTAAATAACTCCGCTTCCTCCCTGGTATTTATCCCACTGATGTATTGTTATAGACAGCAATCATGTCTCTCCTCAGTCTTCATTTGGTTAGGCTAAATAAGCCATGCTCTTTGAGTCTCTTCTTGTAAGTCACATTCTCTATTCTTCTGATCATCCTTTTACCCCTTCTCTGCACCTATTCAGGTTTAAATTAATATTTCTTAAACATGGGAGACCAGAACTTCACACAGTATTCCATGCCTTGTACAATGGTACTAACACTTCTGTCTCTACTGGAAATACCTTGCCTGATGCCTCTTAGGACTGCATCAGCCTTTTTTTTACAGCTGCATCATATTAGTAGTGGCTCATAGTCATCCTGTGTTGGACCAATACAGCCAAGTCTTTCTCCTCCTTTGTCACATCTGTCGTTTCCTTAAGTGCATGACCTTGCACTTTGCATTATTTAATTTCATCCCATTTCTATTACTCCAGTTTTTAAGGTTGTCCAATTCCGGTTCTCCTTTGTATTGGCAGAACCTCCCAACTTTGTGTCATCCACAAATTTTATTAGCCCACTCACACTTTTTGTCCCCTTCGTTATTTAAAATGTTAAATAAGATTGGCCCCAAGATGGATCCTTGAGGAACTCCACTAGTAAACTCCCTCCAGCCTGACAGTTCATCTTTCAGTATGACCTGTTGTAGTCTCCCCTTTAATCAGTTGCTTACCCACCTTTAAATTCTCATATTATTCCGTGTCTTGTCCAATTTAACTAATTATTTCCCATGAGGAACTGTATCAAATATTTCATTGAAATCCAGGTAGATTAGGTCAACTGCATTTCCTTTGTCTAGAAAAATCAGTTAGCTTCTTAAAGAAAGATCAGGTTGGTCTGGCACAAGCTACCTTTTGTAAATGCATGTTGTATTTTATCCCAATTACTGTTTACCTTTATGTCTTTAATTACACACTCTCTCTCTCTCTCTCTCTCTCAAAATTTCTTTTAAGATCTTGCATACAACTGAGGGCAAACTAACAGGACTGTAGTTTCTTGGATTACTTTTTTCCTTTCTTAAAAATAGGTACTGTATTAGTAATTCTCTAGTCATAGGGTACAAACCCTGAGTTATTGGATTCATTAAAAATCCTGTCTATTTTCAATTTCATGTGCCAGTTCCTTTAATATTCTTGGATGGAGATTGTCTGGGCCCCTGACGTGATTCTCATTAAGATGTTAAGTTTGGCTTCCAGCTTGGATGTGGTAATTTCTATTTCCATATCCTTGTTCTCATTAGCCACTGTGCCACCGCCCTCAAGTTCCTCATTACCCTTATTAAAAACAGAGGCAAAATATTTGTTTAGGTGTTGGGACATATCTAGATTATCTTTAAGATCCACCCCATCCTCAGTGTTTAGTGGTCCCACTTTTTCTTTCCTTGTTTTCTTCTTCTTCTTTTTTTTTAATATGGCTAACGACCCATTTACTATTGGTTTTAATTTGTTCCGCAAGATCCAACTCTGGATGGTTTCTGGTAGGTCTCACTTTATCCCTGCACTTTCTGACCTCCAAGAGGTAGCTTTCCTGGATGAGCCATCCCTTCTTCCATTCCTTGTAGGCTTTCTGCTTTCTCTTAATAACCTATTTAAGATGCTTGTTCATCCAGTTTGGTCTGCAACTCATCCCTATGATTTTTCCCCCTTCCTTGGGATGCAGGCTCCGGATAGTTTCTGCAACTTTGACAAAGTAATTCCAAGCCTCCTCCACATTCAAATAATTGAGTTCTTCAGTACAGTCAGTGTCCCTAACTAATTCCCTTAATGTTATCAAAAGTTTGTCCTGTTGAAATCAAGGACCCTAGTTGCAGACCTATTTTTGTTTATCCTTTCTTTTAGTTTAAATGGAATTAAACTTATCATTAAGTTTTAACTTATGATTAAACTTATCATTATTAGTAGCATTTGTCCTCCAATCTATAGCTGGGAAATTAAAGTCTCCTATAATCACATAATTCTCAGTAGCATTTATTTCATTAAAAATATTAGCGAACTCTATCCATATGTAAATCAGGCCCTGGGGGGGGGGGGGGGTCTGTAACAGGCCCCAAGCACTATTCTTGTGGAGTCTCTGTTAGCTTTCTTCCCCAAGGTGATTTTGACCAAACAGATTCTGTTTTATCCATTCCATCACTTCTTATTTCTTTACTGTCTACCTCATCATTAATATGCAATGCTACTCCACCATGTTTCCCTTTATTTCTGTCTTTCCTGAACAGCACATACCCTTCAACCTGTATGCCAGTCATGACTAATATTCCTCCATATTTCCATTATCCCTATAATATCTGGTTTCACTTCCTGCACCAGTAGTTCCACTTCCTCCATTTTGTTACCCAGGTTCCTTGCATGGTGTACAGACTTTTTAGTTGTTTTCACTTGGCCTCACCCAGATTCTGTGCCAGACAAGGTACAGTCATTTTACTGCCGTATTGCCTACCTGGCTATTACTGGTATTTTTTCCTACCCACTGTTGTTCCTTTCCCCAGTATCGTCTTTTACTTGATTTATCTCCTGCTCAGTATTAGAATCAGGCATGGAGATTGCATGAGCAGCTCCCAGCTGTCTTCCCTGAATTCCTAGGTAAAAGCTGCATCATTATTAACAGTTTTATCATCTCCTTATAGTAATGGGACTATACCATTGCTAGGATTTCCCTTGTTGCTAATATAATAATAATAAAAAAAACCTCCTCCATCAATGTCCATAGCCAGGATGGTCAGGGATGCAACCCTATGCTGTAAGTATCCCTAGCCTCTGTTTGCAAGAAGCTGGGAATGGGCAACAGGGGATGGATCACTTGATGATTGCTTGTTCTGTTCATTCCCTCTGGAGCACCTGGCATTGGCCACTGTCAGAAGACAGGATATTGGGCTAGATGGACCATTGGTCTGGGCCACTATCGCCACTCTTATGATCTCCTTATTGTAATTTGCTATGCCTGCCCAGGATTTTTTCTTGTCTTTAGCTTCCCTTATCAAATTTCTATACTTCATAACTTCTAATGTCTACAGATTGATATTTCCCCTTTTCCCATTCATTATATATCATTTTTTATTTCTAATTGCTGCCTTCACTTTGCCACTGAACCAGGATGGGCTTTTAGCCAAATTTGTTCTCTTTCTTGATCATGGAATCATGGCTTTTTGGCCATCTAATAAACTCTTCTTAAAGAACTCCCAAATTTTATTCACATTTTTCCACCTAAATTTTTCCCCTCAATGAGTTTCACTCATAATTTTCCTCAGCTTTGGTAAATAAGCCCTTTTGAAGCACCAGATATGTACATTACTGGTTTAACTGTCCTCTGTTTGCCGATATTGAATGTAATCAAAGCATGATCACTGCTCCCTAGGTAACCACTAATGTCTAGTCCTGTGATTAATTCATCTTTATCCATCATAACGAGTTTCAAAGTAGTGTTACTTCATGTTGGGTGCAATACCTTTGCTGGTAGAAATTTTTTAGAAATTCTAATGATGTTTTGCTACTGGCTGCATAAGGACTTTAGCATAAGTACCCCAAATTAACATTCCCTATAGCACAATTGTTCTTTCCACATGTTCCAGACAGGTGCTTAAGGAGTCAGTCCTGTGATTGTTGTATTTATCTGACTTTTCCTTTACACAGTGGAGGGAAAAACTACAGCCCTGATAGAGGGGGAAACAAAACAAAACAACCCACACATTTTAGTAAATGAGAACATAAGAATGGCCATACTGGATCAGAGCAATGGCCCATCTATCCTAGCATCTTGTCTTCTGACAGTAGCCAATGCCAGATGCTTCAGAGGGAGTGAACAGAACATGGCAATTGTTGAGTGATCCATCTCCTGTCTTCCAGTGCCAGCTTCTGGAAGTCAGAGGTTTAGGGACACCCAGAGCATGGGGTTGTATCCCTGACCATCTTGGCTAATAGCTTTTGATGGACCTATCCTCCAGAACTTAATTAGTTCTTTTTTCAACCCACTTATACTTTTAGCCTTCACATGATCCCCTGGCAACAAGTTCTACAGGTTAACTGTATTGTGTAAAGAAGTACTTCCTCATATTTGTTTTAAATTTGCTGCCTATTAATTTCCTTTGGTTCTTGTGTTATGAGAAGGGGAAAACAACACTTCCTTATTTACTTTTTCCACACAATTCATGATTGTATAGACCTGTAATATATCCCCCTTTTGTCATCTTTTTTTTCAAACTGAACAGCCCAAGTCTTTTTAACCTCTCCTCACATGGAAGCTGTTCCATACCCTAATAATTTTTGTCTCCCTTCTCTGTACTTTTTCCAATTCCAAAGTATCTTTTTTTGAGATAGGATGACTGGAACTGCACACAGTATTCAAGGTGTGGGCGTACCATGGATTTATATAGTGGCATTATGATAAGACAGAAATTATCGATCCCTTTCCTACTAGTTCCTAGTTTTTTTTTTTAACTGCTGATGCACACAGAGCAGATGCTTTCTCAGACTCCGTCTCTTTCTTGAATGGTAAAAACTAATTTTTACCATTATTTTGTATGTATAGTTGGGATTAAGTCTTCCAGTGTGCATTATTTTGCATTTATCAACACTGAATTTCATCTTTCATTTTGTTGCCCGGTCACCTGTTTTGTAACTCTTCATTCAGCTTTGGACTTAACAGTCTTGAATAATGTAGTATTGTCTACAAATTTTTCCACCTCAGCTTTCACCCCCTTTTCCAGATTATTTATGAATTTATTGAATAGCACTCATCCCGGTATAGATCCTTAGAGGACCCCACTATTTACCACTTTCCATTGTGAAAACTGACCATTTATTCCCATACTTTTTTTCCTATCTTTTAACCAGTTACTGATCTATGAGAGAACCTACCCTCTTATCCCATGGCTGCTTACTTTCCTTAATAGCCTTTGGTGAGGCACCCTTTCTGAAAGTCCAAGTACACTATATCCACTGACTCACCCTTGTCCACATGCTTGTTGACACCCTCAGAGAATTCCAATAGATTGGCAAGGCTTGATTTCCCTTTACAAAAGTTGTGTTGTCTCTCCCCCAACACATAGTGTTAATCTATGTCCGATAATTCTGTTCTTTACTATAGTTTCAACCATTTTGCCTGGTACTCAAGTTAGATTTACCAGGCTATAATTGCCAGGACTGCCTCTGGAGCCATTTAAAAGAAAACAGTGTTACATTAGCTTCCTCCAGTCATCTGGTACAGAGTACGAAAAGTATACCACAGTTAGTAGTTCTGCATTTTCACATTCACTTGGGTGCATAGCGTCAGGTCCTGGTGACTTATTGCTGTTTAATTTAGCAGTTTGTTCCAAAACCTCCTCTATTGACACCTCAATCTGGGACAGTTCCTCAGATTGTCACCTAAAGAGAATAGCTCAGGTGTGGGAATCTCCTCTGCAGTGAAGACTGATGCAAGGATTGTAAGAATGGAGGAAATATTAGCAGATTTAGAGGTGGGTTGTTGTTTTTTTTTTTTATTTTTTTACCAGGATGAACCCATTAAATAATTAGGAATCAATTTAATTGATTCCCACAGTTCTTGTAAATGGATAGTTGATTGTTTACATTGTAGCATGTCCTTTCTTCTTGGTCTTCTCTCTCTCCTGATTGTTTTGCATATAATCGGTTACATCTGTTCCACCATTTTGAATTTGTTTAGCAACTTGCATTTGAGAATCTTAAGATTAATTCATCCAAACATTAATGAATGAACCTGCACAACACTCTGTTTAGTCTAACTTATGGGAATTGTGGGTGATCAATATATCTGAAAAATTAAGCCATAAATGACTCACTCACCCAAGGTCACACAGAGAAGGTCTTCGCTGCAGGATTAACTCGGATGATCAACACCAGGGTTTGCCTAGTTTGGGTCTGATCCTCCACACTGCAAAGCCCCACCCCAGTTACTGGATCCTTATTGCTGCTGCACCCACCAAGGTAAGTCATTAGGACTTATGGGCACACATCCCATTGGTCTTTTGTTCTGCACTAAGCTGAGCTGTTCTGATTCTTTCCCAGTGAATTGTGGGAAAACTAGTCAGTCCTTCACTCAGGTTTTAGCAGCCATCCCAGACAAGCCATCTAGTCTAGAATAGAAGCACCACTAACCTCAGCTAAGAGAATTGCGCGTATTGGCAAGAGCAGTAGTTAGCGGCAACACCCACGTAAGAGCTGGAGTTAACTGTAAAGTGAAGACAAAACCGCAGTGCTGGAAACGGAGCCCTAGACTCCTGATCCCCTTTGCTTTAATAGCTAGATAACATTCCTTCTTGATAACATTTAGCTTGTTAGAAAAATGGATCCTTTCCTAGATATGGAGCCTTTGTTTTTGCTCCACTGAGCTGTGGGTCTGTGTGGTACTAGAATGCCTCAGCATTCTTAGAAGGTGCTGACACTCCATTAGAGTCTTCAAAGATAACAAACATTGTACAGAGCAGCTTTGAGTTGCCTTTTGCCTCACATAACTGGCACACTGCACAGCAACAAAGCAGTTGATTTTTGATGCAATACTGTTCTTTGTTCATCCACTGCAACATTTCACTTACAAAAAAACCCCCTAGGCTTTCACCAGGGTACAGGACGTGTTAACCAACGTGTTCTCCTGCTCATTGTACAATTTCCTGATGGGTTGCTCTCTCTGACATTTTCTCTTGTGCTTGTTCCTTTCCTTTTGCACTCTTCTCAAAGCAATAGAAGAGATTCACTAGAAAATCTGGGGGGGAGCAAATCTGATGAAGGGGCTGTATTCATTTGATTGACATCTGGGCAGGTGAGACAAGCAAAGCCTCTGCTAAAAATGACGCCAATCGCTGAGTGCGTTTCCTGCAGTGATATGAGAATGCCTTTGTTTCCAGCCTATCATGATGACTGGATTGTATAATACAAGAGCTACACAGTTACTTGGATTAGGTAGCTTTCTTTCCTAGTGTTTTGGTAATATTTTGGATAGTGGCATAGTTGACTGTGAACGTGTCCAGAAATCAAATCTCAATTAGCTATTTGGACCCTTCACAGGTGTCATGGATCCACAGGATCTGTGCTACACCCCATTTTTTAAACAATCTCTTGGAGGAGCCCCTTTAGTGTGCCAGATCCCCCTGCACCCCCAGGGGTCTCAGTCTTCCTTCAGAGTCGGCTATGCAGCCTCACTGTCTCCTAGACTGAACTACTAGGCTCCAGCACTCCTGCTTCACACCGAGCACTCTGCTTGGGGAGTCCAACTGAGAGAAACTCCTAGGAAAGACTTGACCACTCTTTAGAGACTAATGCACCCCAGGCAGTATTTGCAGTGATACCCCAAACACCGTTTTCAGAAGAGTAGGATTTATTAGTCAAGTGGAACACCGCATTGGAAGTCTTTAGATTAGCACTGAGAAATAAAGGTTAAAGCACAGTCCTTTCTGGTCAAGCCACATTTCACCAACCAAGCTGTAGTGAACTCCATTTTCAGGCTCTGTCTCTCTCTCAGACTTCATTCCTTAGGCCTAGGCTACACTACAAAGTTAGGTCGATGCAAGGCAGCTTACGTCGACCTAACTGTGTAAGCATCTACACTAAAATGTCGCTCCCACTGATGTAACTCGCCCACTACACCGACTTAATAACTCCACCTGTGCGAGAGGCATAGTTAGGTCGACGGAGTGTCCGTGTGAACACTGTGTTACTTACGTTAACTGTAGTGGCCTCCAGGCGGCATCCCACCATGCCTCATTTTGAACCATTTTGAACTCCACTGCCTGGTGGCCAGGT
This sequence comes from Malaclemys terrapin pileata, assembly GCF_027887155.1. Lineage (NCBI taxonomy): Eukaryota > Metazoa > Chordata > Testudines > Emydidae > Malaclemys > Malaclemys terrapin. The sequence goes on from NC_071505.1 coordinate 236,954,991, forward strand.
ACACAGGTTTATGCCCCTCTCCTTTTAACGCCACGTGAATTTTTGAAATTCCGTTTCCTGTTTGCTCAGCGTGGAGAGCTCACCTAGCAACTGCCCATCTGGCCATGTCAGCTACACGCTTCAGATGTGCCCCTGCCTGGAGTAGGCAAGAGATGTTGGATTTCCTGGATCTGCGTGGAGAAGAGGCTTAATTTTGTAGTGTAGCTGATCCAGCATAGAAACGTCAATATCTGCAAGCAGATCACTTGGGGCATGGAGGAGAAAGACTACAAGAGGGACCTGCAGCAGTGCTACATGAAAGCCAAGGAGCAGCGGCAGGCATACCAGAAGGCCAGGGAACCTAACAGTCGTTCTGGTGGGAGCTGCAGACATGCTGATTTTACAAAGAGTTGCATGCCATCCTCAGCATAGACCCCAGCACCATCCCAAGAGCCCTGGGGATACTTTGGGGGAGCAGGCGGTCACAGGCCCCAGCTGTGAACAGTGACAAGAAGGAGGACAATGGGGGACAGGTGACAAGGGTATCCAGTGGTGTAGCAAGCCAGGTCCTGTGTTTGTTTGCAGTGAAGGTTGCGTATGTTTATTCTTTGTTTTTCTGCTGTATTAATTTCAATGTGTTTGTGCACTCCGAGCTATTTTGATGAGCACATTTTTAAAAAAACGGAATAAAAATAAACTAATGAAAGTGAAAAGGATTTGGGAATCATTATGGTAGCATAGGGAAGTAATTTGTTTTAATAAGGACAGCTAGTGTTGTTAAGACACCTGTGATGGTGTGTACCAGGTATTCGATGCTCCCTGCCAGAAGCCCCATCACATTGCCCATTATATTGGCACAGTCCACCCTAAGAAGGTGTTCTCATGGTACAGGGTGGCCTGGAGAGTTAGCAGGGGGCCTGGCGCCGGCAGTAGCGAGTGACCTGTCCCCATTCCACTCCTTCTCCCAAGCTTCCACCCCCGTTTCTCTTATCATATTCTATATATCGTACACTGGCTGCTACTGCTTACGAAAATAACTAGTATTGTCAACAATTATATTTACCTTTAATTAAAAAACCAGTAATCAAAAGCTGGGTTTTTGTTCCAGCAGTTCTTTCTTTGGAAATACTTTTTTTTGTTTAAGCCATCTGCTAAACTTGTTTATTTAAAAAAAAAATCAATTTTGTTATCATTGTTCCATTCCACGTAATTACACGCTCTCTACATAATTTACTTTCTCCCTGTAGTTTCAACTGGATATTGTAGTCTTCCTTTCATGTATTGTGTTTGCTGTATGCTATAAGTATTGCTGTGTTTTAAAACAAAGATGCTTGCATTTCAGTGATGGCTAAATATGGTGACCATATTTCCCAAAGGGAAAATGGGACACGGCGTGGGGCTAGCCCAAGCAGTTTGCCCAAGTCCCTCCCTCCCCCCTGCATGGGGCTGGCCAGAACCCATCTTTCCCCCCCCCCCACTGCCTGGGGCTGGCATTGCTACTCATCTGAGCCCGGCCTGCCCCCCAAATGGGGCTGGTATTGCTGCTCGCTTGAGCCCTGCCTGCTCCCCTGTCCCGAGCCCTGGCTCCCTCCCCACATGTTCCTCTGCACCTCACTTTTGCCAAAAAAAAAAGTCAGGACGGTTGGGACAAGTCTTAAAATTGTTGACAATATCAGTTATTTTCATAGGCAGTAAAGTCAGTGTACAATTTATGGAATATAAATGGATACCAAACAATTGAGGCAATATAAGTTATGAGTTACTGTAAATATAAATGCTATTATAAAGATAATACCAACTATTTATTTTTATCACATGGATCTCAGTGCAGTCATTCCCGAATCATTCAACTTCTCTTGAAAAAGCTGACTCAACTTAATACAGGCAGTATGTCTTATGGTTTTACCCACAGGGAAGGGAGGGAGGCAAATGCGAGAAATTGTTTGGTTTCCTTTCAATATATGGGCAGCACTCAAATACTGTGATGATGAGAGCTATACTGGTAGCTAAAAGTTAGATAAATAGTAGGGTGATCAGATGTCCCAATTTTATAGGGACAGTCCTGATATTTGGGGCTTTATCTTATATAGGCTCCTATTACCCCCCACCTCCTGTCCCGATTTTTCATACTTGCTGTCTGGTCATCCTAGATAAATAGTCTCTTTGGTTTAGGGTACAAGAACTGAGTTAATACTTTGTTATCTTTACTACTAGACAATCTGGGCTTTATATTGCATAAAGAAGAGCACAAAATGCCTAGCTCTAAATCACACTGGTCCACATTGCCACCCTATTTCTCAAATTCAGTGCTTTGGATTATCTTCTCCCTTAAAAACCAGAAACAACCGTCACCAACCCCCTTTTTTATTCATTACTTCTCCATTGTATTAATCCAAGGCTGGATTGGAAAGGCCATGGTCAGCTGCTAGCTGCATGGATGTAACACTAGAGGACAGAACAGAGAACTGTCTACGTCAAAACCTCACGCTTCCATCAGTGGAATTCATATAGGCAAACTAAGACCTGGTCTGTACTAGGAAAATGACCCATAGCGGACAATGCACTCTCTTGCCCCAAGTCCCTCAACTCATATTGAAAACAGAGTAAGGGTTAGTGTAGATGGGACAAACCTATTTGTTACAGAAAGTGATAGACACTTGCCACTAAGGCCTTTCTATTTTAGCTCATTTTAGTAAAATTTCCCACTAATTGGCTACATTGTTGGTCACTCTATGGCAGACAAGGTTCCTGTTAACAAAATTAAACCTGTTTCTCTTTACATCTACTGTGGTGGTTCTGTCTTAATAGTTGCAGGCCTGGGATTCTTGAACTGTTGCCTTTGCATCACTCAATCTGGTGACTTTTGGGACTGGGATATTTTTCTTCTCCAGCTACTGTCAACTTAATCAACCTGGAGGACTGAGCAATTGTTTTCACGGACCTATTCCTGAAACATGGATTCTTATACAAAGGTGCTGATATGTACTGTGCCTATTCTGAAAAACTGTGGAAGATGGCGACAAGGGTTTATCAAAACCCACCAAAATTGGTATCTACTGCAGCATATAGAAAAGGGAAAGCAGGATAATGTCATTCTTCTTTCCCCATAGCCACTCCAGAAAGAAAGAAGGGATAGAAGTGGAGAACGTAAAATATTATTATGAAAGATGAAGGAAAGTCTCCATGCTATGGGTTGTGAAACAGTTTTGTTGGCTAAGATGTGACCATGTATAGCCCATTGCCTGCCAGCCAGCCAGCCAGCAGCTTTTTGACTCCCAGATGAACAAAAGGATAGTAGAACTTCGCTGATATGCACTTCTCTATTCTGCACTGTGATGGGGTGTCCACTGCACACAAGAGTGAAAGGGGTTAAAGTGGCCAGCCAGGCTAATTAACTCTACAGGGTGCACCTGGAAGAGGAGCCAGGGAGCAGGGAGTGAAAGCCGGCTCAGCTGGGCAGGAAGAGGTGGGGCCTGTATAATGCCAGGTAGCTGGCAACAGAAGGGGGGCAGCTGGAAAAGACTGTAGACAGATTGCAGTTATTACCTGAGTGGATGGAGTTTGTAGGCTAGCAAACCCAGAGAGGGGGGAAGCTAGATACATGGGAAGTGGTCCAAGGAATAGCAGCAATGGAGTTAAAGGAAGCAGGATGGTGCTGCTATTTGTAGGTTCCTGGATTGGGATCTGGAGTAGTGGGTGGGCCTGGGTCCTCCTCACAGGCAGAGTGGCCAAAGCCCTGGGAACTGAGCCCAGAAACAGGGCTACAGATAGGCCCTGTTGGACCTTTTACCCCAGAAGGGGAAACACTGAGTGACCTAGCTGGAGGACTGAGTCATGAAGGAGCCACTGCGGGTCTTGGAATGAGAAGACCTGCAGACCAGAGACCCAATGATGGTGTGCAAGCTGCATTCAGGAGTGTTGGCTTTGAGCTAATCCCCAGAGTGACCAGGAGGAGGTGCCATGCTATGGGTTGTGAACCAGCGGTGAGTGGTAACACCCCATTACATGTACACTTTATAATTCACCTCGAAAAGGCAAAGATTTAAAGCAGTGATGTAGTGGTGCCACCCATTACTGAGCCATCACTACTTTAACAAAATATGCTACATATCTTAACCAAGAGCGTCTCATCATTCATCTCCCTCTATTCATGATCACATGAAGCAATGCTTCTCCCCAGTCAAGACCACACACTGTCTGTGGCAATTACAGCAACTGCTGAGGTTGCAAAGCAATACCAGGCAAGTATTTACGTATTTATAGCCGTCTTTAGTTCAATACATCTAATCACACTATCTACTTCTGCTCTTTATTTCATCTCTCCTTCCCATCTGTTCAGTTTCTGTTAGAGCTGATTAGCCTCTGCTCCCCCAGCCCTCTGTGGACCACTAGTGATGTAGTACTCCTCACTAATACACTGTAAATAATTAAAACTAAATGAGGGTTGCCAAAATCAATAAACAAAGAACATTTTGTGATGCCTTGATTTACTTTGTGTGTATTTACTCAGTATCTTGCCAAATTCATTAATTCACAATGGCTTTCCCAGTCAAGGAAATTCTGTTCTGTATTTGATCACATGAGGCTGTCTCAGCAAAATGGATTGCATTTGAAAGTTGAATGGCATAATAAATAGAAATGTCCATCTAAATGGAGTTCCTTGTTGATTCATTCAGCACTAATCTCCAAGCCAGTGGGGAAGCCATGGAACTGAGAGGCAGGAGAAATGGATTCAGTCTCTGACTGCCACTTAGTCAATAGTTGCTCAACCTCCCTGGTGCCTGTGTTTCAATTTCTCCATCTGTAAACGGGATAATGATACTTTTCCTACTCTGTAAGCACTTGAAGACCCTCAAACGTGAAGAACTGCACAAATGCTACATAGTACTCGATGCTTATGTTGTTTCTTGGTTGATTGTGATGTTTTAGTGAAGGGGAAAAATCGTTCTTAATGTAACTGTCAGGGTGATTGAAAGAGGCATAACACTGCATACTGCCAAGAGGGGGAAAAACAGAAATCTTTGCGGAGAAGTGGGGGGAGAGAGAGAGACATGGGGAATAAGTAAACCTTTATTCTTGTATCAGAACCAGGAATTGGACAGCTGTGTTCCGGCATATTGGTTTCTGTGAAATAAATTTAATGTATAACCAAACCACAAAACTACACAGGCTTCCTTAAATATGGTCTATGAGTGTGAATCAGGATTGCATCAATTTCTGTTTTTAGAGGGTGGTATCAGTAACAGCTCATCACGAAATGGCATGGTTTTCAGAGCACCAGGCTGCCAAAAACACTTGGTTTATCTTTCATTTCCTCCTGAGCTATATTAAACAAGACTTTTAGCCTTTGTAGACATCATATTTGAATGTAGTGCCTCATGATAAGAGCATGAGTTTAGTCAGTCATTCTCCACTGACATTTAGGGAAAAAAAGAACTATGAAAGGAGGCAAAGAGTATTAGATCATAGTCCACCCTTTGCCATTGCACCACATAGGTTCTCTAGCTAGATGCTATAAAAATGATATAACAATTTTGGAGTAGCTCCAAGTTTGGGTTTATACTATATGACCATCTTCCCTCACAAATAACAATGGTAGGAGTCTCTTCTTGGAATATTATAGGAGGATTTCACCCAGTTCAGAATGGGGCTGATTGAACCTAATGTTTTTCTTGAAAATGTATGAAAGTAGCATATAGTTTTTGGAGTGTCCCCATTCCTCGGGTCGGGGGGTGTTCACTAAATGGAATGAATGTGTCTGTGCGATTCGGCAGGCTCACACCCTTATGTTCAAATCAACTATCTTTTCCTATTGAGCTTGTTCTTTCAACACTTGGTGAAAACTGGGTAAAATCCTCCTATCGGATTTCAAGAAGAAACTCCAACCTGTATTGTTTGTGAGGGAAGATGGTCATATAATAGGTTTCAGATTGGTAGCCGTGTTAGTCTGTATCAGCAGAAAGAACGAGGAGTACTTGTGGCACCTTAGAGACTAACAAATTTATTTGAGCATAAGCTTTCGTGGGCTAAAACCCACTTCATCAGATGCATGCAGTGGAAAATACAGTAGGAAGAGATATATACATAGAGAACATGAAAAAATGGGTGTTGTCATACCAACTCTAATGAGACTAATCAATTAAGGTGGGCTATTATCAGCAGGAGGAAAAAAACTTTTGTAGTGATAATCAGGATGGCCCATTTCAAACAGTTGACAAGAAGGTGTGAGTAACAGTAGGGGGAAAATTAGCATGGGGAAATAGTTTTTACTTTGTGTAATGAGCCATCCACTCCCAGTCTTTATTCAAGCCTAATTTAATGGTGTCCAGTTTGCAAATTTATTCCAATTCTGCAGTTTCTCATTGGAGTCTGTTTTTGAAGTTTTTTTGTTGAAAAATTGCAACTTTGAGGTCTGTAATTGAATGACCAGGGAGGTTGACGTGTTCTCTGACTGGTTTTTGAATGTTATAATTCTTGACATCTGATTTGAGGCCATTTATTCTTTTGCATAGAGACTGTCCGGTTTGGCCAATATACATGGCAGAGGGGCATTGCTGGCACATGATGGCATATATCACATTGGTAGATGTGCAGGTGAACGAGCCTCTGATGGTGTGACTGAGACTCCAACAAGAAACTGCAGAACTGGAATTAATTTGCAAACTGGACACCATTAAATTAGGCTTGAATAAAGACTGGAAGTAGATAAGTCATTACACAAACTAAAAACTATTTCCCCATGCTAATTTTCCCCCTACTGTTACTCACACCTTCTTGTCAATTGTTTGAAATGGGCCATCCTGATATATATATATTATATCTATATAATATATATATCTACTGTATTTTCCACAGCATGCATCTGATGAAGTGGGCTTTAGCTCATGAAAGCTTATGCCCAGATAAATTTGTTAGTCTCTAAGGTGACACAAGTACTCCTCATTCTTTTTGGTCATATAATATAAACCCAAACTTTGACCTACATTAAAATTATATAATTTTTAATAGCACTTAGATAGAGGACCTATGTGCTGCAATGGCAAAGGATGGACTATGATCTAATGCTCTTTTCATAATTCTGTGATTTATGGGGTCAGATTCTCTGCCTTAAACAGTGGTGGAAAGGGGCCATAAAGCCAATGGATATGTCCCCTGAATGGATCAGGAAGCCTTAACTGGCTCCTTTGCCATGTTCATGCTTAATAAATAATAAATCTAGACAATAACCTACATTTTGTAGAGTTCCCTTTATAATTGTGTGGAGTGTTCTTGGTCATTTGTTTGTATTGTAAGTTAAATTAATGCTGGTGAGAGGTGTCTAGTTGTGAGGCCTGCAGACTTAAGTCCTCCCTCTATCCACAGAAGCAGTTTTCCCCAGTGATTAAAGCCAACCAGTGTAGGAAAGATTTCATAAAGGATGTTTTTCCTACTCTGTTTACCAAGTAGCAGGGTGACCATAATATCAGTCAAATGCCTAGTTCTCCTGCATGTGAAAATATACAATGCACTGAGAACGGATCAACAAAATGGTCACAGTTTATATTAAGGTTCAATTTATAACTGATTTATAAAGGGTTAATAAATGATTGTTGTCTTAAGTAATTAATTGTGATATGATTTTTATTTATTATTTGTCTTGTGGCATCCTAGGCACCCCAGTTTTGGAACAGAATCTTTTTGACCTGACCTGACCTGCTTGGAGGGCATAGAACAATATCAACATAGCTTATAACCCTCTAAACATCTTCTGCTGATATGCTTATTACACATCTGGAACATGTTTATGAAATCCATTCATCATTTGTTAACTCTTTATATACAATTTATAACTAGAACTTTGGCATAAAGTGTGACAAACAAAATCCACTGTCAATGTTGTGGACTAAATAGGCAAAGAAAAAAATGACCCATTTTTGATTCACAAATTTCAAGCCGCACAAATAGCAGAAAAAGCTTGGAATAATGTCCATTAGGGTTCCATAACAAAACTTACTGAAGACAAAGAAGCAAAGATTATCAACTCTTTGGTTGTTAAATATGTTGTGTATTTTTGTGGTGAATTAGGAAGTAAAACTGTCAGCTGAACTCACCATCAACAGGACATAAGTAAATTATTGTTCGTCACAAAAAGGGAAACGTAGTAACATATTTAGCAGCAGTCATTTCCCCTGTTGGGAAATCTCCCCTCTTTTCTCCTGCCCCCTTTTCTCTCTCATTCTCACTCTTAGGAATGAGAAAGGTGTGTCCAAAAACGTTTTTGGTTCTGACACATAGCTGATTGCACAATGTGAAAGCATTTCCGTTGTGTATTGAGTTGCATATAAAGCCATCTACTAGGACCCTTCCAATGCTACATGAAAGCCTTGCCTACAGCTCCACAGGAGAAGACACTAGGCAAAAGAATGCAGAATCAGAGGTAAGTAAATGGGAGGGAAATGTCATCTGGAAAAAAACAAGTTGTCTACTGGTTTGTGGAGACTGCTGGACAGCAAAATAGAGGGACCTTAAATAGGTGAATAAAGCAGCAAAATATTTTCATCATGCAAATAATCGAAAGGCGAGAGAGAGAACTCTGCTGTAGGATGTTACGTGTATCTTAGGAACTGTTAATTCAACAACTCCCTGGCCCCTTCCAAAAAACCAGGGGAGATCTTACGAGATGTTTGCAATAACATTATTTCTTCATGGAATTTTGTTTTTGTCAACCCTGTGAAGAAGGCAAATAACCCTACCTTCAAAATGCATGATTATACTCAAACCAGCAGTCGCTAGCTAAACTGAGCTAGTAGAAAGGAGAAATCTGAATAAACAGATTGGCAACATAAATAGAAGAAGCCTATTTATATCTGTGTATGAATATGATGTGTGTACCAGGAAAAGTATGTCTTTTTTTCTTTTGGCGAGAATTCCAGGTGATTCTCCTTGGTATCCAGGGCAGTAACACTGTTAAGTGTATGTGTGTGTAAGTGTATCTGTGTATATAGCATATGTGTGTGTGTGTGTGTGTGTGTAGCACATTTCTATTTAAACACAGAATGGATGTGAATTGTATACTATATGTATATTATGTGTCTATCCTATATAGTGTGAGCACAGTGTTAATCAAGAAGAACCCTACTGAAATAATGGAGTTACACCAGTTTAAAACTGGTGTGAGAGAAGAAACAGTCCTGTAGCATTAGCATATATTCACAGAGAGACTACACCTTTCCCTTGCTAAGTCAGCATGTACGGTGGCTAATGAATGATTGGCAGTGGAGCATATCCATTCTATTTTAAATTCCTTCTTCTGTCTCTGGCTCAGATTTTTAAAATAGATTTCTATTTGTGGGAGTGGAACTTTGTATGTGGGCTTTGCTCACGATTACTTGTATGCATCAATGATGATTTTCATGCTGAAAACCCATTGGCACACAAATTGAACACCCAACAACTTGGATGTGAATGTGATTTGGCAGCCAAGTTTTATGTCCCAAATGAAGACTAGGATGAAGCCCCCTAAAATGTTGACTCATCATTTTCATGTTTGCTGTTATGAGGGGTTGTTCCATCAAAGCTGTAGGGGCTGCAGAATTCTGTGGCAGGTTGTATGGGTCTTATGAAATGAAAAGAATGACAAAGCTGATGTATCTATGTGATATTTCAGCCAGACTCTATCATGGCACAAGTCAGAGGAGGGAAGTAGTGAGGGCAAAAAAACTAACTTGTTTTAAGATTAAGCTTGATAAATTTATGGAGGGGATGGTATGATGAGATTGCCTGCAATGGCATATGGCCCATCTGTGACGTCTATTAGCAAATCTCTCCAACAGCCAGAGATGGGACACTAGATATGGAGGGCTCTGAGTTACTACTGAAAATTTGTTCCCAGGTGTCTGTCTAGTGGGTCTTGCCCACATGCCTAGGGTGTAACTGATTATCATATTTGGGGTCGGGAAGGAGTTTCCCCCCAGGTCACATTGGTAGAGACCCTGACGGTTTTTCACCTTCCTCTGCAGTGTGGGGTATGGGTCACTTGCTGATTTGAACTAGAGTAAATGGTGGATTCTCTGTGTCTTGAAGTCTTTAAACCATGATTTGAGGACTTCAGTAACTCAGCCAGAGGTTAGGGGTCTATTACAGGAGTTGGTGGGTGAGGTTCTATGGCCTGCCATGTGCAGGAAGTCAGACAAGATGATCATGATGATCCCTTCTGACCTTAAAGTCTGAGAGTCTAAGACCTGCTGTAAGGTCATTGGATTATCGCTTGGGTGGACTCTCTGAAACCCTGGCAGCGGTGGACTAAAGTGTGTCCTGGTTGGAGGGGCAAGTTGCAGGAAGAGAGACCACTGCAGTGATGGAGCCACCGTTGGCCACAAGGAGCTGCAGCTGCGGTGAGCGAACCCCTTCCTAGGTCCTGACACAGATAATAGTAGGTTGTATGGGTGCAATAACAAGTCAAGCAAGTCTGTATTTGCATGAATGTGCGGCACAGACTGCAGAACTTTGTTAGCATTGTAATAAAGCTCATTCGCCATATGGGATTTCTCTGGTGACAAATGGGTCTAAGTGCGTGCACAATTTTGATATCAAGTGTGCTGGCTAACCAATTGGATTTGAAGCTTTACATTCTGAATGTTTGGCTCCCAGACTTCCATTTGGCTGAGCTGTATATATCTACTGTAGTGACTGCTAGGGAGATACAATTGTTTTCCACGTTCTTACAGTATATGCAGCATTTGACTTTTCCTGTTTCATAGTGAAGGGACAATTCATTTTTTTTTTTTTTAGTTGAACCAGTGCAGGTTAGAGGTTTCTGTTTACTAAGGGTGGACTGGATTAAAGCTAGCCAGATCCCAGATGTACCTAAAGTTTAAGCATGCAGACCTTTGCCCAAACAAATGTGTTAGTCTCTAAGGTGCCACAAGGACTCCTCATTCTTTTTGCTGATACAGACTAACACGGCTACCACTCCGAAACCTGTCAAGAAAGTCTGTTATTCATACTTCACTTTTCCTCTTTGCCTGTTTGGCTAACCCTAAACTTTTTCTAAATGTATTTTTGACCACTACTCACTCCTGCCCTCTGTCTGGTGCCAGTGATATCCTTGCTAATTCATGTGTTGTGTGCACTCGTGCAAGTTAGGTGTGTAAATCATACAGAGTTGCATGCCTTGCAGCGGCTGTGCTGCAGAACTTCTATTGCAGTGTAGACTTACCCTAACACTCCCTCTTGAGATGCTATTTTTCTCTCTACAGTGTGTTGAGACCTGCTAGCACTTTTCTATGCAGAGAGGATCCTCCCAAACAATTAGACTTAACAAATTAACAGGAGATGTTTTCCCATTCAAAAGATTTTGAATGTCTCTCTCCACTGGCATCCCAATAATCTCAATTTATGCACAGCGGTTTGGTTTTTAGTATTTACCCTCTCCTCTCTGCAGCAGTATTACTTTTAATCAGAATTTTTGTTTTGTTTTTCTCTCTATTAACGGTCTCTTATGAGAGTTTACAGTGATGGGAGTTATACAAGGTAAACACAGCCATCCTCCTCCTGCACAACATGGTACATGGTCCTGTCAACTCTCCCATTAGTTTCAGAGTAGCAGCCGTGTTAGTCTGTGTCCGCAAAAAGAACAGGAGTACTTGTGGCACCTTAGAGACTAACAAATTTATTAGAGCATAAGCTTTCGTGGACTACAGCCCACTTCTTCGGATGCACATAGCTATATGCATCCGAAGAAGTGGGCTGTAGTCCACGAAAGCTTATGCTCTAATAAATTTGTTAGTCTCTAAGGTGCCACAAGTACTCCTGTTCTTTCTCCCATTAGTGTTAATTATAGAATCATAGAATATCAGGTTTTTTTTTTTTTCCGCCGCTTGGGGCAGCAAAAACCCTGGAGCTGGCCCTGGCAACAAGGGCACACTGTTGACTCATATCCAGCTTCTCATGCACTGTAATCCCCAGGTCCTTTTCTGCAGAACTGTCGCTGAGCCAGTCAGGCCCCAGCCTGTAGCTGGGCATTAGCTAAGAAGCCATGCATCATCATCGTCCCCTTGCAGGGATGACAGAAGCTCACGAAGCATCAGTTCCTGCCAGTATTTGCAGAATGTGTCACTTGAGTCTCCTGAAGCCCATTGCTTAAAACAATCTTATTTGGGGGCTTCTGCAGTTTCAGATGCTCTTCAGGATAGTTTCTGTGTAACTGGGATGGGGCCTTTATTTCTGGTCATCAATTGAGATAACCGGAGATATTTGAGAACCAGTCTGAATCCATCCTGGAGGTCAGGATTCAACCCCAACTGAAGTGTACCCTGCTACTGGTCCAGATTCCAAAAGAAATTGAATACAAAGAACAGCTGTTGAGTTGTTGTTCTCATTAATCCACACAGTCCAATGACCACTATCTCCAAAACAGTATTGGAATAGATTTTATGTAGGCTGGGTACTACAAGGGGGCAAAGAGTGATAGGGCAAGAGCAGCTAGCCGTTAAAATATATTATATGATGTGAGATGATGCAGAGCACTTATATTATCTTGTGTATTGTTATATATGTGATCTTCTTGCCTGCAGGTTTCAAGATGCTGTTCTCCATTTTTATCTTTCCTGTTTCCCCTGGAAGAAGATGGCTGGGCTCCTGTTTATCTGTACATACATAGTGGATGCCTCTGCCTTCAGAACCCAGCGTGTGGAAAGCACAGGTAATGGCAAAGATTTGAGCTACAGCATTTGTTTTCCTACCTTTATTTATTTTTTTTTGAAGTGAGACACTAATGAAACAATTTCTCTCGTTTATGTAGAAAACTGCCAGGATCACACCATTTATTTCAAACGCTACTTTGCACTGAAAGGAGAACCTGTGATCCTGAAATGCCCTTCCTTCAAATACAAACACTTGGACTTTTCCAACCATCCATGTAATCTGACATGGTCTAAAAATGATTCAAAAACAATGAACCAAGGAGGAGATGAGGAACCAAGAATTTGGGCACAAGGCGATGCTCTTTGGTTTTTACCGGCATCGTTAGAGGACTCCGGACAATATATCTGCACTCGAAGGTAGGCATTTAAATAAAAATCCAGTCCATTAAACTACTTGACTGTGCCTAAAAGATGTTATTGGCTTGATCCAAAGCTCAGTGACATTCATGAAAGACTCCCACTATCTTCAGTGGGCGTTGGATCCCTTTAGTAAAGTTTATGAAGTAAATATATATTTGTAATTTTGATTATACCATAGAGAGGGCTTCAGAATTATTTCCCCTATTTTTTTTCTGCTCTGTTTTACATTAAAATATTAAGTCTTGATCTCCTTGATTTTGCAGGAAGACCCTTTATAGGACTGGACTGCTAGAGTAAAATAATTACATCAAACTAGGCTGAAACTTGAGCTGTGACTTTTCCAACCTTCAGGGAAGACCAAGGCACAAAGGGACTTGGGCAGCTAACTGCATCTCCCCCGCCCCCAGTCTTCTTGCAAGAGGCCCCCTATCTCCAAGAAATGGATCACACATGAGAATCCCAAGGCCTCCCTCCAGGCCAGATTTAGGCAGTGAACTCCCTGAGAGGGGTGGGGCTTAGGATGCACACCTCTCCTTGGCATCTCCATTGGCTATCTTTAGGCAGAGAGTTGCCTAGCATACTGGTGAATCCTGTTCTTGGGCACCTGTCTCCCTGCATTCATAGTACAGGAAGCCTGAGAGCTGAACTCAGGCTTTTGAATCCCAGTGATTTCTAGGCACCTAAAAGTTAGGGGTGGTGATGCTGAATGTCCCACGGCTAAAATCCCTTTGTGAATCTAGCCCCTTGCCACAGTCACACTTGGAAGGTTTACAAATTTGAAAGAAACGTTCATGTTCAAGGAAGGATCCAGAATCTGGTGGTGCTGCTTGAATGTCTGGAGCAGAGAAGAGGGATAATGACATCACAGTAGGCTGAACCTTGATTCTTTCTGACTCTTAAAGGTTATACCTGTCACCATCCTGACCCAGTTCTCCTATCCTCCATTCAGCCCTCCACTACAAAGCTAGCACCTGAGATTTATAATGTAAGAAACAGACAGAATTTAAAAATGTAAATATTTGAAGCTGTCTTTATAAAGGAGCGGTAAAGCACAAACAAGCAAACATAATTTTCCTCTTGCAAATCACCATTAAGGAATTTACCATATGTTTCAGTACACTGTGAAATGAGGATATTTGCAAACTATTACAGATATCCACCTCCGCCTGATTAGCAATTATTTTGCTACTGACTGGCAATTTCATACTGATTAGCAATTATTATGGATTAGAGCTATATGTGCAACACTGTAATGATGTTATAACAACGTTAGGAGTTCTGTATGCAGCAACAGTCAGCAGTGGGTGAATGTGAGAGCCTGAACATTGCAAAAGAATAGGCCCCAGTCTCGCAAGCATATGCAGACCTTTTTTATCAATGGCACTAATCCCTGCATAAAGTTAAAGCAAATTCATTTAAGTGTTTTGCAAGATTAGGGTCTCAGAGGTAAACTTGCTGGGGTTGTGAATTTACGGAACAATACTTGACAAGTAGTTTATGATAAAGCAATTCTGCTTAATGCAACAATAGGCAAATAGCTCTTTTGTTCAGTCTTCTGGGTTGGAAGCAAACCGCCACTATGCAATTGTTACAACGGATGTAAGTCTGGGAACTAAAGTGAACAATTCCATCAGAGGATGGACAGAGAGAATCCCTATCTATCTTTCCAGTAGATATAGTCTGTCTGGAAAGTCCTGCTTTGAAACTTACATAAACAAAAGCCCCATTGGGTCAAATGGGAAGGAGATTTCAAAATTTTATTAAGATGATGTTAAAAAAAAATAGTGAACAGAGTTTGAGCATAGAAGTTTCTGGTTATCAGGGAATAACATACAGATTATAGAGGGGGCAAAGTTTGGTTTAAGATAAGGTGGCATGAGGAATACATAATCTGCAATATCCCTGATTGGGGGTAGAAGATTGATCTGCCAAAGTATAGACATTAAGATATGAGGGTATTAAGTTCATAAAGTGGCTATGTTCGGGTGTGGATTATAATGAGTGGATATGATGATGAGGATGAATTGACCCTCATTTGGTGAGATTTAATGTTCAGGGAGTTTATGGTTCCGGTTCATATGATCCAAAGGAGAAGGTCACTTGGTCCCTTTCTCGTAGTGGGAGAACGATGTCACTCTGGCTCACGCCTCCTGCTACTAAATACTGTAAACACTTCAAAGCAGAGAAGGTGTCTTTCTTTCTAGGTTTTGTAAAGTACTATGTACACCTGTCACTCTAGAAATGCCCATCAATCAGAAAACAGCAGCAGCCAAATTTTTAATAAGTGCTCTGACTTAGATTTCATATTTGTTTCTTAGATTGCCACTGATAGGCACCAACCCCTGCACTGTACAATTAAGATCTTATTGAAGCGAATGGGTGCAGAAGCATACGGTTCACATACATTCTTTCTTTTTTCCCTGCAAAGCAGGGCTAGCAGGGAAAGATTGCCTCAGTGAATGCAACAAACTCAGTGTTCCAAAGGAAAAGCTTGAATTTTAAAATAAACAACCCACCACCAAAAAGCTTCCAAAAACAACACTGGTAACTTCCCAGAATCCCTGCTCGTGACCTAGTATTGACTCAGATTTGACTTACCAGAAACCGGCTACTGAGAGAAAGCAAGGTACAAAGAGGTTAACTGACCCGTCCAAGGTCACTGAGTAGAGATTAGAACCTACCAGTCCTGACTACCAGCCCCCTACTTTAAGCTCTGACAATGCTACCTTTATGCTGACTGAGGTATTCCCAGATGTAATCTGAATCTGTTGATGGCAAGAAAGACATAACATGTTCAAATTATCCCTGCAGTCACGGGGCTACCAAAATTTAATACAATCTGTCTGACCCCAGTGGAAAGTAATAATAGGTGAAGTCTGACCTTGGAGTTCTGGCTGAATGACTTCTGATCATTATGAAGAGAAATGAGACTGTTCTCTGTATTTTGACAGGATTATTTATAACATTAGAATAGAGGCTAAAGATTGAAGGCACATGGCAACTTCTCAACTCAGAATTGAGTCCTGGCAGCAGGACAGTATGAGAAAGCTTGTATTGCCCATGCTGTGTTGGTTCTGTTAGTAAGCAGAGGACTTCGGTGTCTAGGGCTGTCGATCAAGGACCTTGCACAAGCATTAAATGCATGCCATTCCCCCGCCCCTTCTGTGTGGTGCACACCTGTTAACATCTGTCTTTCATATGCTTGCAGGAATTCCTCTTACTGTGCTGATGTCTCCATTCACCTAACAGTTACTGAGAAAGGAAATCTGATGAACCGCAGTTATCATCAAATTCTCTTCACGTTCACTTCTGGAAAACTTGTTTGCCCTGATCTGGGGGATTTCATACAAAAGGAAACAGACTTGGAGCTAAAATGGTACAAGGTAGAACTTTCACCTCTTCTAAAGAGTCAGAGTCATAGAGTTTAATGCCATAAGGGACCACCCAATCAACTAGTCTGACCTCTGTCACAGGCACCACCATCACTCGGCACCTGCACAATAAACCCAACAACTGAAATTAGACTAAAGTATTACCATCCACAGGAGACTAGACAATAATGTGCCACAGGCAGAGAATAGGTGGGAACAAGGTGCACCCAATGCCTAAGACTCCTGCAGTGGCAGAAAATTGAAAACTCAAGGTCCCTACTAATCTGATCTGGGGGAATATTTCTTCCTCATTCAGCATAGGGCGATCAGGTAGAGGCTGAGCATGTGAGCACGAACCAGTCAGCCAAGCACCTGAGGGAGAGAATACTTGGTCCCGCCTCAGAGCATCAACCCACCCTGTCCAGTGTCCCAGCTCTAGCTGTGGCCCCCTCTCAGGCTTCAGAGGAAGGAGACAGAAAAAAAAAATCCCAGAATAATGCGGGGTGTGTGTGTGGAGGGAGGGAGGAGAGGAAGGAAGGGAACATCCCTTCCTGACCCCGGCAGGTGACTGAGTGAAGCCCTGAATGGTGAACTTTTAGGAACGTGAAACATGAACTAGAAGCTGAGCTGTTTCAGAGTTTGCCTAACCCAGGCACTGCCTCACCTTCTCTCTGTCTCCTTTTCTGTGAGAAGTTCCTGTGGCTTGCTAGTTGCATGCTGGGACTGTGCAAAATGCATTACTTATTTACCATGCTCTTGTTTTAATGCATCACAAATCAATAGCGATAATCAGTTCACCCAGAAGTCCCTTCTGTACCGTTTGAAATTCTGCAGTACCTAGTTGTACAGGCAAGGCCGGCTCTAACTTTTTTGCTGCCCCAAGCAGCAAAAAAAAGCGCCGCCCCACCGAGTCCCCCCCGCCGAGCGCCGCGCTGCCGGAACCTGTCGAGCGCTGCATCGCCGGAACCCTCCCAGCGCCCCGCGCCGCCCCCCCCGCCGAGCGCCGCACCGCCGGAGCGTTCCCCTCCCCACGGAATGCCGCGCCGCTGCCCCCCGCCGCCCCAAGATTGGCCGCCCCTTACCAGGTGCCGCCCCAAGCATGTGCTTGGTTGCCTGGCGCCTGGAGCCAGCCCTGTGTACAGGAAATAAAGAGCATAGGTCATTAGGCTGGTTTTACAAGGCCTTGTTTTTACTGGGGTTGAAATCATTCTAGCAAAGTTTCCCTGTCCAGCTTTCATCTGAGAAACATGCTATAGTTTATTTGCCTAGGTAACATAAAGTTCAGCTCTACAGCTTAATTAATAATATGGCTGTCAGGAAAAAACAGGCCTGTCCACAGTGGGAAAGAACACACTTGTTGCTAGCAAAGCTCAACAGAGGATCGGTGATAACAGCTTGGCAACATGTCACATCTTACAAGACTTGGCAGGGGAAAATAATATGGTGCCATGGGAAGATGTATGATTGCTAAGATGCTCTTGTATCTCATACAAGATCATATTTAGGAAGATTCTGGAAAGAAGCTCATTATATGTTCTCTTTAGCCAACATGCATAATTTAAGATAACAGCATTTGAAAATATATGTTAATAATAACAATGAATCACACTTCACAGAGGGCCTCACATTGGTGGGTTGCAAAGCGTTTTACAATTATTGATTAATTCAGCCTTGCAACGCTCACTCTTAAAGTAGCACAAGTGTTATTCTGTCTATTTTACAGGTAGGGTAATGGAGGTGCTCAGATACTGTAATCATAAATGTGATATAAAATCTTAGATAAGAGAAATAGGTAACCTCCCCAAGCGTTACAAAGAAAGTCAAATCCAGGTCTCTTCACACCCTGGCCTATTTTAACCATTTGGTTGTTGTTGTTATTTCTCTAGGATTCTGTACCTTTGGATGAAGACAATAAAAAATTCAAAAGCTTGAAAGGCACAAACTTTCTCTACATCAGCTCTGTGTCATCAAAAGATTCTGGCTATTACACCTGTGAAATGACTTTTCTCTACGGACGCACACAGTATAACATCACCAGAACTATTAAACTACGGACTTTGGGTAAATACTTCCCACTTGAGATGGTACAGTACTTAACAAAACATTTGGCCAGAATGGTCTTTGTCAATGAAATGTACAGAAGGGAACTCACATTAAGTCTCTCATTGTTGCTGCTGGTTAGCTGCCAGGGAAACTGGGATATCAGAGCAGCATGCATGCTGCTTACTTGTAATAATGGTCCAAACAGTTTCACAGAAAACCCCAGGCACTGCTCAGCTCAGCTCTTTGTTTGGCTAGCAGTTGAGCCAGCACTGAGATTAAGCAGCACAGTTCTGGGTGGTAGAACTATATGTTGAAAGTGCCTGTAGTTATTAAACTGAATGAGTTGTCACAAGAGTCAATGCAAATGTCTTCAGAGGGCTTAGGAAATATAATATTTAGTTTAACTAATTGGGAATGGTGGGAAAAGACATTCATTTCACTTTCTCTTTTGTAAAATGGTACAGTAATTGCTTTGCCTGCTGCACTAAGAAACACACATGATGACTGTCAGTACCCAACACAAACAACAGAGGGCAGGAGTGTTGCATGTACGTTGTTCAGAAAATGCGAAGACCAAGAAACATGACTCTGTATTTATTTTATTGACCCTGCAAATGGCTCAAATCCTTCAACCCTTCCTTGCTGGAATAGTGCCCATCAGACTGTGGTCTGCAATTTAATCTCTCAAACCTAACTGCAGAATGGTCTGGGTAATCTGCATAGAAGCAGTTCTTCAGTAAGTGCCTTCTTACTGTAGTGTTCGGTTACCCTGTGGACAGAGCCGATGCAGTGTGTGGTGCAGATAGGCACAATGTTAAAATGGACAAGCAGGACAAGTTGTGCAGAAGAAACAGTGCATTAACGAAAATGGTGCTTCAGGGCTGCCAGAATACTGCTACCTAATAGCAGGAGCAAAGTTTAAAAGGGAAGTATGCTGCTAAGGGTTTCATTTGGATGCGGAGGCTCATTCTTTACCTCTTGACTCCTCAAATGCTTGCATCCTCCGCTCACAACTCATGCATTTTTCACTCTGTGCTCTTCTGAGTTTGGGAGTGGATGTGCTGGGAGCTTGCGACTTATTGCTCAGTAGAAAGGACTGTATGTCTGGTGCCTAATCTTGCAGGTATTTCCCACTTGCTCACATCTACCTTTAAGCTCCCCCCCCCCCCGTGCGCCACTACTTTTGGGATCAAGACCTGAGCCTAAGCACATCTGTAACAAAGTTCCCTAACCTGTGTCCCTTCCCTTGAAACCACAGTTCTGCTTTGTGAAGGTATCACAAAATGCTTTACAGCGGAATAAAAGCAATAAAAATGGCAAACTTCCATTTGTGGTTCTTGTAAGTCTATTAAATTGTCTATTGCACTCACCATGACTATTGTTCTCTCAATCCTGGCAGACCAAGAAAAGATATTCAGTCCAGTGATTGTATATCCAGATCAGAAGATTACATTAGCTGCTCTTGGTAAGGCCAATAATTATTCACTTGTTTCCAAAAGCAAGAGACTATAGGGTGTATTCAGCTCCACTAACTTTGATTTATACCAGCTGAGGATCTGCCCTGTGGTGATTTTCATTTGTTCTCTGTAAAAGTATCACAAATTGTTTTCCAGTAGACGTTACTAAAGAAAAATGACAATATGTTTTAATAGTTAGTAAAGCAATTTCAGAATCCTTAGAATTTTGGACAAGTTTATCCTTTCCATCAGTAACTTTCCCTGCTCTGCATTCTGTAAAAAGGAGCTAGGGTATGTGGTAGCTTTGACAGGCCCGCATGGCTTTTTGGGGGGAAGAAATGATTTCCTTGCCCATGATGTTTGAACTGTAACTTCTCAGCCACTCTGCTCACTAATTAGAGCACAGATTGGTATGGTTTTAGTGTCATTTCCTTATAGATTATTTTATGACATGAACATTAAGCACTCTTTCGTGTGTCCCCCCCACACCTCCCAAATCCAGCATATATTTGAATAGGCTATCTTACTCTATATTATACATGAAGTTGTGCTCTATGAGTTTGATTATTCACTGCCGGGCACCTTCTATTGCCTAAAACTAATAGCAAATGGGAATTCTTCCCTTGTCTACCTCAGAGTTTTGCACTCACTTTGCAATCACTCCACACAAGTATAAATGATTAAACTAGGTGTTTCATTGGGCTCTATATTTTTAATATAAAGTAGGTGCATCCTGGTGAAGGTACATTGTGCTAAGTCCATATTACAATTATTCTTGCCAAGGTTCTAATTTTTGCACAGTGGTGTTTGCCTATCTTTCGAGGCCCCTCTTTGTATTTGATGTCCGGTTTTAACAGGCTTGCCTCAAGCAGACAGTCCAGCTGCGAATGATGTTACACTGCTGGCTAGTCAGGTTTTTCTTGAGCTGTATATCATTCCCTTGACACACAGTAACTGCAGTGTCTCAAAGCTTCATGCCACTGGAATGTGGACTTGTCTTCTGAGTAATGTGGTTAGAGCAAATGTTACCAACTAACGTATGGAAAAAAATAGATAATCAGTTAGTCTCTTAATATTGGGGATAGTTGCCAAGAAGCAGAGGATGGGCTAATTGGACAAAAATTCTCTACTTTTCAAGGCTACGTACAAGGTCAAAAGAGAAACCTATGCTCCGTGTATATAGGGAGTTTACCAACTCTTTTAGTGGGAGTTTTCAGTATGTGAAACAGTACTTGCTAATACAGCTGTGAATGTTTTCTTTTTCTTATTTTTTTTTAAATAGGCTCCAAACTGATCCTGCCATGTAAAGTATTTATTGGATCGAGTAAACATTTTCACACGGTCGTGGCGTGGCTAGCAAATGACACTTACGTTGATATAACTTACAAACAGGGCAGAGTTACAGAGGGAGAGCGTCTGTAAGTATTAAGGAAATGTCACACTCTTTGTTTCTTTGTTTTCCACTCAGAAGTGTTACAGGGACATACCATGCTATTGAATGTCAGGGAGTGAAGTGTGAAATGTTCTGCTGAAAATGGTAGAGCTGAAAAAAAAAAATGGAAACAACCAAATTAAACTGAACCCAAAATACCACAACTATTTGTTTCTGAATGAAATCAATGAGTTTATTTAACTTTATCATTTAAGCCCTGATCTTACAAACATCACAAGCAAGTGAGGAATCTTATGACATAAATAGTCCAATTGACTCCTAATGAAATTATTCACATCTATAAAATTATTCACCTGCACAAATGATCAGGCCTTTATAACAATGGCTGTGTGACAGAAAATGTGCTGAGGGAGAGGTACAATTTCTATAGGCTTTAAAAGAAAATTGCAGCTATGGTATCTTGTTAATATTATATAAGTTTGAGATAATCATGACAAGAAAAGGAGTCATTCTAACTGGGGGTGAAGTTCATTGCTGTGTAAAGGGCCAGCACAAGGTCTGTGCACCTCTTAAATCCTTCTTAAGACCTCAAAATAGACACTTAAGTGGGATTTTACTGGCTCATAGGCCTCTGCCCAGAGGTTAATTTCTTTCAGGGACAAGGGTATAGGCAGTCTGGCCTGGCAGTCACAGCTGGACTGGTGTTCACAAGTTGATAGCAAGTGGGGATCAGAGTAACTGCTAGAACTGGGATTGATAGGCAAGTGTTGGGGTCAGAGACAGGAGATCAGAGGTGGTTACTGAGCTGGAATCAGGTAGCAGGAATCAGGAAAGCAAGGTGTGGTCAGGAGTCATAGCAGATCAGAAGTCTGTGTGTTTGCCCAGACAACTTCCCAGGGCACCCAGGATTAAATAGGGAGCATGGGTCAACCAGAAGGCTGAAGGGAGCTGTTGTTCTGGATCAGGGATCAGCAACCTTTGGCATGCGGCCCACCAGGTTCGGCCGATCGCGGCTCTCACTGCTCCAGGCCAACGGGGGCTGCGGGAAGTGGCGCAGGCCAAGGGATGTGCTTGCTGCCACTTCCCACAGCCCCCATTGGCCTGGAACGGGGAACCTGGCCAATGGGAGCTGCGATCAGCCAAACCTGCGGACGCGGCAGGTAAACAAACTGGCCCGGCCCACCAGGGGGCTTACTCTGGTGGGCCGTGTGTCAAAGGTTGCTGATCCCTGCTCTGGACCCTTTGGGCAGTACTTCCTGTGGCACCTAATCTCCTCAGTGCTTCTTAGATGGGGTTCTGCATGGCCTCCTGGTAGTGATGTGGGACTCTCAGCTGTCCCAGCCTCTACAGATTTGGATTTTAGTCCCCTGGATCCTATAATTTCGTTAGACAGTCAAAATTCATACCAGAAGCCTCCAGCCCCACAGAATGACTCCAGCTCTACGGCACAGAGGGAAGGCACCAGGGGGCTATAAACCCCCATTGTACAACACATTTATGATTGTTAAATCATTTGCCATCAGTTCAATAATGATTCAATCATAAAAAGAACTCTGAGGAAAATGTTTAATTTGAGATATTCCTTTCCCTCTCCATTAAAGCCATTATTAAAGCAGGCTGGAAATTTTTTGATAGTCTTTTCCACTCAACTTTCAATTTGGGCACAAGCCTAATCCCCTTACATGTGAGCAGTCCTTACTCAGGTGAGTGGTTTCAAATGGCATTCTAACTTGAGTCAGCATGAACAGGATTGGGCCCTCCTTGGTCACTATCCTAGGTGACATCAAGAACTAGTCTCAGAAATTCTGTCTGTGATGTCAAATGAGAAGGTGACTTGCAGAGGAAAAACAGTTGGACCTGTGTCTGTTTTGCTGCTTTTATGATGCACAAAGACGACCTGGAAGGCTTTAACAAAAAATTCTGCTTCCATTTTGTTTAACAAGAAATTTGGATCTTGTCTACCCTGTTTTTCCTAGAAGACTCTATGAATAAAAAAATAAACAGAGTCCTGAAAAATCAGGCCATTAAACAACCAGGCTAAGCAAAATGGATGTCATGAATGAACTGTAATCTGAACAGTGTGGTTTAGAATGCGTCCCACAGTGATTTTGGAAATAAATCAATATACAATAGACTTTAGTGTTAGAAACTGGCAACTGAATGTATCACAATCACCAAAATTATTATATTCTGGAAAATTCAGGTATAAAAAACATGACAAATGCATTATTTTTGTTCCAGGGAAATTTTAGAAAATGATGAGAACTACGTTGAGGTGCCACTAATTTTTGATCCAGTCAGAGAAATGGATTTTTATACAGATTTTAAGTGTGAAGCCCAGAATAGTCACGGATGCCAACTGCTGCCAATACGGGTCAAACAAAAAGGTATTTATCTTAACTGCATGCTAGGGGCAAAGCACACTGTATTCGTTACAGGCTGTGAAATCCAACTAAGCCACATTCGAATAGCTAGGGCTGTGTTTGAGTTATTGCTCGGCACATAATGGCTTCCTCATTTACCTAGCATGAAAGGCACTGTCCACTGTCTCTATAGAAACTGCCTGTAGGTGACTTCAGTGACATTCTGCCCATGTTTAAGGGCTTCATGTGAGGGATCCTGTTGCTGGAGGGGCCTAAGTTTGTAAAGATAATGGGTGACATTTTGGCCCCAATGAAGTCAATGACAAACTCCCATTGACTTCAAAGAGCGAGGATTTCACCCAGCACTTCGGGTGAGGGAAATGGCAGAACAAGGATACCCTTAATGTCCCAGTTTGTCACACACAGACTGGCTCCGAAATAACAAAAGGTGAGAATTACAACTAGCTTAGTTATTTTGGTTCAAGTTTGTGTGGAAACTAGCCTTAGTTTAGTGCAACTGTGTTATGATGTAAAAGACCATTGGACACGTGAACTGAGAAACAGCTGTGAAAACAGTATGAAATAATACAGATTTTTCTTTTTTCTTTGCATGATGTTGGTGAGTGACTAAAGCTTGCTCATTTGGCACTGGAAAGGCACAGTAACATTTACTGCCTTCATCATAGTCACAATTCACTCATGTCTACTGTGATTTGGAGTTTACTCTTTTGAGTTGTTTTGTTATGTAACCCTCCTGCCCATCTAAGTTGGCAGCAACAAGGGCCGGGTTCTGTATCTAGGGGTTCCGTTTCAATAACGCAATGCAAAACCGGCTCGAGCCCCCACCCAGTGACCTGGGACAATTACATACCACCCCCGGGCGCCTCTAAGAGGCAATACTTCCCCTCTCGCAAGCACAGAGTCTGAGTGTAGCAGAAAATGTTTAATAACGTGAGGTAAAGACATCAGCATTAAATTGGAAAAAACACCACAAACAGGATTCATAACACAAACCAGGAGCAAAAGACCCACCCCAGCAAATTGGGCCGTGTCCTTCCCCTTTGGTTCTTGAATCCAGCAACCCAAAAATCACCCAGAGTCCTCAAAGTCCAACACCCCCGAAGTCTCTTGGGTCCAGCAACCACGCAAAGTCCCAAAAGTCCAACAATCCCCAAAATCTCTGTCCCTGGTCAGTGCAGCCCCAGAGTAAAAGGGGGGCACAATGGTTGTTAAGGGGAACCTTACGTGATCCAAGGCCGACCGGCCGTCTCTCCATGGGGTTCCGCCGCAGCCTTCACCACGAGCCAGTCCACTCCTGCCGTCCCACAAACTGCTCTGCTCTACGAGCTGCTCCACTCCACTCACCGACTTGTGAGCCGCTCCAGCCGTCCCCGCAAATGGCTCCGCTCACCGACCTGTGAGCTGCTCCAGCCGTCCCCACAAACTGCTCTGCCCACCGTTCCTTGGGCTGCTCCAACCGTCCCTGCAAGGCTCCGCACCGCTCCTCCAGCCGTCCCCGCAAACTGCTCCGCCAGCCACTTAGCAATATAGCTTCAGGCTCCCCCATTAGTTAACACAGCACTCAGTGATCTCAGCTCTTAGTAACTTTAGCTCTTTTGTGATTTCAGCTCTTAGTGAGTTCAGCTCGTAGTAGGGGAGCCCCAGTACTGGTGCGCCATTGGCCCAAAGTGAATTCAGCTCAGCAGCCTGTAACTAGACTCCTAATGGAATCAAAGTTAGCTCTGACATTCAACAGCGGAGAGAGAAGGTAGTGCAATTGGTGTTTCAGGCCCTCAAAGGGTGGGCCCATACCATCAGGTATAAATACCTGTCCCCATCCTCTCTCAATTCACAAGGTTTTCTAACCAATGCCTCTTGTCAAGCAAGAGCTACTTAGTTAATGGTGAGTCCTTCTATCATACAACAGTTCCACTGTCCTTGATTCACAGAATCAGGGTAACACAACAGAGAAACTGGGGATCCCACACCAGCCAAAGTAACCACTTTCAGTTGCTGTTGTCTCATGCCAGGCGAGTGGGTGTGCCTATGCAAACAAGATCAGCCCCTGTAGTTCTTTTCCACACTCGCCATAATTCACCACCAGATGTCAAGGTAGAGCTCATCCTGACTCTGCTTACAGTTATATTGATCACAGCTTCCCTGAGTTGTTTAGGTACCTAGATATTACTCAGGTGAAGCAAATTACATGGATGGAGACTGAGCTTTCTGCTAGTTTTTTGTTCCTATGTGAAAGATAAATGGTATAATCCAAAATGAGCTGCATTATAATTTTTCCATTGGAAAATATTTACTCTTGGAAATCAGTCCAACTTACTTTAATAAAAATTTCAGCTTCAATCAGTTTTGTTCATAGTAATTTAAGGTTCTGATCCCGCAGTCCTCATTCTACACTGTTCTTCTCACTCCTAAGGTTAACCCCATTAAAACCAATTGGATTATTTTTGTGAGAAAGGGCTGTAGGATCAGACACCGATTTTTCTTGGGAGGCTTTTCTGAATTAGGTAATTGTCTTTTTAAAATATACATAACATTTTTCTCTGGATTTTTACAGCATCCAGTTTCCCCTGGCATATTGCAGCAATTCCGGTAACCCTGACCTGCCTGATTTTGTGGGGATTATGCATGCAGAAATGCTGGAAGCGGAGAGCTGGTAACGGATATGCTATAGCCAAGTTGTAACTGGGAAAACCTGTATTAGTCTTCAATCATCAACCAAAACGTTTTCATCCAGCCTATACCTTAAATGAAACAAGGCAAAATATCTCTGGCCAGCCACATTATTTTCTAGGAGGGTGGATATTACATACTTTCTCTTGTCTAAAGTTGTTTGACTTGGTTAAACTGTAAATATGGTGTTTTTTGTATGAACGACTGTGTACAGAAAAAAGGTGTGCCATTATTTTGCAATTGGAGAACTTTTTGTAGTGTCATGAATGTGTCTGCGTATCTCTGGTCTGTCTCCTGGTTATGTGAGGAGGCAGAGGAAAGGAGTTGTCCCTGGTCCTTGTAATTACTATAATCTTATCATTAAGAAAATAATAATTAAAAGAGTGACTTAAGCATGCTAGTTCCCAGAACTACAGTTCCAGTGGGGGCAAAGGTACAGCTTGTTTGCACTGCCTACCTTATCGTTTCTCAGACTGAAAAAGAACCAGGCTCCTTTCCACTGCCAAATACAGCCATCATAACACGAGGAATTATTTTCATGTCTGCTTACTGCCTAGTCCACAGAAATCTCAAGTTTTGTTGGATCACGTTCTATTTGGGATATTATTCACTTATATGTGCTTTCCAAAAGAAACAAACAGCTCTACATCAGTATAATAGATACAGTAAATATAATGGAGAATTCCATTTCATTTAGTCAGCAGAAGTCTGGTAGCTAGAGATTCATAGGCAAATGTAACATGGTTTTTATCTTTGCTATGAAAACAATCTGGAGGGACATTACTGTTGTCTTGGAACTGTAAATGCATTTTCCATAAATCATTTGACTAATCCTTGCTTTGATTCCTGGAAGTGATTTGACACCCCACCAGTAAAATAACATAACCTTGTCTCAGAGCATCTACTTATTTTACATACCACTGTTACATATAGTGGGCCTGATTCATCAGTACAATTACTTCCCTAAAATCAAAGAAATTACACAAGAATAAAACTGCTGTGAGATCAGAATCAGGCTCAATGTGTTGTACTTTAAAATTGAAATATACAAAGGGTCAAATGGGGGGAGGGATAGCTCAGTGGTTTGAGCATTGCCCTACTAACCCCAGGGTTGTGAGTTCAATCCTTGAGGGGGCCATGTAGGGATCTGGAGCAAAAATCAGCACTTGGTCCTGCTAGTGAAGGCAGGGGGCTGGACTCAATGACCTTTCAGGGTTCCTTCCAGTTCTATGAGATAGGTATATCTCCATATATGAAATCAAATACACAAGAAACAAATCACAGCCCCATTAGACCAGTTAGATTAATCTAATGCTACTCCATTGCTGACACGCAACAGAGAGAGACAAATATGCTATGTCTTGGGCTGGTAGAATCTCAGTGATTAAAATGAACATAGTGCCTAGATAATTCTTTCTTTTGCAAGCAATAATATATGTGAAAGTAGAAGAACAGTAACATGATATGCCATGGCTATTATCTCCATGTGCATGGGAAAGGAAGAGAGCTAAAGTTAAGACTTCAGATTTATATAGGTTCCCAAAATTAGCAGGCTTCATAATTCCCCCTATGAAATTATATGTTCAGGTATTTCAGCTGAGAGGAATTCTAAACTGGCTGGGACAGAATCAAGCCAAGCCTTGATTCCAGATAAAGGAATCATAATACACTGACATAGGCCAGGGAGTGTAGTCCCATGCATTTCAAGAACGTACAGAAACTACACTGTTAACTGCGATCCATTTACACTATAAATGTCCCTAGATATCTGGGACAAAACTTCAAACAAGCTACTTAATTTCCACTACCCATTATAGGTAGCTCAGAGTTTAACCCAGACAACGTATGGGGGTGTAACAGGACAAAATCCCTCTCCTGCTCTGTCTACACAGATTATTCAGACTCCTTCCCTTGTTAAACAGCTGCTCTTCCCACCACCTTACTAACCAGACACCACACTATTTACGCTATCAGTTCTTCCCAGGTCCTCCACCAAGGAGGGACAAGATCTCTCCACCCAACAATTATCCTGACTCTGCAACTTCTCCCCCCACCCCCCTAAGCACTTCTTTCCTAGGCCCTTTTTCTACCTTCTGCATTAATGGCTAACTCATTAGTTCTCCCCAGCCATTCTCATCCACTAATTGGGCACAGACAGGTCCACCCTAGGGGAGTTAATTGGTGTTTAAGTAGTCAGAGTGCTGGCTGAGTTTATTCCCTGCTCTCTGTCCCCGCTTGCCTGATGGATGGATTTTTTTTCTTCCCTGGAGCTCTTTCATCCTTGCTGGAGATGTTATTTCCCCCTGAGTCTCAATTTCCCCCCAGTTGGGACATCTAGGGTCAGCTCATCGGGTCCACCCATTCTCTACCCATGCCCCCAAACTGAAGGGACAGTGGTAGGAAGTAGCCCAGGGCAGTAGATGTAGACTTCCCACTGGGAGACTCTCTATTCAGGGGTTGACTCACACAGGGCCTTGGTGGAGTGGGAGTGCCTGGGTCCCCCTACCCCATTTCTTTAAAGACTGAGGCACCTCAACCAGGGAAGCAAGGGGCCAGAAGTCAAGCATTCCAACCAGTAGCTGCCTGATCCGCCGAGCTCCCTGTTACAGGTGGATTATGGGAGAATTGGTCTAACTGGCAATGAAGATGTCCCCCCTCCACCCACCTGTGCCTTTAAAGTACACCAGTGTATTTGTATGAAGTCAGTGCCTGGGAGTTGTTCTGAAGGAACCAGGTTCTCCAAGATCATTGGCATTTTCTGCCATTTTGCTACTCTGTAGCCTTCCACAGTGGTATTTTTAGGGTAAGGGATTTTCAGAAGCAAAGCTCTTCCTGGACTTCAATTTCTTAGGTGGAGGAATGTGTCTCTACAGTGGATGTCTCGGATCATTCATCTGTTTTTGTCTCCACTTTTTAATGAAGTTATCCCTCTTTACTGATGGTGGGGTAACCCTTGTGAGGCAGTATAGTCACAGTGTGGAAGTAGGTTTCAAAGTTCCTGTAATGGGTCTGATTGGCTGAGTTCAGTATCAATTCTGTGTGTGGCTTGAATATGACCAGACTGTGACACAGTACTCCACAGTTGAGTGACACAGGGCGAGACTGGCTGATGGAAGTATTTTGGGATCAACTCCCCATTTTGTGTTGGCCGGCTTGTGGAGTACACAATTTGTGGAGTTGATGTTCTTTTTCAGCTTCTTAACATGCTCTTTGAATGTCAGTGTTCTGTCTAAGGTGACCCTATAGGTAGACCGAATGTTCATAGTGCTCAAGGATTGTACCATCCCACAATATCTGGAGTTTTTGCTTGAGCTGATGGTGTTTCAGGTGGAAGGCACATACCTGTGTCTTGCTAAGGCTAGCATGCAGGAACCATGTGCAACGGTATTCTCCAAGTACACTCAGGGAGTCAGTTAGAATGTGCTCAGTATCCTCAAATCTTTGTGATTGGGTGGCAATGCAAATATCTTCTGCAAAAATGAATCTTGGCACATCAGGGAATTCTGGTTGATCATTTGTTTAGTTATTAAACATCAAGGGTGATAGCACTGAACCTTAGGGCAATCCATTCTGTTGAATACACCATTGACTTTTCTGACCATCTATCTCGACACAGAAATGTTGATTCTCAAACATGGAGGAGATGACCTGGTGTTGCGGAGTGTGGGGGAGTCAGGGCCCTGCACCCCTCTTCCCGAGATTCACTGCGACTCTCAACCAGCCAGTAAAGCAGAAGGTTTATTTAAGGACAGGAACACAGTCTCAAGCAGAGCGTGTAGGTACGACCAGACCCCCTCAATTAGGTCCCTCTGGGAGGTTCAGGGAGCTTAGACCCCAGCTTGGGGTTCCCTGCGTTGCACCACCCAGCCCAAACCGAAACTAAACTCCAAACTCCTCCTGCTGCTCCTCTCCTTTGTTCAGTCTCCCGGGCAGAAGGTGTTAATTCTCCCCACCCCCGTTCCTGGCTCAGGTTACAGCTCAGGTAGCTTCCTTCAAGGGAAGTCCCCCCTCCTCACTGCAATCCCCCTGCAACATTCCCAGGTCAAATCTGCCCTGCTCCCTGCTCCGTCACACCCGGACCATGTTGTTTCTCACAATTCTTGCCCATTTCAACATAAGTGCACAATGCTTCACAGTGTCGTAAGCAGCCAAGAGATCAACAAACATAGCCTCTGTAATTCTGCAGGTTTTGAAACCATCTATGATTTACTGAGTTAGATTTGCAACTTGGCCACAGCATGAACATCCTGAGTGAAAACTGGCTAGGTCATCAATCAGCTGCCCTTCCACAACTGGAACCACTGTCATCTACTCCTATAGCTTGTAGGTTGAGCAGAGTAAGAATATTGCGTGTGACTCTTTGCAGAGTTAGGGTCTTTATGTGGTTTGAGTAGTATAACCACTGTGGCCTGGCTCCACAGCCTAGGTATCGGCTCTGTATCCATGCAAGAGTTAAGGAACTCAAGTAGCCACTTCTGCACTCTCACCCTAAAGTGTAGTAATAGTTCATTAGGAATACCATCGAGTCCAGCTTTCTTTCCACATTTCAGGATTTTCATGGCTGTTGTCATGTCATCAATGTTGGACTTTGGTGTCTCTGAGGCGTGAGCACAGTTTCTGTTTGACTTGTTTCGTTTTGTGCTTTGCGTTGTGGGCTGGCTTACCAGGATGAGTTGGTGTGTGACACACAAAGCTGTGCTGGCAAAACCCCTGGTGTAGATGGAACTATGTGGACAAAAGAGTGTTTCTGTCAGCATAGTTTTGAATTTGAAGTCATTCTTTGAACCCTAGTCTTGAATCATGCCAATTGACATATCTGAACAGGGGCGTGCGCAGGAATTTAAATGTTACCACTTTTGCAGGGGCACATTAAACACACACATATTATATACGTTAAACCATATCAACACACACACATACATCATATGCATGGATATAAACAACAGTACACTCACTATTTCAACAACTATCTCGGGGACGCGGCAGGGAGAGCGAACGAGCTCCTTTGGCCCCAGGAGTTCTCTGCCCTCACTGCAGCCCTGGAGAAGTGCTGTGCCCCCACCGCGGCCTGGGGCCAGAGGAGCTGTCAGCTCCCCCTGTGGGGCCGGAGGAGCTCTGTGCCCCAGCCGATGACTGGGGTGTGTGAACACCCCTGCCACTGAAGGAGTTGGCCCTGAGGAGCAAACAGCTTGGCTAACTTTTTTTTCCCTTCATAACCTTACGTTTTCTTGTTCCACTTGTGGCTGGAAACGAATGTGCCAAAACACCACAAGAGAGGCTGGTTTTGCAGTATTGCCTAGGCTCCCCCACAACAAGAAGCATTAGTGATCTTGTGGATCTGTGTTTGGGAAATTTCCAGCTTAGTTTTGCAGATCAGATAAACATATTCAGTGTTTCACGTGCATACTTTAACTGAGGCTTTGTATATTTTGTGGTTACCCACCATTAGTCTCAATGCACCCCAACCCTGAATTATAGGAAAAACTAACCTCTACACTGATTTATATTTAGATGTGAAGAGGAATAAAATACCAAAGAGAGGCATTTTTACATCACAGGCTCACACTTTGAATGTTCTCCTCTCCATAATCCTGCCACTTTCCAGACCATATGGTTGCTATAGAACTATAACTTTAAATGTCCTTATTTGTATGTATTCAGAAAGTAATGAAGTAAAAATGGTACTACCTTATTAAAGAGATCTGTTTCTGTGTCATCCTATAGCACTGGCCAACATAACTCACCTATCTGTGACACTTCAGCTCACTGAGCCCTGGTCTACACTATGAGTTTAGGTTGAATTTAGCAGTGTTAGATTGATTTAACCCTGCACCCATCCACACAACGAAGCCATTTTTGTCAACTTAAAGGGCTCTTAAAATCGATTTCTGTACTCCTCCCCAACGAGAGGATTAGCGCTGAAATCGACATCGCCGGGTTGAATTTGGGGTAGCGTGGACACAATGTGACGGTATTGGCCTCTGGGAGCTATCCCAGAGTGCTCCATTGTGACCGCTCTGGACAGTGCTCTCAACTCAGATGCACTGGCCAGGTAGAAAGGAAAAGCCCAGCGAATTTTTGAATTTCATTTCCTGTTTGGCCAGTGTGGCGAGCTGATCAGCACAGGTGACTGTGCAGAGCTCATCAGCAGAGGTGACTATGGAGTCTCAGAATCGCAAAAGAGCTCCAGCATGGACCGAACGGGAGGTACTGGATCTGATCGCTGTATGGGGAGACGAATCTGTGCTATCAGAACTCCATTCCAAAAGACTAAATGCCAAAATATTTGAAAAAATCTCCAAGGGCATGAAGGACAGAGGCTGTAACAGGGACTCGCAGCAGTGCTGCGTGAAACTTAAGGAGCTCAGGCAAGCCTACCAAAAAACCAAAGAGGCAAATGGCCACTCCGGGTCAGATCCCCAGACATGCCACTTCTATGATGAGCACACCACTACCCAATTCCTGTTCATGGGCTCCTGCAAGGGGGGAGTCTCACACAACAGGGATGAGGATTTTGGGGATGCGGAAGATGATGAGGAGGAGGAGGGTAGTGCACAGCAGGAAAGTGGAGAAACCATTCTCTCTGACAGCCAGGAACTGTTTATCACCCTGCAGCCAATACCCTCTCAACCCTCACAAGGCAGGCTGATGGACCTTTAAGGCAGAGAAGGCACCTCTGGTGAGTGTACCTTTGTAAATATAATACATGGTTTAAAAGCAAGTATGTTTAAAGATTAATTTGCCCTGAAGACTTGGGATGCATTCGCAGCCAGTACAGCTATTGGAATGCATTCAAGCAACATCCAGTTCTTTATCTCTCTGTGTTATCCTCAGGAGAGTGATATCATTCATGGTCACCTGGTTGAAATAGAGAAATTTTATTAAGGGGACATTCAGAGGTGGCTGTTCCTGCTGGGCTGTTTGCCAGTGGTTGAAAAGAAATCATCCCCGCTGTTAGCCAGGCGGTGGGGGGGAGGGGTGAAGTGATCATCCCAGAGAATTGGGTGTGTGTGTGGAGTTTAGTTGGGTTTGTGCTGCACGTTAACCCAAAAACCGCAGCCGCCCCAAAAACCGGCAGGCCCTCAATATAAGAGGCAAAATGCGACCTTGTACCGAAAGCACATGTGCTATGTAATGTTAACAGCTTGGTTCACCGTGAAAGAGTCTACCTATTGTCCTCTAAAATGTGTCTTTTTAAAAAATACTCTCCCTTTTTTTCCTCTTGCAGCTGCAAATGTTTCAACGCTCCCTTTATCATCTCCGTCCCAGAGGCTAGCGCAGATAAGAAGGCAAAAAAACCACACTCGCGGTGAAATGTTCTCTGAGCTCATGCAGTCCTTCCACACAGAAAGAGCTCAACAGAATGCATGGAGGCAAACAATGGCAGAGTCCAGGAAAGCAGAAAATGAATGCGAAGACAGGAGGGACGAGCAAGAGGAAAGGTGGCGGGAGCAAGAGGAGAAGTGGCGGCAGCATGATGAAAGGAGGCAGGATGCAATGCTGAGGCTACTGGAGGATCAAACTGATATGTTCTGGCGTATGGTTGAGCTGCAGGAAAGGCAGCAGGAGCACAGACCACCACTGCAGCCCCTGTGTAACCGCTTGCCCTCCTCCCCAAGTTCCATAGCCTCCTCCAGATGCCCAAGAACACGGGGGTGGAGGGCTCTGGAAACCCAGCCACTCCACCCCAGAGGACTGCCAAAGCAACAGAAGGCTGGCATTCAATAAGTTTTGAAGTTCAGTGTGGCCTTGTCCTTACCTCCTCCCCTCTTCCATCACCCCACCCGGTGCTTCCCTCCTCCCCCACCCCTCCTGGGCTACCTTGGCAGTTATCCCCCTATTTGTGTGAGGAATTAATAAAGAATGCATGAATTTGAAACAACAATGACTTTATTGCCTCTGCAAGTGGAGATCAAAGCGGGGAGGAGAGGGCAGTTGGCTTACAGGGAAGTAGAGTGAACCAAGGAAGCGGGTTTTCATCAAGGAGAAACAATCAGAACTGTCACACAGTAGCCTGGCCAGTCATGAAACTGGTTTTCAAAGCTTCTCTGATGCACAGCATGCCCTGCTGTGCTCCTCTAACCGCCCTAGTGTTTGGCTGAGCGTAATCAGCGGCCAGACAATTTGCCTCAACCTCCCACCCCACCATAAACGTCTCCCCCTTACTCTCACAAATGTTGTGGAGCACACAGCAAGCAGCAATAACAATGGGAAAATTGGTTTAGCTGAGGTCTAACCGAGTCAGTAAACTGCGCCAGTGAGCTTTTAAACATCCAAATGCACATTCTACCACCATTCTCACTTGCTCAGCCTATAGTTGAACTGCTCCAGTTCTGGGCACCGCATTTTAAAAAAGATGTGGAGAAATTGGAAAGGGTCCAGACAAGAGCAACAAGAATGATTAAAGGTCTTGAGAACATGACCTATGAAGGAAGGCTGAAAGAATTGGGTTTGTTTAGTTTGGAAAAGAGAAGACTGAGAGAGGACATGATAGCAGTTTTCAGGTATCTAAAAGGGTGTCATAAGGAGGAGGGAGAAAACTTGTTCACCTTAGCCTCTAAGGATAGAACAAGAAGCAGTGGGTTTAAACTGCAGCAAGGGAGGTCTAGGTTGGACATTAGGAAAAAGTTCCTAACTGTCAGGGTTGTTAAACACTGGAATAAATTGCCTAGGGAGGTTGTGGAATCTCCATCTCTGGAGATATTTAAGAGTAGGTTAGATAAATGTCTATCAGGGATGGTCTAGACAGTATTTGGTCCTGCCATGCAGGCAGGGGACTGGACTCGATGACCTCTCAAGGTCCCTTCCAGTCCTAGAATCTATGAATAAAACTGTCCAGGGTGCCTGTGTATGGCTTCATGAGCCATGGCATTAAGGGGTAGGTTGGGTCCCCAAGGATAACTATAGGCATTTCAACATTCCCAATGGTTATTTCTGGTCTGGGAAGTAAGTCCCTTCCTGCAGCTGTTCAAACAGCTGTTGAAACAGAGTTCCTGAAGATGTGAGCAACATGTACCTTTCCCAGCCATCCCACATTGATGTCGGTGAAACGTCCTTTGTGATCCACCAGTGCTTGCAGCACCATTGTCAAGTACCCTTTGCGTTTATGTACTGGCTGCCAAGGTGCTCTGGTCCCAAGATAGGGATATGTGTTCCGCCTATCGCCCCACCACAGTTAAGGAATCCCATTGCAGCAAAGCCATCCACTATGACCTGCACATTTCCCAGAGTCACTACCCTTGATAGCAGCAGCTCAGTGATGGCGTTGGCTACTTGGATCACAGCAGCCCCCACAGTAGATTTACCCACTCCAAATTGATTCCCAACTGACCGGTAGCTGTCTGGCATTGCAAGCTTCCAAAGGGCTATCGCCACTCGCTTCTCAACTGTGAGGGCTGCTCTCATCTTGGTATTCTTGTGCTTCAGGGCAGGGGAAAGTCACAAAGTTCCATGAAAATGCCCTTATGCATGTGAAAGTTTGGGAATCATCCCAGACCTGCAACACTATGCAGTCCCACCAGTCTGTGCTTGTTTCCTGGGCCCAGAATTGGCATTCCATGGCATAAGCCTTCCCCATTGCCACCAGGATGTCCAAATTGCCGGGGCCCGTACTTTGAGAGACGTCTGTGTCCATGTCCTCACACTCTCGTCACCGCACTGCTGTTGCATGCTCGCCTGCTTTTGCAGGTTCTGGTTCTGAACATACTGCAGGATAATGCGCAAGGTGTTTACAATACTCATAACTGCCGCGGTGATCTGAGCGGGCTCCATGCTTGCCATGGTATGGGGTCTGCAGGAGAGCAGAGTTTCAGCGGAAGCGGTGGCTAACAACAGATGCCACGAGAATAGATATTTATAGAGAGATGCCACGAGAATAGATATTTATAGAGAACGATGAGAGGACCTGTGAGGTGGATTCATGAGAGCAGAGTTGCAGCGGAAGTGGGAGCCCATGACAGCCAACATGGAGAAATCCGCTATCAATCAAAACAAGAGCAGGAGAGCAGAGTTGCAGCGGAAGCAGTGGTTGGAAGACCAATTTTGCAGATCTATTGCACCATCTGCTGCCAGCAGCACCAGGACACAAGAGAGGTGGTGTCCGTTAGCTGAGCTGAGCGGGCTGCATGCTTGCCGTGGTATGGTGTCTGCAGGAGAGCAGAGTTGCAGCGGAAGCGGTGGCTGACGACAGATGCCTTGAGAATAGATATTTATAGAGAACGATGAGAGGACCTGCGAGGTAGATTCATGAGAGCAGGAGAGCAGAGTTGCAGCAGAAGTGGTCGTTTGATGACGATGGTTAGCAGTTCTACTGCACTGTCTGCTGAAAGCAGTATGGCGTCCGCATGGAAAAAAGACACGAAATGATTGTCTGCCGTTGTTTTCACGGAGGGAGGGGCGACTGACAACATGTGCCCAAAACCACCCCCAACAATGTTTTTGCCCCATCAGGCATTGGGAGCTTAACCCAGAATTCCAATGGGCGGCGGAGACGGCGGGAACTGTGGGATAGCTACCCACAGTGCAACGCTCCGAAAGTCGACGCTAGCCACAGTACTGTGGACACACTCTGCCAACTTAATGCGCTTAGTGGGGACACACACAACTGACGGTATAAAATCGCTCCCTAAAAAATCGAATTCTATTAAATCAACCTAATTTTGTAGTGTAGACATACCCTGAGTTGCAAAATAGTGATTTTACTTGTCTGGCATAACTCAGTGCTAAGTTTTCAAAGCACTGAGTGTGAAGGACTCTGACTGGAGTGTGCTGCAGTCCAGGTCAGGATAACAGCTTTCTAGAAGGCTGTTACAGGCCAAAGCAGTTCTAAAGCTGCTCTAAGCTGTGCCGTAGGGCAAACTAGCCCATGCAGCTCTTGGGATCTGAAGGTGTGGGTGGAAATGTGGCAGAAAGCCACTCCTTCCCTAGGTGTGCTGTTCCAGCACACCTGAAGATTCGGCCTGACATAGGTGTTGCACTCGTTAAAAAAAATGCATACCTCTGCAAATATATTGGTGAATGTCAGACTGTGACAGGCTATTGGGTTTTTTAATATTTAAATTGCTTTATTGTCTCCTTCGATTTAGGGTTTAATGATCATAGAATCTAAATACAGTTATATGCATTAATAAGTAAACTCCTTTGTAATCTGAACAGCAAAGAATGTAACTATCTCAAAAGTGAGAGCACCCTTTTTATACACATGCAGCATAACTTACTGGGAAGCATTCCTTGAGCTTCACTTATAAATATGCTTTTAAATTTAATAGAAATACAAGACTCAAGCTATGTAATTTGCAACTGATGTGCCTTTCTACTGTTTTTCTAGTCCATGGTACTTTCATCGTATATAATGTTTCATTTAAAATGTGAGTGGGCTATTCTGCCTTGGATACAGTCTGAGCTGGAGATGTGGAGATAGAGGAGGCATCCTGTTTGTTGGCTTTGGCTTCTGCAGATGCTTAGTTATATATGTCTGCAATGCTGGGAATGGGTGACTGAGAGGCGGAAGAGCTGATATGTATTTATTTATGTGCAAAAAAATTTCTCAGATGACTTGGAATCCTCAAGTTGTGCACATAACTAACCGAAGCAATGGTGTGTTTTTATTACAGTTACCCTCGCTGTGCCTCCACCACACCTTTCCATTATGACTATTATTTTTATTATTTATTTGTGTTACCGTAGCCTGTAGGAGCCCGAGTCCTCACTGGGGATCCCGTTACGCTAGGTGCTGTACAAACACAGAGCAAAAAGACAGTCCCTGACCCAAAGAGCTGACAGTCTATGTTTATGTCTTGCCCTAACTTGTTGTAACTTGTCTTTAACTAGATTGGAAGCATTTTGGGAAAGCGACTGCATTTTCCTACAGCTCCTAACACAATGGGGCCTCATCTTGAATGGAATCTTCGGGTGCTATAGCCATCTCTTTTAGCACGGTGTAACGCAGTGCCAGTATGTATTGTGATGATTTCCATTCAGAACCTTGGGCCAGAGCCTTAATTGGTGTCCATTGTCACTGCTCCATTGGCTTCAATAGAACGATGACAATTTACACTAGTTGAGGATCTGGCCCCTTCTCTTTAGTGTATCTGTAATACCGTGATAACTTTCCTCTCACATAGCAGGTTATCTGTTCACTAATATCACATGTCCAGTGAAGTACCGGATGCTCAGCTAAGGTTTGGCATTCACAGGGCCAAATTGTACACTCCTCTCTCAGCCGGTACATCGATTGATTGAATTGGGAAGTTGGTCTGAGTGAGAAGGGATAGCAGGATCTGTTTCACAGTCAGTAAATGTTGCCATTTCATTGATTTTACGTGACAAATTGGTGGCAACTGTAAATTTTATCCTCCTTTTTTTAAACACAGTTTTTGCATATGAGGCTCAGTGTTCCATGCTGCAGGCTGTTTTGTTAGTCACAAATTGAAAATGAGCTAGGCAGTTAAATGGTTGATGCGCTACAGTGCAGATCCTACACTATGCTGCTGTGACTCCAATCTGGCTTGTAAACATTGTTAAGGAATTTATTATCAGCCCTCTTTCCTCAGTTAAACTTTCAGCGCCCTTATTTGCAGTCCTTTCCTGAGTGAAGAGATTTGGCAGATCAAGAGACGTAAATATTGAACACAATTGCTGGATATGCCTGCTAGGCTGCAAAGCTTTGTAATCCTTTCCAAAGCCCTAATGCATTCTAGCTGATGAACAGAGCTGCCAGTTGCCTCAGGACAATAGTCTGTATTGGAGTCTGGATCTTGCCCTGGGGTGTGCGTTCCAACTCTAATTACGGTACATTGTAACAGACAAGTTATCTGTCTTTATGACAAGAATGTCTTATGTTAAGCAGGATGGAGGAGGATCTTCTCATACTGGTATTTCCTTTCCCGCACTGCTTTATGAATACCACTCTTGCTTTGTTTGTTTAGTTGCTGAACACACTTTCCTGAGTACAGAGGGCTAGAATTGTGGTTTCTAGCTGCAGTCCCAGACTGGGGGCATTGTGGAGCAATGCTGTCCCAGAGGGAGCACCAGTAGGCTTTGGGGCTTAGGGAACAAAAAGTCCTCTTGGAGACTAGAAGTGAGCAGAGGGAGTGTACCCACTGCTCTGCCCCAGAAAGGACATTTACCTCACAGGCAGCTCAGTAGTGAGAACCTGCTAAAAGCCCAGCAGTGGTATGGCACAGTAGAGTCCAATGTACATCAGCAGAAAATTGTTGTAGAACAATGATGGTGTCCAGTAGCTGAAACATAATCAATAGAGGTGTGCCGGTAATCCTTTAGAACAGGCGGGGCAAACTCTTTGCAATAGCCGGCCTGAGCTGATACCCTGCCACTTGGTGTGGGCCAAATTCAGCAAAAGTGATTAAAACAGAAATAGATTGGGGCTTGGTCTACACTAGAGTTAGGTCAACATAAGGGAGCTTACTTTGACCCAATTATGTCAGTGTGCACATTACAGCCTTGCTCCCACCAGTGTAAGTGCCCTACTACACTGACATCATAAAGCCATCTCCACAAGAAGCGTAGGGCTTATGTTGGTGTAGTTAGGGGCAACACAGTGTCCCTATAGATGCTGGTTACTTACATGGGCTGCTAGCTGTCATTCTGGTCAATTTCACTGCTCCATGCTGGAGCAGTGAAATTGACAAGAAAGCCATGGGTGGGTGGGGAGCTCCAACTGGATCCCAGCTGCTGTGGGGCTTCCTGCTCCCAACCAGGCTGTGCCCACTCTACTCCCTGCGGGGAGCCTGGCTGCCCCCAGACTTCCTGCTGCTGCCTGGGCTCCCCACACCCTGCTCTGAGCCAGGCTGTGCCCACCAGGCTCTCTGCTGCCAGATGGGCTGCTGACTGGAGGCTTCCGGCTCCCTGCGGGGAGTCCTGGTGCTGCCCTGCTGCCCCCCTGGGCTCTCAGCTTCCCAGTCTCCACCATGGAAGCCTGGCTGCCTCCTGGGCTTTTGGTTCCTCACTGCAACAGGGAGCAGGGAGCCCGGGGTGCAGCCTGGGTGGGAGTGGGGACCAGGGAGCCTGGTGGGCACAGTCCGGCAGCTGCCTGGAGGCCCCCATCTCCTCACTCACTTGGGGGAGCCCGGCGGCTGCTCTGAGGCTCCTTGCTGGGAGCCTGGAAGCTGCCCAGACTCTGTGTGTGGAGTTCACAGCCGGGGTCCTGGCTGCAGGGGGAGCCGAGAGCTGGGAGGGGTGGGCAGCTGGGCTACCAGCGGCAGGGAGCCAAGAGCCGGGGGAGGGGACAGCCGGGCTCCCGGTGGAGAGCTGCTTGTGGAGCTGAAAGCCTCGGCTCTCACCCCCACCCCTACTGCTCCCTTAAGTCAGTGGAAGTGCTCCTGGTGAGGACGCGAACCATTGACAGAAGGAGGGTAGTGTGGACATGAATTACTGTGAATTACTTACCTTTCTAGTGTAGACATGCCCAAAGATCAACCATGCTGATAATATATTCATGCTTTGACTATCTGAAGTTTCCTTTTCTTTGACTTGCCAGGTTGGGATATCTGTTCTTCAGTTGGCAAGTAAGCATTTTTCAGTGCTATTTCCCCTCGCCCAGACACGTAGCAGCTTTTGCCTTTCCAGCACCTCTAAAACTGAGCAAGTAGTTCTATGCTTGTAGATGAGGTTTTTCTGGATTGCTGCACCTGTGTCTGGACTCCAGGGGTGTGATTTATTGAGTGCACCAGTGTGTTGAGCTCAAACTCCACTGTATAGACTATACAGAGTGTATTGCACTCTACAAATCTCACCCCTATTGTGTAGACTCTGGGGTCATGCAGACAAGTTCAAAGGTTTATAGGAAGTCCATGGGCCAGATGAAACTGTTGTGTGGGCTGGATCCGGCCCATGGGTTTTACCTTTGACATCTCTGCTTTTATAAAAACACTCTGCAGAATTATTGCTGCTCCGGAGAGCTGGCTTTCTACTTCAACTAGAAAAATAAAAGGTTGATCTATGGGGATGAAAAGCTACTTTTTCCTAAACCACTGATCTAATCTTTCAGTCATCCTTCTATTTAATAAAGGCAAGGTCCACATATGTAGCATTATGTGTGTACACAGTCACCAAATCTGTAACTTAATTTTCCTGTTGTGAGCATTTAACTTTGACATCAATTGTTTTTTCTACCAGATAAGAAAACACTGTTGTGAATTGGGTTGGGGCAAAACATTATTATGGGTTGGGTTAATAAACTGTTGAGGTTGATAGTTGAGTCACAACGCATAACTGTAAACATAAGCCCCACCTAAGACAAATGTTGTGTGAGAATATGCCCTGAGCTTTTGTACTGGGTATTGTTTTGGGTAGGTGTGCGTGGGAGTGTGAGAGAACACACAGATCCTGAGGTCACAGACAGGAACACACACACAGAGAGAGAGAGGCAAGAAAAGGTCAGTAGGGGCCTGTTAAGCACAGGCGTGACCCTGGAAAAAGCTAGAGAGAGCGCTTTTGGGTCTGGTGTTGGCTAAAGAAGTTTGGGGACGTAAGCTAAACACCTGCTCCATTTGTTCTTGGTTCCTTCTGCATTCAGGGACACAGGACTTTGTACCTTCTTTGTAAACAAACAAAACAGCTTCAAAGAAATACCTGATTTTCACCAATTTCTACTTCCAAATGGAACATTCCCAGGGCCACAGACTTTGATTAGCTGCTTGGGTCAAAAGGGCAAAAATATTTTCAATTCTCCTTGGGCAAAAATTAAAA
Organism: Malaclemys terrapin pileata; assembly: GCF_027887155.1. NCBI lineage: Eukaryota > Metazoa > Chordata > Testudines > Emydidae > Malaclemys > Malaclemys terrapin. The sequence goes on from NC_071505.1 coordinate 236,997,036, forward strand.
ACAAAATAAAAAAAGCTGATGGATTAGTTTTGGAGGAATTTTAATCTCCTTCACTCTCAAAGAAAGCAGGCGATGAAAGGAATGCAGGAACGATGTGATGAAGTGCGCATGTTGCATCTTGTTTGCACAGACAAAGCATAACTTAAGTAGAATAACTTTGGTTCTGGTTCATTCTGGGCAAATGGCCAAGCCAGTTAGTTTCAGCAGTCACATGTCTGTGCCCTCTTAGCTTTCACCTGTAGTGTGTTTTCATAAAAGCACGTGTGAGGATGCAGAAATTGGACCAGATATGGAAGGGGGTTGCTGCAGAAGGTGCTATATGTTCACACTCTTCAGCCTTAGACCCTTGGGGAATGTTTAATAACAGTGGGATGAATGGGAAGGACAAAACCATAGTTCCATGTAAAAGTGACATGAGAAGGGCATGTTGTGTTTAATGGACGTACACAAATAGGGTACATTGTGTCATGTATGAGGGCCTGCAGCTGTGCCGGCCCAGTCACCAGGCAGCCAGTGAGTGCAGCTGGGCCACAGCAGAACCATCTGATTGGCTAAGGCAAAGCAGCTTTTAAGCCCAGAAGCCACAGCGGATCAGTGGCTACTCAACACATATGTCTGGGATTCTTTGCTTTCCTGTACTTGCCTGATTCCAAGCCCTGCTCCTGCACTGCTCCACCCTAGCAACTGCCCTGCACCCCGCCTTGTTCCAGCCTAGACCTTGTTCTGCACTTGGCCTTGTTCCAGTCCTGTCCCTGCCTTGCTCCTTCCTTAGAATGAGCCCTGCTCCTGCCTTCCCTGACTCCAGGTATTCTGCTTCTGACCCTTGGCTTTGAGTCCTGGCTCCAACTCTCTCTTGACCCTTGGCTTTAGCATTTGAACTCCAGCTTTGGTTCTGATCTTTGGCTCCCATCCTGGCTCTGACTGCTTTGACTTTGGTCACTAGCATTTGGATTCAGACTACTAGGCCTGACTCCTGCTCTAACCATCAGGCCTGACTGCCTACGACCTAGTCTCCTGGGACATGGATACCGGAGACTTTTGAGACCTTGAACACAATGAGGGGGAGGTCCAGGCCTCCATAGCCCCTGTCCAGAGCTGGGTGGTATAATTGTGGAACAGTTATGATAGAGGCCACATTTGAATGATTAGCAGTGTGACCTGGTGCTTGCGGTTGCGGGGGAACTTTTCTGCAGTTCTTCTGGCACCTCTGATAGGGTAGGACAATTGCACCAGCTTGTTTCCCTGGGTCCCTCAAGCCTCCCCTTTACAGGGTGGATACACCAACCAGCCAACCTTCGCAAACAAAAAACAGGTAGTCTATTTTACATAAATTTGCATAAATTCAAACATGCTGCCCATTTGTCCTCATAATGCCCACATCAGACATCTCAACTAGCATTCATTCCACAACTGCTTTTGCTCCATCCTATCTTCCACCCACACATTCATTACACACACATTCCCAAGACACAACTTGCTCCACCATGTACCTCCATGTATTCCAGCCTCCCCATAACACACATTAAATGCACACCCTGAATCCAAATAACCTCTCACTCTGTGCACCCAGTCACACACTCCACACCCACATGGGGAGGCAGAAGGCACTAGGTGGCCCGTGGTACATGGGTGGGGGCAGAGGACACATAGGGATGATAGGGAGGAATATGGGGATATTGTGGTGTGTGTGTGTGTGGGGTGGGTGCCAAGGTCAGAGGTGCATGTGGGTGCAGAGCACATGAGCAGAGAGAGCAGGGAGCAGCTGCTCCCCAGCAGGGTCTGAGATCTAAGGGCTGAAGCGTCACTAGCTCTCAGCCCTCTGTTTACACCGTTGGGCGTGGCGGGGCAGTGCTCCAGCCTGCTACACAGGCTGATGGATTGATCGTCCATCAGCCTGTATAGCAGCTCTGTTTGGCTCTCCTACTGCAGGAGATGGGCGCTTGGGGAAGCCAGTCAATCAGAAAGGAATTCTCTGTAGGCTAGGATTTTTCCCTCCTAGTCTCTACAAGAGTCTGAAAACATGTAGTGGGGGGAAACCTGTAGAGTAGCAAGTCTGGATTCAACAATCCAGGCTCTTCCAGACCGAAAGAAGGGTGAATGCATCAGAGCCCACACTTCTGTTACCTTGTAGACCCTTCTGGGTAGGGTGCCTACCTGAGCCTCTTCAGAGGTGAGATGACCAGTGTGGATTTCGTGACACTCGACCCTTTCCTTAAAAACAAAATATTGTATTTGGCAGTGGGGACAGAGCATTAGAGAACAATGATTTTAAAACAGCAAAATATTTAGTCTCCTTTAGTCTTACACTTCACTACAAGTTAGACAGGCTTTCCTCTTAACTTACAGCAGAGCAGAGATGAACCAACTCACAGTTCCTTGGAAAGCAAAGATCATACTGTGAATAGGGCCGGCTCCAGGCACCAGCTTAACAAGCAGGTGCTTGGGGCGGCCAAGGGAGAGGGGCGGCATGTGCGGCAATTCGGGGGTGGCAGGTCCCTCACTCCCACTAGGAGCTAAGGACCTGCCGCTGAACTGCCGTCGCCGATCATGGCTTTTTTTTTCCCCCCCAATTGCCGCCGCTGGTCGCAATTGTGATCAAGGCTTTTTTTTTTTTTGCTTGGGGCAGCAGAAATGCTGGAGCCGGCCATGCCTATGACCCACCCTGATCACAGCTGTCAACATGCCCTGCTGTCCTGCCCACCGGCCTCTGAGTGAGAGTCTGTCTCACTCTTCAGTAGAAGAGAGGCTCTGCTGTTCTAGTGGGAATGTATTACCATATTGCTCAATGGTTGCCTTTGTTCCAGAGTCCGGGCATGAACTCTCCTGAGGCCGCAGACTGGTTTTGGAGGTTTTTTTCCCCCTGGAGGGCTGGAGCATTCAAGTGATGTCTGGCCAGGAGTATACCCTAGTCTTGGCTGCACAATTGTTTGGGCAGTTGGACCCAGTCAGTCTTAATGGATTGTAATCACTGATTTGATGACTGTCTCCTTTGTGGGTGAGGGTGTTGCAACTGTCTGAGCAGATGGGACCCTTTTGTAAGCACGACACACAAAATCTTAGAAATCAAGCAGATACATAATATTTTGGATACATGTAATAATATACAATTATCACAGGGGTTAATTTGTTGACTCAGGGCTCATCCCTGGCACCTCTTCTGTCTGTCATGCAAGGCGTGACCTCATGTGTATCATGAATGCCAGGTCACCTGATGTGGAAGATGCCATTGCTTAGTACAAAATGGAGTCCTCCACGTGGCGTGACCTTGCATGTATGGTGCATGCAATGTCATGCTAGGTGGAGGATGCCATTTTGAGCCTGGCACCTCTCTTTCCAAATTAAGCCCTGAGTTAACATAATCTTTGTGGTGTGTGTATATATAGTCACAATGTGTCAGAAACATAAGCACTCAACCCATCCAAGAGATCCAAATATGTGATGCACTAGCCTTTAAAATACATGCCCAAGAAAATAAATGATATATACACCAACAACAAAAACCCTAGAGAGCAGGAAACTTAAAATGACACGGGATAAATGCTTCTAATATGACGTTATCTAGGACTGTACATTCAAGATCTTGCATTTCTGGTGTCAATAATTAATTCTAATAAACAGTGAGTACACCAAGTTCATGGGGGTGAGAATTAAAGGTTGTGTAAAAGAAAATTATGTCCTCATGTGCTGATCAATAGAATTGCTGCTGTTTACAACAAGTCTGAATTTGATCACTTATGACAGTGTGTCAGTCTGGGCACAGGAGTTGTTTACATTTTAATTGAAGGAAGCACTACTTTTTTTTTAAATCACCAAAATAATTTTTTTTTAAATCACCAAAATAATTTTCTGTTACATGTGGCTTTTTAAATGCAACTCAGAGATTTTTTTTTTACTTCCCTGCACATAAACCGCTATAATTCAAGCTGTTTAATTTAAAAAAATCACTGATCTCTGCTTAAATGTCAATATCTGAATTTTGCTAATTCTCGGTATATACCTATCTCATAGAACTGGAAAGGACCTCAAAAGGTCATTGAGTCCAGCCTCCTGCCTTCACTAGCAGGACCAAGTACTGATTTTTCCCATTGATCCCTAAGTGGCCCCCTCAAGGATTCAGCTCACAACCCCAGGTTTAGCAGGCCAATGCTCAAACCACTGAGCTATCCCGCTCATTTTTAGATTCAAACCATCATGGTTAAACTGAAGATGGTTGTGGAACTATTATCCTCTCAACTGCCTTCAAGGTTATGGGTGATACTATTTTAGACTTTTTGGACAAGTTGCTCAAAGGTCTTTAGGTGCCTCACCCCTAGCTTTGAGGATCGGGGCCTTTGTGATTTATTTGATATAATCTAGCCCAAACGTTTAACTCAACACTTAATGTTCAGTTAATTGTTTCAATTTTATGCAGTTCATACACATTCCAGCAGCAATACAGCTGCTTATGCCTCCTGGACACCGGTTTTTGTAGAATCGTCAGCCCTTCCTAGGATTTAAAACTAGGGTTTCAGACCATGATCTGTATCAAATCAGTCGCTGTGTTCTGCTTTGAAGACTGGATTACTTTTAGTGAATTATTTTGGAGAAGACAAAGAAAAAAATAATCTTAGAACAACTCTCAAGGTATTCAGAACCCATTATTATTCACAGTAGACATTATACTTACATAGGATATTAACAACTAGAGATCTGCTTGGTAATGAATACACTCAATTGTGTGCCGCCAAAGGAGTTTCTATGTTACACAAACATACTTTGGGTGAAATTCTGGTCTCATTGAAGTAAATGGCAAAACTCTGGTTGGCTTCAACGGGGCCAGGATTTCACCCTTTTATGTAAAAGGTGTGCAAAGTTACTTTAGGATCCAGAAATAGAGTCTCCATCTCACCCTGTCTTCTGCAAATGATGGCATATTTGATTCTATCTGTCTTTTTTGATGCACATAAGAGAGCTGAATTAAGGTAGCAGAGGCAATCTTAATTCTGGCATTTCCTACTTTTGAGTGCTTGACTTTGCAGCCCTAATACTGTTCTTTTAATATGCTTTTCTGAGAAAACAACACCCACTTGAGTCATCAGCTGGTTTGGAACCTTTATATCCACTGCACAGACCTCTGCTGCTTAAGCTAATAGAGTACGCTTAAAGGGGAAGGCTAGCTCAGAGGTTTGAGCATTGGCCTGCTAAACCCAGGATTGTGAGTTCAATCCTTAAGGAGACCATTTAGGGATCTGGGGCAAAAATCTGTCTGGGGATTGGTCCTGCTTTGAGTGGGGGGTTGGACTAGATGATCTCCTGAGGTCCCTTCCAACCCTGATATTCTATGATCATTTAACTGATGGCAGTATTGGTTGTAATCCTCTGTGTGGACCAGCACTAGAGGAGGATGAGACATACAATCTGCCATGAGTTTCAGAGGTATTTCCTGACAGCAAATGAATGGCAAGACTCAGAAATCCCAAGTTTCATTCCCGGTTCTGTAGGGGAGTGTGTTTTAGTGGCCTGTTCCTCTAAGCTTGACCGCTTCTGCTTCATCCACGCCAACCTGTCCCAATCTGAGCTCTTCCCTACCCCAGCTTCTTGTCCCAGTCCTGTTCTCCTTGATTACCCATTCCCACTCCTCAGGTTTATCTGTGACGCATTCTTATCTCTCTTCCCTGTTCTCAGGCTGTTGATCTCCTGCAATTTGGCTAGAAAAATATTAAGTGTGAAATCACGTCATGCTCGCACTCAGCATTGCTGTGCTGCTTGCTTAGATCTACTGATGAAGATAAAGGTTTCCTTGAACTTCTGCCAACTGATGACAACCTTAACTGGAATCAAGCTTGTTGATTACGGTAAAAGGATCATGTGACTTCTGTCACCCCAAAATTTACAAACAGAGACATCTCTCTACATTTTTGAAATGAACTAATTTGCTAGAAAAGTGTAATTGAATTTCAAAGGGCAATCAGTTCCTAAAGTATTTTGCTCAGTAGTCATTAGGTGTTAAACTTATTGCATCTTAACTTACATGCTTCATTTTTGATATTCCAGTTCAAGGTTTTGCCTCTGCGCAGCTCTCTTTCAGGATACATTAGAGCCTTAGATATGTTTGTGTAATGAAGTTGCATCCTTTCCCCCTGCTATGTACTTTGATTTCTTGAACTCTGAGACTGTAACACAGCTCCCAGTGGGCCAAACCAGTTTCCTTTCAGCGGGTGAAAACCTCTAGCTCTAAAAGTCTGAGACCAGTGAGTCATGACAATTTGTCACTAACGCCCTTGATTACAGTTCCTTGCTAACATCCAAAATAGAATCTGTTCCAGCTCCTATTGAAGTCAATGAAACGGCTTCTGAAATTTGTAAATCAGTAAATTTGTCATTTCATAGAAAAATGGAAAGGATTGTCCCAGTGGAAGGAGAAATGGGAGATGACTAGCAATGTGGGCTGGGTAGAGAACACTGTAACAGGGAGGAGGCAGGCGAGATGTGAGATTGTTTTTCTCTCCCTCGCCTGTTGCTTCTGCAGTGGGTAAAAATAGTCCTCTGGAATGGTGTCTGAAGCATGAAGGGACATACGAATGTTTAGCATATCTGGCACGTAAATATCTTGCAACGCCGGCTACAAAAGTGCCATGCAAATCCCTGTTCTCACTTTCAGGTGACACTGTAAATAAGAAGCAGGCAGCAGTATCTTCCGTCAATGTAAACAAACTTGTTTGTCTTAGCGATTGGCAGAATAAGAAGTAGGACTGAGTGGACTTGTAGGCTATAAAGCAGGGGTCAGCAACCTCTGGCACACGGCTCACCAGGGTAAGTACCCTGGCGGGCCAGGCCAGTTTGTTTACCTGCCGCGTCAGCAGGTTCGGCCAATTGTGGCTCCCACTGGCGGCGGTTTGCTGCTCCAGGCCAATGGGGGCTGCAGGAAGACATGGCCAGCACATCCCTCGGCCCGCGCCGCTTCCCGCAGCCCCCATTGGCCTGTAGTGGTTGCCGACCCCTGCTCTAAAGTTTTACACTGTTTTGTTTTTGAGTGCAGTTATGTAACCAAAAAAAATCTGCATTTGTAAGTCACACTTTCACGATAGAGATTGCACTATAGTACTTGTATGAGGTGAATTGAAAAATACTATTTACTTTATCATTTTTACAGTGCAAATATTTGTAATAAAAATAATAATATAAAGTGAGCACTGTGCACATTGTAGTCTGTGTTGTAATTGAAATCAATATTGAAAATGCAGAAAAATATCCAAAAATATTTAATACATTTCAATTGGTATTCTATTGTTATAAGTGTGATTAATTGTGTTTAATTTTTTTAATCAAGATTAATGTTTTGAGTTAATCATGTGAGTTAACTGCGATTAATTGACAGCCCTAATTTAAATCCATGGATTTTGAAGCCCTTACATAGTTTTTTGTCCCAGGCTATTAGGACACTCACAAACCTGTAGTTCTAGAGAGGTCATTGTAACTATGAGAGTAAACTCAAGTAAAGTAATCAGAACCTAGAGATGTTTTCTTGTATCTATTCATGGACCCCTAAAGATTTTAACCAGACAAAAACTCTCTCTGTCGGTCTGTCTTTCGATATATTGATTCTCTTTTATTGCAGGCTCACAGGTAAAATAATAGCATGGTTGCATAATAAAGCTGTGAGACATCACATTAAAAAAAGTGATATAAACTTTCCTTTTTATATTTTTGTCCTAAGTTTCCGTCTGGCTTGTCTTCTGTAAGTTTCCATTCTGAGTTATTTGCTTTTACCAGAAAGACACTTGAAATGTTATTTGCCCTTCACTGTTTGTTTTCGAGTGACTTATGCAATAGCTATTTTGGCAGCTGAGAATTGGACGTCAGAAGCAAGTCAGCAAGTGGTTCACATCAGTGTTTGATGTTCACAACCCTATTGATTATAATGTTGCAAAAGTTATTTGAGGATTTTCTTATGCTGAACTTGGCTTCTGATTTGGCTCTGATAATTTTATACCTGCAAATAACAGTGGCCTCAAATAGGTGCACTTATATTTTATTGCAATTACAAACCTAACTGCCTGATTTGAGGGTGCTATAAAATGCACTAAGAACTATTTGCCTACATAAGGACATGGGTGTTAAATTGAAGGTTGCTTCTGAAAAAAATATTCCAGAGATCATAGTTCATGACTATAACATCAGAGCCAACAGATTTAGTCATCGGATGATGACAGCAGTGAGAAGTAACTTTTTTTTTAAGAAGGGTGCAGGGATTTTTCCATAATCATTCCATTAAAACGAGAGAAGAAAAACATGCTAAAGGTTGTTTCTCCCTTCCCCATTAGAGAAAGTGCCTGTTTACACCTGCAGCTGATTCACAGAACACTTAGATGCCAGTTCTACAACCCTCAAAATGTTTAAAGAAACTCAAGGTGTGGTGCGACTGTGGGTATAGTGCATGCAATTACAGTACCTTGGCAGCAAGATGGCATAAATTATCATACAGCTGAACTACCTGAAAGGACATGGCAATGTCTTGGTGAGTTTCCCAATTACTAACAGCTTTACAAATCTTGGGCTTGGTGTAAAAGGCTTCCTGTCAGCAACTATGCTTGACGCGCATAGGAGGTTAGGACATAGGGTAGCTTCTAACCACTATGTACTGGACAGCGTTGCCATTAGTGAAATGACATCCTGGAGGAAGATCAGAGTTTACATCAACCGGTGCCTTAGAAAATTGAAACATGACATAGCATGAAGTGCAACTTCAGCTCAGTGGCACTGGAGAACCAATATACTAGCTACATAGTCTTAAAAAGTCAGTACATATCCAATTCTGTGGAGCATTGTATATTGTTTAGCCCGTGGGTCGTGCAGACAATAACATTAACTCTCAAAGTCTTGATCCTGCCATTCCTACTCTCATTGAATACAGTGGGAATTCTGCATGAGTAAGGATTGTTGGCCCCAACTGTGTACTGAGCTCTGATTTCTCATCTCAGACTGCTTGCATCTATTCCTATGAAGTGCAAGCAAATGCCCTTAAAATTCACCACAGTCACAGGATGACACTGGCCCTTTAAGAGGGAGCAGGGTCATTGCACCTGTGCCTTATCAGCTGACCCACTTAAGCTTAAAAGAGGGCACCTGCGTGCTACAAGAGAGACCCAGGGAGTCAGGGTTTCCTTAGAGTACAATGGTGAAGATAGTCTCCCAGCCAAGATGCTGTGGTGGTTTGCACTAGGAAGAGCAGGGTTGCACTTCAGTTGGAAAGGCTGAGGTGGCTGTCTTGGTAGAATGACTGAAGAGGATTGTTAGCGCTAGAAGGGGTGGAAGATCCTGGTATGTAGGGCATCATGTCATGGGTCTTTAAGGACAACATAAGCTGATGTGATATATGGATGATGTTGGGGGCTTTTGTTACGGGCTATGTTTTGATGATAACCTGTCCCCAAGGAAGGGTATTACTTAGTCAAGAAAGCTCATGTGAAGTTACTGGGGACTCTGAAGAGGGAAACTGAGGTAGGTGAACCTGGCTTGCTGTAGGGCACTCTAAGTGGGGTAGCCTATGACAGCTACCTAGTCCACTAACTATCCATGGCCAAAATGTGCTAGTCTCTAAGGCACTGTGCTTCTTTCTAATGATTTCCCAGCAGTCCTCAGGATTCAGGCTGCATAACTAGGGAGGAAACTGAAATGAGGGATGACCATTTCCACAGCACTGTGAGTAAATCTGTATTGAATATTTAGATTGCAGTAGTGCCCCAAGCCGTGCGATGCACTTTCCAAACGCAAATAAAAGCACAGCCTCGGTGCTCTTTAGGAGAAAGATTTAAAAAAACAGGGAAAAGCTGGGGGGAAAGGATTGTAACACATAAGCAGCGCAATGAGGGTGATGAGAGGTCTCTGTCTTATTAGTCAGACATTTCCTTCTTTTTATTTAGAAGACTCTCCCGTTTTCTCCATCATTCAAACCTCTTGTCTTCTCTTCACAGCAACCCCTCTCTCCATAGTGATGAGCAGCTCACTCATGAGAATTATCAGTTCAACAGCTAAATAGATAGCTTAATTTCTTGTGTGCATCACAGAAGAAGTGGAAGGGTTTAAATGAAGAGAAGGGGGGAGTCCTTGTGGGCCAGCTCAGGAGCGGATTTACCATGAAACAAACTGTGTGGTGGCATGGGGCCCCCAGTGATGAGGCCCCCAAAATGCAGGAAAAATCTTATCTGACAACCTGTCCGAGTCCTGGTTGGTGGCCCAGCAGGGCGCAGGTAGCCTGCCTGCCATGGCTGGTGGCCAGCGTGTCCCTGCAGCCCCAGGGGTGGGGCGGTCTCCATGTACTGCCCAAGCACCTACTCTACAGCTCCCGTTGGCTGGGAACTGTGGCCAATGGGAGCTGCGGGGGGGCACCTGCAGGCAGTGGTACATGGAGACCTCCTGCCCCCCGGTCTAGGAGCCGCTGCCAGAGGGGAGTGTGTGCCAGTTGCTTTGGGAGCCATGCCACCCCCTCCCAACTCCCTGCCCCAGCCCAGAGTCTGCACCCAAATTCCCTCCCAGAGCCTGACCTCTGCACTCCCTCCTGCACCCCAATCCCCTGCCCCAATCAAGGTATTTCACTTTATCTTCATTTACTTCTCATTATTTATAATATAGGAGGAGGGTGAAAGAAAAAAAGAATGAAAAATGCGGGGGGGGGAAGGGAATATAAAAGAGTGTTCTTTTTCTTGGCTAAACACTTCCTGCACAGGAGCGGTTTAAAGGCTTGTTTGAGTAGCTACAAGGAACCAAGTCAGTTCTATTGTGTGGGTCAGTCACTGAAATGAAATATGCGTATACACAACATCATATTTACATGAAATCCTGATAACTTAGTCACTTTATTGGAAGTACATTGACTTCAGTGGAGCAAGGATTTCGCCCTGTACACCTCCCCTGAAAGACTTTCATTGTGAGTAAATATGTGAATTTGCATATGGTGTTTGGCATAAAAATGGAGAGAGGAAAGCTTTCACTCAAATTATCCTCAAATGATGTGGTGTTGGCAGCTTCCAAAGCTTTATTACCATGACTCAGAATAATTAACTGTTAAGTTTCCACCACTTCAAGGCTTTAGTTAATAAAAAGAAGGAAAGATTTGGAAGGCATGATCGGGTGTTCACCCCCACCAGCCTTGAAGGGGTTAGAGGCTGAGAAGGGGGCCAATTAACTTGATAGGCTGCATCTGAGAGGAATTAGGCTAGATAAACAACCCCGGATTAGGAATTGAGCCCAGCTGAGAAAGAACTGGCTGGGTTATGATAAATCCAGGAAGCAGACTGGAGCTGTAGCCCTTTTCTAGCCTAAGAGAGGGAAAGGGGGAAAAGACTAGAAGCTTTGAGGTCCTGAGGGAAGGGCAAACCCAGAGAAGAATAGATAAAAAGCCTGACACAGGTGAAGTAGGAGCAGCCCAGTGAAACAGTAGGAAGATTTGGGACAGTGCAGAAGTTGGCTGCTGGTTGCAGGGTCCCTGGGATGTAACCTGGAATAGTAGGTGGGCCCTGGTTTCCCCTACTATCCACTGGGGAGGTGTCACAGACCAGGCAGTGGAGCAGAAGGCTGTCTAGGACAATCATCCAGTGGAACTTTGGTACCCTGGAACGGGAGGGCTATAGTTACCTGCTTGGAGGGCCAAATTATAAAGAGAGCATCATGAGTTGCAGAAAGAGAGAGAGAGGAAGCGGCAAGGTACATGTATGAGTAACAGAAATGGGGATTAGCTACACTCATGTCTGATATCCTGAGTGGCCAGGAGAAGGCACCCCTAGTGGTGAGTGTACCCCATGACAGAAGGGTATATTCCCCTCTATCACACAAAATATCTTAATTGCTTCACCAGGGTGAAATTTGCTCCTGTGCAAGTTCAGCCCAAAGCCCTCCAAACAGGGCTTAAGTGGGAGTCTTATGGTAGTTTCTAGCATTAAAAATCTTTCAAGTTTACGTGTTAAAAGATCTTTTTCCTAGGCTAACTTTCAGAATTAATAGTTTTTCTCCCACCCATATTCCTGAGCATATTTACTCCACAGTTATCTGTGGGAAAGAAAAAAGCCAATTCTTTCTTTTTGTGGTTTTTATTATTAGGCCTTTTATTTTTAGGGTCAAAAAAGGAAAGTGTGTTCTCAGGCAGCACCTGACGGCAGCAGCTTGCACTTGGCCACTGTTGACAGGATTCCAGGACCAGTTCTATCTGGCTGTAGAGAGAGCTCGTGGCTGGATTAAGGGCCTGATTATTAGCCTCAAGAGGTAGTGGGTGAGACCTTAACATAGAAACACATCTCTCTCTCTGATTCTCCTCTGTCTGTTCAGCTGAGATGACCGGGCAATGAAGTCTTTCCAGCACTTTTTGTCTTGTGCTTCATTCATCTTTAAACATACCTGTACCTGTTTCTCTATATGACTCTATCAAATTGTAACCCTTCTGCCCATCTAAGTTGGCAGCAACAAGGGCCGGGTTCTGTATCTAGGGGTTCCGTTTCAATAACACAGTGCAAAACCGGCTCGAGCCCCCACCCAGTGACCTGGGACAATTATATACCACCCCCTGGGCGCCTCTAAGAGGCAATACTTCCCCTCTCGCAAGCACAGAGTCTGAGTGTAACAGAAAATGTTTAATAACATGAGGTAAACGACATCAGCGTTAAATTGGAAAAACACCACAAACAGGCTTCATGAGCAAAAACTCACCCCAGCAAATTGGGCTGTGTCCTTTCCCTTTGGTTCTTGAAACCAGCAACCCAAGGATCACCAAAGTCCCCAAAGTGAATTCAGCTCAGCAGTCTGTAATTAGACTTCTAATGGAATCAAAGTTAGCTCTGACATTCAACAGTGGAGAGAGGAGATAGTGCAATGGGTGTTTCAACCCCTCGGGGAGGGGGCCATACCATCAGGTACAAATACCTGTCCCCATCCTCTCTCTCTTCACTGGGTTTTGTAACCCATGCTCCTTGTCAAGCAAGTGCTACTTAGGTAATGGTGATGGACTCACTCAGTCCTTCTGTCATACAACAGGTTCACTGCCCTTGATTCACAGAATCAGGGTAACAAAACTTTATTCTTCCTGCCCCAATAACAAAGAAACTGGGGATCCCACAGCAGCCAAAGTAACCACTTTGAGTTGCTGTTGTTTCATGCCAGGCGAGTGGGTGTGCCTATGCAAACAAGATCAGCCCCTGGAGTTCTTTTCCACACTCGCCATAATTCACCACCAGATGTCAGGGTAGAGCTCATCCTGACTCTGCTTACAAAATGAAATAAATTTTGTTAAAAATACATAAGACTTTAAACTTTATTTTAATGGGCATGGCAAGGCTGAAGTGAGTTCACATTTAGTGCAATGAGAGATTTGTACTATACATGGTTTTGAAATAACTTTACATTGGTTATTAAAATGCTATTGGCAAATTGTTGCTACTATCAGGCTCAAATGTAAGCAGTTCTGACTGCAGTTATCATGAAAAAAGGAAATTACCCAGCTAGATGGTTTGACAGAATTGGCTGGCAAATTTCCCTTAACAATGTAGACCAGGGGTAGGCAACCTATGGCACGCGTGCCAAAGGCGGCACACGAGCTGATTTTCAGTGGCATTCTCACTGCCTGGGGGGGGGGGGGCTCTGCATTTTAATTTTAAATGAAGCTTCTTAAACATTTTAAAAACCTTATTTACTTTTCATACAACAATAGTTTATTTATATTTTATAGAAAGAGACCTTAAAATATATTACTGGCATGCAAAACCTTAAATTAGAGTGAATAAATGAAGACTTGGCACACCACTTCTGAAAGGTTGCCAACCCCTGATGTAGAGTTGGTTAGGAATCTTCTGAAGAAACCCTTTTTGATGGCAAATGTTGGTTGGTTTGTTCTTCTAAATCAAAACTCTTCATGGAAACCTATTGTTTTCAATGCCAATGTTTCTCAGATCTAGGATGGATGTGTGTGTCCACAGAATAGCCAAGTAGGTCTCCCAGATGAGTGCCTTAACCACTGGGCTATCGAGTAGTCTTGCTCTGCCCCAATGACTATGTAATTATTGATAGGAAGAGGCACAACAGGAGAGAGTGACAGACTGACTCTATAGCTTGGACTCTGGCAGAGTGCAGACTTGAATTTGGGTCTCCTAAGTCCCGTAACCACTGGGCTATTGTCTGTCACTTTTCTGAAATTTTTTGCAAAAAATCCAGATCTTAGTTTTGTTCAGTAGTAGGGAAAAAACATGTCAAAACCTCAATTTTTCACAATATAGAATTCTTGTTTTCTGGCAAGCCCTAGAGGTGTGGTGTCTTTTGGGTTTTTTTTGTTCAAAACTCTACAGAGCACTCGACTAATTCTGCTAATTCAGTTCATGTTTGTGTTTAAGTAGGTCTTGGGAATGGGTGGCTTGCTACCAGTCAGTTGGGATCATGCAATCCCTTAGGATGTAATAATAAAACAGACCTAAATGGCTACATTTTCACAACCCATATGAATATGTACATTCAGGAAAAGGCATTAGATTGCCACAAATGGAAAATAGCCCAAAAGGGGCAGGATGCCATCAGCAGCTCCAGGGTGGGCAAGGGGAACAGTCACTATGCCACCTCTGATGGGGTGCAGTGCCCAATCCCCCTGTGTGTCCAGCCAGTTTTGTTGCCAATGTGAAGAACATGGGGGGGGGGGGGGATATACTCCAGCCGAACCCATCTGTCCTTGGGGAAAGCTATTGCCTAGCAGCCCTGATCTGCTTTTGTTCTCTCTGAATGGAAGCAGTGGCATTGTGTTCAGCTCCTGCATGTAAGGGAAAGATACCTAGTATCCTCTCCCCACTGTGCTGGGAATAATTTTGATCATAAATATCATTTGATATTAAATAATCACCTATAGTTACTGCATTCCCTGATCTGTATAGGAGCATACTAGGATCTGCCATATTAGATCAGACCATTGACATCTCGAAGCTAGCATTCTGATAGCAAAATCTGGAGGTAGCCAACTTTCTAAAAGCTTTCATCGTTATGAACTCATGTTCTGCTCTGCAGAATGTTTACACGTTTGGGTCTGATTTTTTTAACCTCACTTACTCCTGTGTACATTTGGAGTGACTCTATTTGAAGTACTCGTGTGTAAAATCGGTGTGAGATCAGATCAGACTGTGTGTGTGTGCATTCATGTAAAGACGCCAAAGGAGATGGTGTGACAGATGAGGAAATGAAGAGGTTTAGAGTCTAGAATAAAAAACAACACCATGGGTTTTGTTTCTGAAATTGATGCTGCCATTCAGTTCAGTAGCTTTTCACAGAATTTTCTGAGTGAAGGGAATGGTTAAAAAGAACCATTTAGTGGTTAATGTGAGTTGACTAAAGCTTGTGTTTTGCAACTTTCTGGCAGCTTTCTGACATTCCTTGGCAATATGCCCAGGTCATAGTTTCCTGTTCAGACTTCCTGAATTGTGCCGTTCCTAGAGGATTCAAGAACTAACTGATTCAACGTAACAAAAGTATAAGACAAGAACTTTCTCTTTTGTTGCTGCCCTTTCACAAACAGCAGTAATTAATAGCAAGATAAAAACATACTAGCAACTGTCCTGTATGTATATTTTAATATAGTGTAAAAACTGGGTATAAAAGCTTTGGGGGAGGACTGAAGTGCTGCTTGTTGAAAGTGTTTTCTTAATTTTCTTCATATACAGGTTTTCAAAAGACCAGCTATAGCTCAGCATTCTTCCTTTGGAGGATCACCTATAAGACAGAAACACTGAATTGGAGGTGCCGTTCCCAATTTACCTGTGAAGTAAGGTAGCTAAAGTCAAATGTTTATTGAACTATATGTTCTTTTCTCCGGATTTAATGTTGTCATTCGCTTTTCTATGTTGTGCAGTAAAATGACAAATTTTTATGAGAAGTTCTGACTGGCTTTAAGGGCTGAATCAAAGCCCATTGAGGTTTCAATGACGTCATAGACTTTGGATCAGGCCCTCAAAGAGTATCTCTCTGCCACTGATTTCTCATTACTCCCAGGCATTGTAACAAACGTTTAAAGTTTGTGAGTATAAATTAAGCTAATGCATGCATTGCATTTCAGGAAAGTTTGAATAAAGATAATCTATACCCTGTGTGTTTATAGTTTATGACTAGATATGAAAATTGAAAACCATAGACCACTAAGTCCTACTGAGCACTCAGTAACTGCAGTCTGTAGGAAGCTGTGGACAATGACTTCACAGTGAAGGAAAAGGTCAGCTTTTTTTTTTTTTTATTTATTTTGTGCTATGCAAAAAAAAGTCCCTGAGTCACAGGGAATTGCAACACTCACAGATGAGAGGAATGTTCATACAAATAAGCTCCAGACCTCCCATGCTTCCTTGAGCCTTATTTTAGATCTGTCACAGCTTTCCTGTACAACTGTGGCCATGCAATGCATAAGCATTTCTAAGGCTGTTGTAGAAGAACAGGTCATGGGCAATTTGGCAAAATAGCTATTGGAGGGAGTAGTCTTCTATCGGAAGACACAGGTAGCTGGGGTGAAAACCAGACCACTGAATGAGGCCTCCTCATCAGCCAGCTCATACAACTCGGCACCTACTGGAATTTTCAAAAGCACCATCGTGTCTAACTTCAGTTACAAGCCCAGACTAGCACCCAGCTACTGGACCATACGTCCTCTCTGAGGAAGTGATTAAGATGATTGAGTGGGTTTTACATTCCCATAAAATATATTTTATACTCTGTTAAGAGGCAGGTAGACCGAAACACAAGCTTGAATTAATGCTGTGTGAAAAGACTTTTAGTTCTTTAAGTCTGTCTTAGAAATTCTATGACAAGTGCTTCTGCATGTTATGAAATGTTGTTATTCCTGTTTCGATTGTATGAAATAACTCTGAAATGACAAAAGACAATTGTATAAACCAGCACACAAGTAAGGGGCCAAAGTTGACTTACAACAGTGTTACACTAGGGTGAAATTGTGTTTTCATGAGCTGAAAGTCTGACACTAGAGAGATAAGTTGGGTGGGGAATCAGTATTTATTCTGTTGGTGAGAGAGACAGAAGTTGGTCCAATAAAAGACATTACCTCACCTACCTTCTCAATCTCTCTCTCCTATCCTGGGACCAACACAGCTACAATAACACTGCATCTTACGCTAGATTCAGTTTCAGAAGTGCTTTCATTTTTCCAGCTCTGTTTTTAAACCTATGTTGGCATCCTTTTGTCTGTGAGAGACGGTGGGAATTGCAGCCTATGATGTAGATGGTTTGCAATGTCTCATGTGACTGAATAGGCCAATCCGAGGTTTGCATGATCTTTGGCAGTTATTGCAAGTGTACATATCTTGGTTGGGAACTGCTTGCTTCCTATGGGCTCTTCTCTCTTCAAGCTGTAGGAGCCAGCTCCTGTCGTGGACTTTTCTACCCTGATGAAGACAGTGGCACCACTTGTTATGATCACTTGCCAAGATTTCCCATTGGTCAGGATCAATTCCTTTCATTCGGGGATGGGGTGCAATCCAACTTGCACTGAAGTCATTTTGACTTCAACAAGAGTTTGATTGGGTCTAGGTCACAAACTGACTATTTATTTAAAGTTGCCCAGAACCTGATTTTGATTTAGTTGTTGCTGCTGCTGCTTGTAGTGGCCATTGATCATTTCAGGAAACACGGACCTTGAGATGTCAGAATTGTGTATTTTACTTCACAGATCAGGAGGACATTTAGGGCCAATGTATTTGTGAATGTTTAAGCAGTGCATATACTTGATCTGTGGGAGTCTGGAAGAAGGAGCATAAACCTCTCTGCACAGCTTTTGTTTTCCAACTTGCTTCTGCCCTACACCAACTATTTGGACTGAGCTGGGGTGGCAATAAAAGTCAAGCTTTACTTCACAAAGGGTTCATGAGTGTAGTAAATTCAGGTGGTCCTTAGGGTCTGAGATGATGCCTTCTCTCAAGTTCAGAATCATTTTTTCAAAAAAGAAAGGAAATATAAACAATAAGGTTGAAGTCACCTTGGGACAAGGGCCCAAATAATCAAAGGTGATTAGGCACCTAATTCCCATTGATTTCACTGGGTGGTAGGTGTCTAAATACCTTTTGAGGATCTGGGCCAGGATGACTAAGGCTGTTGTAACAAACAGGGCTAATTGAAGGTTCTGAAAAAACTTAGATAATTTGCTCACTTTCTACAGAATCTTTTTTTATATTCTTACAACCTGCTGTGGTGATGGTCACTCTCATACTTGCTCTGGGTTATTCACCTAAACTAAGTGTGAGTTGTTGGCTTCTTTGGAAATGGACCAACAGATACACTTTTAGGCATGCAGCAGGACAAAGAAGCAGATAGGGGAGGCCACGTAGCTATATCAGGAAGCAAAGGTGGAGATCCAATATGATACTGGATTATGGACCAGATACTGCTGGCCCTACTTATCAATAGCACTGTTCACAGGAGCAAGGCAAACAAGATTTGGTCCTAAATCTCCAGTTCCTTCCTAGGCTGGTAAAAGGCTGAGCATTGTAAACTCACTGAGACTGGTTGTCTTTTCATTTACACTGTTGGAAATTGGGAGTAATTCTACTGAAGTCAGTCAATTAACCTAGTGTATAAAAGTGGTGGGGGAGATCAAAACTACTCTATCTGACAGTGCAGGGGTGAAATGTAAGGTCTATTACTTATCAACATGTCCTTGATAACATAGTGTTAATTAAGAGGAGGAGGCTGAATCTGTTTCCCAGGGTAGTTATTCCGGCAATAATCTGGAGATTGGGAAATAAAATGGAAAAATTCCAAAGATGAATAAGCAGTGAACTTCAAGCACGTGCTGGAAAACAGGAAAGTCCCAATCTGAAGACTAAATTTAAGAGCTTTTATTTCCCATCTCTATCAGCCCCTCAGCTAAGAAGGGATGAAAAGTTCGGAAAACTTGCTCAAATGTTAGCAAGATGAGGGAGAGGAGTTGAATTTAAACAGTATCAGCCCTCCTTTCCCTCTGGTCCTGCTGAAACTTCTCTGGACAAATGCTACACATTTGGGCTCTTGTTTAATGGGCATCATTGAGCAATGAAGTGCCATGGCTGGGGGACATCCACGCTACGTTGAATTATGCCCCATCAAATATCTACAGGACTTAATGTTAAACCTTTGGGGAAGTAAGGACAGAAGTGGAAGGGGCCAGATGAGGTGGAGCTATGCTGCTAGAGGAGAAGGAGAAGGTGAAGTTTGGCCACCTGCATGGACATTCTATGCTTCCATGGTGCTCTGAGATATCTGGCCTCCTGTCCACAAAATGGGAAGGTAAATCCAGCTCCCCTGCCTGCATGAGACCTCCAAAACTTTGCACATGGACACTCATGTGATTTCCTTCCCCCCCTTCCCCAAATAGCTTTGGCCCTTCTTTCAATTTTTCTGTGTGGGGAGAAGGTAATGGGGCACTATCTGGTCTGTTCTGGTTTTGGGTACAGATGCATGGTCAGTGGCTAGGCAGATTCATTGGTCGAAACTACCTGTGTTGGGATGTTCAGTGGCCTCAGCCCCTGCCCATGGGTGTAATGCCTGCTGTGAGGCATCAGCATGAGCACTCCAAGGCAGCTAAGGCAAGAGTCAATCAATCCTGGTGGAAATCCCCATTAGTTGAACTTTGCATGGATTGAGAGGATTTGGTCCAAAGAATGGTAAGGTGGTGAAGAATACTAAAAAATAAGCAAATAAATGTAGAGTTAAAACTGACCTCTATTAGCAAGGTGCAATATGTCTAATTAAACAAGTATCTTATCTAGGAAGAAACCCAGATATTGGAGGTGAGACTTAAATTGAGTCTTTAATTAGCTTGGATTGTAATAATCTCTCAACTTGTTCTATTGTTAGATCACTTCCTTTATATTTTATTAAGTAACTCAAAAAAAAAAATCCAGTTTTGTGTAAATGTACTGTAGTCACACAAGCGTTTACACAATTCATTTAAAAAGTTTGGCAACTATCTAATGTCATTTTTATTATGATATTGCATCTTTCTAGAAAGGTTTCTTGTACTGTTACTTAGTTACTTTAATACATTTAATCTCATGATTAAAAAGCCACTACATATAGTGTTGAAAGGTGATGGGTCCCTGTGGCATTCTAATGGGTGTTTATAAAACAGTAAGGCCTGATTCTGCTCCCATTTACACCACTGCAATCCCACTGATGTCTATGGAGTTGCTTGCTCCTGATTTACTGTAAGTGAGAGGTGAATCAGGCTGTATATGTTTTGAAATGTCCTTTGCACATCCTGTATTATGAATTCTTGCAACTTAGCCAGCCAGTCAGAAGAAAGCAGTACTTTTCCAGAGCCTGTTACCTTTGTAGATTCATAGATTCTAGGACTGGAAGGGACCTCGAGAGGTCATCGAGTCCAGTCCCCTGCCCGCATGGCAGGACCAAATTTGACCTGCTCCGTTCCCGACCTGGGCCGGTTCACCCCTCCTTAGGCAACCTGGTGACCCGAAGCTTCCCAGGGATCACCATATTGATGCCGAACTCAGTGCGGACACCCGATCGGCATAGCCCACTGCAGCCCAGAACTCCTGAGCTCAAGCGATCCGCCAGCCTCAGCCTCCCAGCAGCGGGGATCACAGGCACAAGCCACGGCGCCCGGCGGATCGCTTGAGCTCAGGAGTTCTGGGCTGCAGTGGGCTATGCCGATCGGGTGTCCGCACTGAGTTCGGCATCAATATGGTGATCCCTGGGAAGCTTCGGGTCACCAGGTTGCCTAAGGAGGGGTGAACCGGCCCAGGTCGGGAACGGAGCAGGTCAAATTTGTTACCTTTGTGTTGTACCTGTTCAATATTAAGTCCAGAGTTACTGGCATTTAAGGCCTGATCCAAAGCCCACTGTAGTAAAATGGTGTCTGTCCGTCGGCTTCAGTGGTTTTTAGTTCTATCCTGAGGAAAACTATATTTTTTGGCCCAGTCTTTAAAACTCTCATTCAAATTATTGAAGTCAATGAGACCACTCACATTAGTTAGGGTTTGAGATTAAGACCGGGACTTCTGGGAACTGGGTGCATAACTTCTGTAGGCTCTCTTAAAATGTGAGAGGCCAAACTTCTTGGTTAGAGACAAGATTGGAAGCAAGGAGATCTGGTTTTCATTTCTGACTCCTCCACAGACTTTCTTGAGTAAGTCACTTATCTTCATTTTACAGACATACAGGAAGCTTAATACCCTGTTTCCCCGAAAATAAGACATCCTCCGAAAATAAGGCCTACTTACAGTTTTGCCTCTCGTTGTAATATAAGGCATCCCCCCGATAATAAGACCTCCCCGATAATAAGGCATCCACCGATAATAAGGCATTTTTCATTTCTGAAAAATAAGACATCCCCTGAAAATAAGACCTAGCGCATCTTTGGGAGCAAAAATTAATATAAGACACTGTCTTATTTTCGGGGAAACAGGGTAATACTCGCCTCTCTGAGGTGCGGTAAGGTTTAACTCAGGGGTAGGCAACCTATGGCAGGCGTGCTGAAGGCGGCACACAAGCTGATTTTTGGTGGCACTCTCACTGCCCGGGTCCTGGCCACCAGTCCGGGGGGCTCTGCATTTTAATTTAATTTTAAATGAAGCTTCTTAAACATTTTAAAAACCTTATTTACTTTACATACAACAATAGTTTAGTTATATATTATAAACTTATGGAAAAAGACCTTCTAAAAACATTAAAATGTATTACTGGCACGCGAAACCTTAAATTAGAGTGAATAAATGAAGATTCAGCACACCACTTCTGAAAGGTTGCCGACCCCTGAACTTTTAAATCATCTTGAGATCCTCCAGTAGAAGGCACCAAGGAAGTGCAAAATACTGGTTGCTACAGACGGTGGATACATTTCACCTTTAAAGTACAACTTTTGATTTAGGAGTTCAATTCTACAAGCTCTCAATGCATTTGTGAAACTCCTAATAACTTCAATAGTACTTCCATACACTTAGGGACACAGGATACAGCTTATAGAAAGTAATATTCAATGTACCAGCATCTTTGCTCTTCTAGAGTGAAATTCACCCCTGTGCAGAGTATATTTATTTGTATTACCGTCTAGGAGCCCTAGTGATAGACCAGGACCCCATTGTGCTAGGGGTGACAAAAGACTGTCCTTGCTCCAAATTGCTTATGCTCTTGGGGGAAATCCTACCAAGGCCCAATAGAATTAAAAAAATGCAGTAATAAAATGTGTAATACAATATAAGTAGTCTTAGGATTAGGTTTTAATGAGGAAGGCCCCAATCCTGGAAAGACTTTATACACCATGAACAGTCCCACTGAAGTCAGTATAATCCTAGCCCCATTGAAGTCCATGGCAAAACTCCCATTGCGTGAAATTCTTGCCCCACTGAAGTCATTGTGCCTACTCACAATATATAAAGTTAAGCACATTTGTAAGTCTGTAGAATTTGGGCTTATATAATGGCATTCATCTATTTTTTGCTCCACTTACTTCTCCAAAACTAATCTACAGATACAGAAAGTTGTTATATATTGCACTTGTAATTTCTGGCAATCCATATACAATATTATGACATTTTATTTCTGTACCTGTTATAAACTGACTTGTATATTTATAAATTTAAAGCAAATAATTAGTGTCTCAGCTTTATTAAATTTCCTGCTACTGCAATAACTTTTTTGATTAAAAGCAAAACAAATAGTCTGTCATTTTTTATAAACAATAAAAAATAAATCTTTCCAAGTCTAAGAATAAATAAATACAAATAGAATCTGATATCTAAATATTTCAGGGCTGCAGTTTAAAGCAGAATGTGTTACAATAGGGCCAGATGGAGCAAACATTATTCTAATCCAGTCACATTAGCATGGTCGTTAGATAAATAATGTTATTCCTGGCTAGGAAATCCTGTGCATTAAGTCTTTTAATGAGTTAAGGAAAACATGGCAAAACCTCTCAATTTATTATGTGTCATTCCTTCCAAACAGTCTTTCAATTAAGATGACTCATTGTTCTATCACTTTCATTTATCTTACTTAGGTCAGATGGTAAAACAAGTCAGCATAATTACTTATCTCAGATAGCTAGAGCAGGCTCTGCTTTCCTCCTTGTTTCTAGGACTGGGGAAATTAAGGTCAATTAAAGTACAATGGCTTGTACCAATCCACTTATTTATTATTTTAATAAGACATCTACATGTTAGAAATTCTTGTTTTCATTTTGTGTGTACCAGCTTTGTTCCTGATCTGCCTGTATGGAGTTCAAATCTATTGGAATGGCAGGGTTTTGTGGAGAGTGAGATGGTTATGGTGTCTGTCGGGGACAGGGACCAGAACAGCAAGGTTCCCCTCTCCTTCCCAGAGAGTGAGAGAGAGGGGTCTGTCACAGCTCATCATAACAAGGAGGTCAAACCACCAGGAAATGGACTTACACCACCATTGTAACAATACTTGCTAAATATATCGGGGTATTGTTTGGAATTGAAGCAGTTATGCACTATTTTTTCTCTGTTAGTCACTTTAAAGGTGATCTGCAAATGGAAAATAAATTATCCCTGTGCCCTTTTTTGCTTGTATATGATGTATAAAAATAGCTCTGGAATGGAAAGCCAGGGCCTCTTTTTTTTTTTTCTCTCCTTGACATTTACAAGATGACTCATCCCCTCTTTCCCAGTTCTTCACTGGACTACAATGACCTGCCCCTACCCTGGCTTCTTTGCCATATTGTAAGGATCAGATAAGTATTTAGGAGTTGGTTTTAAACCTTTCCTAGCTGTTACTTTCTTTACTGGCCCAGCATTCACAGTAATTAGAGTTGGTTATGACGCCAACGGTTTGGTCTCACTTTTTCTGCATTACCAACCTCCCACCTCCAAAAATCTTCAACATTTATTAAACATCAAAAAGGAGGGAAAACCACTTTGCTAAATTAAGGTTTACTGAACTTAAAATTAATCTCCCTTATACCTTTCTCTCTCTTTTTATATGGATTTTTTTTTTAAGGGAAAAGCCCTTGCTTGAAAGATTTTCTGATGGTTTGCAAATGCTCTTGTTCAGAGAGTAAATTTAAGGTGGTAGCTCATAGGTTTTGGGGTTAAAGTCTAGCTCTTCTTAA
The DNA here is from genome assembly GCF_027887155.1 of Malaclemys terrapin pileata. NCBI lineage: Eukaryota > Metazoa > Chordata > Testudines > Emydidae > Malaclemys > Malaclemys terrapin. The sequence continues at coordinate 237,021,097 of NC_071505.1, forward strand.
GACAAAAGGAGACAAACATAAGGGGGAGGAAAAAGAATAGCAAAACAAAAGGAGTCGCATTCAACACTAAATTAGTCAAGATTTACATGGTGTAACTCCACATCTCTACTGGTTACATCAGCATAAAATTGGCATAACACAATTGCCAGTTCACATCTGTCTCTAATTCTGGTCATTCACTTGCTGGAAGATATCAGCGTACAGACATGAAAACTTTTACTGGAATTGTGCTGTAAGGCAGTGGGTGAGATTCTGTGTAGAGGCCCTGGGAAAGGGGAAGCTATGGAGGCTTTGAGCTATCTCTGCATTCTCCAGATCCTGGTCTGGGGATGGGAGAGGTCATTCACAAATGTTTAAGGTCACATTGGCTACTTTTTAGTAGCCTGACGCTCACCACCAGTTTGATGTGTAAGCGGGGGAATGGTCCCGGTATTGTGGAGAATATTCCTGGCTTATACACTATGTTGGCAGAATTGGCTAGCGAAAGGATCTCAGTCCTCATTCCCACTCCCTTTACCCAGAGGCCTACCTGACCTCAAGGACTTCACTTCCACTCTCCTGTGTGGCAGAGTCCTTGTAACCTCAACAAGGCTGGGCCCAGGATTCATGGAGGGCTCGACCCCCCCCCCCCCACACACACACCTTGTCATGGTCACTTAGGACAGGAGCTACTCTGGAGTAATCTCTCTGCTCTGGATGTTTCCCTGACCCACTGATCATTACATATAGTTCAAACAAATACAATTTATTAGATAGCAACTAATAAGAAAAGAAATGGGCCTGGAAGGTCAATTGGAAAAGCCTAAAACTGTCATTGAAGGATGGATAAGATTGCTATGGGACTTGTTGGGCTGGGAGCTGTTATACTAGTGCAGTTGCAAGATCGGTGTTTCCATCCATGATTTCATTCCATCAGTGTGCAGTAACTCCATGCGGGTGGAGGTTTTCCCTCCCCTTGCTCCAAGGTGGTGCACTCACAGGGGTACTGGTAATGCCTGCTAGGTTAGAACTGTCATGGATGGATCCCTGGGTTGAGATTTTCAAAGCCCTGTTGGTCTTGGATGCCTGTTGCTCAATTCCCAACAGGGAATTGGTGTCCAAAACCTGTAGGTGGCTTTGAACATCTTAGCCAAAGTGTTTTATGGCCAGCCAGGCACCTGAAGCATTGCTGACAGACTATTAAATAATTGCATGTGGGACTTTAGACTATTCTGTGTTAAACCATTTTTTGACCTCTGATCTTTTTGTTCTCCGCACTCTGTCTTTGTGAGGTAGAGATGCAATTAGTCTTTCATCCTTCCTATTAATTGGTCAGGCTGTTAAAGACTAACACAAAAAATTGTTGATAATTTTCTTTTGGATGTTCCAGAGTGAGATCAGGTAATAAGGTCTCCAAAAGCTGGGACAGAAAGGACCCACCAGACAACTGTACCACTCTGTCCTCATATTCGGTTTGCGGTATTGCCAACCTCAAGTGTGAAAAAGCCATGAGTCAGACTCCAGAAATCATGAATTTTTTTTTAAAAACGTTTTTTATTTTGGGTTTTGAGTCTTTAGGGTGTACTTCTGTCACACTTTCAAGCTTTCCTCCTCACCCATGAGAGTTAGAAACTTTATTTAAGGAAAAAAAGGTGAGATTTACACATAATCACAGGATTCCAGGAGCTAGGGCTGTAAGAAAACATCAAATATTCTGAGACTAATGATAAAATCACAAGGATTGGCAACACTCTTACCGGGTGATTAAGATTTTTGGACATAAGGGTTAATATATGTTCAGAAAGGAAAAAGCTAATTAAAAAGAAAGTGGTCATCTCCTCCTCCCCCCCCCCGCATTGTTTCCCAGTGCACTCTGTGTTTTCTTTATATCTGTACCTGCAGAGACATCTGGTAGAGAAGGGAGGAAGAAAACCTTTACAGGGATAAAGTCATGTATTTTCTGTATTAGAAATTATATCCAAAATACTAACAGTGCTATACAATGCTGTACACACCTGTACTTTTCATATAGTATTTGTGCTCACTATGGATTCTATAGGACATACATTTTCCTCATCCCTAAACCATTTAAAGGTTTTTGATCAATCATTGTGTAGTTGGTAACAAAGCTTTTACAACTGGGCAGTGATTTCTTTCACTATATGTTTGTAATACACCCAGCACAATGGAGAGAAAATCCTCCGTGTGTACTATCATAATATAAATATCACTTATAATACATTTTAATTGTCAGAATGTTGTTTCACCAATACTAAAACCCAACAAATATTGGAATGCAGAAGTGCAACTGGGAGTGGAAATATGTCCTCATGAATAGCTTTCCAGTTTGACAGAAATCATCCCATCACCTGTTAGATCTGTACTGGCACTGATAGGGTACAAATTTCTAAAGAAGAAAAAGGCATAATACTTGGCACCAATCATTTCTTTCTAGATAATAAATATCCATTGCCGTGTCGAGTCCTTCAGCAGGAGGAGACTGTTTGCTATGTCAAAAGAATACAATATTGCCTACATCAGTAATTTCATATTTACTTAAATTGCAAAGTAAATGACTAGTATGCATGAATATTTTTTCCCATTCCTTTTCTTTCCTCTTGCTTCCTTCAATTTTGAAGCATTTTTTTTAAAGTAACAATGCATTTTGAAAATGAGAATTTGAAATGTTAAGGACCTGCTTTTCAACACTGAACGCACAAAACTGATGTGCCTAATTTGTGTGTGCTGATGCTATGATCGTCACTTAACTGGACATACAAATGGCCTGTTACCCATGTACCTGGCTATTTATGTGTGCAGTGATCTGACTTGCACACACAGTCATGGTATTTATGCATGTGATTCATGCCCACATTTGTATCCATTTGTTTTATGTCTGCAGTGAGAGTAATCAGGTCCTGAAAGTTTAGGCAGCAAATTCTCAGCTCATATAAATAGGCATGGCCCCAACTGAAGATCCTCAACTGAGGATCTGCTCCAGGACTTTTTAGAGTGCTGTATTTGACACCATGACAGTGAAGATTTTTTCCTAACATAACACAGTTATGAGAATGAACTAAGTTTAATCACTATTTAAATTCTGAGGATTATTTTTATTTCAGTTTTTTTTCTCCTATTTTTTATCATCTTTTATACATTTTTCTTTATGCACAGCTATTAATCTTTTTGAAGTTTTGAGTACTGTCAAACTCATTGCATAATGTTGATAGTGTTACTGTAATTAGGGCAGCATCCCTGTAAATTGAACTGCTGGATTTTGTACTGTGAAGAAATGTTCTGATTAGATTAGCTAAGACTGTATTCTAGTAAGGTTTGTTGCAATTCTATTTTGACTTTCAAGAAAATCATAGACTAAAATGGCCACCATAGTTTGAATTTTCATGATGTGATACTTATGTGATCTCAGATGGGATATAAAGGAAGAGCTTTTGAAGCATTTTGTGCCTTTTCCCCCTCTCCCTAACAAAGGGCCAGAATCTGCAGCTCTTCTTCACTTTATGTAGTGCCTTACTCCACAGCCAGCTCCAAAAAAAGAAGAACAGGAGTACTTGTGGCACCTTAGAGACTAACAAATGTATTAGAGCATAAGCTTTCGTGGACTACAGCCCACTTCTTCGGATGCATATAGAATGGAACATATAATGAGGAGATATATACACACACATACAGAGAGCATAAACAGGTGGGAGTTGTCTTACCAACTCTGAGAGGCCAATTAGGCCAATTAGGCCTCTCAGAGTTGGTAAGACAACTCCCACCTGTTTATGCTCTCTGTATGTGTGTGTATATATCTCCTCATTATATGTTCCATTCTATATGCATCCGAAGAAGTGGGCTGTAGTCCACGAAAGCTTATGCTCTAATAAATTTGTTAGTCTCTAAGGTGCCACAAGTACTCCTGTTCTTCTTTTTGCGGATACAGACTAACACGGCTGTTACTCTGAAACTAGCCAGCTCCAGTAAAATCAAAATAAGAAAAACCTCAGTTGAGCTACTCACAATATTGTCCCACTACAGGTGAATAAGAGTGGCAGCATCTGGCCCAGAAACATAGGTGCCAGCTTCCTCCAGGTCCAGAGGGTGCTCAACCCCTGACTCTGCCCCAGCCCCCCCCACCTGACCCCTTCCCCTAAACCCCTGCCCCACCTCTTCCCACTCTATCTCTTCCCCCATGTCCTCACCCTGCCTCTTCCCACCTCCCCACAGCATGCCCCATCCCCACTCCTCCCCCTCCCGCCCAGAGCCTCCTGCACACCATGAAACAGCTGATCACAGTGGGCGGCAGGCGCTGGGAGGGAGGGGGAGGTGCTGATCGGCAGGGCAGCAGGTGGGTGGCAGGGACTGGGGGGAAGTGGGGAGCTGGCTGCCAGTGGGTACTGAGATTTATATTTTTAAAAGCAGTTCATTACTTCTATTAAAGGCTTTGTAAAAATACTTTTTTTTTCCTGCATGAAAGCTAGCTTTCCAAGTATTTATCTGGAATTCTGTACCAGAAAAATATAAAGTTATCTTCAATTAAAAAAAAAAAGTACCAAAACAAAGCACAAACGTACTCTCATATTTTCCATCAGTAACTACAACAGATACCAATACTTTGTACACTTCATAGACTGGCTTTTGTATCTTAAAAAAAAAAAAAAAAAAACTCTCCCCCAAAAAACAGCTCCCTGTTCAATTAAATCAGGTTATTTCCTGACACCTTCTATCAACAATTAGGTCACCTAACCACAATCACTTGCTTCTGTTCACATATTTTCTAAGAAAAATAAAGTGTTTGTGTATTTCATTGTGCTGTTTTGCCATCAAACCTTCCATAACATCATTTCAAAAACGGAATTTACTTGGCCCACCTTACATCTCTCTCCCTCTGTTTGCTTTAGTGTAACCTTTCCTTGGGTGTGTGTGGTTTTTTGGTTTGTGTGTGTGTGTGTTTTAGTCTCTTACCTTCAATTTTTTTTTTTTACTCTAAGATCAACCTCTTCAGAACACTTTTTGGATTCTGTCTTTTTAGCTTTTTATTTCTCTCACTTTTTCGCTTCAGTTTTCTTTTGCCTGTTTGGTAAAATTATATGCATATTTCATTGACTTAACCCGTTCCTTTATCAAACATATTTCTCCTCCTCACGTGCCTTCTTCTCATCAGTTTCTGTCTCCCGTACCTCCGTCTCCCTTCTTTCACTGTCCAATCCAGCCGCACTTGTTTTTTGGTCACAATGGAACCTTGCTATTGTTGAATTCAGGATATTATAAAAATGTTCATTGACAGTTCATTTCCTAAATCTATGTAGGGAAATATTGTAGAACAATGGAATATGTCTAGACTTTGCTTTTGTTATATATAACTATTTGTACAACTTGGACTTCAGACTCATGGAAGCAGATGATGATGTGTGGAGTTGTTTTGATTCCTATGACACATGATGTTGCCGGACAAAGGAACACACAGATACATATTATAGGTGGGACTGGTAGCATCATCTTTTATTAAAATTGCCTTATTAAGAGGGTGGGAGGAAAAATCCTGTTTTCTGTTCCTTCTTATGTTGCCAAATTTTAATTGTTCAGGCTGCAATTCTCCATGCTCGTTGTTTGTCTCAGGCTGAATTTTTTGGATACTTTCAGCCAAAATGGTTCAGATGTTCTAAGAATGAGGCTAAGGAAAAATGTTTTTACCGATGTTAAAAATATTCTGGTGATTTTTTTTTCCACCCGCCCACCCCGCTTTTTTAGCACATTCTTGCATTGGAGCAGGAACTTGAAATTTGGCAGGGAGGTGGTCTTATTGTCAGGGATGTGCATTTTGCCATTACCATGAAAATCCATTCCAACTTAGCCAAGTTAAAAGCCTTAAAAAAAAATTGCAAGTCACACATGCTCAGCAGAGACTTCAATTTTAGCAGCTAAAACATGTGAAGATTCCATTCTCACTGAGCATGCCTGAGTCTCTCTCGGCTCCTAGTGCTGACCAGACTGTACATGTTGCATGCCCACAGAAGTACTGAGCATGCTCCAGCCCAGGGCTAGGGTGAAGCTGGACTTTCACTGTAATGGCTGCTCCAGGAAAGAGTGGGGTTGGGTACTGGAACCTGAGAGCAGAAAGCCTATCTCTCCTGTGTGCTTAATGACACCCCCTCCGGCACCCAGGCAGTATGGTGGAGGAAGCCATCTGATTAAAATGAATAGGGGGGGAAAAGCAGATGAGAGAGAGGGGATTAGACTGGGACAAGGAATCTGCTGAGACTGGAACTGTATGGGGGAGAGAAACTGCAACTGGGAGTTTGGTGGGGGAGAGTGATAAGTAGGCAAGGAGACTGGGAGCTGAGGGGAGAAGAGGCTGGGACTGTTTCCACAGGTAAAGTGAGACTAGGAGCCAGTGAGGGAAATGGAGGTGAACTGTGAGCCAGTTGGTGGAACATTGGATTTGGAGGATTGGGAGAAACTAGATTAGTTGGACTAGGAGATGGGGATTAGGAACCAACATTGGTGGGGGGTCTACTGAGCGGCCAAGGAGCTCCAATGCAGGGGTGAGAACTGGGATTATATGGGCAAACGGACTGGAACAAGGAGTCAAGGAAGGGTGACACTGTGACAAAGAGTCATGCAGGGGGTGGGGGAAAAGACTGAGATTGGATGAGGAGCTGGGGAGGGAGAATAAGAGCCAGTGGGGAGGTGAAGCATGGAGACAGATTGGATGAGGAGCTGGGAGGAGGGAACTGGAAGTGGCTGGGCAAGGAAATTGGGGACAAGGAGTGGGGATGGAAATGGAGGAATTGGGACTGGTTGGGCAGGGAGACTGGGACTGTGATGAGAAGCCTGAGACTGGATAGGCAAGGAGAATGCGACTGGGACAAGTTGGTAGGAGTGGATGTTGGAGAAGGGGTCAGATTTGGGGAGAATGTGCAGAAGTCTCTGCTCACTAGAGAACGCTCTTTTCCAGAGCCTGGAATGGAACCCAGGATCCTTGGGTCTCACCATTCCTCTGCTGTCAGCAAATAGCTATGAGGTGTACTGGCAAAGTGTATGTCGTCCCTCTATAGTGCTGGTCCACATAGACAATGGCAATGTACTACTGCTCTCTTTAGCTCTAATGGCAGAAGCCTGTGTAGTGGATCTAAAGGGTACAATTTTGCTCATGACCCAGGTAGGTGTCAATATGATGCCACATGATGGAATTTTTATTTGTTGGGTGTTTTTTCTCAGTTTGCAATTTGAGAGAGAGATGCTATAAGGTCACAATCAGGAAAACTTAAGCAATTAAGTATGCAAGTTTGTATATTGACAATTAATTTTCTACATTTACATAAGCAATGATTGTGAAATTTGAATGACTTACTGTGCATTTGTCCTTATTGAATTTCATCCTATTTACTTCAGACCATTTCTCCAGTTTGTCCAGATCACTTTGAATTTTAATCCTATCCTCCAAAGCACTTGCAACCCCTCCCAGCTTGGTATCGTTCACAAACTTTATAAGTATACTCTCTATGCCATTAGCTAAATCATTGATGAAGATATTGAACAGAACCGGACTCAGAACTGATCCTTGTGGGACCCCACTCATTATGCCCTTCCAGCATGACTGTGAACAACTGATAACTACTCTCTGGGAATGGCTTTCCAACCAGTTTTGCACCCACCTTATAGTAGCTCCATTTAGGTTGCATTATAGGTGATTTTTTTGAATGTATCTAGAAACCACAATACAACTTTATCTCATATTAAAAAACAATCCATTTCTCAGAGGAGGAAAATTAAGTTTTATTTAAAGATCATATTATGGCTTTGGACAATTTGTTTCAAAAGCTATATTCTGGCACAAGTCTTGATTATATTGCAGCAATGCACCATCTCCTCCTCAATGACATTTATATGTGTGTGTCTCTATTTCCATTATCCCTCCCCTGAACACCTCTTTTGTCCCCTGTATCTCTCTTCCTCTTTTTCTGGCAAAAAATAATCCTTTTTAGAATGCTGAATAAGGGCCCTAAAATCAGTTAATCATTTACCCTGGTTCAGTTAAAGAAAACTATTTGTATTGAGAAACATCAGCATGACTAAAACTGCATTGTAATGCACACGTAGAAGGGGACAGAGAGAAACTGCAATCTAAGCTAAACTGCCTGGGTGCTCTGTTAGTGCACAGTAAGGGTATGTCTATGCTGCAATTAGACATCCATATCTGGCCCATGCCAGCTGACTCGGGCTAAGGGACTATTTAATTGCAGCATAAAAATTTAGGTTTGGGCTGCAGCCCAATCTCTGTGACCCTCCCACCCCACAGGGTTCTAGAGCCCAGGGTCCAGCCAGGAGCGGCGCCAGGGTTTTTGCCGCCCTAGGCAGGGCAGGGGGTCCTTCCGTGCTCCCGGTCTTCGGGGCACTTGGGCAGTGCGTCCCTGAGCAAGTGAAGGACCCGCCGCAGAATTTCCGCCGAAGACCCGGAGCGCGGAAGGACCCCCCCCGCTGCAGAATTGCCACGGAGGGCGGCAAAATACCGCCCCCCAAATCCTGCTGCCCTAGGCGACCGCCTAGGTCGCCTAAATGGAAGCGCCAGCCCTGGGTCCAGCCCAAGCCCAAATGTCCACACAGCAATTAAACAGCCCTTAGAGCCCTGGGAGACTGACTCAGTTGGCATGGGCCAGATGCGGGTTTTTAATTGCAGTGGAGACATACCCTACGTGTCCACACTGGGAGTTAGTACTATTTAAAGTACTGGGTGGATGAGCAAGTGTAGAACCACTAAAAACGAAAAGCCTCCCTTTAAGGGGAAGGGATCACTGGACCAAGGCGTCAATTGATTATGGGGGACAACAAATGAAAAAAAAACAGGAATGGGGGTGAATTCAGAGGTAAAGAATTAGGGATCCAGAGGGGGACACTGAACAGAGAATCCCTGGCAGTGCCCACTGCTCCTCAAGTGTCCAGGGAGTCAGTGAACACTACTCAGAGGAACTCTGCCTGGAGGTATAATCAAGTAAGGGACCAGAAATAGGCCCCTCAGTTGCAGAGTACCCCCCTGTTCAGCTTCCTCCTCCTGGTGTGATGGATGGCTGTACTGGCCAGCACCAGGAGAAGGCGGACAAGGAAGTCCCATGACTTTGTGGGGCCATGAATGGTGTGTGCTTGGATCAAGAGGTGCAGGGGGAAGTGCAGCCAGAACCTCGGGAAGAGGTTCTGGAAAAGCCAGAAAAGGGGCTGCAACCTGATCCACTCTACAAAGATGTGCGCCAGGGTCTCCCTCCAACTGCAAAAGGCAAAGGTGCCAGGGGAGTTTGTGAACTATGCCAGGTACATGCTCATGGCTCTATGAAGGAGCCGCCAACTAATATCCCCAGCAGGCCATGGAACCAGACTGGAGTACAGAGTTGCCCAATGGGGTTCCTCGCCCCCCTCAGGGGGCAGCACGTTCCACTACTTGGTGTTGGGGCAGGACATGAGTGGATGGTGTGAAGCACAAGCATGTACAGATGCTCTCTGGGCACAGTTTGGAGGTGGACCAGCTGGATCCCATGCAATTGGCTCAGGTGATGTTGGGGGTGGCTAGGGAGGCTCCCAGGCAGGGGCCTGATGATGAGGTCTGGAGGGCCAGGAATGAGAGGTGGGTGGGGTGCACCTGCCCGCAGGACCCACTCGAGGAAAGCAAGAGCAGCAAGAGTCAAGACTGCCCTCACCTCCTGGAGCACATGACATGGGATGCGCAGGGTGGGCAGCTCCATGTCCACCCTAGCCCAGGTGATCTCCAATTATGGTGGTACCAACTGGGACCAACCTCTGCCACACCAAGGGGGACTCCATCACCTGCACACAGAGAAGGGGGTTGTGTAGCAGGGGTTCTACTAAGAGGTCCTTCCCTTTGGCGGCCATTATGGACCTGGTCACTGAAACTAGCTTCCAGGTCCTGAGGAGGTCCTGGTAAAAGACCAGCAGCTCAGAGAGGTCTTGGGGGAGACCTCTCAGGTGAAGAAAAGAGTTGCCAGTTGTATCAGAGCCCTGGGAAGTGGCAGAGGAAGGTGTTGCACCAGCATGTTCCATGCTAGACCACCAGCACTGAGAGTCTCTGCAGGGCCTGAAGGCAGAAGGCATGGACCTAGCTGTGGATATAGACCAAGCCCTGTCCACCCTCCCTCCCGGGGAAGCTCAGGACACCTGCAGAGACCCTGTGCAGCCCTGCCCAAAAAGACTCCAGCATCATCTTCTGGAGGCTGGCCAGAGTTCCCTGGTGTAGAGTCAGGGTGTTGAACTGATGCCAGGTCATGGACAGGACAAGCTGGTTGAGCAACAGTGCACTACCCCAAACGGAAGGCACTCCAGCAGCCCCATTCACCTCTGCCATCAATCAGCCACCCAATTCTCTATCAGGGAAGGAGGGGTGTCAGAAAGGTACATGCCCAGATAGAGCAGTGGGCCCACACCTAAGTGGCTGCCACACCTCCTCAACTACCAGGCCAGAGCTCTGTTCAGGGGTGCTGAAACAATTTGTATATTGGGGTGCTGAGAGCCATTGAATCAAACTATACCCTCTATATAATGGGAACCACTTCAAGCCAGAGGGTGCTGTAGCACCCCTAATTCCAGCACCTATGGTTCTGTTGTTTCCAAGCTTCACAGCATACAAAATAGAATTAGATCTTGAATGTCTGTTAACAGCCAGAGAAATTGTGGAATTCCAATTTCAACATAGTGAGTTGCCTGGTGGATAATAAAGGTCTCAGCACTCCCCGCTGATGATCTTGGCATCAAACCATTGATTCCACTTCAGTGAAGTCTTACAGAGACGAAATTTCAAGCCCTGGAACCATTCATGGATCTGACTCAGGAGATTCTCTTTGTCTCTAAACCAACAATATTTGGTTACCATCAGTGATTCAAGCACTGACCGCTTACCTATACAGCACAGTGATAGAGCCAAGAAAGCAAATATTTTGGATCAGTTCAATCATGTTGTAATAAGCAAGGCTATAGAGTTCCTAGGTGCTGGACCTCGTGTTCCAGATCTAGCCATTTAGTTCAGACAAAACCCTGACAGCTGAAAATACCGGAGTCAGGAGATAAGCAGAACAGTCCTACAAAAGTCTGAACTGGAGAGCTGAAAATAAGTGGATGTGATGTTATCTGATTAGAGTATAACCATGCAAATCATCGTTGCAATTATATAACCGTGGTAGCCACGAATCTTATAGTGTGTGACACATGGGCAGAAAGGGTTAAACAGCTTGCAGGCTAAATAATCCAGAATCAACCTTTAGAGACATGTTAGAAAAGTATATAAATGGTACTATGCCCATCTAACACGGAATGGCCCTAGAACTTTGAAGTGCAAACCTATATTGTTAGAGAATTAGAGGTGATACTAATTGTATGTGTGTACTTATATCTTGTTAGATGTTAGCCATGTAAACTGACCATTCCTGTCTGTCACTATAGGTATTGATTCAGAGATCAAAAGGGAATATTAACATTTAGATGAATCTTGGGTGAAATAATGTCATTGTCTATATGTCTCTTTAAAGTTTGTGATAAACTGCCTAGTGGATAAAATGCCTTATGTTAATCTGTGTAGCTAATTACCAATGGTGCTTAGGAAATAAGTCTTCTTCAAAGTTTCCATGATTGCCTATTGTTCGCCTAAGGACTCCAACCTGTCAAGAGAAGGCCTGGAACTGTATAAAAACCCTTTGGGTCCTGATCCTTTTTATCTCAGATCTGCTTGATGCTTTATGCAGGGGAAGCTTAAGTCATAAGTGTGAGATCTCCAGTCTTAATCTGGATCACCCTGAATCTGAACATTGAACTATAACCTATGGACTAATTCTGAAAGAACTCTTTGCAGCTACAAAGCTCACCATCTCTGCTATGAATCTGATCTCAGAACTGTACTCATGTCTGTACTTGTTTCTTTTTAAATAAATTCTAGTTTAGTTAATCAGGATTGTCTGTAAGCATGTATTTGGGTAAGATCTGGAATATTCATTAACCTGGGAGGTAATGTGTCCGATCTTTTGGGAGTGGTAGAACTTTCTTGGATGATGAATAAGATTTTCAGTAATCCTCATCACATTTGACTTGTGTGTCTGGGTGGAGGCCCGAGGCTGGGTTGCTTTATGAGAACTGTGTTGTTGGCTTCTGGGTAGACAGTGAGGTATTATAGAAGCTGTTTTGTGCTGGTTTGGTAAATCTAAGTATTGGAATATCCACCAGCTTTGGGGATTGTCTGCCCCATTCTTTACAGTTCACCCTTATTGAGTGACCTCAGTGCTGCTCCCCTGGCACTCTGGTCACAGTGGAAAACAAAGCAACCTGAAAAGAATACCATAATGAACACAAGCATCTGGAACTGAGGCGGGGCACGTTAATAAAAGTGATCATATGTCTTCTTTTTTCATAAGATGTGCAGGTCCCTGAAACTTCTTTTGGGGTATCTAAAATATTCTGTTTTTTCCTTTAGTCAATCAACCCATTTAAAAAAAACCCTACAAAACATCTGTTCAACATGTACTGCTATGCAGAGTAGAATCTGCTCTGTACTTATTGTGACGGTGAGATATGTCTAAGTCTATGGGTGGAAATAGTGGACATTGCTACTGCCGAAGCAGGGGCCTGGTCAATGATAACTATTGTACTGCATTCCAGACAGCCACCTTGTCTGGGAAAGATGCTTGACAACTTGTTGAAGGACTAACAACCAAGAACCTTCAAGACTGCAATCTGGGGCAATGACTCTGGTTGTCTCTCAACAGCTGGCCCACTCCCCTTGTACAATGGGTTTTCTATACCAGGACCTGCAGTGGGGAAGGGGAAAGCATGAGTGGTGGGTCTGTAGCTTCAGTCTGAGCACTTGGCTTAGCTCTGTAGGCCCTATTTAAGACTGGGGTTCTGCTCTGAGTAGGGGGCCTACCATCACCCCACATAAAAAAGGACTTGCAGGAGAGAGAGGATAGGAGGGACTCTGTCCACCCTGAAATGCCGACAAACCTGAGATTCACAAAAGGGGTCAACACAGACATGGGGAGCATGGATGTCAAGTCCTTTGTAATTTTCAAAGGTCGGTAACTCTCAACTGCTAGAAGAGTAAAGTTTCTGTGGTTAAGATTCTTTTGCTAAGCCTAAAGCCACTTACAACTGCTCCTTGCTTTCCTACTGTGTTGTCCCTGAAGGGGTTAAACTAGAAGTCCAGTGTCCACAATCTAGGTAGGGTTCGAGGAGCAGTTGTAAGTGACTAGGGGCGGGGCAGGGAGGTCTCAAACACTGGTTTAGGGATCTAGGGTGGGTGGGTGGTGTCAGACAAGAGGTCAGAGCAGGGCCGGCTCTAGTTTTTTTGCTGCCCCAAGCAAAAAAAATTTTGGCTGCCCCCTGTCCCAGCCCTGGGCTCCTCGCCGCACCCCCCTGCTGCCCCAGCCTTGGGCTCTCCCCACCCACCCACACCCCTTGCCGCCCCAGCTCTGGGCTCCCTCATTCCCCCCCACCATTGCCCCCCCCCCACATACCTCCTGTTGCCCCAGCCCTGGGCTCTTTTCCCCCCTCCCCCACCTGCACCCTCCTTCCGCCACAGCCCTGGGTCACTGGTAACTCGCTCCCACGGCAGGTCATTCAGCATGAATTTTACATGTGCACAGAACACAGACAGGATTGGTTCCCATATGGTTACAGAACTGCAGTAAAGTGGAACAATTTTCAGCTTGTGTGATTGGAGGATATCTGGATGCCTATTATAAGACTGTCCTACATAAATGAGGAAAAGTTGAGGTGCCTTTATTATTCTTTTCTTCCACTCTTTCTTTCTATGGGGAATTTGCCAATGCAATATCACTGTCTTCCTTTTAAACAAACAAACAAAAAAGGCAATGGCTGTTGAAAATAGCAATTCCAGTCCTAATAACCACTGGGAAGCATTTCTTGTTCAATTTTATCCTACTTTTTCTAAGCAAGTTACAGTGGATCAGTATATTTGATTTGGGAGAAATGAAGTAACAGCTGCCCAAACTGAGCTTGAGCCCTCCTGAATTTTGAGGTGTTCAAATCTGGAAGGCATGTGCTGGGGGGGCGGGGGGGAGAAAGGGGGCTGTGGCTCTGCAGGGAAGCACGACAGCATGTATGCAGCAGTGTGTCTGGCACTGCGCGGAGCCAGACATGCTGGTCTGAGTGGCACGGTAAGGGGGCTGGGGGGTTGGATGGGGCGGAAGTTCAGGGGGGCAGTCAGGGGCAGGGAGAAGGGGGGGTTAGATGGGTCAGGGGTTGGGGGGGCAGTCAGGGGACAGACAGCGGTTGGATAGGCATGGGAGTCCCGGGGATTTGTCAGGGGACAGGTAGGGGGTGGGGTTCTAGGGGGGGAAGTTGGGGCGGTCTCAGGAGGGGGCAGTTGGGGACAAGGAGAAGGGAGGCTTAGATAGGGGGTGGGGTCCTGGAGGGCAGTTAGGGGCAGGGGTCCTGGGAGGGGGTGATCAGGGGACAGGGTGCAGGGGGGGCGTTGGATGGGTTGGGGTTTCTGTGGGGGGCAGTCAGAGGGAGTGGATGGTGGCAGGGTGGGGCTACCCTCCCTCCCTGTGGAGTGTCCTATTTTTTGAATGTTAAAATATGGTTTCCCTACCCTTCAGAGTGCAGCTCTCCATTCATAGCAGGCTGCAGCATGAGGTCTCAGCTACCTCACTCCCTCTCCCTCTTTCCTGTTGGTAGTAGCCAAGGGAATGCTGGGAAATATAGTTCTTTCCCTGCTCCAGGGCTGGCTCTATAGGCAGGGAGCTAACCAAGGAACTACAGCTCCCAGGGCCCCCTGTTGGTTCTCAGCTCCCATGCTGGATCCCTGCTGCCCGTGCAAATGGGCTGCCCCAAGCACGTGCTTGCTTTGCTGATGCCTAGAGCCGCCCCTGGGTCAGAGAGAGAGAGAGTGTGCGCCCTGGAGCCTCAAAGCTAGAAACAGTGACTAGACTCTACCCTGTTGGTTTGGAAGCATGTGGGACATAGAAACTGGGTCCACTTGCAACAGATTCATAGAATCATAGAATACCAGGATTGGAAGGGACCTCAGGAGGTCATCTAGTCCAACCCCCTGCTCAAAGCAGGACCAATCCCCAGACAGATTTTTACCCCAGTTCCCTAAATGGCCCCCTCAAGGACTGAACTCACAACCCTGGGTTTAGCAGGCCAATGCTCAAACCACTGAGCTATCCCTCCCCCATGACACATAGTAGGGTACTGGGCCAGGTTGTAACACCATGAAAAGACAGGCATAAAGTGAACAGACAAGTTGAATGAGAGCAGACACTATAAAAATTGTTCTTGAGTTTTATGATTTTATTTAGAACACTCTTACCAAGAAAAATCCTTCACCAGGAGAAAGATGCAAATATCACTGAGTCACAAGCTGGCAGTGACGATAGCACACTCTTGTTTTGTACAGTGTACTTTTGCCTTTAGTATGACTTTTGTTTCGTGACTCTAAAAAGAAATGCCAAACAAGTGTTCCACTTTTTTATTTTGAAAATAGGGTCACTTGAAGTATTGACTGATTCTTGGTGTGAAGTTACTGACAATAACAGTGGAGGTGTATTGTAATACGAGTCCACTGTGCCATGGACAAATGATGCAGCAAGGGTGGAATCATTTCCAATCACTGTCTTACACTACTGAGGAAATTTCTTAGAATTGTTGGAGATATTTTTTGGCAGTCAATACTCCACATGCATGTATCCAATTGATGCATAAAGTTCTGTGTTCTTACAACCTAACTTGCCATTTGTTAATTGTAAGTATCTAGTTCTACACAGGGGGTTTCTGGGTCTTTGAAGTAAGCTGAGCACTTTTAGTAAAGTCTGTTTAATAAGCGTTCCCCACTGTGTGTCATATTTAGGCTTCAAGTACCAGAGAGGTAGCCGTGTTAGTCTGAATCTGTAAAAAGCAACAGAGGGTCCTGTGGCACCTTTAAGCCTAACAGAAGTATTGGGAGCATAAGCTTTCATGGGTAAGAACCTCACTTCTTAAGATGCAAGTAATGGAAATTTCCAGAGGCAGGTATAAATCCGTATGGAAATAATGAGGTTAGTTCAATCAGGGAGGGTGAGGTGCTCTGCTAGCAGTTGAGGTGTGAACACCAAGGGAGGAGAAACTGCAGTAGCTCGGAGGACACAAGAACTCTTTTTTTTTTTTTCTGTGAATTTTTCACACTCATCCCCTGAAGCGATGTACCCAGGTTGACCTAAATTTTAAAAGTAGACCAATGCTAAATATCCTTAAATCAAACTGATAATTACTCAAGAAGCATTTTTCTTTCTTTGCCATCTGTCAGGTTGGATACAGAAATATTTTTTATCAGTTTGTGTGTGTACAGTGGAAAATTGGTCCAATAGATCTTGCCTCACTCACCTTGTCTATCTAATATCCTGGGCTCAACAGGGCGACACCTCCACTGCATTCAGTGAAACTAGAGTGACCAGACAGCAAATGTGAAAAATTGGGACGGGGTGGGGGGTAATAGGATCCTATATAAGAAAAAGACCCAAAAATCGGGACTGTCCCTATAAAATCGGGACATCTGGTTACCCTAAGTGAAACTGACATTTATCGGATACAAATCAAATCGTGCCAAGCCTAGTCATGTTTTTACTAATATAACCTCATAAGGGGAGCAGATGCTCTGCCTTCCACTTATAAAGCACTGTAAGGAAGTGTAGCATTACAGGGGATGGGACTGGGCTGCATTGGATGCAAGGGGACAGCCTGTGGGGTGCGGGAGAAGCAGTTTGGGGAGGAAAGGAAGGAGGGGGAAACAGACGCAGCAGCCAAGGGCACGAAGCAGATTCCCCCCCTCCCTTCTAGCCTCTGGGCTGTGGAGCTCCTGCTTTTCCCTGCCCGCCTGAGCTGCACTTAACCTCAGCTCCGCCTAGTGAAGGGCTGGGAACAATTCAGCGCCCTCAGCCTGGACTGGAGTGAGGTACCTGAGTGCGGGGCGCAGGGTCAGGGACAGGCTGGGCCCTCCACGCAGCGATGCCCCCACTCTGGGGTGCTCCGTGCACGGCTGCCGGGCGGTGGCGGGGCCGCCGCCGCGGCCGGGCTGAGGACCTAGAGCGCAGGCCGGGGGGGGCCGCCTGGTGCGGAGGGACGCTCGCTCCGGGCTGGGGCGGGGCCGGGCTCCTTGCTCAGTGGGGGAGGAGTGTCCCGGGCTGCAACGAGCCGGGCTGGTACTGCCGGCGGGGCCCGGACGGAGCTGGTGGAGGTAAGGGGGTGGCGGGGCTGGGAGCTCGCTGCGCCGGGGGAGGCCACCCGGGGTTTGGGGAGGTGGCGTTTCTGCCGAGCCCCGAGTGCGGGTGAGCTAGAGCCGGGCTGGCCCCAGCCTTGCTCCCTAACTCTGCCCCGCCGCTCCTCTCCCTTGAACTCCCTCCTTCCCCAGCCCCCCAAGAGAAGCCCCAGGTGCCTGGGCTCCCGGGAGGCAGCGGGAGCCCTTAGAGCAGTTGTGGAGCGCGGGCAGGGGGGCTGCCCTGAGACCTTGCAACATCTGCAGCAGAGCCTCTCCTCTGCAGGAACTGTTGTGATCTAGCTGAAAGCAGGCTGGCTGAGAAACGCCTCTGGATGCCAGAAGTTAGCATAGATGCTGGCACTAGGGGTGGCCTGCACCCCCTGGCTTAAAGTGGTTCCCATCGTATATAGATAGGGTGGGTTTACAGGTTTGGCTCAATGGTTCTCAGCACCCCCACTATACAAATTGTTCCAGCACCTCTGGAAGCCAGTGGATTTCTTCCTTTTTTCATTTGCAGAGCCCTAAACAATTTCAGGTAGCGATACGGACCCATTTGGAAATCATAGACATAGTCTGCAGACTCTCAGGGGTCCTTGGACCACAGGTTGAAAACCACTGCCATAAACTACAGCCCCGTGGGTTGTTACCCTGGAGCTTCACACCCAGGAGCTGTGTATCTATCTGCTTATCCTTGTGTGCAGGGGTTAATTAATTTACTGCGTGCTTACATCACCTTGCCTGTCAAATTGGTGGCAAGTGAAATTATGTAGGATAGGGTGCATCACCAACAGAAGAATGCATTAACTGGTTTGATTAGGGACTGGCCCTCACAAAAATCGATGCCATTTCTTGAGCTTTTTTGAACTTCTCATCAGTACAAGGCAATATGGAGGAGGGGTGTCAGGAATTAGTGTCTCTGTGACTGTTTTATTTTGGAATAGATGCCATTAAATCAGTTGAAATTTAGCTTCTTTCTGAAACCAGGTTTTTTCGTTTTCATATTTCAGTGTTTGATGTTAGTTTCTAGACCAATTTCTTACCGTTGTCCCCAAATGCTACTTATCAATCAAACTGGATGTCTCTAATGGTAAAGAATATCATGTAAAAAGATGTTTAGGGAAATAATGGATATGTGCAAACAGATACTAACACTGTCAAGTTTTCAAAGTTGTGTATTTTGTCACCTTGTGAATTGCTACTTTGATTTACAGAGAGCAGCTCTGTTTCTGCACTGACTTCAGTATAGTATGTCTCAATTGTTAATAGGAACTGCCACATTTCTTGTCTGGAGCCACAAATTTGGATACAGTGCTTGCTCTTGTAAACGTAGAATACTAGGTTTTGAGTCTGGAAACTCAGTGTCTAGTACAGCTGTGGGAAAAACTGATTTTTTTGGTTCACAGACAGTTCCAAAAAAAACAGAAATTCTGCTTGACTAAAACCAATTCGCATTTTTTTGTGAATTGAAAAAGGAATGGAATGTTAAATGGAATATTTTATTTTGTTTTGGGGGCATTTTTAACCTTTGGCTTTTTAAAATAAAAGCAAAGGAAATGAAGGGTTAGATTAATAAAACTGGTGATGTCAGGTCTTCCTTTGTACTAATAGCCTAGTTGTTAAGGAACTCACCTGGGATGTGAGAAACCCAGACATGAATTCCTGCTAAGGAGCAGAGACTGGAGCTGGGGTCTTCCCCCTCTTAAGTGAGTGCCCTAACCTTGGGCAACAGAGACACCCTCTTTTTTTCAAATTTGCAACTAGCTTTGGTGACCTGAAACTATATTTTTCAGTGAATAAACTATTCAGTCAAAAATTTTGATCCATTTCAAGTGTCTGGGTTAAATTTGGTTGTATTTTAGTTGAATTTATTATTTGTTTTGGATTTGATTTGTATGTTTGCATGACTAGGGTGTCTTTGTTTATTATTTTTTGGTTTTACTGATTATAAAGCATTAGATTCCTTGCTAGTCAGTGATTTTTATTTTAGGTTTGCATTGTCTACTTACAAATAATATATGACTGTGCTCAAACACAGGTAGGAAATCATGTTTAGAAAGTAAAATTGTAGCAGTACTGCACTCTTTCCATGTAACGTTTGGAAGTATTTGTCAGAGGAAATGGCACAAATTTTGGAATTAACCTTTGAAATCCCCTAAAAATCACTAGAAATCATATATTTGAAATGACTAATAAGGAGACTTAATTTTGATTAACTGACAGTGATCCAGGATCTGAAGTTGTCCTTAATACTTTACTACTTTCTTTGCTATGTTGTCCAGTGTATGCAAATAAGTCCAGAATGCTGAATCTGTAACAAGATATATTGGAATGATACTTATTTGAAAAAAGAAGTCATTCTAACTGACGTATACATAATTTATGCTGTCACTTTGAAGTTGACTATATAATGACTGATGCAAGGAGAGGTGGAAGCAAGGGAGTTCCTGCTACAAGAGACAACCACCCCCAAAAAAGTGAGTAACTCCAGTTTGACTTTGACTCTTCCTCTGCCTCTACTCATAGTTGTCCCAGAAAAGTCAGCAGTGTGAAACTGAAATGACTTTTAACAATCAGACTGAATACTGGCAATGAAATCTATCAATTGTGTTAATTTTCCACTTCTGCTTGGCAAAGCACTGAGCATAGTCTGTGCAAACTCAGGAGACAACAATGTATTGGCTTACATTTGTAAGATTATTTTTAACCATAAGAGCTAAAAATTCAGTATTTTAAATGAATACTGCAATTTTCCAGAAAAGTATAGCATAGGCCCTTACACTCACTAGAGACAGCATCACACTAGCCACTAGCAAGTGGATTTTGTCAATCTCCAGTATCAAGTATTGTTTAGAGTGAGGTATTGGTGGGGTAAGAGATTGTCAGGTTTCCATATGCAGATCTGCCAGTGCACATCAAATTTGACAAGCAACTCTGTTATTCCAGTCTTGGGTCTCTCTTGGGCAGCATTATCATTTGTTTTAAAAATGGCTTGTGGTGATGAGATATTGTCTAGAAGCCAGACTGAGCCCATAAAATTAGTGTCATTTCCAGCCATGGCCATCTATGGGAATCTATCCCAAATGAGTAGGATTTCCTCAGGGACTTTAGCAAAAATCTGAGTCTCTCCCCCCCCCCCCCATCCTCCTTCATTACTTGGCTTTTACACATTTGGCCCCATTTCTGTATTAGTCTCAGAAGAGAGTGTTTCTAAAGCAAGTTAAGACTGGTGAGTGATGATGTGCGTACCTCTCATATCAATTGCAAAATCAAAACATTTAAAAGCAGGGAAGTTAACAGGACTCTCCAAATCTCAAGTGGCCAGCATGATAAAACCACCATTTACCACAGAAAATAAAGTTAATTTAATCCTTAATTCAGACCTATGGATATTTTAAAATGTATCTTTATCTAAATGTTTTTTCTTAAGAGATATTGGTAAGTGGGAAATACTGCTCTGCTGTATAATTTTTGGGGTAAATTATTTGTAATGGCTGTTCCTTGAGAAGAATACAAGTAGTTTAATAGGTTAGGGATACTCTCCCAAGTTCTGCCCACTTGATGCCAAAATGAGGTACTGCATGGCTTAAAGTTTGGCAATGCACAGGAGGTTATTGATGGCTTTGCATAGATGGGGTTCCCAACTGTGGCTATTGATGGGACACACATTCCTATTCTACGCCCACCATATCACGCCAAAATCTTTGGATATGTCTGCATTGCAATTGGTAGGTGTGATTGCAGGATGTGTAGACATACCTAAGCTAGCTTTCCTGTAGCTCAGTGGTTCTGCAACATTTGTACTGGTGACCTCTTTCACATAGCAAGCCTCTGAGTGTGACCCCCCCCCCTTATAAATTAAAACCACTTGTTTATATATCTAACACCATTATAAATGCTGGAGGCAAAGTGGGGTTTGGGGTGGAGGCTGACAGCTTGCGAACCCCCCCATGTAATAACCTCATGACCCCCTGAGGGGTCCCGACCCCCAGTTTGAGAACCCCTGATCTAGCTAGGTCAAAAGTGGCTCAAATAACAATAGTAGTGAAGCCGTGGCAGCATAACCTGGGAACATCATAAAGTTTGAGCCACTTTAGACCTAGCTAGATCAAAGTTAGTTCAGGTATGTTTACACATGCTGCAATCACACCTCCCAGTTGCAGTATAGAAAGACTGTATCAGCAGGAATGGGTATCTCTCCATCGTGCTGCGAGGCCTGATTGATCACCTTGGAAGCTTCACCTGTAGTACCAGAACTTTAGCCGAGACTAGTGCTGTATTGGTTTACCTGGGGAAAGCTTCCAATAATTTTAAAAAGGAATCAATCACAAACAATTTTTTCCCCCTTCTGAGTAATTGGCAGGGATCCTATAACCTTGTTTGGTAAGGTATACAAGGACCTCATGCCTTTGTGACCTTGAAAGAGTATTTCTTTTTCCTGGTGTGGGATTATCTTGAGCACAAACAAGACAAGACTGTCAATATTCATGAATATCTTCCCTCATAGTGAGCCACCATCCTAGAGTGGACAACTGTTGGAGGGTCTTTTCAGTTCCCTGATGTCCTCCCATGGGGGAATCCTGAACCAAACGGATGAGCTCTCTTCTTAGAGCTGTAGGCACTGCTCACATCTTTGGTGTACCTTCCAATCCCATCAATTATTTCAAAATTTCCTTCAAAGGATTTGTAAGGTGAATTCTCAGGCAGAGCATTATTCCCAATCTAGCCTGCACCTACAACTCCTTGAGTCATTAACCCAGACATTTATTAAATAGTCTGACTGAAAACCTGATCCAGCCATGTCAAGGTTCAGGATGTTATTCAAATTTAAGAGAATTTATTGAATTCTCTTAGATTTGGAATAACATCCTGAACCCTTTCCTTTTAGGAGGCCACAGGTGCTTGATTAAGGATGTCTTTTACTATAATTGATTACACACTGACAGATCTTTTCCTGCTGCTCCTTACTTAGCCAGCCAGTCTGATTTCTGTTTTTGGATGGCACATGGATCAGTTTTACTGTGAGCCTTAGCCTTTTTAATCAAAAGGGGCTTTTGTAAACAAAAGGCTAACTCAACCATATTAGATACTAAAATAGGGTATTTTATCATGGAGCCATCAGTAGAGGTAAAACCACTTCTAAGCCAAAAGGGTAAAAAGTCTGTTAAGGAGTTGTACACCCAAACAGTGTAATCTTCCAGCTATGCATCTCTCTTTGGGACATGGCTCATGTAATTCTGGAATCACAAAGGGTTCTTTCCCCAAATCCTTTACCACTGTTTGACAAATCAACTTGTTAGTCAAATCTAAAATTAACCTTTGCTTCGTCAGAAAATCTGCTCCCAACAGGCTTTGTGGTTTTGGTAATTTTGCCAGAGCAAACACATGAGTCCTGCATAAAACTCCTATGCGGGCTATCAGTGGGTGTGATAGGCTCTTTCATAAAGGTTTCAAGAAATATGACTCCTCTTCCTGCCAACGGTGACATGACTGGGTGAGGGTCATATAATACAGATATATTTGCATCTATATCAACAATGAACATTACCTTGTGACCTCTTATGAGAGCTGATACAGTTAGTCTCCCTGCTCTGTCTGTATATAAGGAGGATATTATATGACATGATGGAATCTGGTGGTGTGGTTGTGAATGTGTGAATACTCTCCCCCTCACCTTACTTAGTTTCTGGAGTCACAGGCCTGGTTAACTGCGCCAGAAAACCAGGTATCCCATTCCATTAGAGAGGAGGAAGCTACTGGGTTTCTGATTACTCTTCCTCATTAGGATCCAGTTGCTTGTGTAACCACTTCAATTCCTTCACTTGAGCTACAAAGGCCACATTCATATGGCGAATGTCTGCTACTGTTTCATCTCATTGATTCAGGGATCAGATTGGGCAGGGGCCCACAGGCTCCATTGATCTTCTCCCCAAAATGACTTAGGAGTTTTTGAATCTTGATTTAGTGAAGGATTAGGGTTTTAACAGGCCAGAGGACTGATTAGGTTCATAAGAGAGTTTCTGTGCTCTAAGCTTCTGGTTTTTAAACCTTGGCAGGAGCCTATGTTGGAGCTGACTGGCGGCTTTTTTTTGTTGTCTGAGACTGAGAAGTCTCAAACCTCCACTCCATTGGTCAAGGCTTGGTTGCTGGAGCATGGCTGGGTGCTTCAACCCATTCACCTCCTGCTGCAGCTACAGGAAGCTTTCCGTTTTTACCCCTCGTTGGCTGCACAGTCTCTTCAATGACCATCTCAGCAGCTTTGGCCATCAGCTCACACATTTGGGTCAGTGTTGATTCCTTGTTCACATGGAAACCGTCTTCCTTTTTAATAGGCAAAACATTATTAATTAACAAATCCACTTATTCGGGACAACCAACATCCCCTTGCATGTTAGTGCTATCCCAGGCTACAGCTATCTTTTCATGATAGGCATGAGGAAACCTCTTTCTTTTAATATTTGCGAACTGTGCAATCACAGCCTGTACTGGATATAAACTCTCTTCCAATTTATCCAGCATTTCAGCAAAATTCTTAGCTCCTGACTGAAAATGTGGTGGGAGAGCATACCATAAAGAAGGCTCCCCGTCATTTGTAAAACCTTAAATCAATACCTATTATCCGACTGAAACATTTGACTATTACTCACAGTTCTCCTAGTGTGCAGGGCAATTAGATCACCCTTTTTAAACAGATCAACATTTTTAGCTACCAAAGCCAATGTTTTAACATCCACTACTGTCACAGGACAATGTCCATCATTTGATCCCTCTGGATCTTCCCTTTCCGCTTTTGAGGTATTACTGTTTAATACCCTATCTGGGGAAGATAGGCTGGGGGTTTGAAAATGAGACACTTGCGCTATACCATATTCTGCATACAAAGGGTTACAAAATCCACTCCCATTCCAACTATCTAGTAGTGCTCTTGCTGTTTCACAAACAGTAGTAGATTGCAGGTTGCTTTGTTCAGCAGTATTAAAAAAAAATCTCATAATTTGAAGGGAAGGAGCATTTGGTGTTGCTAACACTTAGCCCACAGGATCAAGGACAAGGTAATCTGCTCTAAAATCTGGAACAGAAACCACTGTTGCTCCAGCAACAAAATCACAGGTTTTATCACAATCCAAACTGTCTTCACTTGAGCTGCTCTCTGCGTCAGAATCTATTTGATTTCTCAGTCTTTGAGTTGTGGACCTGGTCAACACTCTACTTTACTTTTGTCCCAGTTCCTCGTCTGGCTTATCTCCCTGGGAAATCAGAGTGTCAGGTTTAATCTCTGACAAATCTTCCCTAACAACTGAGTATCTTCCTTCATTTCCAAAACTATCCAATCATCTTCTAAAACCGGAGTGCCTGTACTAAAAATCTGTCTCCCTTCCTGTAAAACAGCACGAAGCTTAGCCAACTCCCTCTGTGTGGCTGTGTTAGGAATCTCTAACTCTTGGGCACGATCCTATTCAAATTCATTAGATGCTCCAACATTGAGGTCCTCTGCCTGGTTTGTAATATTTTTAATCTCCCTTATAACTAACTCGTGTTGCTCTACTTTTTGCCTAAACTGTATCTCTAAAGAAGTCCACAGTAACAACAAACAGTCATTGCTGCTTTCTTTAAATCTTTGCTATTAACTTTCTGCTATTATTAGCCTTTGTTTAAACAAAGTACACACAAACCCAAAGGGATCTTGCCAGTCTGCTAAGTTTACCATGGTGTCCATACCTCCCCCATGACCAGCAATAGAAGACTTAAAAAAGTCATTTAAATTATTTGTTTACTCTTCCTTTAGAGTTTCTTGTACCACTAGATCCTGAAGAGGCATTCCCCATTCAGTACATTTTACTAGAGTAAAAACTGGTTTCTTTAATGTTATGTACTCTTGGAACATTAAAGTTCATATGTCAGCAACCTGACTCAGTTTCCCCAATATCCTTATTTGAATCTTTGGATTCTCTTTGGCTTGGAATCAATGCAGGTAGAGGGAAGGTGCATAATCACTGGATGTTTCCCAGTGATCCTTTAGATTATTTTAAGAATCAAAGGGTAGGTGATCAATCCCCACCCAGTATCCTATTTAGGGTCTTCAGTTACCCTGGACTGGAATCAAATTTTTTTTCCGATGAAGGGAAAAAGTGCTTCAACTTCCTAAGCATCCGTTTGTGCGCCTTAATGATGGTAACCTATCATCTTTCAAATACCCCTCTTAGAGTCTTCAGTCTTTTTTTCTAGACTGGAATCAATACAGGTGGGGGTAGAGAGGCACGATCACTTCCGACACACCCCTTCAGTTCTGGGAAATGTAAGTGGAAGGAAGAAACATGGTCAACTTTCTAAATACCTCTTTGGCAGCCGAATAAGATGCCCTTGTGGAGGTCTTTGGCCTGTTTATGGGCTGGATTTTTAAATAAGTGATAAATTACCTTAAACGGGGTCTTTGGCTTCTCTGTGAGCCAGAATTAAGAAGGGGGTAGGAAACGCGGTCAACCCTGTCCCCCTGTTTGGTACCAGAATCAAAGGCTAATGTGCTGTCACCAGCCTTAGTTTTTCTCTGAGACTTCCATCTCTCTGGCCAGTCCCTACAGCCTATTTAAATTTGTGGGGGATGCAAGACCCAAGTTTAACTGCTTGTCGGTATCTGGCTGTTCTTGGGTGGTCTCGCATCTATGTCCTTGAGCCAGTACGGGGTTTCTATAACTTTTAATACCACCAAAAATCAAATCATATATTTCAAAATCAGTTAGTTCTTTTGTATAACACTAAAAATATTTTAACTGCAGTTGCTCACAAGAGACTAAAACAATTCCACAGTCTATTTCAAAACAATCTTGCAACTGTGTTACAAAACTTAAGGATTCTAAGTGAAGTGAGAAGCAAGAACTGCTCTTTAAAGTCTTCCTGACTTTCCCACTTCCCAATGAACCCCCAAATCACTCAGTCATAAACTTCACAGTCCTAGGTTTTGGCACTAATTGTAATCTTAGATTTATATGTTCCCAATTAATATTTTAAAAATAAGGAATAAAACCAAACTGAATTTTTTAAGGTTCGAGCCTCCAGGATGATTAGAGATAATTTAATGTAATTTTACTGGAGGAATGTGAATGATGCCATGAGTGATCAAATTAAAAACTTTGCTTAACCGACTTGTATATGAAATAAAAAAGCATTGCAATATAACCATATGTTGCATTGATACTCCCATTTTAAGATGAACTGATGCTTTTAGGGGTAATCGCTTCCTAAATGAGAACAGGTATAATCTTTTCTCTAATGGTATCTTGATGGTGGATGGGTGCACCTAATCTGGAATCAGCGTATTTCTCTTTTTATAATGAAATAACTCCCCCCCCCCCTTAATTAATTAGCATTAAATCCACCTTTTACCATATCTGTATTTCCGCTACCATAATTACATATTTTCTACTTTCTCACTGGCTTTTCAACACTAAATGTCATCCTAAATAACATCTCACAAATGCCATAGAAATAACTATCAATATAGATAGCATTTTCCAAAATATTAACATTTTATTTAAAACACTTGTAAAAAACCAGCTAGGACTAAAACTTGTTTACATGTTTGGCTATGTCCTAACTTATCTTTAGCTTGCCTCCAAATTGTCTCACTTCACTTTACTCCTTATTTTCCCAGGCCTTGCTTGACTATTGTCAAGGCTACTTTTAAGAAATAGATTTTTGGGCCTACTTACATTTCTATATAAACATAAACAAGCATCATCTCTATTGGCTACATGGAAGAGAAACCGATTGTCTACAGATTATCTGCTCCTGAAAACTCCAGTTCAAAGACCTCCAAACTATAGAAAGGAGGGACTGAACTTTTCATGCAGGTGCTAGTTCTCAGCTAAGGCTGTTTTGAACTTGTGACCACAAGAGAGACTCCTCTGTGGGGGGTGTGTGCCAGAGCTCATATTGAAGACAGTTGGGGTGATTTCTGGTAAGCTTATTAGCATATGTGCAGATTCTTTTATTGTTTTTAACACATTTTCTCTGTAGTGCTTATGCCCTAAGAATAAATATGCCTGCTTAGAAAGTGCTGTGTGGTAACTTGTAACTGTGGCATCGCACTATTAACAGTTTCTAAAGAGAAAGCAAGCACACCTGTTTAGGCATACTATCTTTTGTTGGAAATAACTCAGTGAAGCTAGGGAACTCTTCTTCAGCCTGGAAATCCGTGGTCAGGAAGAGGAGAGATGCAGGTCTCCACCCAATAAAGGCAACAGTTAGGGAGCTGGAACCCTGAGAGTGGGGGCCCTTGCTCAACTACTAAGGGTATGTCTACACTGCAATTAAAACCCCGCTGGCTGGCCTGTGCCAGCTGACTCGGGCTAAGGAGCTATTTAATTGCAGTGTAGATGTTCGGACTTGGGCTGAAGCCTGAGGCCAATGTTTACACCACAATATGCTCCTGTGATAAACTCAAATATTAATAAAGTTATTGTTGCTATTGAGCCACCTAATAGAACAGGGGTCGGCAACCTTTGGCATGCGGCTCGCCAGGGTAAGCACCCTGGTGGGCCAGGCCAGTTTGTTTACCTGCCGCGTCCACAGGTTCAGCCGATCGCGGCTCCCACTGGCCGCGGTTGCTGCTCCAGGCCAATGGGGGCGGTGGGAAGCGGCGCCAGCACATCCTTTGGCCCGTGCTGCTTTCTGCAGCCCCCATTGGCCTGGGATGGCGAACCGCAGCCAGTGGGAGCTGCGATTGGCTGAACCTGCGGACACGGCAGGTAAACAGCCTGGTCCGCCAGGGTGCTTACCCTGGCGAGCCACGTGCCAAAGGTTGCCGAGCTCTGTAATAGAACAAGGTTTAGACGGAAGATCTTTAGTGCAATCAGATTAGGTATCTGAAGAAACATGGAGTTATTGGCATATCTAGATCTTGCTGTTTTTGTGGAATGCTATTTCTAGTACTTTTTGTGTTGTGCTCTTATAATTACAGCAGAATATAATCTTGTTTAGTCATATACATTGGGTCATTTAATTGAATTTAAGATCTCTAAGCACTGTGAGCTGTTGCAGGAGTGTGGGAGCTGCAGGAACTAGGGATTTCCTTCCTCCTTCCTGGATCTTCTAAACCTTCTAAGCTTCTCTTCCTGATCCCAGCAGCATCTGCAGCACTTTGAACTTCAAGAAAGTTATTTTCCCTCTATCTGTTATAGTCACAAACAGAATTAGCTGATTTCATTGTAAAAATACATTTCTGCAGTGTTGCATTGTTCACTGTATCAGAAATGCAGCTTATCCTACTGTGACTGGATCTAGCCATCATATTTCAGCAAGTCTGGCATTTAAATTAACAACTTGTTGAAGTGAATGGAGGAAACTGATACTTCCTTAGTAGTAACATTGCTGGCTGATTGCAAGCAATGCTTTACCGCGTTATATCCGAATTTGTGTTATATCGGGTCGTGTTATATTGGGGTAGAGGTGTATCTAGGTGTGAAAGCTTAAAGTGCTAAGGGCTTGTCTAAACACACAAACTGCACGAGTATAAATAAAATCACTTTAAAACTGATTTTTGTTAAGCTTGTGCAAACCCCTATGTGAACAAACTTAAATCAGTTTGCTCCTGGTTTATATTGATCTAGCTTAATTTGGTAACTGAGCTAAATTATTTTCATAGATTAAGACCATAAGGAACAACTATCATCTCATTTGACCTCCTGCAAAACATAAGACAAAGAATCTTGCCCAATAACTTCTACATCAAGCCCCTAATTTCTGCTTGAGCTATAGCATGTCTTTCAGGAAGACATCCTGTCTTGATTTAAATATGTCAAGTTAACCCGGTGCAATTTTTGTATATAGATCCCACTGGATTGTCTAGTTCATCATCATCTTGGGGGGGGGGGTGGCTTTCTCAGACAGTATGCTTTCACAGTCAGATTCTTTATCTGTTTTTTCCCCTCCCCTTCCTGCTTTTGGTTGGCATTAACTCTGACACTTGTATAATGCCACCTTTTTTGCTAAATTGTATCTCAGTAGTCATATTTAAAAATGAAGAATGTGGTGGTAGAGATGGCGTTCTTCGAGGTCTATACATGAACACCTGGTCCAGTTTTACCCACAGGTTTATGGATCCGCTGATTTTCAGATTTCCCTCCCCCCCACCCTCCCGAGTATCTTGCTCTATAGTACTGAAGATATTTCCTTGCCTTTGGAAATTTGTTATGCTCTTGTTTGCATAATCCATTTGACACTTTTGTAAGATTTATGTTTCTCTTTTCAGATAAACCTAAATTTCAAGGATGGTGACCACCCCCTTGGCATATGTCAGGAAAAATACATAGAAGACAGCTAAATAAAGACTCAGGTATGAATACTTTCTCAAGCAACAAATCCCAAATGCATCCTCCTTTTGAAGTTGTTAAATTCTGTAATAGAGCCCTCAAGTTCTCTTGAATTAATCTTAGAATCAGGGCTGGCTCTACTGTTTTTGCTGCCCCAAGCAGTGCGCCGAATTGCCGCCGCGGATGGCGGGGGCAGTCCGTGTGCCACCTTACTGGCGCACGGACTGCCCCCGCCGTCCGCGGTGGCAATTCGGTGCACTGCTTGGGGGCAAAAACACATGGACTGCCGCCCCTTGCAGATTACCGCCCCAAGCACCTGCTTGGAAGGCTGGTGTCTGGAGCTGGCCATGCCTAGAATCATAGAAATGCAGGGCTGGAAGAAATCTCGAGAGGTCATCAAGTCCAGCACTCTGCACTGAGGCAGGGTCAGGTAGACTATCCCTGACAAGTGTTTAACCTGTTCTTAAAAACCTCCAATGATGGGAGGATTCCAGACAGGTTAAGGTTAGGGTTAGGGTCTAAGCCTATTCCAGTGGTTAACTGTCCTTCTAGTTAGAAAGTTTTTCGTCATATCTAACCTCAATCTCCCTTGCTGCAGATTAAACCAATTTCTTCTTGTTCTACCTTCAGAATCTATTCATTATCTCCCATTGCTCAGAAATTTTTATTTTCCTCCCAAAACTTATTTGTGTGACTGTCACTAGAAAACCTCAGATCCAGCAGTTGGCTGTTTGGTTTTGATTACATATTAAGATTTCACAAAACATTTCTTTAAAAAAAAATACTGTGGAGTCCAAAAATAAACATGAAACTTCCCTAGCTGAACAGAGAGTGAACTTGGGGGTGGGTGAATTCTGCTTCTTCTTCTACAGTGACCTAGGCAAACCATCTGCAGTAGTCTAGATCAGAGACTCCCAAACTGTGATCAGTGGAAAACTGGCAGATCACATAGTGCTGTTGTGTGTTTCCCTCTGACAAAAACAGAATGGTTAGGGAGGCAATTACATTAAAATAAATGTGTGATTAATTTAGCTAAAATGATGCAATATTTCCTTATTACTTGGAACGGAGGAGGTTGTCATAATGGGAAGGCGCAAGGCACTTGGAAGCTGGTTAACAGCAGATGCGTTGGGAGGGGGCTTGATGTGCTTTGAGGTGAAGACTAATTCTAGAGAAAGCAGGCTTGTGAGTTGGGGGAAAAATAGGAAGTTTTAGAGAGGAAGATTCAGGCCTTCGGAGCTGTGGGATCTGCTGGTCAGCATTGTTTTTTGTCAGAGAAACTTATAGAGGAAGCTCCTTCTATTCGCTGAGCTTGGTTATACACACTAATGCATGCGCAAACTGGAGTATTCATCTTCACCAGCATTTAACTGGTCAATGCGTGTTAAGAGTAGCTAATTCTTCCCAATGCACTGTAGAACTTTATATATGAGCTGTTTGAAGTTTTAATTGACAACGTGTTTAGTATATTCTAAGTATGTCTGGAGCTCTGCTTTTTCATATATGAATCCTTTGCTACTTGTTTATTTCTTTTATCTACCCTGTAAAATACCCCCATACGCTTTATAACAAAATTACATAATTTTAAAATCAGCTTCCATATAAGGATTGCATAACTAATTACAAGACTGGCAATAACCAGAAAGCTTTGAAGATTGCCGATGAGACTGGACATGCAAAAAAGGCGTAGAACATGCCAGGTTGCTAATAGAAACCTGCAACACTGAAAGGTGAATGTCTACCTATCTTTCCTTTGGAAATCCAGACATGCAAAGTTACACAACCAGAACCCAGACAAGATTAGTCCTTAAAATAACTTGTCTGCCACTTCCTGACTAGATAGTCCTGAGTACTTAATGAGATGCAAATGTAGCAACAAGCTCCTTCATCTCAGATTTGCACTGGAGTTATCCTCCAACAGAAAATTATAGACTTGTCCACACTTAACAGTTCTGCCACTTGAACTACACTGGCATAGTTAAAAGACCAAAAAAGCCCTACGGTAGAAGCAGTTATACTCTTATAAAAAGGAACTGAAATGAGGTATCCTGGTATAAGACAGCTTTATACCAGTATAACTGTGTCTACGCTTGGGCTTTCACTAGTATAACGGTCAGATAAATCGCACCCCTTAGTGATAGAGGTACGTGGGTAAAACATGTAAACCACCCCTGTGTGTGGACCAGTTAATGCTATGATTTAAAGCTTTCAGAGGAAGATGCTAGGTCAGCACACTCACTTCTCCTCCCCAAAGGGATGAATACTCTTAGTGCCTTTACATTTATTCTAGGATCAGTGAGTACAGTGGGTATAGTACAGAATAAAATTTATGGTGCACTTTGAACACTTTTAGCATGTTAATGAAATATCTTGTTTTCTCTGCAGCAAAACATGATATCTTCATTGTGGTTCATTTGCTGTATAATTCCTTTTGTTTCTTCATTCAATGCTGGTAAGTCAAACTTGTTTATTAATAATTAAATTATTTCTAAAATGAGTTATTTTCAGTATATACATGAGTTAAGTAATAGCACAACAGAGAAGGCTGTCTTGCACTCTGCCATGCCAGAGGTGTGGGTGTATTGATTGGTTGCCCTTTCTAGGGTGTCATTGTACCAGAGATGATGATGACTGCATGATGTGTGGCCTGACAGACTTGTAAATGTATCAAAATGTAAACTGTACAAATATAGAGGGAAACTTTAAAAATAGGTATCTTAATCTTTCTTAAAAGTACTTAGTTCTAGAATTAAAATGGCCTTTTTATAACAGCATTGTTTACGATCTAGCGTCTGCATACCTGAGGTGTGTAATATCTCAGCACACCAGTGGTAGATATCATCCATATAGGTGATAGTGCAGTGATTCTCAAACTTTTGTACTGGTGATCCCTTTCACATAGCAAGCCTCTGAGTGTGACGTGCCTTATAAATTAAAAACACTTTTTAATATATTTAACACCATTATAAAAGCTGGATGCAAAGCGAGGTCTAGGGTGGGGGCTGACAGCTCATGACCCCCTATGTAATAACCTTGCGACCCCCCCCATGTAATAACCTCACCACCCCCTGAGGGGTACCGACCCCCAGTTTGAGAACCCCTGTGATAGAGCTTTTGAGCTTACTCAGAATGTCCTGGACAGTGATAGCTGCGCACCTATTAGCGGGCAATTTCTGGCTCCAGTCATAGGTAGAATCTTGCTTTTTGGGTTTAGGATTGCAGGGTTGAAGCCTGAATTTCTAATCTTATCCCCATATTCACTTGGAAGTCACAACTCTCCTTAACTTCTGTCACAGTGAAAAATGTCTTTCATTTGCCATGGAGTTGTAAGGACTCTATAGGATAGAAATTCTGTTTAGCATCTCTCTGTAACAGAGTGGAGAATGAACTGTGTTACTGAAGAGAGTTTTCTTTGTCTGTTTATAGCATCTATAATATCCCAGTGAGTAGAACTGTTATGCTTAGTGAATAGCAAGGCTCATCTATCTTTCTGAGAGATTATATGACTTTGTTCATAGTCTCCGCCAATAACATTCTCGTGCTTATGAATTCAAATGTATTTATCCAAAACACTCAAAAATTCCAGAAGGCGATAATATGCGAAGTCAAGTACGCACAGTATCTCAGTAAAATAAGTGGGGGGGGGGAAAAAGTATACTTTTATTACTGAAAAACAAACTGTTTTTGCAAACAATTAACTGAAATTCAGAATTGGCAGTGAGGATATAAGTCAGTGGCTTTACTAACTATTTCTTCTGTCTATGACATTCTAAATTCATGATAGTATAAGGCAGTGACAAGATCTTACTTTTTGTGTCTTTATTGCTAAGGTGGTTACATGTTGTACAAGGTGCCCTAATGACGAGTGTTCTGGTTCTAGGCCAGAAGCGGCCAAACTTACTGACCCTCCTAGCCGCATTCGACAACCTTCAGAAGTTCGAGAGCCGGGGCGCACCTGCTGGGGCTCGGGGCTTCAGCCCCACTCCTGCTGAAGCCCCAAGCCTTGGCAGGCATGCCTCAAGGGGCAGAAACCCCGAGACTCCCCCTCCCCGCTGGGTAGAAGTCCCTGCCTCACCACTCTGCTGTAAGGCAGAGGTCACAAGGTCCCCATCCCCTGTCTGGTAGGTGGAGAATGGAGTCAGGGGTGCATGGTGGGGCGGGGCGCTCTGTGAGCTACACTTTAACGGGTAGCCGCATATGGCTTGTGAGCCACAGTTTGACCACCCCTTCTCTAGGTATTTCAGGAAAGCTATAGATAAATAACTTAAAAAGATCTTTTCAATCCTAAGTAAACTGTAACGTATTTAAGGTTCAAGTGCATTTCCCTGTTGGTAGGGCCCTACCAAATTCACGGTCCATTTTGGTCAATTTCACAGTCATAGGATTTTAAAAATAATAAATTTCATGATTTCAGCTATTTAAATCTGAAATTTCACAGTGTTGTAATTGTAGGGTCCTGACCCCCAAAAGGAGTTGTGTGTGGGGGGTGAGGGTTGCAAGGTTATTGTAGAGGGAGTTGCAGTACTGCTACCCTTACATCTGTGCTGCTGCTGGTGGTGGCGCTGCCTTCAGAGCTAAGCAACTGGCAGCCTTAGAGGGCATAATGTTAGTCTGGTCCTGAAATTGTGTATGTAACTCCCAGTTTACTTGTGTACTGACTTAAAATTCTTTAGATTTAAGTCCCTTAATAGAAATTAGGATTGCACAGAGCAATGACATTCCTCTCCCCTCTTAACAAGAGCAGTCTTGAACAGATCCAAATTGATTTGTACTCCATTGAAAACTAGCAATTATATTTTAAATTATTTGGCAAATGGCATAGACGGGGTGGGGGTGGGAGAGAAAGGAGGACTAAACTGGTAAGTGGAAAATTTTTAATTTTAAGGTTCTGTGCAGTAAAATATGGATGTGGGTTTCCTCTTTAAAAATTCAACTCTGGATTTGTATAGGATTCAGTATATCATGGATTTAGAAGCTTTTCAGTAAGGCTCAATTTTTATCAAGTATTTTGGACACTCAGTGTTACAAAAGTAAGACAAAATGTGAAATCGGTTCTGTGGCCAACTGACCTGCTCTGTTTATATGGCTGTGGTTAAACTGACCTCTTAAAAACGTTAGGTATGCAGATTTCTGTCATAAGGTATGCAGATCTGTGTTATTCTATCTTCCGTTGAGGTCTGAATGTTTGCAGTCCCTATCTTTTTGTTTATGGACTTCTTGCAAGTGTACATGCCTTGCCTTACTTGTTACACAGTAATAATTCGTGAAGTCCTGCTTATGCTTAGCATGTCATATAGTGTAATGCTCAAACAATGTTTGCCATATTAAATGAAAATCTGGAAGTATGGGGGAGACATGGCAACTTGCAGGATTGGTCACAGGATATATGTGCTAAAACCGAAGACTACTTGGTCTGAACTGTTGACTTGTTACTGACCTCATCTGGTCATGTTACATGCTGCAGATTCAGATCTTTATCAAGTTTCTTGCCTATCATGTTCTCCAGTGCCAGAAACCACCTCTGAAATGCCCTCTCCAGCCTGGATTTGGTCCACCAGGTCAGAATTGAGTCACATTGTTCAGAGCACTGTGGGGGAAACTTGCACTGCTCCTAGCCTGTACTGCACTTATTGTGACAATTTTTACATTGCCAATCTAGTATCTTGTATGAGTACTAAAATTCACTGCTTGTCTTTAAATAGAAAGAACAGGAAAATTACATCCTGAAGATCATGAAGTTCAATTAATTTGACATCTTTATATACTGCTCTTTATATTGAGGCTACTGGAGTTAAATATAGCTCTTGTATGACCACCTATTTTAAAGGGTATTGTGTGACTTAAAGCTTATGAAAGTTTTGAAGTCCTCAAATGGAAGATGCTAAACAAATGCAAACAATAATATAAATTGTTATTGAACAATAACTCATCAGTCTTGTATCTTTGTAACTGAATAATTTAAGTTACCTCTGCCAGTAAAATTAAGGAAAAATTAACCAAAAAAAAGCAAACAATTTTGATAATTTCTAATTATTATGATTTTTTTTTTCAGAACAAAGCAAGCTGTCTAGTCACTACGTACTTGTAGGAGAGCCTATTGCTATCAGTTGTCAAATAGCTAAAATTCAACCACTTCACTCTGACTACAATCTGACTTGGTATAGAAATGGTAGTGATACACCAATAACTACAGAGACACATTCCAGAATCCATCAGCAAGATGACTTGCTTTGGTTTATTCCTGCAACTTTAGAAGATTCAGGACTTTATGAATGTAACATAAGGTAAGGGCCTGTATTTTTAGAAATGTTTTTACATGCAAAATTGTTCTACAAAAGGGAAAAATGATGACACATGAAGTACAAAAATGTATTTTTGGTGTTAATCTAGTGTGTAAAGACTTTTCTTTTACATATTTGTATGGAAACAGCTAGACAGCTTTTCAGCTCTGTTTTTGATACTATACTAATATATCTGAGTTTCTTTCATGCTAGTAGAACTTGGCTTAAAATTATACTTTATGCTTGTATAATGGTTTTTCATCGAAGTGCTTTAGAACTATTAACTAATTGAATTTTTTTGGAAGTGTAAATTTGTAAGTATGCTTTTTAACTCTGTTGGAGTTAATGAGTCACTTCATATTTAATTTTATAGTCCTGTTTCTGACAGACAGTAAAACAGTTTTACTTTCTTGGTTTGATTCAGTTAATCCGGAGACTGAGAAATGTGGGGGTGAGGTGAATTTAGCCCAGTCACAGTCCCGTTTTAAAAATAATACTTATCTATGGTCGCTTTACATGTCTCGCTAAACACTATTTTAAAGTATGGGTTTAAGAGTAAAAGAAATACAACTTACTGAAAATCAAGGCACCATATTATGCAGACTGCTTTGCCAAATACTTTAGGGTATTTTCAGATTTTTTAAGAGGCCAGATAGATGATGATGATGATGATGATTGGAATATCTTTCATCCTAAATGAGAGAGCTAGGACTGTAGAAGCAAAGAAGAAAGTAAAGCAATTCTTCTCAGCTTCCTTTGGGATTTAAAAATCCCACTTCTCCTTACTTCATAGGATGACAGAAGCTCAGTTTTGTTCGTAGGGCTCTGCCTACATTAGGATTTTATATATCGGAAATAAAGCCTAAAATTCATTCTGTACCAGTCAGGGATCCAGAGCCTGACTTGCATTATTGTGGACATGGGAAGTACTAGTAATGGTCCGATTTGTTGTGTTCTCATTACAGGAATTCTAACAGCTCTGACAAAGAATATCTACAGCTAAATGTTTTCAAGAACAATGATGGCTTATGTTTTAATGGAGAAACTATGTATAAACAAAAAGTGTTTATGTCAATTGGTGGAAAGATTACATGTCCTGATCTGGAATATTTTTATGATGAAAATAATACTGCACCTGAAATACAGTGGTATAAGGTACTGTGTATATGTATTTTTACTGTAACATTCCCTATCATATAATTTAATGCTTCTAGTAAGCTAACTGTGCATGGTAATGAGAGAGGAAAAAAAGACAAGATTTTTTTTTCTGTGTAATGTGAATAGCTACCTAACTTTCCAAATCTATTGGAAATTATAGGAAACATAATAAGAATGTGCTTACATTTACATTTTAAATAAAACAACCCCTCTATTTTTCCAAAGCATATTCTAAAAGATTCTGATCTATACTTAAATTGTAAGATGGTCCATAATATTTCGGCATCAAAAATGTGAGTGTGATTTTGCTATGTTACTTTGATGTGTAATTGGTTAAAAATATGAAGTAGATGAACACATTACACTTTTAATCATTCAATTGGATCACTTTTCTCTTGGAGCTTACAATTCTTAAAAACCTGTTGGACATGCTTTGTCGACTAAAGATTAAATAAATTATCTGGCACTTTTACATTGCTAGTGCAGCTTCAGCTTCAAAGAAAATAAAGCTCATCAAAGCTGTTAAATCTTCTGTTCCAGTAACAGGAAAGTATCTAGTATCAGAGGGGTAGCCGTGTTAGTCTGAATCTGTAAAAAGCAACAGAGGGTCCTGTGGCACCTTTGAGACTAACAGAAGTACTGGGAGCATAAGCTATCGTGGGTCAGAACCTCACTTCTTCAGATGCAAGGAAAGTATCTGACATTTTAGGCCACACGGACCTGAAAGGGTGTAGATTCTGGTCCAAAGCAAGCTAAATTATCTAGGGAAACAGCTGGCCTTCTGTGTAAAGGTCAAAACCCAGAAGCCCTGTTAGAGGTGGTCCTCTGTCTGGCTGGGGGAACGAATGCTTGTGAGTCTGATGGAGCCTAGGGCCTAGGATGAGCGCAAACTGGCTGACACTCAATCTAGGAAAGATGGAGGTGATGATGATTTCCTGGGGAAAGCATCTAGAGAAGTGGCATCTTCCTGTATAAATGTTGGAGGGATGGGGAGTAGGGATTCAGCCTCATTGATGATAGGTGAGCATACAGTTTTAGGAGTGCTTTTGTCGTTTTAGACATTAGTGGCCAAACTTTTTTTCATATGCATATTAGCACAATGATTGCGGTGACATACAACTCCGATATAAGTCACCAGTGATCTATGCATTTGTCACCAATAACACACTGTACAAGAGATTTACTCTTGAAAATCAACTAAAAGATACAGCTGTCACAATGTGGTAGTCCACTTATTTGCTGGGGTTGGCGTTAAGGAGCATGCTATATTGGGGCTTCATACACTGCACTGACTTTCTATGCGCTTTTAGATACAATTCAAATTGTTGATCTTCAAAGTTGTAAGTGGTTTTGGGGGGTCTAGTTAATGGAGAAATTGCATCTTTCTGCATGCACTGTGATTAGGTCGGGGGGGATACCTACTCTGCTTTAAAAATTGGGGTTTAAATTAATACTTGTAGAAACGCCTTCTTGCTGCACTCTGTGGGAAATTAAAGTAATCCATCACTTAAATAATACACAGTATGTTTTAATATCAAGACCAAAATGATGGTTCAGCCATGCAATGT
Source organism: Malaclemys terrapin pileata (assembly GCF_027887155.1). Classification (NCBI taxonomy): domain Eukaryota; kingdom Metazoa; phylum Chordata; order Testudines; family Emydidae; genus Malaclemys; species Malaclemys terrapin. Next base: position 237,059,633 of record NC_071505.1, read on the forward strand.
GCCCCTTGACTAATTCTCCCTCTTACCTATTTCCCTAGAGTATCATGGGAAACTGTTCTTGGAAGTTTCATTGGAAAACTTCTAAAACAGTATTTTAATTGGAAGAAAACATAATGAAAAATCTGTTTAGATGCTTGAAAACATAATCTCTTCCAAAATAAAAACAAAAAATAAAATCCATTAATTCAAGGGCCTCGTTATTCACTGCCATGAAGAAGAAATTAGTTCTACTTGTGATCTCTTAGTGTAGGAAGAAAGCACTTAGCTCCTGCAGGATAGTTAAATGCCAATGCCAGTCAGCTAAGAAACCGCACCAATATATGCTGTAAAGGTTAAATATCTGGATAGATGTCCTAACTAGAGCTGGCTAAACATTTTTGGACTAACATTTTTTTTGAAAAATGCATGGGTCAACTGAAACATTTCACAAATTTGTGTTGAATTCACTGAATTGTGTCAGCTGGAAAAAAAAAGCTGCCTTTTGACTTTTTCAGAATGAAATGTTTTGACTTTTCAATTCAAGATGACTTTTTGAATATGACTCCCATTTTATTTAAAAAAAAACAACAAATCCTATAACAAAACATTTCACTTTTGGTCTTGAAAGCGTCTCTTAAAATAGAATGATGTATTGTCAGTGTTTCAGTACCAAAGCTCTGTACATTCATATTAAACTTGACAACTACCTTGCCATATTCAGAGAATATTTGGCAGTACACCTCTACCACGATATAACACGGTAAAGCAGTGCTCTGGAGGGGGGAGAGGGGAGGCTGCACACTCCGGTGGATCAAAGCAAGTTCGATATAACGCGATAAGATTTTTTTGGCTCCCGAGGACAGCGTTATATCGAGGTAGAGGTGTATCTACACCTTGGGCAGGAAGCTGTATTTTACATGGTTGAAATAACTTTTTTTTGGGGGGGGAAAATGCTTTAATAATCAATATTTTATTAGTACTCCCAAATAACAGCTATTTTTGCTTTATTTAGGAATGTAAGCCTGGATTACTGCAGGACAACAGATTTCTTTCTTCACTGGGTGATATCTATCTTATGATTAATAATGTAACTATGCATGACAAAGGAAACTACACGTGCAAGACAACATATACTTATATGGGAATACAACATAATGTTTCACGAACCATTTATGTAGACGTTGAAGGTATTATGTTCCTTTTTTTTTTTTTTTTTAATGTCTTTGGCTCTCCTGTGTTAAAGTTTAGGGTTAATAGAGCTAGTTATTGGCATATCAAATCATGGTTAATCTTTCACCTTCAAAAAGTGCAGCTGGTTTGTAAAATTTAAAGGCATTGAAACTTTTCTAAGTTATTCTTCCCCAAAATGTTAGAAATAAACTACAATAGAATTTTGTGTTGGAACAATTAGTCTTTCCCCTACTTGTATTTTGGATCAAATTAAGGCTTGCAATCCCCTTGTGGAAAAAGGTTTACCACACGCAATTGAAAAAACCCTAGACTTGAGATCTGTTTCTTTGTGAGGAGAGGGTGAAAGACCATGTGACACTAATTTCTGCTAAGCTATTGATGAAATTTAAACTACCAGAAACCAAACTCTCAATGTTTGGCTTAACAGAGCAAATGATATCCAGGGCTTAAAGTGTATGACTTGTTACTCTTGCCAGTACGCTTTCAAAATAATTTTGTTGGTACTGCAGTATTTTATTTTACTGAAGGCCAATGCCACATAATCGTGCATGTGTTTCAGTGTCTCAGTACACCGTTGTGGAAGAGGTGACCTGTGATGATGGTAGTATAGGGAAGTGTCACTTGTTCTTACCGCTGTGTAGGTAGTTGAGGACAAAAGATGATCAATATTCGGCAAGAATAGGCCATTATCTGCATAGTATTTTTACACTTCAAGAGTTCACTTGGGTCCATCAGACTCTTTAGAGGGGAGTATAAAACAGATAAACTGCCCTAGTGAGAGCACACAAGAGTCCTGACTGCAAACAATAAGAGGAAATTGCCTTTGGCAAGATTATCAATCAACAATCAATGAAAAATCAAGAGTGTGTCTATATGCAGAGCTGGAAATAATTTAGGGCATTTTGTCTTTGTAGCTGTGACAGCCTGAATTATTGCAAATTGCTCATCCGAAAAGACACACAAACTGAAAGAATCCATAATCAGACAGTGGAATTCCAGTTTCAAGTTGCACAAAACCTGTATTTCCTGAGCTAGGAACGTTGCTGGGTCAGCAACTACTTCTAGAATCTTGAATGGATTTGGTGGTCAAGAGCACCTTTTTCCTCAGCATCTGGCTAATCATTTTTGTTCTCCTCTTTCAAAGCCAGTCCTTATTTCACTAATCTAATGCCTCTTCGATTTATGAACTAGACTACCACACTGTGGCTTGTTTGGGACCCCACAAGACCCACTTGAAGATTACAGCAGGCACAAAACATGTTTTCCTGCCTGCTTTGGTAGTGGTAGGCAAAAGGAACACTCTACCAGTTCAACAGTTCACTTGTTCCCTGTTTGCTTTAGGTGCAATTCAAGGTATAAGCTTTTGGGTACTTGATATCTGGGTTACTGCCTATCCCTGTGGTTTGCCACAGCATTTGAAGTCAGTTTAGCATTCAGCCAAACACCTAGCTTAATCTGGGATACTTCCATTGTAGTATTATTGACTCTAGGATTAGCTCCTTCCGCTGATCCAACAGAACCTGGGCTTTGTTTGACCTTTAGGGCAGAATATTGAGCTTTGTATATTTCTGAGAAGAGACACATTTGTATATATGTGTATTTACAGGCCTCCAGAGACATGTGGAAGGAAGTATTATACATTTAAAATATAATGTAGAAATCTCAGTGTTTTAGGAGTTACATTTGAGACCTTATCTCTGTCTTGCACTAGGAGCACAAGTGCTTTCTTGTGATGGCTTCCAAACTTTCTGCTTTATATGGGCAGATAAATAGGAAAAGGGACAGAACATTGGCTCAGAAGGACATGGATGGGAAATACAGCAGCAGAGATGGGGGAGGGACAGGCAAGATGGGTTTAGGACTTTTTTTTAATTTGCAGAGAGAAGGATGTGGCAAGTAGAGCTAGTCAGGGAACAGTTCTCCCAGCTGGCAAAGACTCTTGGGGTTCATAAGTTTTTTGCCTGATTTTTTGATACAGTGAAAATCTCCAATATTTGTGAACCAAAAAACCCTGATTTTTCTTTTGTTTGGGTCAATCAAAACATTTGTTTCAATTTACCTTTTCACTTTAACCTTTTTAGTTTAATTAGCTTAAAATTTGAAACAAAGTAGTTTTGAACTAAAAAAACTGGAAGTGTTCATTTAAAAAATGCATAAACAAAACATTTTGGCAACTTTGAATTTGTTTTTCAGGTCGGGGAATTATAAATGGACCCCGTTTCACAAACAATTTCAGTTTTGATAAATCAGCATCTTTTGACTGATAAACATTTTGTCAAAAAACTTCTGACCAGCTCTAGTGCCTGCCTGCAGGATTCAGGGCTCAGTGTGCCATTCAGAAACATAGTTGCTTGGGAAGCAGATCTGCCCAACATTTAGCTTTTGGCTAGAGGTGTTCTGGCATTCAGGACCCATCTTGCAGCTTCCCAGTCTTCCTGCTGACCTATTTGGCATTTGACAGGTTCCCAATAGGTGGTAGGAGCAGATTTGACTTGAGAACATCATCTTACCCTGTTAGTCTCTTGCTCACTCTAATTTAGTTCCTCCCCTCTCCCTCTGTGAGGCTGTCGGAGAAAAGGAGGGAATCTCAGCCACTGTGAGCAGCAGCACCAGCTGTTGCTGAGAAGGAGAGCATGGCGCCAAAAGAAGAATTGCTAAGGGAAAAGGAAATTAAGTGTCTGGGTGTCAGAGAGAAAAAATTGATGGATTTTGGAAAACTGATGGTTACTATGGAGGGACTTGTGTAGTGGAATGCCCACAAAGGAGTTTTATGCATTAAAACCAAACACACACTCACTCACTCACTCTCACTCTCTCTCTCAGGCTGTGTTGTGTGTGTGTGTGCGTGCGTGTGTGTGAGAGAGAGAGAGAGAAGACCATGAAAGCAAATCTGCTGGGAAACTACTCTTTATGGCTTGGGTGATCAGCTTGCTCTTAGGAATCGGCTAGAACCACTAATGGTGGAGAGGGAGAGGTGGCCGGGGCATAAAATAGCTGACTACAACAAAATCACTAGCAGCTACATTAGTCTTTTTGCAATAAAAAGTTAGTTCCAAACCTTGAGCTTCCAGCAAATCTAAAATACTAAAATGGGGAAACTGCCTTAGTATCAGCACTAGCTTTGGTATTATCAGACGTGCTTGTGTGCATCTAAGGGGAAGTCAGGCTTGCTGCCTGACCATCCTGAGATCCGAATTCACTGCTAGTGTCATGGCTGCTGCATATGTGTATGCAATGTTGTAGTGTCAGTCAGCATTTGACACCACAAGAACCATTCTTCCAAAAAAAGGCTGCTTGAGATGAAACTTCCATCTTCAAGATTTTTGATTTGGTGATCTACTTGTTTAGATACTTTCAGAACATTGGTTGGTATTTTATAAGAGCCTAAATAGAATAGAAATAGATTTTACCTGTGGTGAGAGGACAGCTATTACTTGCTGAAGACTGACCGTGATTGATAAAGCATACAAAACAATACAATTCCTGATTACTACACACTCGAAGCTCCAGTCCAGACATTATTCTACTAGATAAAACATACATGAAAAGATTTGTGGTGAACATTCAAGATGTCAGTGAAATATCCTCTCCCTCCCCCTTTTTCCCACTGCTCTTATGAGTATCATGAGAATTTTTTTGGTATTAGGCTTCCTATAGATTTATTTCTATAAATCTGAAATTGTTTGCATATTTACAGATAAGGTGAATCTTATGCTTAGTTTGATCCTAGAGTGAAATCCTTTAACCAAATAAAGAAAATCTATTACAGATATTGGAAAGTTTGAAATGACCTTTATGTGCATTAATATTGAGTACTTGGTAACATCATTGTCAACTACCTGTAAAACAAGTAGTGTAGCAGTTGTAGTAGCAGGGGTAATGACCACTGGTTGTTAATCTTTTTTTTTAATTTTTTTATTAGAGGGCCCAAAGAAGACACCACCAAAGTTTATTTATCCGAAAAACCATTCGATTGAAGTAGAACTTGGTAAGTAATTGCCTTCTAACAAATCACTAATCATAGAATTATAGGTCTGGAAGGGACCTCGATAGGTCAACTAGTCCCGGTGCTGAGGCAGGACTAAGTATTATCTAGATCATTCCCTGACAGACATTTGTCTAACCTGTTCTTAAAAATCTTCAGTGATGGAGATTCCACAACCTCTCTAGGTAACTTGTTCCAGTGCTTAACTACCTTTACAGTTAGGAAGTTTGTCCTAATGCCTATCCTAAATCTCCCTTGCAATTGAAGGTCTTTACTACTTGTCTTGTCCATAGTGGGTAAGGAGAACAATTTATCATCCTCCTGTTTATAACAACTTTTTATGTACTTGAAGACAAGGGTGACCAGATGTCCCGATTTCATAGGGACAGTCCCGATATTTGGGGCTTTTTCTTACATAGGCTCCTATTACCCTCCATCCCGATTTTTCACACTTACTATCTGGTCACCCTATTGAAGACTATTATCATGTCCCCCCTCAGACTTCTCGTCTCCAAACTAAACAAATGTAATTTTTTTAATCTTTCCTCATAGGTCATGTTTTCTAGTCCTTTAATCATTTTTGCTCTCTGGACTTTCTCCAGTTTGTCCACATCTTTCCTGAAGTGTGGTGCCCAGAACTGGACACAATACTCTAGTTAAGGCCTTATCAATGCTGAGTAGAGTGGAAGAATTATTTCTTGAGTCTTGCTTACAAAACTCCTGCTAATACATCCCAGAATGATGTTTGCTTTTTTTTTTTTTTTGGCAACAGTAGTACATTGTTGACTCTCATTTAGTTTGTGATCCTCTCTAATCCCCAGATCCCTTTCTGCAGTACTCCTTTCTATGCAATCATGTCCCATTTTGTATTTGTGTAATTGGTTTATTCCTTCATAAGTGTAGTACTTTGCATATGTCCTTACTGAATTTCATCCTATTTATTTCAGACCATTTCTCCAGTTTGTCAAGATAATTTTGAATTCTAATCCTGTACTCCAAAGAGCTTGTAACCGTTCCCAGATTGGTATCATAATAGCAACCAGGCAAAACCAGTCTGGAATCCTGGCTCTATTGAAGTCAATGGCAAAACTCTTATTGATTTTAATAGGGCCAGGATCTTACCTGAGGAGTTGAGGATTTCTAAAAGCCAGATGACAATTCTACTTTGACTGCTTGCCCATATGTATTTTGATCTTGGGGCACATGTGCTTCTCGTGCTCAGGATCAGTGTCTTTTGGCCAGCAGTGCCCATTGGGGGGAAATGTATGTCTCTACAGCAACTAGACACCTGCAGATGGCCTGTGTCAGCTGCCTTGGGCTGCGAGCTTGGACTGCGGGGCTGCTTCACTGCTGTGTAGACATTTGGGCTTCGGCTGGAGCCCGGGCTCTAGGACCCTGTGAGGTGGTAGGGTCCCAGAGCTCAGGCTTCATCCCGGGCCTAGAAGTCTGCACAGCAGTGAAACAGCCCCGCAGCCCGAGCCCCGCATGCCTGAGTCGGCTGGCACAGGCCAGCTGCATGTTTTTCTTTGCTGTGTAGACATACTCTTAGTGTCCTTGTGCTACTGTACTGAGGGCATAGAGGGTGGACTGGGCCCAACTGCCACTCGGTTCCTTCTCACCACCTGTGGCTGTGAGATGGAGCTCTTTGGTGTCTACATCTTGAAGCATCTTTTTTCGTAATTGCTATAGTTAATTGTATGTATATTGGTGTTATTTATAGATGGTTTGGGTAGTTGCCTACTGGCAAACTTTAGATCAGTGGCTCTCAACCTTTCCAAACTACTGCACCCCTTTCAGAAGTCTGGTTTGTCTTGCGTACCCCCAAGTTCCACCTCACTTAAAAACGACTTGCTTACAAAATCAGACATAAAAATACGAAGTGTCACAGCATACTGTTACTGAAAAATTGTGTACTTTCTCATTTTTACCATATCATAAAAATCAATTGGCATATAAATATTGCATTTACATTTCAGTGTATAGTATATAGAGCAGTACAAACAAGTCACTGTCTGTATGTTTTTAGTTTGTACTGACCTCACTGATGCTTTTTATGTAGCCTGTTGTAAAACTAGGCAAATATCTAGATGACTTGATGTACCCCCAGAAGACCTCTGCGTACCCCCAGTGGTACATGTATCTCTGGTGAGAACCACTGCTTTAAATATTTTTTTATTGGTACACCTCTACCCCGATATAACGCGGCCCAATATAACATGAATTCGGATATGACGTGGTAAAGCAGTGCTCTGGGGGGGACGGGGCTGCGCACTCTAGCGGATCAAAGCAAATTCGATATAACGCGGTTTCACCTATAATGCGGTAAGATTTTTTTTTGGCTCCTGAGGACAGCGTTATATCAGGGTAGAGGTGTATTTGGAAGTTTGTCCTTCCATATTTTGTTTTTTCTCAGATTGAAATTTTATTTCTGGCCCCAGGATTTAGTCATGCCCCCTTCCTAAATCACACAGCCTCGGAATCTATGTGAATCTGTTGCCCCTCCTGTAAGGCAGCAATTGCGATTGATGACAGGCGTACCAGATACCTCATCTCTTCTATGTGGGGAAGCCCATATCCCTGACATATGCTTGGTGTGTAAGTCCTTTTCTTTTCTAAAAGGACCTTAAAGGTTTGGGGAGGCATGTCTTGAAATATTTGTTGAGACTGGCTGCATGGAGCAGTCTCAGTCTGGGCAGGGCAGACCTCCTCTCCTCCTCCCTCTGTCCCCTGATATTCCAGAAATGCTTCTGTGAGTTTGGATCCACTAGCTCCCACGTGCCATCTTCTAAGACCATTCTAGCTTTGGATTCAGTTAGGACTTTAAACAAAGTCATCAGACAAAAAGGAACATCACTTCTGTGGGAAAAGTAGGGCCGATTCCCCAACGGACATTCTCAGTAAGAAGTCTTAAGTCACCTCACTGCTTCCATTCTAAAGAAACTCCATTGCCCAATCTGGGAACCACAGCAGCTCTAAGGCAGCGTGGCACTAGGGCTCTGGCACGATCTTGGGAATCAAAGTTAACTGCCTCCAGTACAGAGGCCACAGCATTGGGAGTTACCTCAACATTGAGTGCTTCGATGCTGTCTGTGATGGTATCAGCCTCATTGGTACTGCTCTTCTTGATGCTACTCTCTTCAGCACCAAGTGTGTCACTACTGGGCATGTCCATATCATCAACCCTGATACTCTCTTCTCCCGCACTCAGGTTTGTAGCACCGTCCCTGTCGATACTAAGAAAGTATGTAGTACTGAGGGATCTCCAGCTCTTAGAGGAATCAGAATCTCCTCTGCTCTCCACTGGTCTCTACTGATGCTCAAGGCCTAGTTGGCCCAGAGTATCTCCCCAGTGCTGATTTATTAGAATTACTGTGCAAGTTTAGCATTCTGACTCCAGGAATGCTCCCCTCCATCTCCCCCTGCTACACGCCCCCCACCTCCCGCAACCAAAACAATAATCTGGAGTGCTTCTTTTCATCTTCTGACTCACTACACGTTGGGGGGTTCCCATAGTTGTTCTCCAAGGGTCCCTTCTTATGGCATTGTGACTCTGAGAAGGAATCAAGGGAGTTTTAGTTATGTGAAGGTCTCAAATGGGATGTAGGAGTAGGCATATGTCTTGGTACCCTTCTTTGGGCCCCCCGCCTCATTTCCATACAGTGTTCCAACATGGTTCTGTTGGAACCCCTGGGGTATTCGCCTCCCAAGACATCACATCTCTGCACCACCTTCTAGAATGAGAACCTCCTCCCCTATATGTTCTCAGGCACCTAGGCTTGCAACCTATGAATTAGAGCCCCATGAGTTTTCTGAGGAGGAGCACCGTCAAGCTGAGGATCAGGCAATTTCTGGGGCTATACACTCCTGACCTTGAATGAGGTGGTAGTCCCCTCTAGACCTATGATATGTGGACAGAGTTGGCAGTGGGCTTTGTTGCAAGGATAGGTTCCTGGGTTAGTGTTTTTGTTGTGTGGTGTGTGGTTGCTGGTGAGTATTTGCTTCAGGTTTGGGGGCTGTCTGTAAGCAAGGACTGGCCTGCCTCCCAAGATCTGTGAGAGTGATGGATTTTCCTTCAGGATAGGTTGTAGATCCTTCAGCCCCCAACTAAAACCTCTCCAGCGCATCATGAAGGTGATGGTTAGTGGCATTCTGTTACTTTCTTTGTTGGGCCTGTCCTGTAGTAGGTGACTTCTGGGTACTCTTCTGGCTTTGTCAATCTGTTTCTTCACTTCAGCAGGTGGATATTGTAGTTGTAAGAACGCTTGATCGAGATCTTGTAGGTGTTTGTCTCTGTCTGAGGGATTGGAGCAAATGCGGTTGTATCTTAGAGCTTGGCTGTAGACAATGGATCGTGTGGTGTGTCCTGGATGGAAGCTGGAGGCATGTAGGTAAGTATAGCAGTCAGTAGGTTTCCGGTATAGGGTGGTGTTTATGTGGCCATTGTTTATTAGTACTGTAGTGTCCAGGAAGTGGATCTCTTGTGTGGACTGGTCCAGGCTGAGGTTGATGGTGGGGTGGAAATTGTTGAAATCATGATGGATTTCCTCAAGGGCTTCTTTTTCATGGGTCCAGATGATGACACCATCCAGGGGACACCATCATAGGACCTAATCGCATCAGCCACACTATCAGAGGCTCGTTCACCTGCACATCTACCAATGTGATATATGCCATCATGTGCCAGCAATGCCCCTCTGCCATGTACATTGGCCAAACCGGACAGTCTCTGCATAAAAGAATAAATAGACACAAATCAGATGTCAAGAATTATAACATTCAAAAAACCAGTTGGAGAACACTTCAATCTCCCTGGCCACTCGATTACAGACCTAAAAGTCGCAATATTACAACAAAAAAACTTCAAAAACAGACTCCAATGAGAGACTGCTGAATTGGAATTAATTTGCAAATTGGACACCATTAAATTAGGTTTGAATAAAGACTGGGAGTGGATGGGCCATTACACAAAGTAAAACTATTTCCCCATGCTTATTTCCCCCACCCCCACAGTTCCTCATATCTTCTTGTCAATTGCTGGAAATGGGCCATTTTCATTACCACTACAAACAGTTCTTTTTCTCTCCTCCTGATAATAGCTCACCGTAACTGATCACTCTCGTTATAGTGTGTATGGTAACACCCATTGTTTCATGTTCTGTGTGTGTGTGTGTGTGTGTGTGTGTATCTTCCTACTGTATTTTCCACTGCATGCATCCGATGAAGTGGGCTGTAGCCCACGAAAGCTTATGCTCAGATAAATTTATTAGTCTCTAAGGTGCCACAAGTACTCCTGTTCTTTTTGCGGATATGGACTAACATGGCTGCTACTCTGAAACATATAACTGAGTCTCTCAAGAAACTTGTGGAAGAGGTACAAAATCTTCCCAAATGTTTGGAGATTCTCTATGCCTGGTCAGTTGGCACTTCCCATTAATGATCCTCTTCTGGAATCTGGTAAACATATATGGCAGACACCGTAGGGATAAATTTTCACTTAAACCTTATCCCAAGTTCTTACTGAAAGGATTTATGGGCTTTCCTTTAAACCAACTGATTAATATGCCAATGTTCATTTAGAAATGACATACTAATCCAGGGGAGGCTAGGCTGCACACCTTAGAGTTTGCAGGGCCCTTTTACTTACAAAAAAACAAATCCTTCAGGATTTCCCCATGACTACTTATTTTTTACATTTCTATATTTTCTGAGAGAAAAGTTCTATCAGCCCAGAGGCTTTCCAAGTGGATTTTGTGATGTGGTAACAGCTGTTATGAATTAGCTAGTTTAGATCCTCAACTCAGATTAGAGCTTGCTCCAGTGCACTTGGACAGCTTCTGCGGCTTCTGTGCTAAGGGTATCCATTTCAGCTACTTGGAGTTCAAGCCATACTTTTACCAAACAGTATTTCTTGGTAGAAGCATTGAGGTCTGATGCTGCTTTTGGCAGAGCTGTACTGCAATCTTTGTTTAAGCAGACTCTGAGCACCTACCTGTTTCCATCAGGTTACTGCTTGTGAGTCACCAAGAGTGGAATACATACGGACAAGCACTCAAAAAAGAATTACTTACCTTATAATAACTGGAGTTCTTGAGATGCATGACCTGCCCTCTTTTCTGCTCCTGTGGAGTTTTGTAACATCTGGATTCTGCAATGGCAAAGGAATTGAGAGGCAGTTGGCCCCACACACACCCTTTATGCCCTCAGTAGAGGAGCACTAGGCCACTCAGAATGCATGCGGAGCCCCAATGGACATTGCTGGCCAAAAGACTCTGGTCTCAAGCATGTGGGAGTGTGCACACCAAAAGTGCAACACACATGGACAACACACCTCTAAGAACCACAGTTGCTGTAATCTAAGTAACTGTCCTTTCCCAAACTATTTACATAATCATATGAGTCTGCCTGCTTAATGGTACACAATTTTTAATTGTCACATTTAAATGTTTTGTAGGATCTCATGTCATCATGGACTGTAATATATCTAGTAGCATAGGTACTTTGAATCCATACTGGCAAGTCAATGGTGAGGATGTTAATGCCTTTGATGTTACCTACGAGGAACAATTCTATGAGTAAGTATTCTTACAAATCAAATTGCATGTGGATTGAATGCTAAAAATTTTAAAATATATTTGGTGTGAATCATCCATAAAAGTAACTGTTGGACAAAATAGTGGCTAATCATAGAATTGTAGAACTGGAAGGGACCTCAAGAGGTCATCTAGTCCAGTCTGCTGTACTCATGGCAGGACTAAGTATTATCTAGACCATCCCTGACAGTGTTTGTCTAACTTGCTCTTAAAAATCTCCAGTGATGTAGATTCCACAATCTCCCTAGGCAATTTATTCCAGTGCTTAACCACCCTGACAGTTTGGAAGTTTTTCCTAATGTCCAACCTAAACCTCCCTTGCTGCAATTTAAGCCCATTGCTTCTTGTCCTGTCCTCCGAGGTTAATGAGAACAATTTTTCTCCTTCCTCCTTGTAACAACCTTTTATGTATTTGAAAACTGTTATCGTGTCCCGTCTCAGTCTTCTCTTCTCCAGACTAAACAAACCCACTTTTTTCAATTTTCCCTAATGAATGCCAACAGACTACTGAAAGTACTTCATGTTCAACAAATTTGCTGTGCATTTAATAATTATCTCTTTTTTCTGTAAGTAATTTATTGAGGCCATCTTATCTAGATTTTGGAAATTCATAATAGCATGATAATACTTAGCACTCTTCATCCATAGATTAAAGGCTGATCTCAACCAGCTCCAGTGGAAAAAGAGTTTGCCAGTATGGGAACAATTCATTATATATACAATAGGTGTTTCCTTGAGTTCTTTTAAGATCAGCTGCTCTGCCTGCATGTATGTGGTGGCCAGGTTCACAAATTGAATAATGTGCCACTGAATCAAGTTGAAATTTCATAAAACATTTTCTTGTTTAGAGAAGATTGGCACATTCACTTTTTTTGTTTTATTTATTTAACTATATTTTTGAGAATATTAAATGTCAACCTGCTCCTCAGGAAAATTGTCTTGAATTTTAGTTTTACTTTATCCCCAAACTCCTTTAGATTTATAGGGTGAGTGATTTTTGTTGTATTATAGTCTCACAGGCTACAAAAATAACTAACATTCCCTGCTTACCTCTAAACCTTAGTGTCCCACATAACTCATAACTGAGGCATCAGGAGTAAATTAATTATTGTTACTTTTGCCCTAAGCAAAAATTTTCAACTTGGGTGCCTAAAAAAATAGATTCTAGGTGAGCTAATTTTCAGGGGTGTTGAATACCTGCAGTTTCCCTTGAAGTCAGCTGGAGCTGTTGGATACCTGGGAATCTCCAAAAAAACATATTCGGTGTCTAATTTCAGGCACTACAGTATGAAAATTTTGGCCTGATCATTTCTCTGCTATTTCTTGTCCTAATCCTGTCTCTCCTGATTCTCTTTATTGCTTCCTCCTTACACCCTTTTGAAGGATGAGCTCCAGATGTACTTTCCTGCTGCACGTATAACACTGTGCCTCTGGAGGAGGTGATAGCTGGGATTGAACCAGAGACCTCTGTGGTCTAAAAGTATTAGCTTTACTCCTTAACCTGAAGAATCAGTTTTCAGAGTTCAACAGCAGCAGCAAATTCAGAAACCTCTGAACATGGGCTAACCACTAGAGGACAGAGCCACACTGTTTGCATGGGCTATATTAGCTGACTTTTTTTTCTTTCTATAAACGGACTCTGTAGTCAGCTTTGTGTAAGCTTGAATGATTTGCCAACTGTTGCTGATCCTGTTAACTCACAGGAGTCTTCCCAACATGTCTCCCAGCTATCCATCAGGACCATGACAGAATGCCTGTCCACTGAGAAGCCAAAAATGCTGGATGAATGAACCACCTAGAATGATTTTGGGGGAGGGTAGAAGCAGGTATTCTTTTTCAAGTGATTGTTCACATGGATCCTACTCTTGGTGCGCAGGCACACAAAATTGGATTCATTTGGCCAAATCAAATTCAGTTGGGACTACGCCTGTTCCCTAGGTATCCTTGTGCTCCATTACCTCACCGTGGGAGGGGGCCAACCATCCCTCAATTCCTTTTTGCCATCGATGGCAGCAAGATGGAACTTGTGCAGAGTCAGGCTGCTTCTCTGCAACTCTGTTGTAGTTAGTGTTAGTGATTAGTTAATATAGTTGTTAAGCTAGTCCTTTTAATGTCCCTGTTGGCTTAATAAAATTCTTTTCAGTAGATAGATGGTTAGGTGCAGAACCCCCTCTCTCTCTTTGATACCAGGACTTGAGCCACTATGGCAGAAGCTAAATCTCCAAGAGACATACTTCTCCTGTGATGCTTCTATGCCATTCAATGATGGGCTCTCTTAGGTGCCTTTTTGATTTAGGTGAAGGTCATGTATCTTATTGGTACTCCACCTGCTGCTCTATGTCCAAGCAGACGCCGAAGGCTAGGTGTGACAGGATCCCCGGGGTTCAGTCTGGGATTGTGGGACAAATTTGCCCACTTAACTCTCTACCCTGGGCTGTATCTCACAATTCTTTGCTAGTGATAAGCAGCAAACCCCTCCAGGTGCTGTTATCACTCAGCACAACTGCATGTGGAGCCGCATACCCAGCTAGATTGCATGAATGCTCCAAGAGCCACTCATGAATCACACAGAGAGAGGCACCAGCCAAATCCCCCCATCTCCCAGCCTTGTACCTCAGGAATATACTGTCTTGCACTGCTCAAGATCCTTTCTTGAGAAATGCAAGTTTATTAATTGGTTCACCACTCCATCAATGGAAAGTGGATATACATACACCAGCTTTTGTAAATCTGATTAGATTTACCAACCGCTTCAGGCAAACTCACTGAGAAAGATAAACAGTAAAACAAGTGTATTGATTACAAAAGAGATTTTAAGTGATTAGGCAGATAGAGTGGTTACTAAAATAAAATAAAATGTAAGCATGCAGCCTACATTCTCCACCCTATTAGACTGGGCAACATCTAGATTAAGCAGTTTTTCTCATGCCACTGGATATTGCAGTTCAGAGTACACAGGTTTCACCCTTGAAACCTGGGCCAGTCCCCTCTGTTGGGGTCTTCAGTCTTCTGAGTGTCCTTGTTGCTTGCAGTGTAGGTGCGGGGAGAAGAAAAGGCCAAGCATGGGGTCACTGTGTCTGTTTTATACCCTTAGTCCCATGTGCTTGGAGAACCCAAGTGCAGGCATGTCTGGTGGGCATTGCTGAGTCCCCAGGCAAGATTGAGCAATTCCCCTGGTGTGGCCTTGTGCAAGTTAGTCATTGGATTGTAACTCCCTGGCAGGACAATGGCTGTTGATGGTTGTTGACTTACAGGGCATGTCTTCACTACCCGCCGGATCGGCGGGTAGCGATCAATCTATTGGGGATTGATTTATCGTGTCTAGTGTAGATGCAATAAAATTGATCCCTGATGGCTCTGCCGTCGACTCTGGAAATCCACTGCGGTGAGAGGCGGAAGCGGAGTCAACAGGGGAGCGGCAGCGGCCGACTCGCCGCCGTCCTCACAGCCAGGTAAGTCGACCTAAAATACACAACTTCAGCTACGCTATTCACGTAGCTGAAGTTGCGTATCTTAGGTTGACCCCCTCCCCCCCCCCCCCCCGTAGTGTAGACCTAGCCACGCACACATGCACCATCCATATGGACAGAACATCTTGAAGACCCACGGCTACTATAAGGAATGTAACTGTTCTTATGGGATGTCAATACAACTAAATCCGCTTGCAACCTGTCCTCATCTATCTTTTAAATTATAAAGCCATAATAGTTGTTAGCTAAATTAGTTTTAACCAAAGCTCAGTTGGTATGGAAAATAGCTATTTTTTAAAGTGGCCAGCAACAAGTATCAGAACTGAAAATATGGAGGCACAGTACCTGACAGCAATGCCTACAGAAGTTTAAATGTTCTAATGTGGGCAGTAATTCAACCTGTGTAATGTCATTGTTCCATCTGTGTAGTTTCAAACCCTTGGCTCTGGTACCTCATTTTGCTGACACTAGGTTTTGTACTATAAAGTCCTGACTCCCAATATCAATGTTTGCTCACAAGTGACCTGAACTCTACAAAAGTGAACTTTCTTGTATTTGCAGTTAAGTCTGCCTAGTCCATATTGAAATTCTAATATATAATAATTTCTCTATCCGCTGATGTGTTTTTTTGTTTTTTGTTTATTGTGATGATAGAAAACCTTCCCCGGGAGGTGGTTTTATAATTGGAGCAAGATTCAACATTTCAAAAGTGAAAAGTAAGGATTATTCTCACAAGTTTTTCTGTTATGTTTTGCATCCCTATGGCGAAGCTGTAGCATACATTGTACTAAAAGACCCAGGTAAGATATTAAATACGTTTATAACTACCATTCTAACCTGATCATGTAATGAAAAGGAAACAGTTTAATAAAGATTCAGCTGGTATCAACCATAATAGGCTATAACTGTCTAAAGCAGCTCTGCATTAAACAGAACGTGACTGGGATGTTACAATTGTATACGTATGTTAACTAAAGTATTCTACATTCGTTCTATTACCAAATTTAATAAACTTTGGACTCTCTATTCAATTCAACAGCCTTTCAGAAAATACCAATGAAATACTTTTCAGTAAAAAAATAAATTAAAACAAACTTATAATTAGCTTATTCCAGACATGGTAGATAACTACTACAAGTTAGCACTCTTGCTGTCTTCCTTCCTCTTAAGTTGTAGCTGCCCTTGTTGCATTTACCCCTAAATTCTTACATTTGTTTAAAACATATTCCCCCTCTTCCTCCTGAATAGCTTCTTTCAAATTCACCCTTTCCCCTTTAAAACAGTATTTTCTCAGTTAATTACTTTCTTTTATACACCATATTGCCTTATTTCAATAATGCTTCTGTTCACCTTGTTGTTAACTGAAGGCTGAGGAACCAGAAAGGAGCATTTGGGCACAAATTTTGTGGTTACTTCTTCACTTTTGAAGTAACTCCATGACCCCAGCATCTCTACTTTTTTGTTGAGGTGTGGAGGAGGACGAGAGGATATATGTAGCAGTGGCTGCTGCTGCTCCTTTGATTCCCTCTATCCTCATCACTCCATAACAGATAGGCAGGAATTCCATGCACATGCCACTCTCCCTTTGTATGCTCTGTTTTTTGCCCTAGAGTATAGATTTTGCTTTGTTTAATGTGGAATGTGTGAAACATTAAAAAGTCCCTATTGCCAAATTCATTGTGACTCAACAGATAAGCAGTTTATGTGCTGACAAATTTTAACATTTGTTTCTAGTTTTCAAAGTTGAAAAGCTGATATGAGTACAAATGTGCATATATGGGAGTTCAGGTCACTTTAATATAAGAGAGAAAAGTTCAAATTAAGTCTCTCAAGTTTATTTAAGCAGAATTTGAGGCCAGTCTACTTTAAAATAGAATTAATTCTCAAACCTCACCTGAAAAGTAATAAGATATTGAAATCAAAACTACTGCCTATTGCAAGATGTACCTTGATAATTCAGCCAATGTCTACTACAAGGTTAATAAACAATGGCTTACATTTAAGCCTAGTTAACCCAGAGAAATCTGTTTTGGAGGTTATTTTTATCTTAAGATCTTGTTTATCACAGAGAGAAGTTGTGAGGATTAATTGGTTAATGTTTGGAAGACAGGTGCTATATAATCGTTCTAAAGGAGAGGCATAGAGTACCATAGTGCTCTGTCTCTTGCTAGTACACTTCTCATAAACCCTTTTTGTCGAGGTGACTGTAATGACAACCAATAGCTTAGTCCAGTGGTTCTCAACCTTTCCAGACTATTGTACCCCTTTCAGAAGTTTGATTTGTCTTGTGTACCAAAGTCTCTTAAAAACTACTTGCTTACAAAATCAGACCTAAAAATACACAGGTGTCACAGCACGCTATTACTGAAAAATTGCTTCTCCTTTCTCATTTTTACCATATAATTATAAAGTAAATCATGATTGCCAGGTTGAGGCACACTGATGTAGTATATAGAGCAGTGTAAACAAGTCGTCGTATAACATTTTAGTTTGTATTGACTTCACTGGTGTTTTTCATGTAGCCTGTTGTAAAAGTAGACAATATCTAGATGAGCTGATGTACCCCCTGGAAGAACTCTGCGTATCCCTGGTTGAGAACCACTGGCTTAGTGTGCCATAAATGAGGGTGGAAGAGGGAGCTAGAGTTTATAAATGCATAGCAGAGTGGGGAAGCCTATAAGACTTAAAAACACTACTTTAAAGCAAAGCCCAAAGCAGTTTTTGAGTACAAAAGGCAAACTTGCATTCCACAATGGATGCAACTTCATTCATCAGAATAGAGACTACAGAGATATTGCATCTCTTTGGGACTTTTTCTGTGAATCATAATCCTCCATTAATGTAACCACAGAACACAGACTGCACTAAAGTGAGACAACACAATCCTCCTACAATATAGTTCATACTACAAAATTACTACTTGTGGCTGGTCTCATTCTGTTAATATCCCAAACTATCAAAGTTTGGGTGCCTAAAGTTGTGCTCTTAAAACCATATTTAGTCACTTAAATAAACATGGGCTATTTTCCGCAGTGCTGAGTGCTAACAACTCCCACTCTAGTAATTGGGAATTTTCTGTTGTTGCTGCTTATACAGCATTAGCACTTAGAAACCTCTATCAGATTGGTCACCCACTGTGCTAGACGCAGGACAGTCATTTAGTACCTGACCATTCCTGCTCCAGTTCCAGAGAGCATATGGTGTAACAAGAGAACACATTTATGTGTTCACTTTTCTTTGTCTTCTTGTGGGATTGTCTTACTACTTACTTTTTTCTACAACCGTGTGCCACTTTTTAACAAAGGCTTGTCTACACAAAGATTTAGTTCATGACAAGTTAGGCTGTGAATCTACTTCTCACTAGCATACAATGGATTAATTGTCCAGGTGCACCCTCCTGATGCACATTCACAGTTGGTTAGAGGGGCATTGAGTTAGTTCCATTTCAAAGAGAACTACACAGTTAATCTGCAACCGGCTACTGTGGGGTAGATTCACACCCCAACTTGCTGCAAAATGAATATTTGTGTTGACAAGTCCTAAATCAAACTTGTATGAGAATTTTGAGTCAGTTGTCTTGTCAGAATAAACATCAGCATTTCTTTTCTGGTTGAAAAATACAATTTCTTTGCATTTGTGCGGTAACATTTTTGACTTTAAGATGTCCTCTGTTGAGAAAAGGATGGCATACAGTCTGGGTTTACTAGCAGGCTGGCCAATAACAGTTTCCTCTTGAAACCATACAGGAAGAATCTTTAGTCTTTTCTTGTTTGCTGATTGCATGATTTGAATCCTTAAATAAGAAGCTGGTTTTAAGAGACCAAATTGTTGGATTGTAGAAAATGTTTTGAATGTTTCTTGTTTGACACATGCTGCAGTTACAATGTATCTTTCTCCCTCTCCCCCCTCCCCCCGCCCCTTTGCTAATACAGCTTCAAACATTCAGGGTTACTTGATTGGAGGACTTGTTTCACTGGTATTTGTAATAGTTGTTGCTGTGTTTGTCTGCAAGCTACTCAAGATTGACATTGTGCTTTGGTATCGGAACTCCTGCCATCCTTTTCTGAGTAAAGAAGGTATGTGTTTTCTTAAGAAAAAAATTACAGAATTTAAAATCTAGTTGGGAATGCATTCAGGAAATTATCCTGGAGTGAGAGTGATTCCATTTGGAGTTCCCCCAAAGTGGGCGCCCTTACATTTTTGAGATGTATCATGAAAACTATTAGCATATTTTCTGATTTAGATTATGTAAAGTGCTTCAGATTTCTAAAATGGCAGTGATTGACTTGTATATTTGGTAGCAGTGTGCTGACTGATTGATGTACTGTATTGCTGTTTGCCTTAAAATGGCTGACAGAAGTATTCTCCACTTGTAACATCTACTCAAGCTATAGAACTACCTTTTCTTTTATTAGTACTCTGCCAAACAGTAATTAATCATATGAAAGTGCATTTTTGTAAAAGAGTGCAGAGAAAAATCCTAAGCATCTACCTGTTTTTTTAAAGACAATTTTTCTCAGATCTGTATTTTGGTCTGATATTCGGCTCTCTCTTATGTTCCTGGAATTTGCATTAGCAATGGGAATCCCATACATGAGAGAGCAGAATACTGGAATTTAGATCAATCATGAGGAGATGTACCACGAGAGAAGTAAAATGTATTTAATAACTGCATTGAGGTAATTACTGGAGTTGTATAAAGTTTATTAAATCAGGCCTTACTGGACATTTTGTTCCAGATAAATCATAACACTCCTGATCGTTCTGAATATTGCGTGGTTGTTTTTTTTGTTTTTGTTTTTTTTTAATTCAGGTCATAAGCAGTAAACACCAGTTATGAGTAACTTGGAACTTAAATAATATGCTGTACGTGAAACAGATAATTTGGTGATATTGCTTTTTTTTATTTAGTGTAGAGCAAAGACTGTTCAAAGGTAATCAATTTTACACCTTTGAATATGAAAGTCTAAAGATCTATGTGTAAAACTATTACTTCCGTAAGTATAATTACTCACACTACAGTAACTTTAATTACAGGATTCGTGCCCATGGCAGTGTTGTGTGGGGGAAAACTATAGTTTACTTTTTTATTAAATATGCTTTTTGGTCTTAATCATTTTGCTCACTTTGTTTAGTTTCAGATGGGAAGATCTATGATGCATATGTGCTGTATCCAAAAAACAGAGTAAGCTGCCTGTACTCACCAGATATCTTTGCACTAAAGATATTACCTGAGGTCTTAGAGAGACAGTGTGGATACAATCTCTTTATATTTGGAAGGGATGATTTACCAGGACAAGGTAAGATCTATATTTTTTTTAATCGGAATTTCTATATTTTCTCTCACCAGTCTCAAAGGTGAGCTGCAATGATCCTCAAAATAGACATAAGCAAACTTGTGTGCCCCAGGCATCCTGGTTAGCGTAGGCCAGGGGTCGGCAACCTTTGGCCCACAGCTCGCCAGGGTAAGCACCCTGGCGGACCAGGCCGATTTGTTTACTTCCGCGTCCGCAGGTTTGGCTGATCGCGGCTCCCACTGGCCGCGGTTCCCTGTCCCAGGCCAATGGGGGTGGCGGAAAGCGGCGGCCAGCACATCTCTCAGCCTGCGCCGCTTCCCACAGCCCCCATTGGCCTGGGACTGCGAACCGCGGCCAGTAGGAGCCGCGATCGGCCAAACCTGTGGACATGGCAGGTAAACAAACTGGCCTGGCCCGCCAGGGTGCTTACCTTGGTGACGACCCCTGGCGTGGGCAGTCTCTTATCCCTATTTCTCCCTCCTGTGTAATCCCATGGGTAATGTGGAAGTACTGTGCTTGGGGTTCCCATAAAGCCCTGTCTGCCTCACAGCATTTCCTTCGATCAGCTCCTAGTTCTTCCTTTAATATGTAGGTAGTTTTAAGCAGCTGGGACTGGTGTGCTGATCAGAGGGAGAGGACTGGTAACAGCCTTCCTTGTTCACAGGGTCAGGGACAATGGCAGAGCAGCACTTGTGAAGGGAGAGAAGTGCTATTGGCATGGCAGTCACTCTAGAGTGTCATTTCACCTCCGGCAAATGTACCTCTTTACTTTTCCACTCTGACAACTGCCCATGAAGAGCAAATAAAATCTGAATGACTCCTCTGGCAATGAGGGGGGAGCAGGTGTTTAAGTGTGGCAAAATGGTGCAACTTAAAATAAAAATTATTACAAAGCAACTCTTTTGTGTCCAGTATCAGAAAAGATCAGTAAGAGATGAGAAAATGCCTGACTCTAATCCAAATATGAGCAGAACAATATGTTCTTCAAGTGCCTTTAAAACATTCCTGAGGGAATGTTTCTTTTTGCCGTATATTGCTGAAACTAAGATTCTAACATTTGGTACTGAAATTGAGGAAGGGTCTTTCACTGATTGCTTTCCTGAGGAGAAGGTGGGGATAACACTGAGTTATTTGTGTATGGTCTTGTATCAGCTTTCAGCTGTACTTATGCACTATAAAATAATCAGTAAAACCGAGCTTAAAAATTGGTCTGTTTTTTCCAAATTGTTTAACCAAATAAGTTTCTATTGGAAGTTTATGTCAAACTAACCAATATGTGCTTAGTATTGTAAAAGCAAGCTTTTCTATATGAACATGTGTAACACTGACAGACCCTGGTCGTCGGTGGGCGGGATCGAACCTGGGACGTCTGGAGCTTTATGCGTGAGCCTCTAATGCATGAGCTAAAAGCCAAGTGTCTCTTAGCTAAGGCTGTAGAGCAGACTCATTAATCTCTTTCTCTCAGTGGTCTTGGTGCCACTAGAGGGGACAGAACACCATACCCAGGAGGTGTGTGGGTTACACATACTTTTGTCTTAAGATGGAATTTTAGCAGAAGGCATTCATATTTCTGAATAAATTCTTAGTAATGCAGATAAGTTATTTTTACTAGAATGAATATTTATATTGCTTGTCCTACACTAGGTCTCTGTGGCTAATGCCTTGTCTACACTACAAAGTTAAGTTGATGTAAATTAGGTCGCTGTAGAGCCACTGCAGTAATTACAGCGGTGTTTCATGTCCGCGCTACCCTCTTTCTGCCAGTGTTGCGCATCCTCAGCAGAAGCGCTTGCACTGACTTAAGTAGGGCAGTGTGGGGGCTGTCGGGGCCCAGCTGTGAGCCCCATGTAGGGTTGACAGCCAACAGTTGATGTAAGTAACGCAGTGTCACTCTAACTACATCGACCTACGTGCTATGCCTTTCATGGAGGTGGAGTTATTAGGTCAGTATAGCCTGCGACTTACATCAGCGGGAGCAACATTGTAGTATAGACACTTACACAGTCAGGTCGACATAAGCTGCTATACGTTAACAAAACTCTGTAGTGTAGGCCAGGCCTAAGATTGGCTGGTATGCTTTTGCTGTCATTTCCTAGGACTTTCTATTCATGTTAGCAGGCCTTCTCATGGGTGGGGGTCCTCCTGTTTGAAATTTTCTTCCTTGAGCAGTCTGCAGGGCACAATTTAAGGCTCAGAGTATTTTTGCTTTAGTTTTCATAGGATTTTTTTTTTTTTCACACTGATACTTGTTCCTGATGGTCTGGTTGCAACATACTTAGGCCTTGGCTACACTTGCAGCTGTACAGCGCTGTGAGGTAAACCTGTCTTCGTACAGCTGAGTAGGGAAAAGCGCTGCAGTCTGTTCACACTGACAGCTGACAGTGCAGTGGTGTGGCCACACTTGTAACATTTGCAGCTGTGTTGGGAGCGGTGCATTATGGGCAACTATCCCAGCATTCATGTGGCTGCAACGTGCTTTTCAAAACGGGGGGAGGGTGGATTGTGACAGGGAGTGTGGGGGGAGAGAGACTGCTTTTTGGAGCATATCAGCTCTCTGTTTTGCAAGTTCCGAACTCCCGGCCCCCTGCTCGTTCATTTACTCACTCAAAGCAAGCTGCAAACTGTTTGCTTTTCTCTGTGGTACGAGCTTTGAAACCGGCACTTCTGCATTCCTGCAGCCGGTCACAACAATGGAGAGGATTGGCCACTTGACAAGGTGATTAGTACAGCGCTGCAAGTGTTTACACTCACACCTGTGAGTCGTAGTCACTCTGCTGCAGCTGTTATTCCTCTCAGAGATGTGGAGTACCTGCAGCGGTGTACCCAGGGAGATACAGTGCTGCAAGTGCCCTGCCAGTGTGGATGGGGAGTGAGTTACAGCGCTGGGGGAGGCTTTACAGCGCTGTAACTTGCAAGTGTAGCCAAGGCCTCAGTGTACCAGGGCCAGCTGCCACCCAACCACCCTTTCGTGGCCAGCGGGTGCCTCTGCAGCGTCCTGCCCTGGTTTTCCTCTTCTTCAGGGCTCCTTCAGCAAACTCCGTGCAGTCTTGTTCAATCACAGCCCTTCTTGGGTCTGGGCCTTTTTATTAAATTATCAAAGTTCTTAGAACAATCACAATACAATCTCCCCCCTGGCTTAAGCTGGGAACAGCCCCTCTTCCCTCAGGAACTGTGCCTTCCTCAGGGACCACTGCAGGAGACCCACCCTCCTCATCCCCCCATAGCTTCCCTCTGCAGGAGCCCCTTCCCTGCAGCTTCCTGATGCCTTTTACCCTCGGATCACTTGATTCAACTCAGGTGTGGCTTGTCCTGTAATCAGGGCTGGCTTAGCCACAGGCTGTATAACACAGGGGCAAGCAATCCTGTTACATGTATTAATATACTAATGACATTTGGTAGCTTTATCTAAAGATATGTATGGAATTAATTTTTTTTTAAACAATGCCAACTTTTTACAGCTACAGGTGTAATATCAATGAATAATATGGCATAAGGAGACAAGTAAGACATCTTTGTTTCTGAAAACTAAACAGCCACAAAATGAAAGTAACAAACATTGTATAAGCTTTTGCAGGAGTAAAAAAACCTTTCTCTGCTTTTCTTTGTTTACAGCTGTGGTCAATGTCACTGATGAAAAAATCAGCCAAAGCAGAAGAGTGATAATTGTGTTAGTACCAGAATCATCCTGTTATAGTGTGTTAGAAGATATCTCTGAACAGCAACTGGC
The DNA here is from genome assembly GCF_027887155.1 of Malaclemys terrapin pileata. Lineage (NCBI taxonomy): Eukaryota > Metazoa > Chordata > Testudines > Emydidae > Malaclemys > Malaclemys terrapin. Next base: position 237,083,872 of record NC_071505.1, read on the forward strand.
TGTGTACAATGCTCTTATCCGTGATGGAATTAAAGTTATTCTAATTGAACTGGATAAAATAGAGGACTATACGAACATGCCAGAATCGATCAAATATATTAAGCAAAAGCATGGGGTCATCAGATGGAAAGGGGACTTCACGGAGAAATCTTATTCAGCAAGTACAAAATTCTGGAAAAATGTACGATACCAAATGCCACCCAGACAAACTGTCTCTCCTTCAGAACTACAGTTACTACAAACAGCCTTTAATTCTCCACATACAAGAACGTTAGAAAGATGACACCCAAGTTCAGTTTTAACAGCTGTGAGCAGCTCATTTCAACTGCTTTTTAAATGGTTCGTTGTAGGATACCCATATGTGTTATACACTGGCCATCTCATTTGGAGGCTTACAGGATTAAAGCCTCCACAACATCATCATGGACAGATTTAAAAAACTGATCATCCATTCCCCTGAGCAGATCAACAGAACACTCTGAAGCATTGTTTTAATGTTGCAGTGGCCTGTAACAAGAACTGCAGGACTTCTTGAAGAAATACACTTTTTGTAAGGAAAACGAAAAGCATTTTTTGCACTTTTAAAGACATATTTTGTTCTAAATAGAAAAAGCATGACAATGAAGGAAATAGTGTTGTTATAGCCTGACTTTTATATGATGGGTTTAGGTCTGGAAAACTGTAGTTTTGAATGAAACAATTAAAACTCTAGTTCATTCATGTGTTGCAATCTATTAATTATGGACTTATTCAATCCACTACAAGAAGAATCCTTATATTACATCATGTGGTATCGTCCAAGGGGAGAGGTGAGAGGGAGACCTAAGACAAGAAGGGCCCGTTAAAGAATTGAACCTTTTTTCAGCGTTCCTTTCTAGAGCAACTCTTGCAGTAGCTGATTCTGTAAGGCGAGAAACATTTTTATTATAAACCAATGTTTTCAATCTTAACTTCAAAAAAATCCTCTTGGGGCTGAAGCTTATAATGTTTGCTCTTTGCATTTTTTAATGTTTAAGGAAAATCTATTCAGATGATTGAGTTAACTGATAAGTATACATGTACATTATCCCACTCCGAACAAAAATCAGATTTTTTGCATACTGTCAACTCAATTGGCCAAATATTAGTGTCATTTGTAACTGGCTGTTTTTAATTCATCATGTACACAACGTAATTGCTGAACTATTGTGCTACACTTGAGTTTTTGTATGTAGATAGTAGTGTAGTTTGAAATCTGTGGAGCTGTACAAATGTCCTAGTACACATTCCAAAGTGGAGCAGCTAGGATTTTCTCTCTCCTTTGTTTTTGAGGGGAACCTTCCTGCCCTCCAAAAACCTGTTAACATAGCATTAAGGTTGTAAATTTAAAGAATAAGGAGATACAGAAGTTAATTTTCCCATGGCAATATTAAATTGCCCACATTTTACATATTGTATATCTAGAGATACATTTTAAGTCATTAGATTTAATGTTGTGTGCAATTTTGGAGTCTTGTTGCTTGACTACTAAAAATGGACTGTGTACACATTGTCAGACAGATGTTTTGAAAACCCCTGATCTCTGAATTTTCTTGAATTGATGCTCAAATATTTCCATGAAAATCTATAAATTACTCAGGCTTGAGTTAAATATTTTCATATACTGATTACAGTATGATCATTCTGACATTCCTTGCTTTAAAACTGTCCATTAACTATATTTTGTCGAGGATCAGGATACCAATTCTGTAGAAGATGCCAAGCTTTATTGTTGACCTACTTTAGAAAAAATGGGTAAACTTGCACCTCTTGAAGGGTTAATTTCTGTACAAAGCATTAACCCTTCGTTTTGACTAATATGATGATGATGATGGTGGTGAATCAAGTAATTGCAAGTGGTGATATGGGCAACACTTGTTTTTCTGGGTTCTATTTCCAGTTCTGCCACTGGCCTACTGTGTGAATGTGGGCAAGTCACTTCACCTCTCTGTGCCTCAGTTTCCCAAAGAGTCAAATGGCAATAATACTTGCCTCTTTTGTAAAGTGCTTGGAGATCTACTGAGGAAAAGTGCGGGATAAGCTAGGTATTTTAAATTTGAATATGTATTGTATCATAAAAGATACATCAGAAACTACCGTGGTATATTTTGTCCTATTAAAGTTTTATATTGAATTTATTTTTCTTTGTACTGTCCACTAGATTTTAATGTATAACTTCCAGTTTTGGAAAGCTTTCAAAATTTGGTAAAAATACATGACAACGCAGAAGATTGAACTTGTTGGCAGAAGTCAAGGGTAGCATTTGCTTCTCCCAATAGTGAACTGAGTCGATGGTGTATAAATATAATCATGCAGATGACATGGGAACCTTCATGATTGCATTTCCTATTTTTGTGTTTAAACTGACAGCCTAAGCAATACATTTATATAGTCTTGCACTTAGTTTTTATTGTTATGCAATGTCATGCGTGTCTTCACATAATCATTCTTTCTGTCTGTACTACATTCCTTCAACTCCTGTCTTACTGTGCCTTTGGTCTCCTACCACTCAAGTTCCAGTGCTTTTCAAGACCACAGGCTATTCTTGGAACAGTGTCCTTGTTAGCCTGTCAGACTGCCTCATTTTCCAGTCCCTTCTGTAAGGCAGCTACTACAGTGACAGCTGGGTAGGAATTTTCATTCAGCCTCTCTGGGGAGGGGTGTGTGGGTCTAGTTATGGAATCTGAAAAGAAAGCAGAAGTCCAGTCTGACTCCTGAACCCTCTCTGATTCCTTTGAAGGCTACTGGCTTTATTTTGTCCCAGTGTCTTTTCTGCAGCCCCTTTTGTTTCCTTCATGATTCACAGAGATTTCCAAGGCCTTTCCCCATGTCTGTGGCTGGCTCTCCTACCAAAGTAAACACCACTTCCTGGGTACTATCCTACAGTAGAATTGTCCACTTACCACAGACTGGTCTGACTACTTTCTACTGTGTCCTCTCAAGGACTTGTGATAAAAACAGTAGAAACAATGTCCAATGTAAAATTCACCTAAGGCTATGTCTAAACTGCACTTTGGCTGGTAAAACTTTTGTTGGTCAGGGTGTGGAAAAAAACACACCCCTGACCGACAAAAGTTTTACTGACAAAAAGCGCCCCCTGGTTGAGGGTGGTTTTATTTTGTCAGCAGGAGAGCTTTCTCCTACTGCCAAAGAGTGGCTACACGGCATACCTTACAGTGACACACCGCCACTGTAAGGTGTGCAGTGTAGACATAGCCTTAGTTCCTGCCTAAGGATCACAAATGCTTTTCTGCAGGCCTGTGTCAAAATTCAAGACTGCCTTTTTTGCTCAGACAGAAGAGCGATTCACTCTGCTTTCTCTCTGGCTGGCTTCACCTGCTTCATCTTCAGTTCTACGTATGTATAGGCAGTCCTCGGACTTACGACACAATAGATTCCTGAAAATTGTGTCGTAAGTCAAAACGTCATAACTCGGAACCGCAATCCACCCCATTGCGGGACCGAGCGTTAAAGTAGAAAGAAACATCGTAAGTCAAATTAGGATGTCAATTCCGAAATTTAAGTGCTGTTTGTTGTAAGTTGAACGTCATAAACTGGACTGCCTCTACTCTCAGCCCAGGTGGAAACACTCCCTCTGAGTGGCAGGGCAGGAACCATCTCTGTAGTTCCTTTGCCATTAACTAACACCTTCCTGACAAAACAACAAACAAAACCTAAATACTTAAAAGTAATGTCATGTTCAAATATTGTGGGGATGGAGTTATAAATGTTTAAATGTGAATGTCTCATATTCTAGTTACTTTCCTGTTCATTCAGTGTTGGACAAAAGACAAGCTTAAGAGAGTAAGAATGGTGAGCCAGGGACACTTTTGGGTGTGAAATGCTACACTCATGTTGCTATAGTCTCTTTACATTTCAACAAGGTACATATTTGGGGATAATGTGGCGTGGGATAATGGAATTTTGGATAACTGATATTCTTCCGAAGAAGTGAGGTTTTTACTCACGAAAGCTTATGCCCAAATAAATCTGTTAGTCTTTAAGGTGCCACCAGACTCCTTGTTGTTTTTGTAGATACAGACTAAGACGGCTACCCCCTGATACTTGATATTCTTCTAAGCGAGGCTAAACTGCATTAATATTGAAAAATTCTGTTGTCTAGACGTGAGGAATATCAGCCAAATTGTAGGATGGACCAAATAAGCAATAGAAGTTGGTGGTTAAAACTGGTATGTACAGTATCTGTATTATTTGATAACTTTGATAAAATGGTCAGTGCCGTAGGGACTTGGCCATAAAGACTCCCTTCAGTTTTTGGGATCTTAGATTTCACTTTTTTTCTGACATCTACAAATCCAAGTGTTGGTGTCAATAGGCATAACCCTAGGTAACTCAGGAGGGTGGAAGACCACAAGTGTTGATGAAGCCTTCCTGCACTAGGCCTAAATGAACCAAAGTTCCTCCATGTTCAAACTCTAATCGACCTCAAAAGCCAGATGCAGAAATTGGAATGTGTAATAGCCTGTTATCAGGTGCAGCACCAAGCAGTAATAATAAGGCCTGCATACTTCTGGCTGAAAGGCAAAATAACAAATAAAAAAAAAAAAAGGGACAAGATGATAATTTAAAAGTAACTTTTTTTTTAACAACCTGGACTTATGACCTCCAAGATGATTTAACTGCTTAAATGTAATTGCTTGCTACCTGCTTAATGTAACTATGATAGGAGGGGAAGGGAAGAGCTTAGCTGCAAAATGTATAAAAAGAGAAAAGCTGCTTATGATAGTGTGCTTGATCTGAGACATACCAGTCTCCTTGCACCGCTTTGAGATCTCAAATAAACTTTGATTGCTTCTTCACCCTGGTGTGTTCATTGGCGCGAAGCACACCGGGCAACGAACCCCGCTGTTGCTTTCCTCGGGCACTCTGTGCCGGCAACACAAGTGCTAGACAGTATTAATGAGTCTCCATAAAAGGTATTGTAGTAATGTTCAAAAGAGACTTCTCTCCTTTAATGTAATTCAATAGAGGAGTTAGAAGCCAGGGTCTGCCAAGCAGGCTTTATATGGAACTTCCAGTAAAGGCTGTGATCCCAAGGCATTTTCAGGAGTGAGGCAGAGGTGCGCTGTGAGAAACTGCTACTTATAAGCCAGTACTGTACAGTGAAAGGAAAATTACTTCAATGAGCCTGGAGCCAAAATACTTATCTGCTCTGTCTGATAAATTGTATTTGTACTAGTGCGTGACATACCTTCCTGCACATGTGCCTGGAAAGACACGTGGGCGGAGATGTCAACTGTGTATTCAATCAAACCCTAAATTCTCTGCCCGGGCTTGTTTTTCCTGCTGCTGCCTGACGCAAGGTTAGGGCCGGTGTAACGACCGGCCCTAGCAACCACGCGGCCTCCTGGCTGAAATCCCAAATCGCGGCGATTTAAAGTGTTTTAAATCTCAAATTCGAGCGATTTCTCCCTACGGCGCCTTAGCTACGCTTCCCGCCTCGGACAGCAGCAGAGCGGGGCTTGTCCCCTCTGCACCAAGCGGCTGCAAACCGGCCGGCGGCGGGCTGCGGTGTAGCACGGTGGGGAAGGGGCTGCACCTGCTGCTGCTCAGGCGTGGGAGGGAGGAGCAGCCGGGCTCTCGGGCGGGGTCAGCAGCCACCGCGCCCGCTTCCCTCATGAACCTGCGGCACAGCGCGCTGGGCGCCAGGGCACCGCCCAGCTGCTCCCTCACCACTTGCAGCCCGCTCCCAAGGCTGCGGCGTCCGTGCAGGGGGACTTGGTGCCTGGCCCCAGTCTCCGTGGTGGCGCCCGGGTTACCCCGCTGCCGCCTCGGGGGGCGCCAAAGGCGACGGGGCAAGGGTTGGCAGGCGGGAGCAGGGGCAGGCTCCCCGCATGTGCTCCTATCTCCCCACAGAGCGCTCGGCTTTCACCCAGCATCCCCGAGCGCAGCCAGGCTGGAGTGTGCCCCGGCCGCCCCGTCTCCCCTCCCAGCAGTGCCTGCCGCGCACCCCAGAGAGCAGCATCCCCGGGCTAGCTCGTGTCTGCTGGGCGGCAGCTGCCAGGGGCTGGCTCTCTCCCAACCAAGCTGAAGCGAGGGACCAGCTCTCTCCCGTCTCCACCCACAGGTAAGAGCTTCTGCCTCCCAGAGCTGGAAAAACGGGCGAAGCGATCTGAAACCTGCCTGCTCCTTTTAGTGGGGACACCAGTTTCTCTTTCCAGCTGTAGCTGAACTGCAGCCATTCTCCTCCCCTCTGCCCTGAAATACGGAACTAAAGCCCAGTGGCTCCCTGCTCACCCAAGGGTTGGCGTGAGGAGAAGCTGCTGTGATGGGGGGAAAGCGGGGAGGGATTAGCTAGCTAACTTGTTCTTCTTTTGCAAGGTGATTCACAACGGCACAGGTTTCCACATGCGTATTTCAATAATTTCTGTATTGGAGCTTAGAGGTGTTTAATGTGCAGCTAAAAAGATTCTGACCCTCCTACCTCTGTGTTTTAGCCCTGCACCCTCTTGCACAACATGCGTTTCTTTTACCTCTAAAGTGTGGCTTGCAGAACTCCCCAATGACCCCCCCCCATTTTCCATCTACTAGACTGGGGGTGGGGGAGCTCAGGACCTCTGCCTGGTCGTGAAGTAGGGGCTTCTGCCCAGTGGCGAGGAGGGTCACGGGGCTTCAGCCCCGCTGGGTGCACGTGCCAGGACTCAGGGCTTCAGCAGGAGTGGGGCTGAAGCCCCAAACCCCATCAGGTGCCTCCGGGGGACTGAAGCCCTGAGCCCCGGCAGGCACTTCCCATGGGGCTGAATCCCCAAGCTCTGGCCGGTGTGCCATGGCTCTTGAGCTTCTGAAGACTGTTGTATGTAGCTCAAAGGGCCACTAAGTTTGGCCGTCCTTGCAATAGATAGACAAGGTGGGTGAGGAACAGGGCCGGTGCAACCATTTAGGCGACCGCTAGGATTTGGGGGGCGCCATTTTCTTAGGCAGCGGCCAAATCTTAGGCCTCCCCGGTCGCTGCCAGCATTTACGTAGAGGGAGCTGGGGCAGTGGAGCGCAGGGAGGGCCGCCTGCAGCAAGGGGGGTGGGCACGCAGGGGTACTCCCCACCCCAGCTCACCCCTGCCCCGCCTCCTCTCCGAGCACGCCGTGGCTGCTTCACTTCTCCCGCCTCCCAGGCTTACAGCACCAATCAGCTTAGGCGCCACAAGGCTGGGAGGCGGGAGAAGTGAAGCAGTGACAGCGTGCTTGGGGAGGAGGCGGGGCAGGGGTGAGAGGGGGGTGCCTCAGGGCGGAGGGGGGGAGCTGCTGTGGGCGCCTCAGGGCGGGGGCTCAGGGATGGGGGGGGCACAAGGTGGAAGTTTCACCTAGGGCACGAAACGTCCTTCCACCGGCCCTCGTGAGGAAGTATCTTTTATTGGACCAACTTCTGTTGGGGAGAGAGACACGCTTTTGAGCTTACTACACCAGCTCTTCTTCAGGTCTGGTTGGGATTGTCTCTCTCCCCAACAGAAGTTGGTCCAATAAAAGATATTACCTCCCCACCCCCACCTTGCGTCTCTGGTATCCTGGGGCTACAACATCGCTGCATGTGACAGTGGAAGCCAAAAAGCACTTCTGAGGGACAGAGGCAGAATCCAGCATGCTGTGCAAGTATAAAAAGCATTAAAAACTAATGTATGTGATTGCAGTTGATAAACAAGACTGAACAAATGCAGGATCAGACTTATGTAAGAGAGTACACTTTTGACAGAGTTTGCATAGAACCACACCTCATATTTTTTTGGCAACCTATTATAGTCCTACATTCACAAAAGAAGGAATTTTTAGTGCTTTTTACGTGTAAGAGTGGTAAATAAAGGCTACTCCGGGAGTGATTGGGTAATACGATGCAGAGCAATGATAAGTTTGTGCTACTTGGGCCCTAGCCAACAAAAATTGTTTTGTAGTAAAAGGGCTATATATAAATTAACCCTTCATTTTCTCTGCTTAAAATTAAGGTTGATAAATGCAATATTAGGATTTATACATTTTGAATGCTAATACCGCTGGTTTCTCATTCTGGTATCCCTGGTTTCTCACTCAAATAAAAATTTTACACTTTCATTGAATGTTTTTTTTTTTTTTTTTTTTAAATGCTGGTGCAATGTGCTTACATTTGAACATATATTAACTGTTCTTCACTCATGCATTTCCAATATAAAAAACTAGAAAACAGACAAAAGGTAGTGAACAATTCCTTGACAGAAATACATTTTTATTTTCTTTACATCAACATGGCCTTCACATTTTAGTGTGAAATTTAATATCTGAAATGATTCAAGAATTGCTAATTGCAAACCAAAATAATTTTTTAAAAGAAATTGTGTCCATCATGAAGGGTTTCAGCCACTGTGCACGTCTGTTTAATTTGTCCTTTTGGGATCAACATTCCTGTGTCCATTTCTGCTAGGTTTGTGATTCTTGTTATACTTCATAAGCTAAGCAGGAGTTGGGGTTGGTCAATACTTGACCGGAAGATGACTACTTTAAGACACATGTTGGTGATGCTTTTATTCAGTAACGTAACACCCCCACGTCGTGTCTTAGGGCACTGTATTTCAGATTTTTTTAAAAAAATTTTTAGCAAGAAATTTTTTAAATATTTCCCTCATGCTATTCATAGGTATAGTCAGAGCTGGTCAGAAAATTTCCAAAAAGGTTGAATTTTTGGTGGGAAATGGAAGTTATTTTCATTATTTAACCAGCTCTAGGACTAAGATAGCTAACCAATGTTTTTCTCAAATTTCAACTGGTCTTATGCACTCTAAATTTTTCTGTAGTTTCAATAGAAGTTATTCTTCACCTTCTTTTAAAAAAAATAGTTGTTTGTATTGCTGCTACAAAATGATGGCCATTTCCAGTCTACAGATGACAACATACTGAGAGTGGGTGTAGTGAGCCCTATGTGTATATGCAGTGTATGTGTGTATTTATTCCATATAGTCTATAATGGGTGGGTAGGAAAATTGCATCCAGGCCCATGAATGTAGGGCTGGGTCAGGGGGTTGGGATGTCGGAGGGGGTGCGGTGTGCAGGAAGGGGCTCAGGGCAAGGGGTTGGGGCAGAGGTGGTGTGCAGGGTGTACAAGGGGGCTCAGGAAAGGCGGTTGGGGTGCAGGAGGGGGCTCAGGGGAAGGGGTTGGGGTGCAGGAGGGGTGTGGGCAGAGTGCGGCAGGGGGCTCAGGGCAGGGAGTTGAGGTGTGGGGTGCAGGAGGGGTGCAGGCTCTGGCCCGGTGCCGCTTACCGGGAGCTGCTCCAGGGTGGCAGCGGCACGCACTGGGATCAGGGCACGCTCCCTGCCCTAGCCCTGCGCCGCTCCCGGAAGTGGCTGGCACCGCGTCCCTGCGGCTGCTGGGGGAGGGAGGGCAGAGGGCTCAGTGCTCTGTCCTCGCCTGTGGGTACCACCCCGAAGCTCCCATTGGCTGCAGTTCCCCGTTCCTGGCCAATGGGAGCTGTGGGGGGCAGTACCTGCAGGCGAGGGCAACACACGGAGCCCTCTGCCCTCCCTCCCCCAGTGGCCACAGGGACGTGGTGTCGGCCGCTTCTGGGAGTGGCGAGGTGCCTGCGTTGCTACAGGGGTGGCAATCCCGCGGGCTGGATCCAAGCCCTCACGGCTGTAGTTTGCCCACCCCTGGTCTATAACCTACTTTGAGAATATTAGAAATATAGAGAGTTGGGTTTGTAGTGATTGGGAGAACTGCATGGTGAATTACAGGCTGGTTGAGAAAGTTGTGGACCTCTCAAGACATCTAGGCAGACTTAGAATCATAGAAGATTAGGGTTGGAAGGGACCTCAGGAGGTCATCTAGTCCAATCCCCTGCTCAAAGCAGGACCAACCCCAACTAAATCATCCCAGCCAGGGCTTTGTCAAGCCGGGCCTTAAAAACCTCTAAGGAGGGAGATTCCACCACCTCCCTAGGTAACCCATTCCAGTGCTTCACCACCTTCCTAGTGACATAGCGTTTCCTAATATCCAACCTAGACCTCCCCCACTGCAACTTGAGACCATTGCTTCTTGTTCTGTCATCTACCACCACTGAGAACAGTCTAGCTCCATCCTCTTTGGAACCCCCCTTCAGGTAGGTGAAGGCTGCTACAAATCCCCCCCTCTCTTCTCATGGTGAGGGGTGTGTAGTGTGCCCATGCTGCAAAAGGTTATTTCTGTCATTTCAGGCCTTTCACATTTTGGAAGACATAACTATTCTTGTGGTGCCCTATTGGCAGAGGGAAATGTTATTCCAAGTGGCTACAGGGAAATCTGCAGTGTGTACAGCTGAAGTATTCTAACGTATAGTGACCAAATAGGAGGTTTGTGTGAGTGGAGTGAACTAGTCTCCTGTCCTCGGGGGGGCCTGGAAAATACGCCCTCCCCTGCAGTATGACTGATTATCTGGAGTTGCTCACCATTAGGTCACACTTGGCTTACTTTGTTATTGCTTCAACAAACATGTCGAAATCTATAGCTTTCTTCCACCCAGCTTTCTTCTGGCATAGTTCAGAGAAAAAACTGACACTTGGAGAACTGATTTTGTGACCTGCTGACTGCATGGACTACTTCTAACTGAAATGGACTAGATTTGGAAATAAAATACTGTTTCCCAAACACACACACTCAGTTCGCTGTTCACAGGTTGCTCCATAGACCCAGGAGGAGTGATTAGAATGGCAAATTTCTTATTACTGAAAGGAAAACATGACTGACCCTGACAAACATCTGTGACTTAACAGTTAAAATGACTTTTACAGCTGTTTATGAACGTTTGAAATTCCAAGTTGCCATTTTGAATGCCACTTGGGGGGAGAAAAGAGAAGAAGAGAGTCACATAGGCACTGTGGTGCAGTCTACCATTAGTGGCCATGCTGCTAGCCGGGACTTATCATTATTGCATTGTTTCTTACAGCAGAAATCCCTCCCATTACTGTAATAATAAACTGTAAAGGTGCCTCATACTCTTTGAGCTTTGAGGTGGCTTTTGCCTCGACCAGGTTTGTTTATAAGCTCGGCCGGGGGGGGAGGATCAAACAGCCCTGCCGCATAGGGACCAATAATTCACTGTTAATCCTGATCCACAGCCTACTTTGGGACTCATCTCATTAAAACTATCACTTCATGCTCCTCGCAGGGAGCCTGCTCCTGGCTCCCATCAAGCCCTATGCTGGATTCAGGGGCCAGCAGGCCACTATCCTGGCTGACCAGTCATTGTGAAGCACAGTTGGCTCCGTGCTAGGCACAGTCATCATAAAATGGACATGTTGGTGAGTTACCCGAGGTGTGGCTCTTGTCCCTGGTCTTCTAGTACTTGTTCTTCAGCCTCTGAATACATTCCCTGCACTGTTCACCAGTCTAGAAAATCTGCAGAGCTGTCAGCTTTTTAGCTATCTGCTGGTACACATGGTCATTCCTGGTGCTTTTGCTGAAGTCCATAGTTTTACTGATCTTGTACCAGAGATTCAACAAAATTTGGCTGTGCTCCCATGACCACGAAGCAGTGCGCTTTGGAAAAGGTTCTTTCAGTTCAATCTTCATTGCAAACCCAGGAGGCTCTCCGATAGTGTGGTTACAGATCAGTGATCGGAAGAGAATGGCTTAATGCTGACCTGAGCTGCTTCCATACGCCAAGGAGGGATGTTAGGGGACCCAGAGGGATGGGGGGTGGCTGAGGAGCTCACCCTCCTTTGGTATATGGGTAGTGGAAGAAGGTCCCTGCCCATTGGGACTGAATGCCTTCCAGGGAAAGGAGGCACTTCAGTCCACTTGTGAGAGGTTTGAAGTAAGGGCAGCATTATGGGAAGCTGCCAGTAATCTTTCAAGTTTGGTGCTGTTTCAGCAAGGGCTGCTGAAGGGTTGTAAATTAGTTAGGGGTGGTTAAAGATGATTTGGCACAATAGGGTTTAGAGCAGGGGTTGGCAACGTTCGGCACGCGGCTCGCCAGGGTAAGCATCCTGGCGGGCCGGGCCAGTTTTATTTACCTGCTGATGCGGCAGGTTCGGCCGATCGCGGCCCCCACTGGCCGCGGTTCGCCGTCCCGGGCCAATGGGGGCGGTGAGAAGCGGGGCGAGCGATGTGCTGACCCGAACCTGCTGCGTCAGCAGGTAAATAAAACTGGCCCGGCCCGCCAGGGTGCTTACCCTGGCGAGCCGCGTGCCGAACGTTGCCGACCCCTGGTTTAGAGTTAGAAGCAGAGTTAACAGACCACCTTTAGAGACAGGAGCTGGGGGGCGGGATTTCAAAGTAAAAATTGACAGGCTTTGCAGAAGCAGGTAACAACCCCCACTCTTCTCCCAGATCCAGGAATACTTATGTAAAATGTTTTGGGTATTTTATTTTGTTTTTTTTTGTTTGGGACAAAGTATAATGGAGGTCTGCTGTATTCCACTGGAATTTTTGGAGTAAAAGATCCATGGGCAACCATGAAAACAAATGTTTTACTGCCTTTTAAACAGTCTCAAGGTAAAAACAGCACAGGTTAAGGCAGCTGTGTGGCAATAATTGTACTTGGTGCTAAGTTGTTAAAGACAAAGTGCATTACCTTAAAGAACTAAATGTAGGAGTCAGTGATTTAAAGAAGTAAGTAAAAAGTTACAAATATCTTTTGCAAAAATTGATAATACAGGGTTTGAAGAAAAGTAAACATTTGAAAGTTGTAAAAATGGTACAGGTAACCTTTGTGTGTTACAAAAAGTAAGTTTTTGGTTTAATAATAAAACCCAGTTATATAAATGTAACTGTATGTGCAACTCTGTGCAGTCACATTAAATGAAAGCTTGGTAATTAAATTATACCAGGGGGTCAGGTAAAGTGGCTACTACCACCACTATGCTTCTGTCCCTAGAAGCCTTTACAGCTATTCTGATGGGAAATGGTCCTTTTTCCACAGAAATGGTCTATAGGGGACTGCTGCAGGCAGCAGGTGAAGGAATAATCTAATCAAAATTATTTGACTATTAGGTAATATAATCAAAAACAATAAAGGAATGTCAGGGGTTTCTATTAAAACTTAACTGCCCCTGGCTGTCTCTGGTTGTACAAGAAGAAAGTGTAATCAGGGTACAGTTGTGTAACAAAGATAGGGTTACCATTCGTCCGGATTTACCCGGACATGTCCTCCTTTTTGTGCTAAAAATAGCGTCCGGGGGGAATTTGTAAAACACTCACAATGTCCGGGATTTCCCCCCTCCCCCGGCAGAGCAGAGCGAGCGGCTGGGAGGGCTGCAGGGAAGTCCCGGGCTGGACTCCGGAGCAGCTGTAGAGGAGCCGGATCCGCCCTGCATTCTGAGCCGGCAGCTCCCTTGCAGCCCAGTCCGGCAGCACTGTGCAGGGCCAGGGACCGGGTTTTGTTGTGCTGGGGAGCTCAGCCACGTGTCCGGCTCGGCTGCACAGAGCCCAACACTCTGTTCTGAGCAGCAGGGTAAGGAAGTCAGGGGGCAGGAAGGTTCTGGAGGTGGCAGTCAAGAAACGGGGGGGGGGGGCTTTTTGGGGGGAGTGGAGAAAGTTTTGGGCAGTCAGGGTACAGGTAGGGGGTAGGGTCCTGGGGGGCAGTTGGGGGGGTCTCAGGAGGGGGCAGTTAGGGGACAAGGCACAGGGAGGCTTAGGTAGGAGGTGGGGTTCTGGAGGGCAGTTAGGAGCAGGGGTCCCAGGAGGGGGCAGTCAGGGGACAAGGAGCAGGGGGGGAGTGTTTGGGAGTTCTGGGGGGGCTGTCGGGGCAGGGGTGGGGAGATGGATCGGAGCAGTCAGGGGACAGGGAGCAGAGGGGTTTAGATGGGTTGGGAGTTCTGGGGGGGGCTGTCAGGGGGTGGGGAGTGGTTGGATGGGGCATGGGAGTCCCAGGGGTCTGTCTGGGGGTGGGGGTGTGGAAAAGGGTTGGGGCAGTCAGGGGACAAGAGGCAGGGAGGCTTAGATAGGGAGTGGAGTCCTGGGGGGCAGTTAGGGGCAGGGGTCCCAGGAGGGGGCAGTCAGGGGACAAGGAACGGGGGGAGGGTTGGGGGTTCTGGGGGGGCGGGAAGTGGGAGGGGCTAGGGCGGGGCTCCTCCCGTCCTCTTTTTTTCTTGCTGAAATATGGTAACCCTAAACAAAGAGTAATCATAGTGCAAGGAATGTTAGGCAAAAAATAGAATTTTGTGTGTGTGCACAGGAAAAAGAAAAGGAAAAGGGGAGCAATGATGGGAACATTGAGCCTTGGAGTGGATCTGGGGAACCGGACTGTCACTTTGGGGGTGCATGAAAACTCTGTGGGCACAGGGGAGGCAGCTACACCTTGTGTAAAATTAATATGGCTAATATAATGTTATGAAGGTTAAACTATTTCCCAGGACGTGTGCAGTGTATATTAAAAAGGGGGTAAAAGTAATGCAAACAAAACATGGAACTTAATTAAAATCCTGTTAGGGCTCCAAAAGAAGCCACAATAGGCTGTGCTTTCTTTTTCAAAGCTGTATGTGTTTTGGATCAGGAGATGAAAGTGAAAAGTAATCAAAACTCTGGTGAAAGTAAAATATGTCCCTTTTAAGACAGTCTCTAAGCTGCTAATAGCTTTGAATCCAGAGGCAAGCCAAAAAAGCCTCTGTGTAAATGCAAATTACCTAGCTGATGGGGAAAGGAGAAAACTGCCCATAAGTAGCAGCACAAAGAATCTGCAAATAGTAAATACATCTGGTCAGCAAACAAGCTACTAAAAGACTCAAATTATGGCCCTCCAGAAAAGGGAGGTGAAAAAGCAAGTCAAGCCTAAAAATAAGGGGGACAGGTTAACCCTAAGAGAAAGGGTGTGTGTGTGTGTGTGTGTGTGTGTGTGTGTGCACAAAGCTAAAATCTAAAGTGGTCTCTCAACTATTACTTGAAAATAAACTTAAAGCTTGGTACAGCAAAAAAACTATTGCAAACCTGGGCTGTTGTACAAAAGGGGAAACTGAGGCACACCACCTCATAAATTTCATAAATGACCAGTAAGTGGAGTAATTCACTAGCCTAACTATAGAACAACATAAGGACAGCCTGGAGGTAATTCTTCTGTTTTTCCAGCATTTAGCAAAAAAATTTGTAAAAGAAATTGGTATTATTATTAAGCAATAATCTGTCCCCACCAAAGGGGGTGGAAATTATTTCTTTTGTTTTTCAAATACTGTACAAGCATGCTGGCGCCAGCAGAAAAAAATAACCCAAAATACCATAAATCTATGTTTTGTGATGTTTGTCTGTGGTGTTTGTCTTGTTGCTAGCATGACGTGGGTGGGGGATGGCTTTAAAAGGCTGACCTGGGGGGAAAATGTGTATAAAAATGCAAAATGCTTAACTAAAAGGCCAGCACCTGTCTAATAGCTACCATGGTACCTAAAAATGAAAAGGCAACCAAGGTGGGCCCCACAAGCCCTATAAAAATAATAAGAAGGGGAGGAGCTCACTAAAAATCAATGAAGGGGTGTGTAAAATGGTGTAAATCCAGAAAAGATGTTTAAATGTGCCCCTCTCCTATCACTATGAAGAAGAAGAGGCCTATGACAAGGGGGTGGACAATTGGGTGTATTGTGTATAAGGTGTTTTGCTGGGAAAAAAAAAATATTACTAGGGGGCACAATTACACTAGCCCCTAACCAAACTACACCCATCTACACGCTGCTATCTAAACTTTGAAGCACAAATTAATCTGTAAATCTTATTGCTGTAAATAAGCAAACCGGAGTATACTGCCTAATTCCATACCAAGTGGTTAAGTTGGTTTGAACAATAACACATTTCTCTGTAAACATTCAATAAACTTTTATAATGTAAACAAAAGCATGCAAAACTAGGGTTACCATATTTCCACAATCAAAAAAGAGGACAGTGGGGAGGGAGGGGGGAGGAGCCCTGCTCTAGCCCTGCTTCTGCCCCACCCCACCCCCATCCACTCCTTCCCACCCCCTGGCTGCCCTGCTCAGAACTCCCAAAGCCCCCCCGCTCCTTCTCCTGACTGCCCCCTCCTGGGACCCCTGCCACTAACTGCCCCCTAGAATCCCACCCCCTATCTAAGCCTCCCTGCTTTTTGTCCCCTGACTGCCTCCTCCTGAAAACCCCCCACCCTAACTGCCCCCCTAGGACTCTACCTGTCCCCTGACTGCCCCGACCCTTATCCACACCCTCACCCCATATTCACACCCCTGCCCCCAGACAGATCCCTGGGACTCCCATGCCCTATCCAACTGCTCCCCGCCCCCTGACAGGACCCCCAGAACTCCTGACCCATCCAACCCCCCTTCCCTGTCCCCTGACCAGGGCCGGATTTAACGAGAGCCCAGGAATTGGGCTGTGCTCCAGCCGGAGCTCCGGCCAGGGTCGCGGGGCTTGGGGCCAGGTCGCCCGCTCTGGGGCCAGGGCCGGGCTGGAGCCGCCAGGGCCGGCGCGCTCAGCCAGAACCGGAGCCGCCGTACTGGGGCCCGAGCCGGGCCGGAACCGCTGGGGCCGGTGCGCTTGGCCGGAACCGGGGTTGCCGCCCTGGGGCCTGAGTTGGGACGGAGCTGCCGGGGCCGGCACGCTCGGCCAGAACCGGTGCCGCTGCCCTGGGGCCCGAGCCGAGCTGGATCCCCTGGGGCCGGGGCTACTCGCCCAGGGCCAGGCCGGCGCCGCTTGGCTGGAACTGGGTCCGGTGCCCCGGGGCCCGAGCTGGGCTGGAGCGGCTGAGGCCGGACTGGGCCGCGCCGTGCCTCCCCGGAGCCCTCCTCCTCGTGTTCCTCCTCCCTCGCCCCTGCTTACCTGCTGCTGCCCGCCTGCCCCTGCTTCTTTTCAGACTTACCGCGAACATCTTATTCGCGGGAATCGGGTGGGGGAGGAGCAGGGGGCGGAGCGTTCAGGGGAGGGGAGGAGGGGGAAGACAGCTGCTGGGCCGGACGGCGTGCTAAGGCTGCAGGGGATGGGGGGAGCCAGGAAGGGGCTTTGGCTGCCAAGCAGTGCTTGGCTGCTGCTTTTCGATCTATAAATAGCCAACGGGGGGAAATCCTGGACATTTTTAGATTTTTAGAAATCCCCCCCTACCCCCAGACGGCTATTTATAGATCAAAAAGCCAGACATGTCCGGGGAAATCCGGACGTATGGTAGCCCTATGCAAACCCTGTAGGGGCAGCTTGTTGCAACTGCCAGCAACTGGACACATTAAAATTTTAACCCTGTCAAAGAAAAAAAGGGCAGTGTTTTGGTGGTGGCTCAAATATTGGACCATACTGCAGTGGTCAGGACTCGGTGTTGCTGTAAATTGTTAACTGTACCTGTGTTATGTTGCATATAAAAATAACCTATAAGTAATGTAGTAAGCCCTCTTCACTCTGCAGTGTGCAAAACAACCCAAACCCAACTTTCTTGGGCCCACTATAGTGGAAAGTCTAAAACACTAATTAAAATAAATGTGGTATGCCCGTTCGAGAAAAGGTGCAGGGCGCTGTACTACACAAGGGCCAGTGAAACAAATAAAATATCAACACCTTTCGCCTTAATGCCTGGCCCTATCAAAAAATGTGTCCTATGCTTTTCCAGGAATGGAGATATCCCATCTCCTAGAACTGGAAGGGACCTTGAAAGGTCATCGAGTCCAGCCCCCTGCCTTCCTTAGCAGGACCAAGTACTGATTTTGCCCCAGATCCCCAAGTGGCCCCCTCAAGGATTGAACTCACAACCCTGGGTTTAGCAGGCCAATGCTCAAACCACTGAGCTATCCCTCCCTCCCAATACCTGGGCAGGAAAATCCCAAAAGAAAAAGAAGAAGGAAAAAAAAAAAGGGGTGGAGTGTTAGGATATAGATATTCAAGCCTGTCTGTAAAGGCCTATACTTTAAGAATTTAGGTGTATTATTATCACTTAGCTAGTTATAGAGGTATAAAAGAAAGAATCAAAATCACTCTCTGTATGTGTAAGGGACAGTCTGAGGCCTGGATTTCTTAGGCTAAGGCCTGGCGAGGCAGCCATAAACTGGGAAATGTGTGGTCACATCCTTACATTCCAAACTAGTCACATTGAAATAAGGTGCTATTGGGCTGTTAGGAATATCAGGACAGGATTCAGAGTAACAGCCGTGTTAGTCTGTATCCGCAAAAAGAAGAACAGGAGTACTTGTGGCACCTTAGAGACTAACAAATTTATTAGAGCATAAGCTTTCGTGGACTACAGCCCACTTCTTTGGATCACCTCCAGAGAAAGGGAAGAGCCTAGAAGATGTAAAAGGAAACTTAGTTTAATGGCATCCTGTCTGGCAAGAACTCACTTATCAATAGCTGGAATGTGAAATCCTTGCGTCTGTATTGTTTTGTATGTTTATTTGCATGGTCTCTGGTTTTGTAATTGTTTTTGTCTGCTGTATAATTAATTTTGTTGGGTGTAAACTAATTAAGGTAGTGGAATATATTTGGTTAAATAACCATGTTGCAGTATGTTAGGATTGGTTAGTTAAATTTCAGTAAAATGATTGGTTAAGGTATAGCTAAGCTGAACTTAAGTTTTACTATATAGTCTGCAGTTAATCAGGAAGTAAGGGGGGAATGGGAACAGGGGGTGGGGGAATTGGGATCATGTTTTGCTAAGGGGGGAATGGGAACAGGGACATAGGCAAGGCTCTGTGGTGTCAAACATGGGAAGGGGGACACTAAGGCCTGGTCTACACTAGGCGTTTATGTCGAAGTTAGCGCCATTACATCGAATTAACCCTGCACCCGTCCACACTGCGATGCTATTTAGTTCGACATAGAGGTCTCTTTAATTCGACTTCTGTACTCCTCCCCGACGAGGGGAGTAGCGCTAAATTCGACATGGCCATGTCGAATTAGGCTAGGTGTGGATGGAAATCGACGCTAATAGCTCCGGGAGCTATCCCACAGTGCACCACTCTGTTGACGCTCTGGACAGCAGTACGAGCTCGGATGCTCTGACCAGCCACACAGGAAAAGCCCCGGGAAAATTTGAATTTGAATTCCTTTTCCTGTCTGGCCAGTTTGAATCTCATTTCCTGTCTGGACACCGTGGCGATCACAGCAGCACTGGCAACGATGCAGAGCTCTCCAGCAGTGATGGCCGTGCAGTCTGTGAATAGAAAGAGGGCCCCAGCATGGACTGATCGGGAAGTCTTGGATCTCATCGCTGTGTGGGGCGATGAGTCAGTGCTTTCTGAGCTGCGCTCCAAGAAACGGAATGCAAAGATCTATGAGAAGATCTCAAAAGACATGTCAGAGAGAGGATACAGCCGGGATGCAACGCAGTGCCGCGTGAAAATCAAGGAGCTGAGACAAGGCTACCAGAAGACCAGAGGCAAACGGACGCTCCGGATCCCATCCCCAGACATCCCGTTTCTATGAGGCACTGCATTCCATCCTTGGTGCGGCCGCCACCACTACCCCACCACTGACCGTGGACTCTGAGGATGGGATATTGTCCACGGCCGGTTCCTCGGACATGTTAGCGGACGGGGAAGATGAGGAAGGAGATGAGGAGGGCGAGGCAGTCGGCAGCGCTCACAACGCTGATTTCCCCGACAGCCAGGATCTCTTCATCACCCTTACAGAGATCCCCTACGAAGCGTCCCCAGCCGTTACCCCGGACACAGAATCTGGGGAAGGATCAGCCAGTAAGTGTTGTAAACATCTAAACATTTATTTTTAACAGAACAGGAATATTAACAATTAAAAGAATGGGTTGTTCATGATTACTTTGCCCTAGGCACTTAACGGTTCAGTCATGGGCAGTGCAAGTTTTGAAAAAAAATCTAGCAATGTCCGGTTTTCCGTGATTGTCCTGCCCAAGCCGCTCTACTGTTTAGTCCCTGCTACTGCAGCTAGAGTAAAATGCGGTCTATATGTGCAGGGATAGAGCAGTAATCCTCCCGGGACATCTCGATGAAGCTCTCCCGGAGGTAATTGGAAAGCCGTTGCATGAGGTTCCTGGGGAGAGCGGCCTTATTGGGTCCTCCGAAGTACGAGACGTTGCCGCGCCACGAGACTATCAAGTACTCGGGAATCATTGCTCTGCACAGCAGGGCGGCATACGGCCCTGGTCTTTGGAGGCTTTCCCGGAGCATTCTCTCTCTCTCGCTGTCAGAGATCCTCATCAGGGTGATGTCGCCCATGGTGACCTGCTTTGAATTAGGTAGGGGAATGTTAGTGTTGGGACTGCTTGCTCGTTCCTTTACAGAACTGTAACCGCTGGTTTGCAGCCACGCGGTGGAGGCGGGAGAGGGGCTGCCGAAAGGGATCGTTCCTGGGGACAGCCGCGAGGGGGTGGGACAGGGGCAGAGTTCCCGCTTGCCGGATTGCTGGCAGCAGGGACTGACATTGCTTTAAATGTGAAATGAGGCCAGTGGTAATATAAAAGTTTTAAACTGCCACAAGTCTACGGCTTACCATGTCTACCTGCAACAGAAATTCCGTTGTGCTGCCCCGCTTCTCAAATGTGCTGTGGAAGACCCCAGGCACTGAATGCGAAGGCCGAGAATTCGACCTTGTGCTGAGTGCGCATGTGATAGGTGCTGTGCATGGTCTTGTTCACAGAGAAAGACTATGTTCTTTGTTCACAACTACATTTATCTTTCTGAGGAATTCACTCCCTTTTTCCCATTCCCACAGCCACATCTGCAACTGTCTCACAACGTAGCCTGGCATCACACTCCCAGAGGCTAGCGAAGATTAGGCATAGGAAGAAGAGGACACGGGAGGACATGTTCTCTGAACTTATGGCCTGTTCCCAAGCCCAGGCAGCACAGCAGACCCAGTGGCGGGAGAAATTGACCCAAATGCAGCAAGCAAACATGGATCGGGAGGAGAGGTGGCGGCAGGAAGACCAGCAGGCGACTCAAACGCTGCTTGGACTACTGAGGGAGCAAACAGACACGCTCCGGCGCCTTGTGGATGTTCTGCAGGAACAGAGGCAGGAGGACAGAGCCCCGCTGCAGTCCATCTCTAACCGCCCTCCCCCGCCACCAAGTCCCATACCCATCTCACCCAAAGTGCAAAGAAGGAGAAGCGGCAGAGTCCCTGCTAACTCTCACTCCACCCCTGCAGAGAGCTCTAGTAGCAGAAGGCTCTCATTCCCCAAAACTTGAAAAGTTCTTTCCTTCCCGCCTGACACAAGCCTCCGTCCAAGTTTCACCTCCCACTTCCATGTGTAGTTGATAATAAAAAATACGTTTCTGTTAACTACTGTTTCAATCATGTTCTTTTGGAGGAGGAGGGGAAAGGGGGTTGGTAATTGGACAGGACAGTCACCTTTGGCAGGGTACATAGGCGGGGGCAGGCACAGCAGCAGGGCACATACACAGTGCAGTGATGCAGTGACTAGTTACCCTGGTTAGTCTGGGAGGTTGTTTTCATGTTATGTGGTGGGGGGTGTGTTGCTCTGTGACTTTGTGGCGGGGGAGGGCAGTTACAGATCTTAAGCGGCGGTCCTTATGCAGGATCACAGAGCCACGCAGCAGGGGATCTGTAACCGTCCTCCCTCTGCCACAAAGTCACATAGCCCCCCCCATACACACAGTCCCGATCAGGAGGGGTGACAGGCTCCGTTGAAACAACCATCCCACCGCAGCGGAGCCTGTCAATCCTTGAGTTTAGAAGCTTCATTCGCGTCTCTACACTACACCCGCTCCGCACCACAGTCTGCGTCCCAGTTTTAAAAAATTCCCGCGAAAACAGTATTAAAGAAAACGGTGTGCATTAACAAAGTAGAACTATTTTTATTTCGAAACGTGTGTTGGAAGGGGGTGAAGGGGGTATGTAACTGGAGAGGTTAGTCAACATTAACTGGGTAAAGAAACGGGGGCAGGTTCAGCTTCTCTGTACACAAACTTAAAAGTCACAGGTTACCCTGCTCACTCAGGAACCTAGCTTTCAAAGCCTCCCGGATGCACAGCGCTTCCCGCTGTTCTCTTCTAATCGCCCGGCTGTCTGGCTGTGCGTAATCAGCAGCCAGGCTATTTTCCTCAACCTCCCACCCCGCCATAAAGGTCTCCCCCTTGCTCTCACAGAGATTGTGGAGCACACAGCAAGCTGCTATAACAATGGGGATATTGGTTTCGCTGAGATCACAGCGAGTCAGTAAGCTTCTCCATCTCCCCTTGAGACGGCCAAAAGCACACTCCACCACCATTCTGCACTTGCTCAGCCGGTAGTTGAAGAGTTCTTTTTCAGTGTCCAGGGCGCCAGTATAGGGCTTCATGAGCCAGGGCATTAGCGGGTAGGCTGGGTCCCCGAGGATGACTATAGGCATCTCCACATCCCCAACAGTTATTTTGTGGTCCGGGAAGTAAATACCTTGTTGCACCCGTCTAAACAGACCAGAGTTCCTAAAAACACGAGCGTCATGATCCTTGCCCGGCCATCCCACGTAGATGTTGGTAAAACGTCCCCTGTGGTCCACCAGTGCTTGCAGCACCATGGAAAAATAGCCCTTTCGGTTAATGTACTGGGTGGCCTGGTGGTCCGGTGCCAGGATAGGGATGTGAGTTCCATCTATGGCCCCACCGCAGTTTGGGAATCCCATCGCTGCGAAGCCATCTATGATCGCCTCCACGTTTCCCAGGGTCACTACCTTTGGCAGCAGTACATCAACGATTGCCTTGGCTACTTGCATCACAACAACCCCCACGGTAGATTTGCCCACCCCAAACTGGTTCGCGACTGACCGGTAGCTGTCTGGCGTTGCAAGCTTCCAGAGGGCTATGGCCACTCGCTTCTGTACACTCAGTGCAGCTCGCAACCAGGTGTCATTGCGCTTCAGGGCAGGGGACAGCAACTCACAAAGTTCCAGGAAAGTTCCCTTCCGCATGCGAAAGTTTCGCAGCCACTGGGATTCATCCCAGACCTGCAGCACTATGCGGTCCCACCACTCAGTGCTTGTTTCCCGTGCCCAGAATCGCCGTTCCACGGCATCAACATGACCCATTGCCATCGTGATGTCCTCGGCGCTGGGTCCCCTGCTTTCTGAGAGGTCTGTGCTACTCTCAGACTTCAGGACATCACCGCGGTAATGTAGCCTCCTCGCCTGACTTTTCTGCATCTGCCTCAGGGAAACCTGTATGATAAGCTGCGAGGCGTTGAGAGCGGCCACAACTGCAGCGATGGTCGCAGCGTGCTCCATGCTCGCAGTGCTGTGGCATCCGCGCTGTCAATGACTGGAAAAGTGCGCGAACTGATTTCCCGCCGGCGCTTTCAGGGAGGGAGGGCGGGAGTGATGGACGGATGACGACAGTTACCCAAAAGCACCCTCGACACATTTTCTTACCCAGAAGGCATTGCTGGCTACACCCAGAATTCCAATGGGCAGAGGGGACTGCGGGAACTGTGGGATAGCTGACCACAGTGCACCGCTTCGAATGTCGACGCTTTCACCGTTAGTGTGGACTCACAAAGTCGAATTACTGTCCTTAGTGTGGACACAGACGTTCGACTTTGCAATATCGATTCCAAAAATTCGATGCAAGTAAATTCGAACTACTCTCGTAGTGTAGACAAGGCCTAAGGAAGGAAACTGGAATCATGCTTGCTGAAAGTTCACCCCAATAAACATCAAATTGTTTGCGCCTTTGGACTTTGGGTATTGTTGCTCTCTGTTCATGCAAGAAGGACCAGGGAAGTAAGAGGGTAAAAAAAATAAGCCCCCAATGAGGGAGTAGTTTCCGGTTTCAATAGAGTGGATTGGAGCTTGTTGGGATAGAGATAACTAAGGAAGTTGTCCCATGGAATTGTGGGTTATTTCTGGCAGACAACTACTGGACACGAGCAAGTGGGGCTGTGTATACACTGCAAAGCAATAGAAGCGCTAGCATGGGCCTATGTTGCAGTGTAGATGTACCATAGGCCTAATTTGAGGACCAGGCAAATTGGTTGAAACTATAGTAAAAAAAACAGAATAATCAGACACATAGATGAACACGATATATTGGGGAAGCGTCAACATGACTTTTGTAAAGAGAAATCCTGCCTCACCAATCTGTTAGAACTCTTTGAGGGTGTCAACAAGCATGTGGACAAGTGTGATCCAGTTGTGTTATAGTGTACTTGGACTTTCTAAAAGCTTTTGGCAAGGTCCCACACCAAAGGCTCTTAAGCAAAGTAAGCACTCATGGGATAAGAGAGAAGGTTCTCTCATGGATAAGTTTCAGAGTAACAGCAGTGTTAGTCTGTATCCGCAAAAAGAAGAACAGGAGTACTTGTGGCACCTTAGAGACTAACCAATTTATTAGAGCATAAGCTTTCGTGAAGAAGTGGGCTGTAGTCCACGAAAGCTTATGCTCTAATAAATTTGTTAGTCTCTAAGGTGCCACAAGTACTCCTGTTCTTCTTCTCATGGATAAGTAACTAGTTAAAAGGATGGGAATAAATGGTCAGTGTTCACAATGGAAAGTGGTTATCCGTAAGGATCTGTGCTGGGACCTGTGTTATTCAACATATTCATAGATGATCTGGAAATGGGGGGGGGGGGTAAATAGTGAAGTGGCAAAGTTTGCAGACAATACAAAATTACTCAAGTTAGTTAAGTCCAAAGCAGACTGTGGAGCGTTACAAAGGGATCTCATAAACTGGGTGATTGGGCAACAAAATGGCAAATGAAATTCAGTGTTGATAAGTGCAAAAAAATGCATGTTGGAAAACATAATCCAAACTATACTAAACTAAAAAGATGGGATCTAAATTGGATGTTACTACTAAAGAAAGTGATCTTGGAATCAACATGAATAGTTCTCTGAAAATAAACGCTCAATGCGCAGCGGTAGTAAAAAAATGAACAGTATTGGGAACCATTAGGAAAGGAATAGTTAAGACAGAAAATGTAATGCCACTATACGAATCCATGGTATGCCCACACCTTGAATGCTGCATGTAGTTCTAGTCGCCCCATCTTGGAAAAGGTACAGAGAAGAACAATAAAAATTATTAGTGGTATGGAACAGCTTCCTTTTGAGGAGAGATTAAAAAGACTGTTTCTGTTTATCTTAGAAATGAGACAACTAAGGGGGGAAATGACAGAAATCTATAAAATCATGAATGGGGTGGAGAAAGTGAAGTGTTATTTACCCCTTCGTGTAACACAAGAACTAGGGGTCCCATAATGAAATTAATAGGCAGCAGTTTTAAAACAAACAAAAGGAAGTATTTCTTCACACAAGGCACAGACAACCTGTGGAACTCGTTGTGATGCTGGCAAACCAGGTGCCAGCTCTTGCCAAGACTGCAGGCATTAGCTAAGAACTAACAGACTCGAAGCTGGAGACTGGACCAGTTCACCTGTGGGTTAGTTTTGCTCAAAATTAGTCTTATAAGAATGCATTTAGTGTTTAGACTGTGAAATGCTTGTAAGTTGCTGTATGCATGAATCTCACTTTTAATGTCTGTATTCTATGCTACAAAAATACGTAAGTTTTGCTTTATAACTTTGAAAATGTTTGTTCTCAACCCAGATATGGGAATCGTATCCCCCCCAGCCATCCAGAAGGACTATCAAAATAAAGATGAGCCATCAAGGAACATCACAATACAAAGGATTGGTTAATGGCCCTATCCTACCTGGGAAAAGCTACATGCAAGGAAGCTCATCCTATGGACTTGAAAACTGAATGAAAGAAATAGACAAATTTCCTGTGACTTTATCTCTCTTTGCTGTTTGAACTCTGGGAGGGCCAGAGACTGAGGCAGATATCCCCAGACACTTCGAATTGACAGATCTCTACAACTCTGTCACTCTAGTGATTTAGATGATAACTCATTTGTGTGTATGTGTATATTTGCTTGCTTTAACCTGTAAATAACTCTTATTTCTTTTTCCTAGTTTAATAAACCTTTAGATAGTTTATTACTGGATTGGTTACAGGCATTGTCTATGGCACAGCAACGTTTGGCACACGGCTCGCCAGGGTAAGCGCCTTGGCGGGCCGGGCCAGTTTATTTACCTGCTGACGCGGCAGGTTCGGCCGATCGTGGCCCCCACTGGCCGCGGTTCGCCGTCCCGGGCCAATTGGGGCGCCGAGAAGTGGCCCGGGCGAGCGATGTGCTGGCCGCAGCTTCCCGCCGCCCCCATTGACCCGGGATGGCAAACTGCGGCCAGTGGGGGCCGCGATCGACTGAACCTGCCGCGTCAGCAGGTAAATAAACTGGCCCGGCCCGCCAGGGTGCTTACCATGGCGAGCCGTGTGCCAAACGTTGCCGACACCTGGTCTATGGTGTAAGCTCCTTGGTTCCAATTGATCTGGGGTAAGTGACTGGTCTCTTGGGAATGGAAGCAACCTGAATATTGTGTGAGATTTTTTTTTTTTTTTGGTGTGACCATTTATCACTGAGTCCAGCTTGCCTGGGTGGCAAGATAAACTGGAAAGTATAAGGGGACTGTCTGTGACTCCATGGTAATACTGTTACACCAGGAGTTCACGTTTGTTACTGTGTTGGTGAAATCGAATTATAGAACACACCACTAGTCTGCCCTGTTTTTGACAGTCTGCCCTGCGGTAGGCACTTGTGAGCCGCTCCAGACAGCGTGACATGCGTTGCCAGGATATGTTGTGAAGGTCAAAAATATAACTAGGTTCAAAAAATAACTAGTTAAGTTCATGGAGGATAGCTCCATCAATGGCTATTAGCCAAGATTGTCAGGGACACAACCCCATGCTCTGGGTATCCCTAAGCTTCTGACTTCCAGATGCTGGGACTGGATGACAGGGGATAGATCACTCGATAATTGCCCTGTTTTGTTCATTACCTCTGAAGCACCTGGCACTGGCCACTGTCGGAAGACAGGATACTGGGCTATATGGACCATTGGTCTGACCCAGTATGGCCGTTGTTATGTTCTTATGAGATCCTTGTGTACAAAAAGATCTATAAAAATACAAATTACAGTGTGGACGCTTGTAATTTTTGTTCTGCTCTGTGTTGAACTGCTTTGAGAAAGACTATACTGATTTTTTTTTTTTTTTTTGTCGTAGTAAAACGTAATGGCTGCAGCTGTGTTTACCTGTAGTATAATCCTAGTGTTTATCTCTTCAGTGAAGGCAGGTAAGTTGATCAGATGGTTTCCTAATTACCTCCTCTGAAATGCACTCTTTTACACATACATGTATTAAAGTAACTTACTTCTCAGATACCTGAAAACAGCTATTTAAGAACAGAGATGTAGTAACCAGTAGTGATGCTAGTCTGAACTCTATATTTAGGGTGTGCTGTATTTTCATTATAAAACGGTGTGGCTTTTATTTTTGTGATCTTAAGTTGCCCTGGTGTGAAGTTTCAGTGCATTATGTATGCTTTCCACACATAGGCATTTTTAAATGGGCACTGGAAAAAGTATTGACTATCCTAAATCTGACACACATTTGACATTTTCAGTGTGGAGAATTATCAAGACCTATATCAGTAAATCTTTCAGTGTCTGTGTATAATCCTACAAAGTATACACCTTATTGTTCCAGATCTGGGAAGGGTTAGGCTGACAAATTATTTTACAATCTCAAGGCCCCATGTATCTGTTGATTCCATGCTGCAGTTGACAGCAAAGCAGCAGAAAGCTCATACAAGCAGGGGACAGAGTAGCAGAAGTTGGATGTGACAGCCCCATAACATTCTCCTTGTTTCCCACTCTCCTCCAATGTGCAGACTTGGTGAATGTAGAAGGACCTTTGTAGCAATATTTTGTGATCAGGTTTCTGCACATTGGGATGGAAAAAGTCAGGTAGAAAATAATTACTGTTTCCTGGAAGCTGGCATGCTCCTCTTGCATTCAGCGTATTTCAGAGTGAGAGTTGATGCTGGCTAAACTAGTCATTTATTGCTTGGTCTAATGGAACAATTGAAGACTGGACAGTACTGCTACAAAACAATGTAGGGTGAGATTTTCCAAAAGTACTCTATTAGCCTAACTCTACTCTCATCAAAGCCAATAGTAAGCTCCCATTAACTTCAATGAGAGCAGAGGTAAGTTGCTATTTAATCCTTTTGAAATTCCACCTCAGTGCAAAAAGGGAGCTGAAACAAAATATACAATCTAAACTCAGTGTGGGGCATTTTAGACAGGCAAAATATAATTACCGGTACTTAAACTGGAATTTGGCTCTGACATTAGGGTGACCAGATGTACCAATTTTATAGGGACAGTCCTGATTTTTGGGTCTTTTTCTTATATAGGTTCCTATTACCCCCCCACCCTCGTCCCGATTTTTCACATTTGCTGTCTGGTCACCCTATCTGACATTGAAGCTGACAATTTTTAATGATATTCTCTAATTCCTTCACATAAAATAGTCAGATTTCACATTGCTGGGGAGCTCTGTGACTTCTTTGTGATTAGAATTTCACTAACAGAATTTTTGTGTATAGTTATAGGATATCATTTAGTTTATAGATGCTGGAGTTGCCTGTCCCACAAGAGTATTTAAGGATGAATATTGAAAACCTATTAAAGAAATAGACAAATTTGTCTCCAGAGTTCTATACTCATGTCTTTTTTATTTTTTTTTTATTTTGTCTCTATCATGTTTTTTAGAGGAATGCATGGTACATGATGTGCTGCATAGTCAAAGTTTGATATCTGTACTGGTAGGAGAACCTCTTACTGTTGATTGTTTGTTAGATAAAACACTGGCTCTTCAGCACATGAATTACAGCTTGACTTGGTATAAAAGTGGGAGCAAAATGCCTGTAACTCAAGTGAAACTTTCCAGAATACATCAGCACAAGAACTTGCTTTGGTTTATGCCTGCAATTTTAGAAGACTCAGGATCCTATGAATGTGTCATGCGGTAAGAATGTGTTTTTTCCTGGGTTTGGTTTTTTACAAAAGCTACATTGCTGTAGATGTGAGCTTGAAAAAGAATAATTAAATATCTGAATTATTTTTCTGATATTAAGTCTGGGGTTAGCTTGTAGTTTTCCCTTCACAAACGCTTATGGTTCATATTAAAAACAGGGCTATTCATCCTGATTTACAGCAGAGCTGATTTTGATGAGGCTGTTACACTTTATTGGAAAAGAATCCCAAGTATATTCATCGCTGACACGACTTCATGATTAGGGCTGGTCAGAAAATACTAATTATTTTCTATGGAAACTTTCAAACTAAAGGAGATTTTTTTTTTTAATTTGAATTTTTTTTTAGAATTTTGATTTTTTTTTTTAAAAGAAAATTATTGGAAATAAAACATTTTCATTTCGATTGGAATTTAATGGAGTAAAGTTTGTTTCTTGGTAATAAAAGATTTTATTTCACGTAGTTGAAAATCAGAAAATTCGCTGCAAAAAGTTGTAATGAAAAGCACTTTTCCTTGAAAAACTTCCAGATGAAACACTTTCAACCAGCCCTAGCCATGATATCATGAGGTTTGTGTCCATTCAGATATGATGATGCCAATGGTGGCAAATCCTCAGCTGGTATTAATTGCTATAGTTCCAATTACTTCAATGGAGCCATGACAAATTGCAACAGTGGAGGATCTGCCCCAGTGATTTTCCCCCCCCCCCCCCCCCCCCCCCCCAGGAGGTGTACCCGGTCCTGCTGCCCAGCTTTAAAAACTCATGCCTATCCTAACCCGCTTCAGGCCTCCAGAAAACCATGTCCAGCCTTAATTTTCAGTTGTAATCCAGATGTAGCCATGGTCCCAGAAATCCTTCCCTGTTCTGGCCCTTGAAGAACTAAGAGCTGATCCAAATTGATGTATTCTTTCCCAGCTACAGCATTCTCCTGGGCCCCTGAAATTCAGTAATCATATTTGTTTCTTCAGCATAAGCCAGTTGCCTGGATACTGTCTGAAGGCCAGTAGTCAGGGTATGATGACGTTCATTCATGCACACGTATTTGCACATAGGAGGTTCATACCCCAGTTCGAACAGTGTTTGTTTGCTGTGAGTTTTCAGGGATTGGAGGAATTTTTGCTAATTAAAACACTACCAGCAAACAAATTCTCTCAGACTTTTAAAACAGTCAGTTCATGGACAGTCTGAAGTAATTAGGCAGACCCAAAGAAAAGGACTCTGAGAGCCAGGTTCTCTGGTATAGTGCAGCAGCTGGTCTTGCACCAGTAATGGACTCTGACCCCAAAACTTCTGGTCATAAAGCTGGCATAAGCAGCTCAGGGAAGATCACGCCAATGTAAGGACAATTTTCTGGTGATCTAAAGCCAGTGTAGTGGCTCTTAGATTATTACCTTTCCTTGCTGCCAGAATAGCTGAAGAGGAAGCATAGCTAGATGACCCTTACACCACACCAATGCTTTTATCTCCTTCTTTGCAGCCTTAAATTAGATCAGCTTGAAGGCTGCTGTAACTTGGAAGGGGGATTGGCGCGGCACACCAGATTTGGAGGAGTGCAACGGAGAGCTTTATGCCATGTGTGTGTACATGATGGTCTGCATTCTGTGCAGCTTAGTTGCCCCTCAGGATCTCTCTCTTAATTTGTTCATAGATACAAGTAACATTTTGTGCAATGTCATACCTGACCACGTCGTCTTCTCTCTTTTTGTAATCATATGGGTTTCATGGATTATAGAATGAATGAAGGAATTGATGCTAGGGAAAGTAGAGCTGGGGGAGGGGGGTAGGAAATTCTTGTTACGGATAGTCAGTCTGCTAGACAGCAATGGATTTGCTTCTGGGGGGAACTATGCTCCCAACTTTCCAGCCTGATGTTAAAGCTTCATTAGAAGTGGCCAAAGAGAAAGGGCAGCAGGTATGAAAAGGATATAAATAGGAAAAATTAGAAGTGTAATTCAGCTGCTTTGTTTTCATTACAGGAATTTAACAAGCTGCAAGAAAATATATTTCAGTGTAATCGTTTTCAAAAATACTGCTGGTTTGTGTTTTAATGGGGATTTTCTCTATGCTCAAGAGATATCCGCATCATCAAATGCAAAGATTGTGTGTCCTCATCTAGACTATTTCAGAGATGAGAAAAATACTTTACCCATTCACTGGTATAAGGTAGGGTCTGTCCCCTATTTCATTTTCAGCCACTGTTTTGTGTTTTAACTGATGTTTAGAATTGATAATAGAGGGTGGGGAGACAGAATAGCTCATATGATTTTTTTTTTTCTGTGACACGGGATGTATATATGAGGAGACTTGTGTGTAGTAATTTCACCACAATAATAAAGTATAGATAAGTGTGTCTATTTTAGCTGCCCACATGACACTCAAGGGGCCTATTGTTTTGAAGGTGATTTCATCTTCCCCTTCCCTCATATCGAACAAAGAAGGGGACCTTAACAAAAATATCCAACATGTATAGGCAGTTTCACGGTAGGGTGGCTGTGTTTTTGAAGAGGCTGGCCCGATGTAGCCAGACTTCAATGTGAGTTGAGGATGCTGAGCGCATTGTAGCACTGAGTTCTGTCTTGGTAGCCATATTCCCTTCATGCTTCAACCACCATTCCAGGGGACATGCATCCATGCTGATGATGGGTTCTGCTTGATAACCATCCAAAGCAGTGCGGCCCAATGCGTGTTCATTTTCATCCTCTGAGTCAGATGCCACCAGCAGAAGGTTGATTTTTCTTTTTTGATCGTTCGGGTTCTGTAGTTTCCTCATTGGAGTGTTGCTCTTTTAAGATGTCTGAAAGCATGTTCCACGCCTTGTCTCTGATTTTGGAAGGCACTTCAGATTCTTAAATCTTGGTTCGAGTGCTGTAGCTATCTTTAGAAATATCACATTGGGACCTTTTTTGCATTTTGTCAAATCTGCAGTGAAAGCGTTCTTAAAATGAACAACATGTGCTGGGTCATCATCCGAGACTGCTATAACATGAAATATGACAGAATGTGGGTAAAACAGAGCAGGAGACATACAGTTCTTCTTTGAGAGATGTCCCTGTGGGTGCTCCACTACAGGTGTTGGTGCGTCCCTGCGCCTTCGCCCGGAGATTTTTGCAGCAGTACTCATAGCGGCCACGCATGCTCAGAATCTGCCCCCCCGCTGTGACTCTAGGGTAATAGAACGCATGCGTGGCCGGTCTCCTCAGTTCCTTCTCAACCGTCCCCGGCCTGAGACGGAGCTCAGCAGACTCATTAGAGAATCCTTCACTATTGCCTTAATTATCCTTTAGAAACCAGTTTTTTCTGTCAGTTTTCTCTGTTAAAATAGTTACTTACCCAGTTTATCTTAAAAAAAAAAAAAAAAATATTCCTGTCAGCCGCGGCTATGCCGGGCTCCACCGGTTTCAAGCGCTGTGCTATTTGTAAGGAAGCTATCCCGTCATCGGACGGGCACTCAAAGTGTATAAAATGTTTGGGGGAAGCTCACATTCCCCAAAAATGTGCCCACTGCTGTAAACTCAGCTCCAGGGCACGGAAAGACAGGGAGCTTAAACTCAAACTGCTCCTGCTTCAAAAATCTATCGGGTCAGTTTCAGACCCAGGCATTGAAGCCGGCTCCGCTACCCGACACAGCCCCCCCCCCTCAAAAAAGCTCAAGAAGTCTACGAAAAAGGGGCACCTTTCCTCACCGAGCAAGACTATGAGGCATAAAGTTTCTCCAGGCAGATCAACGATCTCTCTGCCTGTGATTCCTCGCCTCAGCAATTTTCACGAGCCAGGCTCCTCCGGAACAGCGCAAAAGCCGCCTGAGGCTTCAGCGCCGCCGAGAAGCTCCGGTGCCGAGGCATCAGGCTTCCAGTTGCCTGCCTCAGGGACGGCACCGTTCGGCACCGCGAATGAGACGGTGCCGACATTCTACAGCACGCCTCACCCGAGGCAGCCCGACATTTCTCGCCCGGCACCGACCGTGGCACCGACGCCTGCGGGGCATTCTGACACACAGATCACAGCCAGAAGCCCCGATCGCAGGAATGCTCTTGTGCAGCAGCCTCTGTCGGCTCAGCTTTCATCTCCCGCAGGAGCTGCTTTCACTCATTTTACCCAGACAGCTGATCTGCTAGTATCACCTACCTTGCAGTCTCCGCTCATGAATGCATATTCTGTTTCGATGCCTGAGTCAGGATCTGAGCAGTTTTCCTCCAGTGAGGAGGAAGCAGATCCACAGGGAGTTTTTTCCCCATATCATGACTCCCAGCCCCGGACCCAGAGCAATAAGGGCTATGGAAATACTACCTCATCCCACTCTCAGGACCCTGCCCCTTGGGGGATGAACCCCTGGATGGCACCACCTATGCCCTACCCGCCACCATGGCAATACTGGACACCATGGACATCATACCCTCGGGAACACATGCCCCGTGGCCATTCGACCAGGCGCAACACTGATCCAGTGCCGTCTCCTAATGCATATGCTAGTGACACGAGACGCCTGGCAACACAGCCACGTTCCCAGGATAAACCTAGCCCTTCTCCTGGTCCAACAGATCCGGAGTTAGTACCGGAGGAAGCATTACTTCCCCTTCCTCCCACTCCCTCTGATGAATATACAAAATTCCAGGACCTCTTTAAGAGAGTTGCTAGTGACCTGAACATTAACTTGGAAGTGGTTCCCGAACAACATCCTACAGCCCCCTTCTTCCTCCAGAGTGGCACTTCCAATTAACGCAGCCCTTTTAGAACCCGCTAAGTCCATCTGGCAGACTCCAGCGACAAGCCTACCTACCTGCAAGCAAGCGGACAAGAAGTATTTTATTTCTCCAAAGGACTCTGAATTCCTTTTTACCCACCCAGCACCAAACTCATTGGTAGTGGACGCTGCGAACCAGAGGGCCAGACAACAGTATTCTCGTTCTGCCCCACCTAACAAGGATAGCAAACGACTGGACCTGTTTGGTCGCAAGGTCTATGCATCCTCCACCCTCCAATTTCGCATAGCTAATTATACTGCAGTCCTGGCAAAATACGACCATAAAAACTATAATAAGTTAATGGACTTTATTGATGACATTCCAGAACAAAGAAAACAACAGTTCAGAGCTATAGTTTCTGAGGGCCAAGCCATTTCACGCACCGCTCTCCAAGCAGCCCTCGATGTAGCCAACACAGCGGCAAGATCTACCGCTACAGTGATAGTCATGCGACGGGGCTCATGGCTCTCCTCTTCCTTTTTTCCTTGCGAAGTTCAGAACACAATTGAAGATCTTCCCTTCGACGGTGACAAACTCTTTGCTGCTAACACGAATGAAGTGCTTCATTCAATGAAAGACTCCAGAACAACCCTCCGGTCTTTAGGTCTCCAGACACCTACGGCAAGAAGACGACAATATCGATACCAACCATACCACCGGCTACGTTATCCCGCATTTACACAACCTTCCCATAGACCGCAGGAACAGCAACAGCCGCAACGTCCACGACCAAGATTCCAGCGACGTCGCCCAAACTCTACAGGGGCGCCTCAACCCCCACCAGCTAATAGGCAGATTTGAAAACTTGGTCGAGGGTTTAGAAAGCAATGCCCTCACTTCAGCCGGCACACCAATCTTTGGACACCGCCTACGACCTTTTTTCCAACAATGGAGGAAGATTACCTCCGACAAGTGGGTCTTAGAGGTAGTTACAATTGGATACGTCATCCCCTTCCTCTCCTTACCTCCCACCCACCCACCCTCCCCGTCCCTCTTCAGGGACCCTTCTCACGAGCAGCTACTCCTCCAAGAGGTGCAACATCTCCTTCCTCTGGGAGCAGTAGAAATCGTGCCAGAGCGACACAGAGGGAAGGGTTTTTACTCCCATTATTTCTTAACGGAGAAGAAAAATGGGGGATGGCGACCAATCCTCGATCTCAGGCGGCTCAACAGATTCATCAAAAAGCAAAAGTTCAAGATGGTGACCCTCAATACCATAATCCCAGCGCTGGAGCAGGGCGACTGGTTTTTCTGCCCTCGACCTACAAGATGCCTATTTCCACGTCACTATACATCCGGCCCACAGACGTTTCCTCCGATTTACCCTTGGTTCCACACATTTCCAATACAGGGTACTCCCCTTCGGACTATCTACAGCCCCCCGTGCTTTTTCCAAACTTCTAGCTGTAGTCACTGCTCACCTCAGGAGACAAGGGGTAATAATATTTCCGTACCTCGACGATTGCCTCCTCAAAGCTTCAACATTCGACGAGGCGCTCCGGTTCACACGACTCACAGTCGAGTGCTTTCTTTCTCTCGGCCTACAAATAAACAGAGACAAATCCACATTACGCCCCACCCAGCACCTTCAGTTCATAGGCGCAGACCTCGACTCTCGGACCGGGCTAGCATCGCTCCCACCCGATCGCTACAATTCCATAAAACAACTGACCACAACTATTCGCAACAGCCCTCAGGTAACTGCCCGAGACTGCCTGCAACTACTAGGTCACATGGCCTCGTGCACTTTTGTCGTCCAGAATGCACGCCTGCACATGAGGTGCTTCCAAGCGTGGCTGGCAACGGTTTACAAACCGAATATGCATTCTTTAAACAAGACTCTCTCCCTGCCTACTCCAGTCAAAGACTCGCTACGTTGGTGGACCATCCACTCCAACCTTTGTTCTGGAGTCCCGTTTCTACAACAGGCTCCATCACGCATTCTGATCACCGATGCATCTATGACAGGGTGGGGTGCACATATGTCTCATCACACAGTACAGGGACTATGGTCACCAACCGAGACCTCCCTGCACATAAATGTACTAGAACTTCGAGCCATTCGCAACGCGTGCCGTCACTTCCTGCCACTAATCAAACATCATCACGTACGCATAATGACGGACAACATTGCTTGCATGTTTTACGTAAACAGGCAGGGCGGAGCTCGTTCCCATTCGCTGTGCACAGAGGCTATGAAGCTCTGGAATTGGTGCATTGTGAACAACATCCGGGTATCAGCTGCTTATCTTCCCGGAATCATGAACACCACAGCGGACGAACTGAGCAGACGCTTCCCATGGGACCACGAGTGGGAGATAGACGAGAAAACCATTCACAACGTATTCAGCATCTGGGGTTACCCAACAATAGACCTCTTTGCAACTGCAAAGAACAAGAAATGTCTCAATTTCTGCTCCAGAGCAGGACTGGGCAAACATTCCCTGGGGGACGCATTCATGATCTCATGGCACCGAAACCTATTCTATGCGTTTCCCCCGATACCAGTTCTCAACAGGGTTCTGATAAAAATACGAACGGATCGAGCCAAGGTGATCCTCATTGCCCCATCGTGGCCCAGACAACCATGGTTTCCCTTCCTCACCAGAATGTCAATCCAACCACCAATCTCCCTGCCGCTTATTCCGAACCTTCTATCTCAGCAGCACGGTCGTTTTCTCCACCCCAACCTGTCCATGCTTCACCTCAAGGCCTGGTTCCTACGTGGTTCTCCCAACGCGAATTAGATTGCTCCGAACAAGTTCAGGAGGTGCTCCTACATAGCAGAACGCAAGCTACTCGCAAGACCTATCTTCAAAAGTGGAAACGATTCACACATTGGTGTTCTGCCAAACATCTTTCTCCTACCTCGGTACCTCTTCCGTTTATATTGGACTATCTCTTGGGCCTTAAGCGATCCGGCCTTTCTTTCAGCTCCATCAGGGTCCATTTAGCTGCTATTACGACTTTCCACGACAAAATTGATGATACGTCTGTCTTTGCTCACGCTACTACGAAGCGTTTCCTCAAGGGCCTACAAACCTTATATCCAGACATTAAACAACCGACCACCCCCTGGGACCTTCATCTGGTACTGTCTGCCCTAACTCAGCAACCCTTCGAACCCCTAGCCACGTGCTCCCTTTTACACCTCTCCATGAAAACAGCGTTTCTAGTGGCAATTACTTCTGCCAGACGGGCAGGAGAAATAGCAGCTCTCTTGGCTCATCCACCATATACGATATTTTTTAAAGACAAGGTTACCCTCAGATTGCATCCCAAATTTCTTCCAAAGGTTCACTCATCATTCCATATTAATGAACCCATACACCTCCCGACTTTTTTCCCGAAACCACATGCAAACTCCTTTGAAGCCTCAATGCATACACTAGATGTTCGCAGAGCCTTGTCATTCTATTTGGATAGAACCAAACCCTTTAGAACCTCCTCTAGACTTTTTGTCTCTGTTGCAGAGCGCTCCAAGGGCATGCCTATTTCTACCCAGAGACTCTCGAACTGGATCTCCCAGTGTATCCGACTGTGCTATCAGATGAAAGGGGTTGCACCTCCAGATGGCATTAGAACACACTCCACTAGATCTCTGGCTGCCTCCATCGCGTTCTTACGCAAAGTCCCCTTGGCTGACATTTGTAAAGCAGCCACCTGGTCATCTGACCATACTTTTGTTAAACACTATGCCCTTATTCAAGGCCCTTTATCTGACATACGCTTGGGCAGGGCGGTACTCTCGACGGCGTTCCTACCAGATCCGAAGTCCCTACCTCCTTAAGATACACTGCTTTTAAGTCACCTGTAGTGGAGCACCCACAGGGACATCTCTCGAAGAAGAAGAGGAGGTTACTCACCCTGTGCAGTAACTGACGTTCTTCGAGATGAGTGTCCCTGTGGGTGCTCCACTACCCACCCTCCTCCCCTCTACTTCGGAGTTGGGGGGCCTCCGTGGTAGAGAAGGAACTGAGGAGACCGGCCACGCATGCGTTCTATTACCCTAGAGTCACAGCGGGGGGGCAGATTCTGAGCATGCGTGGCCGCTATGAGTACTGCTGCAAAAATCTCCGGGCGAAGGCGCAGGGACGCACCAACACCTGTAGTGGAGCACCCACAGGGACACTCATCTCGAAGAACGTCAGTTACTGCACAGGGTGAGTAACCTCCTCTTCTCCCCTCAAGGAGTTCAGTCACAAATTGAATTAATGCATTATTTATTTAATGAGCGTCATCAGCATAGAAGCATGTCCTTTGGAATGGTGGCCAAAACATGAAGGGGCATACGAATGTTTAGCGTATCTGGCATGTAAATACCTTGCAATGCTGGCTACAAAAGTGCCATGCAAATAAATGTCTGTTCTCACTTTCTGGTAACATTGTAAATAAGAAATGAAATGAAATGAATGGAGATATCCCATCTCCTAGAACTGGAAGGGACCTTGAAAGGTCATCGAGTCCAGCCCCCTGCCTTCATTAGCAGGACCAAGTACTGATTTTGCCCCAGATCCCCAAGTGGCCCCCTCAAGGATTGAACTCACAACCCTGGGTTTAGCAGGCCAGTGCTCAAACCACTGAGCTTTCCCTCCCCCTCCCAAGAAGAGGGCAGCATTATCTCCTGTAAGTGTAAACAAACTTGTTTGTCTTAGCGATTGGCTGAACAAAAGTAGGACTGATTGGACTTGTGGGCTTTGAAGTTTTACCCCCCATTTGTTTTGTTTTTGAGTGCAGTTGTGTAACAAAAAAAATCTACATTTGTAAGTTGCACTTTCAAGATAGAGATTGCACTACAGTACTTGTATGAGGTGAATTGAAAAATACTATTTACTTTATCATTTTTTACGGTGCAAATATTTGTAATAAAATATTATAAAGTGACAACTGTACCCTTTGTATTCTGAGTTGTAATTGAAATCAATATATTTGAAAATGTAGAACAACATCCAAAAATATTAAACAATACAATACCAATTGAAATTTATTAAACAGTGCAATTAAAACTGCAATCAATCGTGATTAAATGTTTTAAGCTCGATTAATTTTTTTTAGTTAATTGCGTGAGTTAATTGCGATTAATCGACAACCCTAGTTTTAACATAAGATTCATATTGAACCCAACTGGTGAAATTACCTTGCCACATTCCATGGGAGGGAATATTTGAATTTGATATTTTTTTTAGTACTGTATTCTTATTCTCTGTGATTTAACAGAGCACTTGTTGTTGTGTTTAGGAATGTAATCTGATTGACAATGAAAGATTTCTAAATCGGGATGATGATCTCATAATAAATAGTGCAAATGTAAATGATTCAGGAAATTACTCCTGCAAGATGACATATAATTATATGGACAAAGAATATAACATTTCTCGAAACATTTATGTAACTGTTATAGGTAAGTCTCGTTTTTATTCTTCGGTGCATTTGTAGAGTTCAATGTTACTTTTTTTGCAAATCCAGAAGTTTCAGTCAATTCATTGGTTAGTGTGGATTCAAAGGAATGCCAAATCGGACAACTAAGATATCGTTTGTTAGTAATTCTTTTATAACTTTAAACTTAAGGGAGAGCCAGAAGACTGAAAAACATTATTATTATTTTGGTTTGTTAGTATTACAGTAAAATAAATAGAGATTCCAGTCAGGATTTGGGGTCCCATTGCGCTAGGAGCTATACAAACACACAGGAAAACACTGGCCTTGTCTGGATTAGTTTACAATATAAGGGCCTGTTCTAAACTGGGGATGGATGTACTGGTGTAACAGCACTAGTACTAAATATTGAAGCAAACTCCAGGGGAAATGCATTTCCCTGGTGTAAAATGAGGCTTGCACTAGTGTGGCTTACCATGATTTGAAACTGGGAGCATTTGTATTGGTGCCACAGCACTAATGCAAACCCCCCAGCGCAAGCTCTGTTTTACACTGGTACAATACATCTACACTGGGGGCTTGCATCAGTGCAGCTGCACCAGTACAAATACTCTCAACATAGACAGGTCCTGATTTTAAGACAGGATGTGACAGTTGTGTTTAAGAAACAATCAGAGGAAGGAAAATTCTCAGCGATAAGATCTGGTGGTCTAACTACTGCTCAATTTGGTTGGCTAACTAATCCCCAGCTGAGGAGAGGAAAAGACTCTAAAGCCACCTTCCCACTCCCTTGATTCTGGTGATAAAATAGCCCCTGTCCCAGGTGACCACTCTACCATATACTCTGGCCCCACCCTTCCCTTGCCCAGGTGCTGCCCGCACACAGTAAGGTTGGAGTGCATGGTGCAGAGTTAGCTTTGCCAGTTTTATGCCAGGGCAATTTCTAGCTTCTCTTGAAGAGCAGATTTTGGGCTGCCTTGGCCCTCAGAGCAACACAAATGACAGCAGCTGAAGATCTGGCCAGATGAGTTAGATTCATTTTTCTGTATGATCCCCTTTTCCTACTTCGCTGATTTGTGTTTTTATTTCTCACCTTCTTAAAAATAAATACATATTTATTTTTGTTCTTAAAACCTATTTTTGTAGCCATTACCTTTCCACATTCTTAAAGTATTCACTTCACTTGCAAGTTTTTCTAATAGTATTTTAAACTGCTGCTTTCTCCAGTGTTTTTGTGAGGTTATTTTTAATAATCACTGCCTTTGTTTATTTACCCCTACTTTTTTGAAGCTACTGCCTTTACTTATTTTATAGATTAATTTAAATAAAAAACCACAGTCAAAGTAAACTCATCCCATTAATTGGCTACTTCTCGTCCACTGCCCCTGGAAGGAGGCGCTGGGACAGGCCGAGCACCAGCCACAGGTAGGTTTGGGGGCCTGCAGCTGGGGAAGACACATCCCAGCCCTTTCTACCCTGACTGCAAACCTTCCTGCGGCTGGGGCTTTCCACAAAAACTGTTTTCAGTAGTGGGTGTGCCTGTTGCCAGTATACAAACCAATTCACAAAATGTTTCTGCTAACCAAAAGTGGTTGTTCTCCAGGTTGTTACTAAGCAGTATCTACTGTACTGTTATTCACACCTGGAGCACTATAGCCATAATTGTAATGCTAAAGTGAATTATAATTAACTAATCCTTTGTGGAGCCACTGTGGTCCAGGAGCTCTAGCACTGGATTGGGTCTTCAGAGACCTGGGTTCTAATCATGGCACTGCATGGCTTGGGGCAAGTTGCTTCACTTCTTCTGTTCCTCTCTTTTTCCTCCTGCCCTATGCCTGTCTTGTCTGCTTAGATCATAAAGTCTTTAGGGGAAAGGACTGTCTCTTACTATGTGTCTGTACAGTGTCTGGCATGCTGGGGCCTGTAGGAATAAGAAATGGGATAACGTGACAGGGTATAAAGATTTTATTAGCATAAGTTTGGGTTGACCCTGTCACCCATCACAAATTAAGCACAACTATTTAACAAGGAAACTGTACTGATTTTTCTACAAAACTAATATTGTTAAGGTATTTGCAAGTATTTCTGGTACTTAACTTGATGTAGTTCTTTTTTTTTTTTTTTTGTCTGGATTAAGTAGGAAACTGTTATCCTGGTCACTACAAATAGGGATGGAGCAGGGAGAGTGAATGGTTGTTTCAGAGTAGCAGCCGTGTTAGTCTGTATCCGCAAAAAGAACAGGAGTACTTGTGGCACCTTAGAGACTAACAAATTTATTAGAGCATAAGCTTTCATGGACTATAGCCCACTTCTTCGGATGCATATAGAGTGGAAATGGTTGTTGATATTTTGGAATACTGTAACTGTTAATGTGTTTTACCTCTTCCCCTACTTTTCTCGGTCGGTTTGTTGGTTTTTATGGAAGTTCTTCAGAAAGAAAAGAACAAGCAAATGCAAAACAAACATATAGAAAAATACTTTTTGAAAAGGTTTGAGGTTCTTTTCATTGCAAAGGAACAGTAAGGGCTTCAGGCAAAAGTTTTGTGTTCTTGTTTTGCAGTTCATCTATAAACTACTCCTGCCTGTTAGTGATATTTCTAAACTAGGGCTGTACTAAATGTCCTTGCCATTACTTGTGATTATTTCTGATAAAATTTTGTATTTATGCATATATTTTTTTTAATTTTTAGAGACCCCACTGAAGAAGAGAACTGAAATTCTTTATCCAAGAAACAATACAATTGAAGTGGAACTTGGTAAGAAATGGGCTCATAGCACATTATAAAAATTGAGAGTATTTTGTCTCATTGTCAATCCATAACCTCTTTATTATGGTCCTCAGATTTTTGAGTCTGGGAAACTTTTCCTGTATTTTCCCAAACCTCCACTGAACTTCCATTTATATTATTTTTATTTTTTTTAAAGGGGGTTGGGGGGGATCTTCATCTATCTGTCAATCTTGTTGGGATTGCTAAAAAGGCTGAGGCTCTGGCTGGGCTCCTTACATGGCTGATGTAGCAGCTGCAAAGTGGTCTACTTGATCTCTTTTGACCATCCTATATAAATATTGAGTAACTTGCAGTGAGGAGGATAAAGTGGAGGTTCAGAAAAGGGCAATGAGAACAATTAGGGATGTGGAAAAAATCTTAATGAAGCAAGATTGAATAGATTTGGATTGTTTACCTTAGAAAGGAGGTGTACAAGAAGGGACATGATAGACGTCCTCCCCACAAACAAACCCCACCCTGTTCCAAGCAGAGTTTTGATTCCCAGGGTACGTCTACACTACCCACCAGATCGGTGGGTAGCGATTGATCTATAGGGGATCGATTTATCGTGCGTAGTGTAGATGCGATAAATCGATCCCCGATCGCTCTCCCGTCGACTGCTGAACTCCAGCTCGGCAAGAGGCGGAAGCAAAGTCGACAGGAGAGCCGCGACCATCGATCCTGCTCCGCGAGGACACGAAGTAAGTAATTCTAAGTCGATCTAAGATACGTCGACTTTAGCTACGCTATTCTCGTAGCTGAAATTGCGTATCTTAGATCGATTTCTGCCCCTCCCCCCCAGTGTAGATCAGGCCCCAAAAGGGAAAAGTGCCAGAGAGTGCATGGTCTGCTTGGGACTGTGCTACTGCTATTGACTTCATGTGGAAGATGTTCAGATGCCATGTGGACGGGCAGCAATAGATAAATAAAAGTATATACAATAATGAATTGTATCGAAGGTAGGAGCTTCTGCCCTTCTTGTCTCCTAACACAATGAGAAGTCTTTTGATTAAAGTAAAAAGGTGGCAGATGCGGAACTAAGTACATTTTGCACAACATGTAATTAGATTGTAGAACTTGCTGTGACAGGAAGTCTCTGAGCCCAAAACTTAGCAAGGTTCAAAAACTGTTTTGGATGTTGATAGAGATAAGAATAGCCACACTTTTTATAATTAATGATACGATTTATTTTGGACAGGATATTAAACCCCATGCTTCAGGGCTTTAGCCCATATCTAACTATTAGAGATCAGGATGAGACCTAATGTGGAGGGCAGCTTATTTCACATCTTCCTACCACAGGGTTCTTGTACCTTCCTCTGAAACATCTGGCACTGACTTCTGTCAGAGATAGAGTACTATACTAGCTGGACCTCAGATCTGATCCAGTGTGGCAAATCCTATGTTCTTAAATACTTTCTAATGAATTGCGGTGGGGGATCTATGTCCCTTCCCCAAATGCCAGGGGCTCCCACCCTAATTGTGTCTCATTTTTCACCTTCCAAGGCTTGTCTTTAAAAGGGACTTGAAAAGGGGGCTGGGAAGAAAGAATAAGTGATTTTGCTGCTTTGAGATGTCTAAACAAAACCTGGCATGTGTTTTCAAATTTTAAAATAAAAACTTGCTAGAAGCAGGGACTGGACTTGTTCTGTTCTCTCCCTCTGAAGCATCTGGTGCTGGCCGCTTTTGGAAGACAGGATACTGGATTAGATGGACCATAGGTCTGATCCATTATGGCCATTCTTATGTTCTTAACCAAACCTGCATTTGTGTATCTTTTTAGACTGTCCAGTCTTTCCTGTCCTTGTGTGGGGGGGAGGGGGCGGGGTGTGGGGAGGGGGAGAATAGGAAGGAACAGAATGGGATTTGGAATGGGATTCGCTTCCAGACTGAGATGTGCATTGTGATCTTTCTCAGCCCTTAAGTGAAGAACTGGGGAATGTCAAAGCTTTAACAGATTTTTTTTCCCCATTAGATCTTCAAATCTTTATAGGATGTTTTACCTAAATAGATGTTAACAAAAGCAAACATAAGAGTTTTAAACAGCCTGGATAAATGCCACTCCTTTCGGGCCCTGATCCTACAAACACTTATTCACATGAGTAACTTCACACACATGTTTACTGGATTGGGACTTAATCAGATTTCCCTTGCTTGGTATTTAGAATATCGCAATTCTACCAGCTTTCCGATTATTGGTAGAGTCTCTCAGGGAAAATAAAGCAGGCAAGATGTGAATTTCTAATGTTAAAAAAAAAAAAAAAAAAAAAAAAAGGAGGGGGAACCCTTAAATCCTCACTTCATGTCACCTTTGTCTGTTGAAAAGAAACAACAAAGGCACAAATCTGTGTTTTCCTTTGTGGGTCACCTTTAAGCCTAGAAATGGGAAAAACAGAAATATTTACCATAAATAAAATCATGCAAAAATTGTATAATTAACAAGAAAAAAATCACTGCTTTTGTCACTTCATATCCTGTATGCTGTTTGGCTTATGAATTCTTTGGGGCAAAACCCTTTACTCCTGAGGCAATTATGCTCCACTGTGCATGTGCAGAGTTCATGTCCACTGCAGAGTTTATTTCCCACAGAAAATACATTCTGCCCAAAAAGTTCTGCAGTTCTGCCTTTTGCCCACAAGAGGCCATTGTGGAACCAGAACAGCTGGATGACTGGCATTAACATCTAGCAGTCAGCTGCGTTCATTACAGCAGCCTGCGGGTGGAGCTAGAGTGGGGCACATGGAGTTTCTGGGGGGGTCATGGGCTGGGGTCCAGAAGAGCTAATGGAGAACACAGGCTGGGACGTGGGCTCAGGAGCTAGTGGGGTGACGGCATTGAGCCAGGGGCTGAATGGGAGGGGGCTCCAGGGCCATATGATGGGAGGGTAGGAGGGTCTGGGGCTATATGGGGACGGGGGCTAGGGTGACCAGACGTCCCGATTTTATCGGGACTGTCCCGATATTTGCTTCTTTGTCCCGCGTCCCGACCAATGTTTGGTCGGGACACTGGACAAAAAAGAAATTTTGCCCTCCGCTCTGGCGCTTGCACACCCCCCCCCTGTGGCTCCGCCCTCTCCTTCCCCCATTGGCTCCCTCCCCAAATCCCTGCCCTGGCCCCGCCTCTTCCCCAACCATGCAGCATTGCTCCTCCCTCCCGGGCTTGCAGCATGGCGGGGCAAGCCTGGAGGGAGCGGATGGCAGCGGTGCCTGGAGCTGGTGAGTCAGCTCCGGCACCTGGGCACCAGGCGGGTGGGCAAAGGGGAGCTGGCAAGGGAGGGAGACGGGGGGCTCAGCTGTGAGCCCCCTGCCACGCCAGAGGGCTTCTGCCTGGGTCACTGCACCCAGG
Organism: Malaclemys terrapin pileata; assembly: GCF_027887155.1. Classification (NCBI taxonomy): domain Eukaryota; kingdom Metazoa; phylum Chordata; order Testudines; family Emydidae; genus Malaclemys; species Malaclemys terrapin. The sequence goes on from NC_071505.1 coordinate 237,128,852, forward strand.
GCCGGGAGCGCAGCCTGGAGGCTGCTCCAGCCCTGCAGCCCGTGGGGCAGCGCGGTGGTTCCGGTCGGGGCAGCGCGGAGCGGAAAGGGACCAGGGGGGTGGCGCGGGCCAAATCCCTGCTACTGTCAGGGAGCCCCGCGCCTCTCCCTCCTGCTCATGGCTGCGGCTCCTTCCCGGCAGGACGCGCCCCCCGGCCTGCCCCAGGCACGTGTGGCGCGCGTCCAGCTGCTCCTTCCCGGCGGGAGGGAGACTAGTCGCGGGGGACACGTGCCGCATGTGGCCGGGGCGGCAGGAGGCGCGTCCCGCCGGGAAGGAGCCGCAGCCGTGAGCAGGAGGGAGAGGCGCGGGGCTCCCTGGCAGCAGCGGGGATTCGGCTCCTGCCCGCTCCGCCCTGCCCCCGCCCGGACCTACCGCGCCTCGCATATGCCCATGGCGGGCCAGGGGGTGGGAGGCTACGCGGGGAGGGCAGCGCGCAGGGCCAGGGCCTGCTAATACCGCAGGCCCCTTTAAAACTCTTTTTTTTTTTTTTTTTTTGCTCCCCCCCCCCTTTTTTTTTTGCTCCGCCCCCATCCCGATATTTTATACTACTAATCTGGTCACCCTAACGGGGGCAGATGTGCCTGTCTGAATGGGAGAGGCTCCCCAACTCCCTAAGAATCCTGCCCGTAAAATAAACTGTTCCATACTTCTCCCACCCACACCCAACAACACTCCGAGGCTCCTTCCTGCTCCCCCAGGTCTTTGCACTGCTTCCATGGGGTGCAGAAATACAGTTCTGTATTGTAGTTTAAATTAATTACTCAAAGTTTTGTATTAGTATGCCTAGTAAGGAATCTATTTGTCAAAAAAAACCCCACCATTTCCTGAATCTTTTTTTGTCTGTATTGTTACAGACATACTTGCTGACCGGTATTTTGAAATAAATTGCCAAAATAATTGAAACTGGTGTGTTTATATTGTTATTTTGACAAATAAAATATGCATAATTTTGCAGAATTTTAAAATACTGTGTACAGAATTTTTAGGCGCAGACTTCCCCCAGGAGTAGCTCTTGTCTTCATACTTGTGTGAAAAAGCATTTAGTTCACTTTTGGTGCTATACCAACAATAATAAAAAGTGGTTCTGGAATTCTACTTTCAACAAATATGGTGTTATGTCTTTTACAATAAGAGTCTGTCCAGCACACTTCAAGAAAATTTTTGCATGATAAAGAGCAACTGATTTTGTCCTAGTGATCTGCTGTATCTGGACCAAATGTAGAAAATGACAAGGTTTGTAATATATTTAAACCTCTCCTAATTGTTGTGGATGGAAGAGTTTTGTATTCGTTCTTTTATGAATTTTCTGCTATGACCTTTTCAAGCTTTACACTGAATCCATAAACCTGAGAGAACATTATTTCATCCATAGATATGTCAAATTTAAGAGGCAATTATGGTCATTTTGTTCAGAATAGAATTAACATATTTATTCTCTGAAGGGATTAATTGACTGGGCTATTTATAATTTGCTAGTTTAGCTCTTGTAAAACAAACATTTGACAAGGGATCTGCTAAAGCTTCATAATTCTGCAAACTGCCTCCTTTGTTCTGTCAGATTGCTCTTTACATATTTACTGGTGTTGGAGCATGGGAAACATTAGCAACCTTTACATGAGTGGATCTCATGACTATGCAGAGTAAACGGTATCTCATGGCCATTTTCTAATGGTATTTTTCAGGGTCCAATGTTGTTGTGGACTGCAACGTATCAAGTTTTAAAGATAATTCAATTGGAATATCCTGGAGAGTCAATAATACTTTAGTCAATTTTTTGTTTATGGGGAGAGTTCAAGAGGGAAATCAGTAAGTATACTTGCATATAAAAATGTATATCAGTTGCTCACTGACTGCAGTATATGAAAATATCCTTAGTGTTTGTAATGCCTCTCTCGGCTTCCCAGGCAGGATCCTAATTCTGTGTTTCTTAGAGACTAATTTGGACAACTAGTATCCTATTAAACTTCAATAGACCTAGGAGAAAAAATAACATGGGTACTTTGGAACATTTTGCTTTACAAAATATCTGTTCACTGGGCATGGCATCACCCAAGCATCACTAGTCTGCATTGGTTTTACCCTCTACCCCAAGAAAAATATTCCTGGAAGTTAAGTGTATGACTGAAGCAAATCTGTCCAACAGCTGCATATAGAAACCTCATGTGCTTTTTAGAAAATAGAATACTAGCAGTTTTGCCAACCCTGAGAGTTCAAAAATCATGAGTTAGGTCCTCCAAAATAGCAAAATTGTCTAAAAAAAAAAAATAAATAAATAAAAAAATGAGATTTATAAAAGTAGATTTGGGGTTCTTTCTATATGCCTTTTGGTTTTTGGTGTGCACTTAGGTCACATTTTTAAGCTTTTCTCTTCAGCTATGAGGGCTATAATTTTTTTCTTTTTAAGTGAAGACTGAGATTCTCAAGTAATGTATTCAATTATGTAAGCTGGGGCTTTCAGAAAAATGCCAAATATCATGAGACTTTGTAATAAAATCATAGAAATATAGGGTAGGGAATGGACCTTGAGAGGTCATCTAGTGCAGCCCCCCATGCTGATGGAGGACCTAGACCAGTGGTGGGTAACCTGCGGCCCGTCAGGATAATCCGCTGGCAGGCCGCCAGACAGTTTGTTTACATTTGCACAGCTGCGTGAAGCTCCCAGTGGCCGCAGTTTGCCGTTCCTGGCCAATGGGAGCTGTGGGTGGCCATTGCAAATGTAAACAAACTATCTATCTGGCGGCCTGCCAGCGGATTATCTTGACGGGCCGCATGTGGCCAGCAGCTTGCCCACCACTGACCTAGACTGTCCTAGAGAGGTGTTTGTCTAACATGTTATTAACCAATGATGGGATTCCACAACCTCCCTTGGTAACCTATCCCAGTACTTACCTAAATGTACAGATAGAAGGTTTTCCTACTATCTAACTTCAATCTCCTTTGCTGCAGGTTAAGCCGATTACTGCTTATCTTAGCTTCAGTGGTCAAGGGGTACAATTGATCAGTGTCCCCTTTGTAACAGCCCTGACTGTGTTTGAAGACTGCTGCCAGGTCCCACCTCAGTCTTATTTTCTCAAGGCTAAATATACCCAGGTGTTTTTTTTTTTTTTTTTTTTTTTTTAAACCTTTATTCATAGGTCATTTTCTAAACCTTTTATTGTTTTTTGTTGCTCTCCTCTGGATTTTCTTCAAATTGTCCACATCTTTCTCAAAGTGTGGCTCCCAAAACTGGACACGGTACTCCAGCTGAGGCCTCCCCAGTGCCCAGTAGCGTGGAAAAATTAGCTCCTGTCACTTACATACAACACTCGTGTTGGTGCACCCCGGAATATTAGCCTTTTTTCGCAACAGCATCACATTGTTGGCTCATACTCAATTATGTCTACTGCTTTCCCCTTATCCACTTTGCTAGTAATCCTGTCAAAGAAGGAAATTAGGTTTTTTTGGTGTGGTTTGTTCTTGACAAATCCAAGCTGGCTATTACTTATCCCTGTATTATCCCCTATATGCTTACAAATCGATTGTTTGAAATATGAGAGTTGGCAGCACTGTCTCTATATAGAATTGCCTCATGTCTTTCTCTTTCACTGGGCAATGATAGCATGAATAAGATTCTTAGATGTATGTAAATCTAGTCTATTTTGATTGGGAGACAGCACCAGGAGCTCTCAATGTGTCTACACATGAGGTCATGCTCTTGACTGGAGTTCCGAGGTACATCTGTAATTCAGATAATATAGAATCGTAGACTCCAGTTATCTGTCTGTTTTGAAAAGATTAAGGCACATTTCTGCTGAAGATAAAATATAACCATTGTCTTGTTTTGTTTTCAAATGAAGAAACCTGCCTAATGTGGCTTTTATTATTTTAATTATTCACTACCTTTTTGGGTAGAGAAGATTCTTTCCCAGATGGGTACTTATTCTCTACAGTGACGCTCAACATCACAGAAGTGAAGCAGGAGGATTATGGACGTCAGTTTGTGTGTCATGCTGGTGAAGTTGCAGCCTACATTGCATTAAGACAGCCAGGTCAGGCATTCAGTCTTAATAATGTTCTGAACTGCTCTCGCAGTCAGGAGTTAATTTAAAAAGGAGACGAGGGGAACACTTTGAAAAGGGACAGACTAAGGGTGTATGAAAATTTGGGATAATCGGCAGGAAAGGGGCTATAAAATCATTGTAAATCTGGAAGTAGCTTCATTAATGTCAAAGGAGTTACTATAGATTTACTGATAGGATTATTCACCAAAACATCAGTGGTAAGACAATGGATACATATGGAAAAGCAAATTCTGAATTTATGCCAGACATCTGGTTCTGAGAATGGTGCTTCTCCAGCCAGAGAACCAAAGCGTTCCATGTTCCCATCTGTCCAGTCAAGATGGCATAAATTTCAAGTATTTAATACCTTCAATGAACTGCTTACAAACAAGCTGTAGACCTAGAATTATTTGTCAGCAATTATTTGGAATAATGAATACATTCAAGAAAGTCATGATCAGTTTGCAGAAAATTCATGAACAGAAAAAGAGGAGAGAGAGGTCAGATTTTTATTATGGATTATTCACACAGTTGTAATTGTCTTTAGACAGCTTAAAAGGGCTCCAATTTCAGAATTCTACACAGTTTTGTTTGAATGTTCCTAACTTCACCAATGCTGCCATTTCAATATATTACATATTTTTCCCTTGCTGATGTAGTTCGAAATTTTCAAGGATACTTGATTGGAGGACTCCTTGCACCAGTGTTTGTAATAGTTGTTGCCATATTAATCTACAAGTATTTCAAGATTGACATTGTGCTTTGGTATCGAAAATCCTGTCGTCCTTTTCTGAGTAAAGAAGGTAGGTGTGTATAGCCATGTAGCTAATGTACATGGCATACAATCCCAGGATTCATTAAGAATTCTTAAGAGAATAAGAAGCTACATTTATTTTGTGTAGCCTTTTTAAGCGGGAGCAGATGCAGGAAATGTCCCTGAATAAACAAGCTTGTTTGGAATTTCCATCTGTGTGTTGCGTTGTGTTTGCAATATGGATGATGAAAAGATTGAGTACCAGATTTTTAAAAGGGCTTCTACACAGTGTCCTTTTTTTGCAGACACAAACTTCTCCAACGTATTTTACGCAAAGTCAGTTATGAGTGCAAATCCCCTTTTTTAGATGCCGAAGTACTTCAGTACAGCCGTCTTGGTGGTGTCATTTTTATTTGTATTGTGGTAAGACCTAGAAGCCCAGAGACCCCTTCTGCTAGGCTCTATACAAACATATAGCAAAATTATGACCATCTCTGCACTGAATAGTTTACAATTTAAAACTCCATAGACAACAGCTGGATATGATAGACAGTCAAGGGGAACGCAAAGGTACCAATGGAATGATACTGGTTAGCGTGATAAGCAGCGATCACAGAACACCACTGTTCTAATCATTGTCCAGTGTAAGTATCATAACAGAGATGGAGGGGTTCAAAAGAGGACAATGTGGTACTTTTGTAGATATTGATATGGCACTCCTATGAGGCATTGGAACAGGATGGGAGAAAGTGTGCTTGTTGGAAAACATTATAATTTTAACTGTAAGATGTGAACCTAATATTCATTGAAGGTGGGAAAAAAATGTGTGTGCAGTCTTTGAAAGTGCAAAATGGGCTCCGACAAAAAAAGAAGTCTGCCATTTGAAAATCGGGGCTTAAATGCACTTTGAACAGAGGGTGTGAAATGCCTTATATATGTAAGCTACCAGACGTTGGCTTGTGTAGGTAGTGAAGCAGGTATGTAAATCTGCTGGAAACAAACCTTTTTCAGGTTTATCTGCTCTCTGCTTTGCAGGGAAATGATTTCTAACTGCGAGACATGCATACTACAAAATATTTACAGCTGCAGAGCAGTTCTTGTAATGAAAGGCTGATGTCACCAAGAGCTACTTCTGCAGCTGACAAGGTGATAATGTGATAAGGTAGTTTCTGGCTCAATGTTAAAACAGAAATCAGGGTGGTTCTCAACCTTTCCGGAAGACTACCCCTTTCAGGAGTCTGATTTTTTGTCTTGCGTACCCCACGTTTCACCTCAGTTAAAACCTCGGGCTTCAGCACCGCACAGCAGAGCTTGAGCTTTGGCTTTCTGCCCTGGGCCCCAGTGAGTCTAACACTGGCTCGGGTGACCCCATTGAAATGAATGAACTCCCAGTTTGAGGATCGCTGATCTAGTCTATAGAGCAGTATAAACAAGTCCTTGTCTGTGTGACGGTTTAGTTTGTACTGACTTTGCTGGTGCTTTTTATGTAGCCTGTTGTAAAACTAGGCAAATATCTAGATGACTTGATGTACCCCCTGGAAGACCTCCTGAGTACTCCCAGGGATATGCACACCCCCGGTTGAGAACCACTGCACTAAGGCAGCAGTGAAGAACTTCTAGCCAGCCTTGCAACTCTTAGTATTTTTCATTCTAGATAGGTAGTAAAACAGTAAATTTGGGCAATTTTAAATTTGCCTGAATAATTAAATGCAGTTAATTTTGGTGGTATTTTTTTCAGCATTTAACAAAGATTGCTTTATTATTAACCTGTGGTTATTTATATGTTCTATTCAAACAATTAACTCATGCAATAAAGTTTAAAATAGAAAAGGTGGGAAAATATTCTTATTCCTTTAAAATAAATTTTGTCTTACAAATCTCACTGCTTCTATCTTGTTCAGTTTCAGATGGGAAGATCTATGATGCATATGTATTGTATCCAAAAATCAACAAAGTAGATTGCATCTACACACCAGATAACTTTGTGCTAAAGCTGCTTCCTGAGGTTTTAGAGAGACAGTGTGGCTATAATCTGTTTATACTTGGAAGAGATGATTTACCAGGAAAAGGTAAAATGAAAAATGATTGTATTCTCTCATTGCCTTTAAAGTAGAACTGGGTGAGTTTTCTCATCATTCTCTTTGAATACTAGAGCAGGGCAGGAAAGTTTCACATCAGTATGGTCCCATGGGTCACATCATGACATAGAGGCAGGAGAGTAAGGCACCAATTTTTATAATATTAATTTTGGGAATATAGAGGCTCTGAAATATTTTAAATTGGAGCTAGGTTGGAATGGAACTACTAGTGGGAGGAGAGGAGGCTACTTGGCAACAAAACCCAGTGTGTCTCCAAGCTGAACTTCAGTAGAGAGAGGTCAAGGGAAGAGAGTAGCTTGCCTAAAGGTTTTGGATACTACATCTAGAAAGGGGAAGGTTCAGGGTCCCTCTCCCAAGAAAAATTCATGTAAGACTTCACACCCAACCTCTGTTAATTCCCACTTCCAATCAAGTATTAGCAGCATTCCCCATAGTCCCTGAATTCTCAATGTTTCAAGAAGGGCTGGTTCTAGCACTGTGTCCTAAGTATATCCTGCCAGGACCAAAAAACATTGGTCCTGGCAGGATATACTCTCCTCTTCTATCTGATTCTTGTATTGGTTTCATATTTTTGTTATCCCATCTCTGGTTTTCTCTCTATTCTCTCTCTCTATTCAATGTTTTTTGTCCTGTTGTTCCTCCTCTGCAGTCTTCCCCTGATTCCTCATTTTCTTTCATTTCACATTTGATTTTCCTTTCCCTCTTTATTTCCTCCTCCCCCATCTCATGTTTCCCTTTCATTTTTCATCTCCCCCATGGATCCTTCAGTTGCACTGTTTTGTTTGTAGGGGGAACTTAATTGCTGGCCCCACTTGCCCCCCAATACAGACAAACCCTTGAAATTTTGGGTACCTTTGCCTCTTTCTGAGAATGTTCAGTGAAGTTTGCTTCCACCTGCTCTTTTCACCTTTCCCTATGACATACTCCACCTTTTTCCCATACCCTGTAGATGTGAGTGCCGCTTCTTGTGCTCCCATATATGTGCTTCACACATCTCCAACTAGCTGGCACTCTACTCCTAAGTCTCTCTGCAACGTGTCTATGGGCAGAGTTCGGAATAGAGTGTTTTTGGCATAATAGGAGCAATTCTTTCTTGTTACCTTTAAGACCAGAAAAAGTGGAAGAGCAGTGCTTTGGGAGGGAGGAAAGGCTAATCTGCTAGTAATCTCAGAGAGAGAGAGAGAGAGAGAGAGAGATCTGGTATGATATAGAACATCAAGAAGTTGATTGGTTTTAGTACAATAAAACCTAACCAGTTGGTACTGAATGTGTGTTCTTTCTAATACTTCTGCACTATCACATTTGCTCAGTATAGATAAGACAGTTTTTCATTGTTAACTTGCTCTTATTTTGTACTGTACATTTATATTAAAACAAAGTAAAAAAATGCTTCTGAGGTAATTGATTTTGAAATATGGATACAAAGCAAAATGGATTTTTTTGTTACTAGTTATAATTGTAGAATTCATATTTCTGAAAGAAATCTTTAAATCGAGAGAATTTGTTTTTAGTAACATGATGATTTTCATCTGGGGTAGTGAAAACTAGCAATAGACTTTCTTCTTCAAGTGCTGGTCCCTATGTGTAGTCCACTGTGGATACGCATTCACTCCATACACCCGGAGCCAGAGGACTTTGAAAGCAATGTCTTTTGGTCCACACACATGGACTCCTCCAGGTTCACTTCGTGCTTCTGACTGAGGAGGTAAAGGGCGAGGCGGACCGAGTGCCTCTCCATAACCTTCTCACCATGGTCCAGCTCAGAATCTCTAGAGTCCAAAGCTTTGGCTTTCTCTTTTATTTATTAATAGATATCTGTCAATAGTTTTTGTAGTTCTAGAATTTTAAAGTTTTTATCTGGTAGTTTTAGTGTTTTATGGTTATTTAGTTAGTCTCTCCCGACCTGGGGAGCAGCACCCCCTCCCCCATCCCAATTTGGGTACTGGACTATGACCAGAACTCTGGGCTTCAAAATTTGTGCTTCCTCCCTGCAATCCTTCTCAGTCAGTGACGACCACCAATGCTGCATGTGCTGCCTTGGGGGAGTCCACATCGTGGCAAGGGCAGGAACTTTGCCATAGGAAGCACCTAATAGAAAAGGCCATGAGGCAGCAATCAGACCAGGCTGGGGGATTCCCTCCCTCCCCCAGCATACATCAGCCTGATTCTGCTAAGAGTGCACCTCCTGCCATGAAGTCTGACTCAGGAGCAAAGCAGTCTACCCGCACAGATCTCTTGATGGGGGTCTTGTTGGGAGAGTAGGGAGCATTAGGCTAAGTCCTCTTCCAAATCCACTTTGAAGAAGTCGGATTCAGCCCTGTCTAAACTAAGCAAGTCTATAAGCTCAGCCCAAGTCAGCCTAGTCTCAGAGCCATGACAAGAAAGCCTACAAGTCTAGGGCTCCATTGACACCAGATTGTGATCTGGCACCTGCAGACTGCTAAGTCCAACATCTCCCTACTCCCACACACTTTTTGGGGTTGTCTAGCACTCTTTTTCAACAGCTGGTGTACAATGGATAAATGGGTGCTGAACATCATCCATTCTGGCTGTATGATAGAGTTTATGTCCCTCCCCCCTCCAAAACCTCCTTCCTCACCCCCTCTTGGGGGCCACTCTCATGATAAGATTTGCAAAGTGGAATCCCTCTTACAGTGGGGAGTGATAGAGAAGGTTGCTCTTGAGTAAGACCCCCACCCTTGGTACTGGACATACTGGGATCAGACTATATCCTCTCAAAGAATCTCAGAATGGATCTGACTGTTTAATTATCCCATCCCCCCACCTAGGGTAAGAGCTCATTCCACAAGAGGGCAAGCAGCATCTCTGGCATCACTTCAAGAGGTGCTGCTACTCAGTACCTACAAAGCAGCTACAAGGGGCTCCATCCACATGTTTGCGAGACACTATGCCTTGGTACAGGACTCCTCTGCCGATACATCTTTTGGAATCTCAGTCCTTCATTCGGTTCTGCCATCTAAAACCTCTCACCCTCTTCCTATCTGAGTACTGCGTGTCAGTCACCAACAGTGAATACCCATAGAGACCAGCACTTGAAGAAGAGAAAGTTACTTACCTTTTAGTAACTAGAGATTCTTCAAGATGTGTGGTCCCTATCTGTGTTCCTCTACCTGCCCTCCTTCCCCTCTGCTTTGGATCTTCTGTAATTTGCAGTGGAGAAGGAACTGGAGAGGCAGTCAGTCCATCCCGCCCTTTATCTCCTCGGTCGGTGGCACAAGGTGAACCAAGGCACATGTGCAGACCAACGGACACTGCTTTCAAAATTCTCCAGCTCTGGGTGCATGCAAAACATGTGTATCCACAGTAGAATACAGATAGGGGCCACACATCTTGAAGAACCTCCAGTTACTATAAGGTAGGTAATTTTGCATGGATTAAAAAGAACAAAAACAAATCAGCTGTATCATTAAAGTAAGGTCTACAGTGCACATCTAAAAATGTTACCAGCATAGCTATGTTGGTAAGGTGTATGGTTTTCTTGCCACCAAAAACCTCTCTACTGTTGACACAATTATACTTGTGTAAAAGTGTGTGTATAGCTTATTTTGCTTCTCTACTGGAATATGCTATGCTGGCATATACACTTTATACCAGTATAACTGTGTCTATATTAGAGGGGGTTTGCCACTTTAATTATGCTGACATAAGAAAAAGTAAATATCTATTTTTAATGAGGGGAGAGAGATTCTTTTGTCTGAGCTAAAAGTTGATCATTTTTTGTGTCTTTTACAGCTGTGATCAATGTTGTTGATGAAACCATTAAGCAAAGCAGAAGGCTTATAATTGTATTAGTACCAGAATCGTCAAGTTGCAGTTTATTACAGGATATCTTCGAACAGCAACTGGCTGTGTACAGCGCTCTTGTCCAGGATGGAATTAAAGTTATTCTGATTGAACTAGATAAAATAAAGGACTATACGAACATGCCAGAATCGATCAAATACATTAGGCAAAAGCATGGGGTCATCAGATGGAAAGGAGACTTCACAGAGAAATCTTATTTAGCAAATACAAAATTTTGGAAAAATGTCAGATACCGAATGCCACCCAGACGTCCAACTTCTTCAGAACTACACTTGCTGCCAACAGCCTTGAACACCTTTCAAACCACAGAAAGATGAGGCATATGTCACTTTAATGGCCCTGGGCAGCTCCATTTTGAAAGCTGTCTTGGTGGATTTTATTAGAATGCTGATTGTGTACATGGTAAATGGACAATTTCACGTAAAGCCTTTCAGGATTGCATTCACAGGTTAAAGAAAGCTAATTAATTATCATTCCGCTGTGCATAGCTAGCCTGCAGGATACGCAGTACTATTCCTTCAGTGTTATATTAATGACAACATTAGAATGACAGCAGAAAAGAAGCACCGAACACAGCAGAAACTCTGGGGAAAAAATAAGCTTTTGAAAGGGCACTTTTAAGACCCTTCTTGAACAGTGTGTTTCTAGAAAAAAAACTGTATTAAAGCAGATTAAGTATAATGAACATTCAGGTATCTTTTATGTTAACTGAGTCCAGATTTATATTCTGAGTTTTGTTAGTGATATTTTATGTCTTTAGCTTAGTAGTTTAACTACAATTGCAGTAGTTAAAAGCGCAGTTCATTAATCTGTTCTTTATCACGAACTTACTCAGTCCACCCAGGTTAGACCCTCTTCACCCTGCCACCAAGCACGGTCAGACATTGTCATGCATATCCTGAAAAAGCTCATCTTACTCTGAACTGTAGATCTTCAACTCCCAACAAATACATTTTTAAATGAATATGAACAGTTCGAAAGATGGAGGCAGTTCAGCTGAAAGATGCCACAGTGATTAGTTTTTAAGCATAATATTACTGAACATATTTTAAATGATCTGGAAGAGGGGCAAAGGATTAAACAGATGTAAAATGTTAATTACTTCACTGATAATACTAATTTGGGGTATGAGGCAAGCACCAAGGAGCATAAAGTAAACCTATGAAGGCTGGAAATCCATGCGTAAAATGATACAATTTAATCTAATAAGATTCACTAAAAGCATTACAAAATATACTGTACTGAACAGTCAGTGACCTGGCATAAAGACAGACTAGGTGATTGAATAAGTCTCTTCCATCTCCTAATGTCTAAGAATTGATGAGAAGTGATAGCAGTGTGTTTAATATTGATCAGGTATAAGTATTAAGTTAATGGAGCAAGTGTGGGGGTTTTTTTGGTTTGTTTTTTAAGAAAATATATGCCATAGTTGCAGCTGATTTTTAATAAATTTCCAGTACTGTTTTGAGTCAATTTTTGAAGCAAACTGCAGGGATTTGATGGTATAATTTCCTCTTGCATAAATTATAATGACTGCTAAAGCCTCTTACAGTTTTGTGGAAAATATAACCCTTTTGAAGCAGCGGTTTATTGTTAAGCAAATGAGACTGATGTTGACCAGAACTACCACACAGAGGTTGCTGGCCAGCAGAGATGGCAAGTTTTAGAAGTGATACCTATTTTGAGAAAAGGAGGCAGGATTTTCATTGACCTTTCCTGGCACAGTGGAGGATTTAATGTTTGCAGGTTGTAATAGAGTAGTCTGTGTATACTTATCCAAAGTGTTCTGACTAAAACTGCTAAGAAATTTAGTCTGCACTGGAGAGGACCACAAGGGCCTGGGATATGTTTAAGATACAGGGATTTACAACAACGAACTAGTCAATGTATTGGCCTTCAGTGGATTACAGTGGAAGGAAATTTGTATTTTTGTAAATGATAGGAAAAAATCATGCTCTTGAAATGAAGAGAAGAGTAGAGTTGCAAAGTGCACATTGGTCATGTGAGAAATGACAACCTCTAGGGCAGGCCAGAGAAAACTGTAGTGAAATTTGGGAGATCAAATATTGAATATCTAAATGTATGGATACTATACTGACCTTCTGTTGATCTACTGGTTGTCTTCTAAATTAGCCAGAAAAAGTTATTTCACTCTGAAACTAATGCTTAAGTTCCCATGATTACAATGGAACTACTTGCAAAAATAGTTAAGTGTGTGTGTAAGTGTTTGCTTGCCTAGAGGTCTGTGACAAGGGGGACTCTCAATGCAGATAGAAGTTGGCTATGTAAAAGAAGAGCTCTGACTCCTGACATTAAATTTGTAATTGGTTTGAAATTAACAAATCCAACCCCTAGAAGTATTGACTATAGATACATGAAGCTTCACAGAAGACACTGCATTGATTGCTGGATCAATTCTTTTTTAATACTGCTTAATAAAGTAACTTGCTCAGGGTCTGATAAGTATGGTTTATATGATAGATATTCTAGCAAGTGCAGCAATACATTTTTGTAATTGGCTATGATCAAAGGTGGGTATGGGGAAATATGAACTTTATGTGCTCTCAGGTTCAGCACAAAAGGAAGGAATTATATCACTGGGTCAAAGAACTGTGCTTATAAATGCTCAGTATATTTTACATAAGGTAAATTGTATTTGTATCAGTCAATGAAGTCCCTCTCTCTCTAACATACATATTTTTAAGATCGGGTGACCAGACAGCAAATGTGAAAAATTGGGACGGGGGTGAGGGGTAATAGGAGCTTATATAAGAAAAAGACCCTAAAATCGTTCTATCTGGTCACCCTGTTTTAAAATAAGAGAAATGTAATAAAACCTCCAGACTGTTGTTTGAATAGAGTGGGAATAGTCATGCTATCAGGAAGAAATATTTTCCATCTATAGCATTGCACAATTGGATATGTTTATTTTGAGGTTTTCTCCTTTTCTCTGAGCCTCAGGTACTGACCTGCATCCCCACCCTGCCTTCCTACCAAAGCTGGTGTCACATTTCCGCCACAACTAGGATATTTTTCTGCCTGCCTTCTTCCCAAAGCTTCACAGAACTGATGAGGAACATTGACTATATACCATAGACATAGATGGCCCCTGTCCTTTTATGCTGAAAGAACTAAACCCTTCCGAAAGTCAACACAGCTCTTTGTAGTGAACAGGATGAAAGGTCTGCTGGTGTCATCCCAGAGCATCTCATCCTGGATAACTGCCTGCATCCTGATTTGCTATGAAGGTTCTGCCTCCAGCCATCACGACAGCCCATTCCACAAGGGCCCAGGCTTCATCAGCAGCATTCCTCGCACAGATACCAATCCAGGACATTTACAGGGTTGCGACATGGTCATTGATTAATGCCTTCGCATCCCACAATGCCATCACGCAACAGTCCCATGATGATGCCAGTTTTTGGGAGGGCAGTGTTGCAGTCAGCACATTCATGAACGCCAAGCCCACGTTCAGAGATATTGGTTGAGTCACCTAGCATGGAATTGACATGAGCAAGCACTCAAAGAAGAAAAAATGGTTACTGAAATTTCATAACTGTTGCTCTTTGAGATATGTTGCTCATGTACATTCCATTACTCAGCCTCCTACCCGCTGTCAGATTTACCGGCAAGAAGGAACTGAGCAAGTGAAAGAAAGCAAAGAAATCTGATAGCTTTCTTTGATAGGATAACGAGCCTTGTGGATAAGGGTGAAGCTGTGGATGTGGTATACTTAGACTTTAGTAAGGCATTTGATACAGTCTCGCATGATATTCTTATCGATAAACTAGGCAAATACAATTTAGATGGGGCTACTATAAGGTGGGTGCATAACTGGCTGGATAACCATACTCAGAGAGTTGTTATTAATGGTTCCCAATCCTGCTGGAAAGGCATAACGAGTGGGGTACCGCAGGGGTCTGTTTTGGGACCGGCGCTGTTCAATATCTTCATCAACGACTTAGATATTGGCGTAGAAAGTACGCTTATTAAGTTTGCGGATGATACCAAACTGGGAGGGATTGCAACTGCTTTGGAGGACATGGTCATAATTCAAAATGATCTGGACAAATTGGAGAAATGGTCTGAGGTAAACAGGATGAAGTATAACAAAGACAAATGCAAAGTGCTCCACTTAGGAAGGAAAAATCCCTTTCACACATACAGAATGGGAAGAGACTGTCTAGGAAGGAGTACGGCAGAAAGGGATCTAGGGGTTATAGTGGACCACAAGCTAAATATGAGTCAACAGTGTGATGCTGTTGCAAAAAAAGCAAACATGATTCTGGGATGTATTAACAGGTGTGTTGTGAGCAAGACATGAGAAGTCATTCTTCCGCTCTACTCTGCTCTGGTTAGGCCTCAGCTGGAGTATTGTGTCCAGTTCTGGGCACCGCATTTTAAAAAAGACGTGGAGAAATTGGAAAGGGTCCAGAGAAGAGCAACAAGAATGATTAAAGGTCTTGAGAACATGACCTATGAAGGAAGGCTGAAAGAATTGGGTTTGTTTCGTTTGGAAAAGAGAAGACTGAGAGGGGACATGATAGCAGGTTTCAGGTATTTAAAAGGGTGTCATAAGGAGGAGGGAGAAAACTTGTTCACCTTAGCCTCTAAGGATAGAACCAGAAGCAATGGGTTTAAACCGCAGCAAGGGAGGTCTAGATTGGACATTAGGAAAAAGTTCCTAACTGTCAGGGTGGTTAAACACTGGAATAAATTGCCTAGGGAGGTTGTGGAATCTCCATCTCTGGAGATATTTAAGGGTAGGTTAGATAAATGTCTATCAGGGATGGTCTAGACAGTATTTGGTCCTGCCATGCGGGCAGGGGACTGGACTCGATGACCTCTTGAGGTCCCTTCCAGTCCTAGAATCTATGAATCTATAAGTATGGGACTGGCAGCACCCCTTATACAGGCGCATAGGTGCAGGGCTTCAGGGGGCTCTAGGGCCAGCCCTATGGATACCACTAAGGGAAAAAAATCTCTGGCAACTGTGCACATGGTGTGTGCACACCTAGCATGGAATGCACATGAGCAACACATCTCAAATAACAACAGTTACGGAAGGTCAGTAGCCGTTTTATCCAGGGGCTAGTTAACAGAATATGGTGGAGCCAAGGCAACCTACTAGAAATTCCAGATTACTTGGTAGGCGTTAAGACTAGGAGTACAAGTTCAGTGACCACATACAGCATCAAAAGTTCATACTCAAGTTTCTGAGCCGATACAGTTCCACTGGCCAGGTTCCTGGGGAATGCCAAGTGGTACAAAGTGGAATGTCATCGATTGGCTTCCTTTTAACACTATCGCTTTGAGAGTCCAAAATGCTCTGGCGTACCGTCATTGAGCATGAACTAACACAACTAGAATTCCCAAATGCCTCCAAATCAAGTAATCCCTGCTTCTCTGGGGGAGGCAGCCCATCAAAACATTTCCAAGATTTCATCTTCAGATATAAAGAAAGCCTTGTGTTTTTCTTAAAATAAAATTTATTTTTACATCAATAACATGGGGTGCCAGTCTCTTAGCTGGAGGACTTTCATCAGACCTTGGACAGTGGCATCAATGGAGGCTGAAACTGTAGCTGCAGCTCTTAAACCTTAATGGCCAATTGAGTGTTGCCATTCCCTTTCCCCTAGACTGGACAGTGGGAGACCTGCAAGTCAGATTGCAGCCACCTCTGGCATCCCTGTCAAAGTCCTCCAGCAAGAAGAGGAATCTCAGAAACTGACATTCTGTATATTTCCACTAATAAAATGACACAACTTTTCGATAGATAAGAATTCTAGTAACAAAGAGAGACAACCAAAACGTAACCAATTACTTTAATGAGGGATTTAAAAAAAAAAAAAAAAAAAAAGCTAATACCCCATAATACAAACCTACTGAGAACAGATTTTGGAAATGGCTGAGTTTGAAAAGGACTGACTGTGTTAAGAGGTAACTCCCTTCTCTTCATGTGTCATTATATAATGCCTGCATCTGTAACTTTCACTCAATGCATCTGAAGAAGTGAGGTTTTTTTACCCATGAAAGCTTATGCCCAAATAAATTTGTTCATCTTTAAGGTGCCACCGGACTCCTTACTGATTGTGTTGTGATGTACATGTTGTAATATGCTATAGGCCATATGGACCTCGTATAAATGCTGTATGCTTGACATGAGTATGTGAGCTGTGTGCTGGCAGCTGAAGCAAGGATTTAAGGTTAAGAGCAGTCAAGAATTATCTGTGCAAAACAAACTTTGTCATGTCCATAAGCGAAAATGGAATGTCTTGGATTATGGTGGCCTGCCCGGACCTGCTCCTCTGGAGTTATGGATAAAAGGCTTAGTAAACAGAAAAAGAGCTAATGATGCGAAGGACTGGTCTATAAAAAAGGTTGTTGCTATAGCTGAGTTGGAGTCAGACACCGACCCAAAATCATGGAAAAGAAGAGGCGTGTAATGTGGGGCTCCCCACACCTTGTGATCGGACTGAATTTCGAATGGCCATCGGGATTTCCTTTGCATCTTCAGATTCTGGTGTTGTATGGAAGGAGTGTGATTGTGGAGTGAGTGAGGTTTATATTGTAATCAACAAAAATATTTAGAGTATTATATACCAACACTGTGTCCGGTATCTGCCTGCTCCCTCATCCAGTAGGGAGGCCTCTATCAGAGCCTAACACTTGATGGAGAATTGCAAGTGGGGGAGAGATATAAGGAGGGTTGGATTATGAGACGGGGGTCTCACAGTGTTGGGGGAGACTAAAGGGTGACTCCTTATTTGTGGGATTTGTGAGATTAAAAGTATGCATGGGGAGATACTGCATAGAGTTTTGGGAACGTTCTACATTAAGTAGTTAAGTGAGTGAGAGTGCGTGGGGAGATACCGCTTGAGGTTATTCAGATAATGTTTAAAAAGCGTAAAAGGGTAGAGGAGGCACCCCAATGGATTAAAGTTAAAGCCCCTTCTATGTTAGGGAAGGAGATTATTGCATTTGGGACCTGCCCTTGGAGGGAGGGTGCACTGGAACCTGATGTGATAATTGATACATTAGAAAACATGTTGGAGAAGTATGTACAGCTATACAAGACTAATGCCAGCAAGAAGCAGGCAGCTGTGATATGGTTGTGGGCTATGAAAAAGGTAATTGAATACAAGGGGGAGGCATGTGCAGGGCTACAGACCCTGCAAGAAAGTCTTAAAATTTGCCAGGAAAGTTTAGAGAAGGAAGTATGGCAAGCACAAGTAATGCAGACTCAGTTGGAACAGCTGGGAAAATGAAATAGAGAACTGGAAAAGAGAAGGATGGAATGGGGACACAGGCAAGGCTCTGTGGCATCAGAACTGCGAACAGAATACTGGGTACAGTATTATGAAAAAATAATTAGAGCAGTGCAAGGGATATTAGGTAAAAAAACAATTTGTGTGTGTAAATATTTGTGTAACTATGCAAGGTTTTAAGGACCTAAACCAACACTCATGGTTTGTAAAATCCTGTTTGTAGGTTTAAGATAATTTGGGTTTGTTTTATTTTGTCTTTAAATAAAAAAATGATGCTACTGAAACTCCATTTGAATCTCACATCCAAAGTTGCAACATTAACAGACTTTTTTGCCAGACATGGCCAGCTAGTATGATGTGGCTTTGGTATTTAGCATTTAGCCCTTTGGATAATTCCATGTGTTTATAAAGTTTAATATCTTTTTAAATGAAGACCAAAGAATGCGGCCATGGCAGAGGCAGCCACAACTGGAAAAATGGAGAGAGATTCTGGATCCTTTTTTTATTATTTTGGTAATAAATAGCAGCTAAGTACTGCAGGAGGGGCACAAAAAGTTAAGAGAGTGTACCTCTGAAGCAAGAGCAGGGGTGAAATGTACAAAAGAAGCAATGTCAGAAACACCAAGCCTTGAAGTGGCTCTAAGTAATTAGATGGTCACAATGTTGAACCTTGAAATAAATGCTAGTGAGTAACCTTGTAACAATGGATGTGTGTGTGATTTTGGAGGAAGAATTTTAAGCATGCTAAAAATGGCAATTGAAAATAAATCTCATGTTCAGAGATCTCATAGTAATACTCTCAGCTATTACCTGTGAATAAACTTAAAGCTTGGCAAAGCAGGGAAGCCATTACAAACCTGGTCTGCAATACAAGAAAGAAAACTGAGGTACACCACCTCATGAATTTCATAAATGAACAGTGGGATAATTCATCCTTTTTCTTTAAGGGTAGAAGTCATTGAAATCTGGCCTGTCGATAGAACAAATCACAGGAAAGTATAGAGGTAATTCTTCTGTGTTTTCTCCCCCCCCCCCCCACCCTCCCCCAACCAGCAAAGAGATTTGTAAAAGGGAGAGATTTTTAAGCAATAATCTGTCCCCTCCAAGGGAGGGGGGGCTAGGAAAAGTTTTTTTTATTTTTCAGACTCTCTACAGGCAAGCTGATGCCAGCTGAACAACCTAGAAAACAAAAATTACGTTGTGGGTGGTGTTTATCTTGTCATTACTGTTATTTTGATGGATATTATACAAGAAGGGTTAACACATATAGCAGCAAAAGTCAGTGTATGGTATGATCTACCTAGAAATCATGGTCTACTTAAGGTAGGAGTTTAAGTGATATACCACATTCCAGGAGAACACCATCTATTCCCAGCCTGCTGCTATTGGGAACAGAGAATGGAGAATGGAAATAGGTTCACTGTACGCAGTGAACAAAAAGACAGGAGAGGTAAAGTGGGCACCCAATTAATAATTTCTTTGCTTTGCATTTTTTTGTCTGCCACTCCATGGCACATCAAGGAATAGAGAATACGCTTTTTAAGATAAAACAAATTGGAATTTGGCCTAGAGTATGGGAAGATTTGTTAAAACTTGTATAAAATGCATGGCAGACAGCAATAGAACGTCTAGTGTAGGGCCATTGTTACGTCAGAGAATTGTAGGGCATGGAGTAAGATACAAATGGACTATATTGATAAGTTGTTGAAAACTTCCAGAGGAAATCAGTATTTTCTGGTGGTGGTGGATTCTTTTTCCGGATGGGTGGAGGTGATTCCTACCTGGAACCATACTGCAGAGACTACCGCTAAGAAACTATGGGATATTGTTTTTAGCAGGTATGCAGTGAGGTATTGAGAGTAATTGATTCAGATAATGGACTGCATTTTGTGAGGGAAGTATTGAAAAGCTTATTGAAAGCTTTAGGAATAAAGCAGCAATTAAACATTCCTTACCATCCTCAATCATCAGGATCAGTAAAGAGAATGACTCAAACAATTAAGCAAGCTCTACGGAAGGTGGTACAGGAGACTTGTAAAGATTGGGATGAGACATTACCATTGGTGTTGGTGGCAATTCGAAGTAGTGATCGGTTAGATACAGGGTACCAGCTGTACCAAATTCTCTTCAGAGGTCCTATGAGGCTGTGGAGCCCTCTACTGTATCCAGGAGAAGTAGAGGAAGTATCGGTTACCCAATGGGTTAAAGAGTTACCGACTGAATTTAAGAAAATGGAATTTAGGTTAACAGATGCAGTTGAGAAAGCAAGAGAATATGTGGACTCACAAGCCATTCAAGATACGAAATTGTGGAACGTAGGAGATAAGGTGATGTATCTGAGGCTGACACCAAAAGATCATGTCTTGGAATCAAAATGGGTTGGACCATTTTCAATTATGAATAAAATTTCCCCCACTGTAGTGCAAATTAATCAGGGGAAATGGGTACACACCACAATTAAAGATATGGTGCAAAGATTAGATAATCTTTTGGTTTCTTTTACAGAAATAAAAGGGGAATGTCCAACTGCATTGGAGGATATCCTGAACAAATCCTGGATTGGGAGTGTGGATACGGTGCTATGATTTTTGCAGTTGGCTTGCTGCTTATGCTCACTTTGCTTTGCATTATTTGTCTGGTGGAAAGATTGTGTTGCGCAAATTGCATTTTAGGAAGAAGAATACCAGAACTCGAGCGAAGACAGAAGAGTTTAGCAAAGGCTTAACATAAGCACTTGGAGTGGTATAGTCAGAGGCACTGGATGTTATTCTTATGGAATAATGACCATGACCTCAACACAAGAGGGGTGCAAAAGTGGAACCAGAAAAAGGGAAAGTTTGCTGGGAATGAAAATTGATTTTGAAGTAAAAGTGCTAACACTGTCAGCAATGATTCGGGAAAAACCGGAAAGTCAATGGCACCCAGAAGGGTGGGGATATGGCTTCTGTTTTTATGTTTTGTGAGTATCTGAGGAAGTTTAGGGGTGCAAGGATATACACATGGGAGCACCTCTAAAATGGAGGTATGGATTAAAGGGTATAATACATTCAACTATCCATGGGACATGATGGAGAAAACAGGACCAAACAAAGACCGATGTGAGGGGAAACCTTTTGAGGGGAAATTTGAAATATGATGGGGAAATGGTAAGAATTTAACACGGGAATATTTAAAACCAGAGGACTTGGAGAAGCAATGGAGATATTTTTATATTATAAAAGGGGAGAGCTGGTTGATGTTTAAATTTAGTTACAATGAAAATAACCTGAATATAAGCACCCTGAATTGCACTTTTTGGAATTTGGGATTTAATGTAACTACTTGAGATGTGATTTATGAAAAAGAATTGACTAATGTCCATGTGGGATGGAATGAGTCAGCAGCTCTCAAAGTGTGGCTCTATGATGCTATGGTAAATTCTTCCATAATGGTGAAATTAAGCTGTTGCAGGAAAATCGATAGGGAAATATACTTTTGGGGATATGGTAGGTATTTCGTATTTCTTAATCAAATACCAGTAAATAAAACCGCACCAAGAATCATGGTGGAAGAACATCCATATAGAAGGGGGGAAGTAATTGAAGCCCCAATTATTGTGGCCCAAATGATTTGGCTGGAGGAGTCGCAATTAGAGTGTACGTCATATGCCTTGCCTCTATTACTAGCATGGCAATAACAATGGGGAGATGGAGCTAAAAGAAGTAAAAGAGGTATAGGAGAATATACTGTGGGAGGCGTTGGTGCTGGGGTTGGGAGGTGGAATTTGTTTGATACTGAGACATTATGAGGGAAAATGTCTTGGGTGAGATTTTGGGAGCTGAACAGATGCATGTAATACAAAATTTTGGCACATTATCGGAGCAAGGAATAAGGAATGTAGTACTCCAACTAAAACAAATACAAGCCTTGGAAACAACTTTAAATGCAAGTTTATTGAGTGTTTCAGAAATTAATAACGAGACTATGTTAGCAATACGATGTGTAAAGATGCAAGCTTATGGGATACAGTGTATAGAGAGGATAGTCAATATACTGAGTAATGGGCAATGGCCCTTTGAATGATTCAAAGACTCCAATATGTAGAAACAACAAATTATAAGATGGAAAAAACCCTTGGGTTTAATTGGAATCAAACCACTGTAAAAGGGGTTGGAAGGGTAGGATGCTATCACATAACACTTGGAAAAAAGAAAAGAACAGCAATGCCTGGGTGCTGCCGAAGATTATTAATGGAGAATTATGGCAAATAGAAATAAGTGGAAGACATTTGATCCAAGAAGAGGGGGGCTATAAATTGGTGGAATTGATAAAACGTTGTGACGAGTGGGGGCAAAATAAATGTGTACCCACAGCTAACTTGGTCTTTAAAGGGATGTCATCTAAACCATTCAAGTGGACAATGTGTAATACAGTATTTAGCCCCTAATGGCACAAGAGTGTTTGATGTAAGCAATAGGCGCATTTGTGTTGTGACCACTGAAAAATATATATTTTGGGAAGATATTACAGAAAAACATCCAATTGAATCATGCAAATGTAATGTAACAGAGGTTATTATTGAAGGACTTGTTTATCGGGGACCCTTATTCTTAAAAAAGGAAATCATTGGGGAACCAAAAGATGTGGTCTGCTCCTTTCATTTTAGGGGTACATTGGGAACAATGGGAAAAATTGGTTGATAAAAGTGAAAAAATAAAACAATATGCAAGGAATGTGTCTCAGGGGTTGGCAACCTGTGGCACGCGGCTCGTCAGGGTAAGCACCCTGGCGGGCCGGGCCAGTTTGTTTACCTACCGCGTCGGCAGGTTCGGCCGATCGCGGCTCCCACTGGCCGCGGTTCGCCGCTCCAGGTCAATGGGGGCTGCAGGAAGCAGCACAGGTCGAGGGAACGTGCTGGCCACGGCTTCCCACAGCCCCCATTGGCCTGGAGTGGCGAACCGCAGCCAGTGGGAGCTGTGATCGGCCGAACCTGCCAACGTGACAGGTAAACAAACTGGCCCGGCCCGCCAGGGTGCTTACCCTGGCGAGCCGCGTGCCAGAGGTTGCCGACCCTGATGTATCTAAATCTGCCCAGTTGGAAAAGATAAGTATCTTGTTGCATGATGATCAAATATTAAAATTAGGAAAAGAAGGGGAAGAATTGACAGTCCACCATTGACAGTCTTTAAGGGATAGTCTCCCAGTGCCATGGCCTTCCTGAATGTGGCATTGCATCCTGTGGTATTGTTCATGTTAATGATTCTATTAATCTTTGTCATGCTGTGTTTGTACTGTCAAATAAGAAAACAACAAGGAGTTTTGGAACAGGTAATATATAAAGCTGAGCAGCTTGCAAAATTATAAAAGTGATACAGGATTAGTAACATTGATTGTATCAAAAGGGGGACTGTTGTGATGCATATGTTGTAATATGCTATAGGCCATACGGGCCCAGTATAAATACAGTATGCTTCTCATGAGTATGAGAGTTGCGTGCTGGCAGTTGAAGCAAGGATTTAAGGTTATGAGTGGTCAAGGATTTATCTGTGCAAAACAAACTGTCATGTCCATAAGAACTTCGATTGGCCATGAGGATATTTGGGGGCCATAGGGATTTCCAGTGACCCTTCCCTGGATTTTTGTGTAAATCACTTGGTGGTGGCAGCAATACTGTCCAAGGATAAGGAAAGGAATTTGTGCCTTGGGGAAGTTTTAACCTAAGCTGGTAGAATATAAATTTAGGGGTCTTTCAGGTGGGTCCCCATATCTGTACCCCAGATGTCAGAGTGGGGGGAACCCTGCCTCTTCCAGCCCCTGCCCTACCCTTACCCTGTCCCCATTCCACCCCCTTCCCCCAAGTCCCTGCGCCTGCCACGCCTCTTCTCCACCTCCTCCCCTGAATGTGCCCCTCCCTGCTCCTCCCCTTCCCTCCTGGAAAGTCCTAAGCATCACCTGTTTGACAGCAGGAGGGAAGCCCTGGGAGGGAGGGGGAGAAGCAGGGACATGTCACGCATGGGGGAGGAGGAAGGGGAGGCGGGGATAGCTTGGCTCCGGGTGGGTGCGGAGTACCCGCTAATTTTTCCCTGTGGGTGCTCTAACCCCAGAACACTCATGGAGTCGGTGCCTATGCAGTTGGGGGTTACAGGTTGTTGTAATGAACCATAAATCCAGTGTCCCTATTCTGTCTATAATTTTTAGTGTCTAGGAGAATTATGAATTTAAGCTCCCAGGCTCATCTTTTGAAAGTGTTGTGCAGGTTTCCTTTGAGGATAAGGACTGAGAGAGCTCAGCTATAGAGCAATCACGTTATGAAAAGTGCTCCCTCACAGGAGATGTGGTATTTTTGTCTTAGCAGTTTCCTGTGTGAGTTTATTCGAAAGCGTAGTGATTGGCTGGTTTCACCCACATAGTTCCTATTGTGGAATTTAGTGCACTGGATGAGGTACACCACAGGTTGTGATTGGCATGTGTAGGATCCACGGATTTTGAAAGGCATGTTGGGGCACAGGGTTTGATCATGGTAGCAGTGGAGATATAGCAGCAGTTTTTGCATCTGCATTTGCATCTCTGGTGAACATAACAAGCCGCACATGGCCAGTAGCTGGGTTAGCTGGTGGCCCTGCCCCCTAGGCTTGGGACTTTTAATATAGACTCATAGAAGTGTAGGACTGGAAGGCACCTCAGTAGGCCATCTTGTCAAGTCCCTTGCACTCATGGCAGGGTAGGGTTAAATCTCTTCTCCCCCCACCCCCACCCTAAGCAGACAAGGCCTCATTAGTGGCTGGGGCCAGGTCATTGGGGCTGAGCAGCGGCTGGCTGTAAGGTGACCATATAACCAGTGTCAAAAAGTGGGGTGGTGGTGGTGGGTTAAGAGGTGCCAATATAAGACTGAGCCCCGAATACCTATAAACTCGGGACAGCTGCTTCCCCCTCCTGGCTGTGAGTGAGCCTAGGCACAGCGGACTCTGCCCCACCTGCTGTAGCAAGAGGGGTCTGGCTGGGGGCAATGGGGCCCCAGAGCGGGCCGGGCTTGTAAAGGCACAGCAGAGACACCCCCCCCCCATCCTTTGGGAGCAGGGACCCGCTCAGGTGCCCCTGCTGCCATCGGGGCTCTTCGGGGGGGGGGGGGGAGAAAAAGGGGACCCAGGGCCGCTGCGCTCCCGGTCCCAGCTCCTTTGCTGCTCGGTCTCTCCGGCTCCGCGACTGCCACCCCGGCCCCGCCCGCTCGCTTCTGACGCGGGCGGGAGCTGGCAGGAGGCGGCAGCAGCACCGCAGCGGCAGGTAGGTGCGGGGAGCGGGGGCTGGCCGGGTCAGTCTCCGGGCGGGGAACCGCGCGGATGCCGCTGGCCAGGGGGCCGCGCTCGGAATAGGGGCTGTGAGCCTGTGGGACCCTCCCGCGCTCCGCGCCGGGAGCCCCGGCCCCCTGGAGCCGGCTTAACACCTCCCGCCCCCGCCGCGCCCCGGGGTAGCCAGCCGGGGTTACCGTCCAACACGCCTCGGGGCACCTGCCGGGGAGGGTGGCTCCGGGGTCGGGGCTCGGCGGCGGGCGGGTCGCGGGGAGCCCGGCGCAGGTCGGTTCTGCCCCCGACCCCGCCGCAGAAGGCGCTGCCCAGACAGGCAGTGGGAGCCAGGAGCAACCCCGCATCCGCAGCCCTGGGAAGCTGTCGGGACCCCCTCCCCCGGAGCCGTGTCCCTGGCAGCTGTTCCCAGGAGTTAGGACTGACCAAGAATCCGAACTCAGACCCCAGCCCTAGCTAGAGGTTGGGCGCGTGCTAGGTGCCGCTGGAGCCCCACGTGTTGCGCCTGTTGCAAGCCGAGGTTGAGTAACAAGTTCAACCTCAGCCATATCTACTCTGCGTGAGGCGGGTTTTAAAAGTAGCTATTACTTCCCATTAGTATCAGCGCACGGAAAAACCGACCGAGAAAAAGATTCTCGCTTAGTTTGGAACCCCAACCTCTGAAATTGGAGCTTCCGTTTAAAATGAATGCAAACTGAACTTCATTTTTTTAAACTTAGGATGAAAAATAATAGATAATATTAAAATACTTAAAGCAGCCCAGGATTAATATCTGACTCAGCTTGTGTCATCAAAAGGAAGAGAAAGCTGCATGAAAACATGTTCAAATTGGATACACTTGATATATACAAAAGGAGAAAATAGGTGGATAAGATTATTTTTCCCGTCTTTATCAGGTGACCACCCAGTAAATATATATTACAGAGTAGGGTCTCCTGTTGATTTTACTGCTGGCAAGACTCATTATTCTGAATGCAGTGTAGTTGTAACTGTGTTGGTCCCAGGATATTAGAGAGACCTGGTGGGTGAGGTAATCTCTTTTATTGGACCAACTGCTGTGTCTCTCACCAACAGAAAGTTGATCCATTATTCTGCGACTGCCACTGAACCAGTCCAATTAGCATCACAAAACTGGGGGTACTGGTTTCCTGATGGAAGAGTTAGGTCATCCAGAGTGTGCTATAAAATCTACATTTTAATATCTTGTATTTAGAAGAGGGGGGCAGAGAGGAAGCCTAAAGTATTGTCTCTTTTGAATGGTATGAGTATGAGAATGAGGTCACAATATTGGGTCCAGTACTTTTTTGACCAGGCAACATTTTTCTCTGCAAATAACAGAGTCATTATTTTAATTACTCTTTTTACTATCAGGGGGTAGCCGTGTTAGTCTGTATCTACAAAAACAACAAGGAGTCTGGTGGCACCTTAAAGACTAACAGATTTATTTGGGCATAAGCTTTCATGGGTAAAACCCTAACTTTCACTCTATGCATCTGAAGAAGTGAGGTTATGTCTACACTATGGGATTAATCCTAATTTACAGAATTTGAATTTTGGAAACCGATTGTATAAAATCGAATGTATGCGGCCACACTAAGCACATTAATTCGGCAATGTGCATCCATGTTCCGGGGATAGCATTGATTTCCGGAGCATTGCACTGTGGGTAGTTATCCCATAGCTATCCCATAGGATAGGTTGTAGATCATTGACAATGCGCTGGAGAGGTTTTAGCTGGGGGCTGTATGTGATGGCCAGTGGTGTTCTGATATTGTCCTTGTTGGGCCTGTCCTGTAGTAGGTGATTTCTGGGTCCCCGTCTTGCTCTGTCAATCTGTTTCCTCACTTCCCCAGGTGGGTATTGTAGTTTTAAGAATGCTTGATAAAGATCTTGTAGGTGTTTGTCTCTGTCTGACGGGTTGGAGCAAATTCGGTTGTATCTTAGGGCTTGGCTGTAGACAATGGATCACGTGATGTGTCTTGGATGGAAGCTGGAGGCATGTAGGTACGTATAGTGGTCAGTAGGTTTCCGGTATAGGGTGGTGGTTATGTGACCATCACTTATTTGCACTGTAGTGTCCAGGAAGTGGATCTCTTGTGTGGACTGGTCCAGGCTGAGGTTGATGGTGGGGTGGAAATCGTTGAAGTCCAGGTGGAATTCTTCAAGGGCCTCCTTTCCATGGGTCCATATGATGAAGATGTCATCAATGTAGCGCAAGTAGAGGTGGGGCAGTAGGGGACGAGAGCTGAGGAAGCATTGTCCACACAAGAGATCCACTTACACGATCTACAACCTATACTGGAAAATGATCCCTCCCTCTCACAGACCTTGGGAGGCAGGCCAGTCCTCGCTTACAGACAACCCCCTAACCTGAAGCAAATACTCACCAGCAACTACATACCACACCACAGAAACACCAACCCAGGAACCAATCTCTGTAGCAAACCTCGTTGCCTACTCTGTCCCCATATCTACTCTGGCGACACCATCAGAGGACCCAACCAGATCAGCCACACCATCAAGTGCTCATTCACCTGCACATCCACTAATGTTATATATGCCATCATGTGCCAGCAATGCCCCTCTGCCATGTACATTGGCCAAACCGGACAGTCCTTCTGCAAAAGAATAAATGGACACAAATCGGACATCAGGAATGGTAACATACAAAAGCCAGTAAGTGAACACTTCAATCTCCCTGGATATTCTATTACAGATTTAAAAGTCACTATCATTGAACAAAAAAACTTCAGAAACAGACTTCAAAGAGAAACAGCAGAACTAAAATTCATTTGCAAATTTAACACCATTAATCTGGGCTTGAATAGGGACTGGGAGTGGCTGGCTCATTACAGAAGCAGCTTTTCCTCTCCTAGAATTGACACCTTCTCATCTATTATTGGGAGTGGACTACATCCACCCTGATTGAATTGGCCCTGTCAACACTGGTTCTCCACTTGCAAAGTAACTCCCTGCTCTCCATGAGTCAGTATATAATGCTTGCATCTGTAACTTTCACTCCATGCATCTGAAGAAGTGAGGTTTTTTACCCACGAAAGCTTATGCCCAAATAAATCTGTTAGCCTTTAAGGTGCCACCAGACTCCTTGTTGTCTTTTGACTATGCGTGAATTTCTGAGAGAAATTATACATATAAGGACCCTTTACTCTGCCTTGGCTCTGTGGTCGGGAAGCTTATTTAGGACAGTGGTTCTCAAACTTTTGTACCAGTGACCCCCTTCACACAGCAAGCCTCTGAGTCCGACCCCTCCCCCCCTATAAATTAAAAACACTTTTTAATGTATTTAACACCATTTTAAATACTGGGGGCAAAGCAGATTTTGGGGTGGAGGCTGACAGCTTGCAACCCCCTCCCCATATAATAACCTTGCGATCCCCTGAGGGGTCCCAACCCTCAGTTTGAGAACCCCTGATCTGGGAGAACAGTATCCACAACCGCTGTACGCTCTCTTGAGCAAGCATCACAGAGTTGACTCCAGTTAAAATGTATAGAGATTGAACCTGCAACTCAGTTACATTCTTCTTATAACTCCGAGAAATTACTTTCTTATTCATATGTTTTTTAATTATATGCAAATACTTCTGGTTGGGACTTTCAAGAAATAATGCTGCTGCTTTTGTAGTTATCCACTTGGGTTGTTCTGAAGGGATTTCATCTTACAGAAAAATACTTAATGAATATAACTTGGGCCCTAATCCTGCAACTGCATGCCCATGGCTGGACTCCAATGATATCAGCTGGTCTTTGTGCATGAGGGTCCACCCCTTCAGATAAAGTTTCAGGATCAGGGTCTAAATCTTCAGTAACAGTTAAATGTACAAACACCTGCCAGGTGATCCTTTCCTAGAAGGAATGCCTCTGCTTGCAAAGACTTTAATTGAATTATAGAGCAATTCTCTTTTGATCAGAAGTGAGAAAATTAAGAGGTGTGAATTCTTAAGTGATGACTAAAGGGATTCAGAATACTTTGCAGTTTATAAAAATTGTTAAAAATATATTTTCCTTTTTTCTGGTACAAAATACAAATGGATTTATTTAAAAGGAACAATGTGATATTTTGCCTGCCTATGTGTTGTTCCTTTCACATTGGAGAAACAGGACTCACTCATATTTTACAATTTTGATCCATTTGT
Organism: Malaclemys terrapin pileata; assembly: GCF_027887155.1. Classification (NCBI taxonomy): domain Eukaryota; kingdom Metazoa; phylum Chordata; order Testudines; family Emydidae; genus Malaclemys; species Malaclemys terrapin. The sequence goes on from NC_071505.1 coordinate 237,158,308, forward strand.
CTGGTCAGAGGGCATTCAAAACTTTCCTAGAAAGAAAGCCATTAGTATGCAAAGTTCATCCTACATGCATTGAAGGCTACAGTTCTTTAAAGATTAAGTGAGACTACTTCTAGTGTTTTAACTGTTTATATCAAATATTCAGAGGAATAAAGAGGAAATAAGATGGGGAGCCAGCACTGGGGAATAGTGGGGAATGAGAGGAGTGCAGCTTTGCTCGTGTGGGGAATCTGATAGGAGGAGGAACATTTAAGACTTGATCCTGCACCATTGGAATCAATTGGAGTTTTTTCACTGACCTCAGTGAGTGCAGGGGCCCAACTCAGCACACTCAGCAGCAACTTACATTCACAGTGGTGGATGGTTCTCCTCTCCCTACTGACCATAAGGAGAGAGGGGACTTGCTTTAAGTTGTTTTGTGCCTGTGTGTGGGAGGGATGCCCCAGTGTTTTCCCCAGGAATTGAAATTAGGGGGGTGTTGGAATATATGGGGGATGAGGACCAACAAGGGTTGAGACCATGAGGGCGAAGGTGGGCTGTATGGCACCATAGTAAAAACTGAAAAATGTTTCACAATCATTTTATTAGATTTAACTCGTTTTAAAATCATCACAAAAATTAAAGCTGGCTAATCAAGCCTACTATGAAGCACTACATCTACATCCTTCTTGGTTTCTTATAATTTTGAACTCTTTGGTGTCTTCTTGTGTGTCCGTTACTTCCAGTCCTTCATGATATGTTTCTGATCAGGCAGAAGGCGACTTCTTTCAGAACACAAAATTCTATTCAGTGAGGAAGAAGAATGCTCAACTGTAGCTGTTGTGACTGGGAGTAGCAAGGGATGAATTCCTACTTCTTTCATCCCAGGAAACATAGTACAAAGATTGGGTCGAACAACAAGTGCTGATGAAGTTGAAATTAAATCTTCTTTCGTTCGTTGTATTATAGTCCACTCTGTGTTCAAAATTCTCTATTGTGTCCGGATCACATAGCAGCCCTATTGTTGGTGGTGCCTCACTCCACTCAACTGTAGGTGTTTTATAAGATGGGCATCTGTAAAAGCTACGTAGAGGTTGAGTAGAATCCAGAAATTGCTATTGTAGATTTGTAAGAATCAAGTCTGTGTACTTTTTCAGCTGGCTTAACAAACACTTCTTGTCCTCACTTAAGGAGTCAATATAAGTACCTTCATTAGTCAACTTCTGGACTGAAGTCTTTGCTTCTTCCAGTACATTTTCAATAGATATCTCTGATTGATCCAAGGGTAGACAAAGATCTACTACTGTTGTAGCAGATACCTGGATGACATTGTTTAATGACCCAAGCGGTTTCAACAGTAGACTTACAAGAGAGAATGGCGATAGCCTTCTCTGAACTTAGTAACAAAAGTAATCCACCAGCCTCACTACTTTAGATCTGTCCTATCTTGGTGGATACTTTCCAAAGCCAGTAATAACGGTTGCAGTAATTGTAATACAACAGCCAAGAATCACTCATGAGAAAGGCAGCAGGTTTTCCCAGGTTGGACTAATCTGAACTTCAATCCCAGTGTATCTTCTATTTGTTTCCAAGATGTTCAATCCTTTTGGACTCTTGCTGAAAAAAAAAAGAGTATAAAAGAGACATTACATTTATGGCTTTTTAATGTATTTTGAAGTTTCTGCAGCTTGTACTAGTGCTAGCTGGAGTAGATGGCCTCTGCAGTGTGTAGGGTTACACTTTTCTCTGAAAAAACAACAACAACAAAGAATCCTGTGGCACCTTCTAGACTAACAGATGTATTGGAGCATAAGCTTTCATGGGTGAATACCCCCTTCATCAGACGTATGTAATGGAAACCATTACATGCATCTGACGAAGTGGGCATTCACCCACAAAAGCTTATGCTCCAATACATCTGTTAGTCTAGAAGGTGCCACAGGATTCTTTGTTGCTTTTTACAGATCCAGACTAACATGGCTACCCCTCTGATACTTTTCTCTGAGCAAAGCTTGTACTCCATTATGTCTTCTAGAGAAGCTTGTAGCTCCATCAAATGCACAAGCAGCCATCTGTTTGGGGTTCAATTTACAAGGATTTAACTCTTCTAAGATATCGCAGATGCAGCTGATGTTTCTTATAACCTGAACATCTAAAATGCATCTATCAGCCTACCACAGACATCAAGATAACATACACAATGACTTAATACTTGATGCCTATTTGCATTGATGCATTCATCAGCCATGTATGCACATATTTTGAATATGGTGAGAGAGTTCTTCACTTTTTCAACTGCTGAGTTTTTCACTGTTGCACTGCATGCTTCTAGGGAGTCAGCTGAGTTTTTTCAGAAAGATAGCGAGCATTTGCCAGTCTTGTTCGAAACCAGTGTCTGACTTCAGGATTAACAAGTGACAATGCACTTAGCATTGGCCTCCAGTTTGTAGTGTGTGGTATCTGTTGCTTAAATAGAAAGTATGATGCAACAGCCATGTTGGCTCATATAAACTGAGTTGTGTCTCCAGCATTCTTAATAGCCTCAGTAAGTTCTTCTAAAATTGGCTTTGACAGTGACTGGCTTATAAGGCTTTCTGCATGTTGATGCAGTCCAGAGGCATGGTGTTTTGCAGCCTTTCCATATAGGTTGTCTGTAGTGGCTTAGCTGATCAGTCTGGCAAACCAAGCTCCTCTACTTTTACTATATAAATCCATGATATGCCCACATCTTGATACTGCATGCAGTTCTGGTTACCCCATCTCAAAAAAGATATATTGGAATTGGAAAAGGTACAGGGAAGGGCAACAAAAATGATTAGTGGTATGGAACAGATTCCATATGAGGAGAGATTAAAAAGACTGGGACTTTTCAGCTTGGAAAAGAGATGACTAAGAGGGGATATGATAGTGGCTTATAAAATCTTGACTGGTGTGGAGAAAATGAATAAGGAAGTGTTATTTACTCCTTCACTTAACACAAGAACCAGGGGTCACCCAATGAAATTAATAGGCAGTAGATTTAAAACAAACAAAAGGAAGTATTTCTTCACACAATGCACAGTCACCCGTGGAACTTTTTGCCAGGGATGTTGTGAAGGCCAAAATTATAACAGGGTTCAAAAAAGAACTAGATAAGTTCATGGAGATTAGGTCCATCAGTGGCTATTAGCCAGGATGGGCAGGGATGCAACACCATGCTCTGACTGGCCCTAGCCTCTGTTCATCAGAAGCTGGGAGTGGACGATGGGATGGATCATTCAATGATTCCCTCTTCTGTTCATTCCTCTGAAGAACCTGGAATAGTCGCTGTTGGAAGACAAGATAAGTTTCCTGTCACAAATCTAGCATTCTGGAGCGAAGTCACTAAAACATAGTCCAATGCTCTGGCTGCTGTTTGTTGTGCCTATGTTCACTCTACCGCTCCCTCCCCAATGGCCCTGCACTGTCACCTTCTGCTACCACCTGCCACTGTGACCTCTGCAAGTCGGTCTCTCGCGGTTCCACCCACTGCTCAGTGATTTCAGCTCTCAGGGGGGGAAACTGCTAGTGCAGGCTGGGCTGTCTCTTCCACAGAAACATTGCCCCACAGCAGGTCTAAGCACTTAGACCCGATCATCAGTGATTTCAGTTCTAGTGGTCACTTAACAAACCAACAGACTCTCTATGAAGTCTAATCAGTTCTCTCTCTCTAAACAGGAGAGAGAGGCAGGTGAAATAGTGCCTGTGCCTCTTAGGTGTTTTGCTTGGTGGTGTGGGCTCTGCCTATCTCCCCCCACCCCCCTTCACTAGGATGTGGCATCCAAACCTCCTGCTTAGAGAGCACAGTTCAGTTGAGGGTGACCAGTGCTTAATTTGTAATGAAAGAGGTGCTGGGGCTCAAGCAAGTTTGTTACTTTCATAACTGATGTGACAAGCCCAGAGGTCCCAGGGCTATGAACTGCCAAGCCTAGAGGTGCCGGGGCTCAGCCCTGGCAAGCCCTAGCACAAATTAAGCACTGAGGGAGACCCCCCTTGTTCAGTCAGGCTAAGCACAGTCCTGCTGCCCTTTACTCCTACAATCAGGATAACAACATTTCATACTTAAGTGATTTGTAACCCAACACTAGCCAAAATTGATCACTTGGGTAGCATAACTCTGTCTGCTGGATACCTAGGCAGAGTAGGTGTGTTCATGTAAATACAGTCTGGTCCTGAAGCCTTTCCACCCATCACTGGCTCATCATTAGCTATCGGGGAGAGCTCATTCAGACCTTATAAATTATCATTTGAAATTATTAGTTAGGCCAATATAGCCAAAACAAATGTGCCAACATTGTCATAAATAACAGCTGTATGAGGAAGCTAGTCTTTGTTCATACTTTTCAAACCCATTATGCTTTCTCCGATACAAGTATTTTCTCATATACTGTGTATGCTTTTAAAGTGTGTATTAATATTTCAATTTCATTTCAATTCAAATGTCCAACCAGCAACTAAATTGGTAGCACTGCATGTAACGGGGGGTGGTGACGGGGAAATTCAGGGGGCTGTACACCCCCCATAGGGGGCATCTAGGGAAATCCCTGGGATGCCCTGTTAAGAGGTCTCCCACACTGAAGGAAGCTCAGGTGGCTCAAAAGAGCAGTTTGGAGAGGAGGGGCAGCATGCAGGGAACTGCACTGGCGATTTGGCCAGAGAACGGCAGGAAACCAGCATTCTGTTTCTCAATGTTTCATTTATGGGGGCACCCCAACAGTAAGACTATCTGGTACTAAGTACAGATAAGACAGCTGGAGGCTAACGTATCTGGTATTAAAAATCTACTCAAACTTGTGCAAAAAGTTATAAAGGGGAAAATCGCAGAAAATAACTGGATGCCAGAAATGATCCTATTCTTTGATATAATGTTCTCTTTCCATCAAAATATTTTCATTTTTTAAAGTGACACCAAGGAGTTATGCTAAGTTAAGCATTGTTATTTATGTACTGAATTCAATGAGAAAATGTCAGGTTTGATCATTATAGGAAGTTTCTGAAATTCCACCCAGAAATGTTTGTCTTTACTTTTTAATGCTCAACATACTCTTTGTGCTCAACATTCTTGCAGCCATTCACCCTTTCTCATAGCTAAGCAAGATTGTTCCTGTTTGATACTTGAAAGGGAAACATATAAGGAGGAGTTTAAAAAATAAAAGGCAAGCAGGTGTTGCAAGATGTAATGCTGTTGACTCAGTACACAGCGTTCTTCTGAGCTCATCTCACAATATTGTACAAGGGGTACTGCTCAGCTGGAAGTGCCTGAGATGTGAACCAGTGATCATCTAAAGATCCTGTGGCCCTTTTCACAAGAATAGGGTGGTTAACCCTCGTGTCCTGCTCTAATTGCAGTTTTTAGGTAATTATATTCTTCCTAGCTAAAATCCCTCTGTTTCAATTGAAGAAGCTATTCTTCACTTCCCCTCCTCCCCCTTAATAGAAAACAAGTGCTGTGTAGTGTGACTGGTGCAGAATGGTCCCATTGTTCCATTGCAGAAATGGGTGTATTTCACTAGTGCACAGTGCTTTTCAACCTTTTTTCATTTGTGGATCCCTAAAAAATTTCTAATGGAGGTGCGGACCCCTTTGGAAATCTTCGACAGTCGGCGGTTCCCCAGGGGTCCGTGGACCAGAGATTGAAAACTATTGTTCTGTAGTGAAGACAACATTTCACAGACCGCTTAGATGCAGTCTGCAGACCCCCAGGGGTCTGTGGACCACCATTGAAAACCACTGCACTACTGGGTAGGTGATTCCCTCCAATGTACTGCAAATTTATAAAGCATGTTGAGCGCCTTCTGGGAGAAAAGTACTATATAAATTTAAATAATGTGTGGAATGTACATTAATATAAACCAGCGGTCGGCAACCTTTCAGAAGTGCTGTGCCGAGGCTTCATTTATTCACTCTAATTTAAGGTTTCGCGTGCCAGTCATACATTTTAACCTTTTCAGAAGGTCTCTTTCTATAAGTCTATAATATAGAACTAAACTATTGTTTGTATGTAAAGTAAATAAGGTTTTTAAAATGTTTAAGAAGCTTCGTTTAAAATTAAATTAAAATGCAGAGCCCCCCGGACCGGTGGCCAGGCCCCGGGCAGTGTGAGTGCCACTGAAAATCAGCTCGTGTGCCGCTTTTGGCACGTGTGCCATAGGTTGCCTACCCCTGATATAAACTATTGAAATTCAGCTTTGAAGTGTTTTTTGAAAGCCATTATTGAGGTCTTTCTTTTTTTTACCCTCTCTAGTGAAACATGACATCAACAACATTGTTTTTGTGCAGTATAACAGTATTTCTTTATTCACTCAAGGCAGGTAAGTTAATCAGTGGATCCTTAAGGGTTTGTTCTGAAATTGGTTCTTTCACAGACATTACAGTAATTTTCTTCGAGAGTAGCTGTTTCCAAATATATGTACATCTAAAGATAAGCAATCTTAATAATAGTGGTACTTCTGTGCTTAGGGGATGCAAATGTTTCCATTGCATACTGTCTTAATAACAGTAGAAGTCTTTGAAGCAGAGTGTAATATGCAGCATTCTGGCATATTAAATGTCTTATTGGACAACTTCTGGGGCTTAGCTTTGCTGAATGTGTTCACATAATGAAACATACTCATGGTCATAAATTTGAAGATATCAACTTTGTAACCAGTTAATCATTTTACTTAGTTATGATAACCTACTTTTCTTATATGTAACCCTTCTGCCCATCTAAGTTGGCAGCAACAAGGGCCGGGTTCTGTATCTAGAGGTTCCGTTTCAATAACGCAATGCAAAACTGGCTCGAGCCCCCACCCAGTGACCTGGGACAATTACATACCACCCCTGGGCGCCTCTAAGAGGCAATACTTCCCCTCTTGCAAGCACGGAGTCTGAGTGTAGCAGAAAATGTTTAATAACATGAGGTAAACGACATCAGCATTAAATTGGAAAAAACACCACAAACAGGATTCATAACAGAAACCTTGAGCAAAAGACCCACCCCAGCAAATTGGGCCGTGTCCTTTCCCTTTGGTTCTTGAATCCAGCAACCCAAAAAGCACCCAGAGTCCCCAAAGTCCAACCGCAAAGTCTCTTGGGTCCAGCAACCACCCAAAGTCCAACAACCCCCAAGGTCTCTGTCCCTGGTCAGTGCAGCCCCAGAGTAAAAGGGGGGCACACAGGGTGTTAAGGGGCACCTTACATGATCCGAGGCTGACCAGCCATCTTTCCGTGGGGTGCCGCCGCCGCCTTCACTATGAGCCAGTCCACTTCCTGCCCTGCCACGAGCTGCTCCGCTCCCCTCACCGACCTGTGAGCTGCTCCAGTCATCCCCACAAATGGCTCTGCTCCATTCACTGACCTGTGAGCTGCTCCAGCCATCCCCGCAAACGGCTCCGCTCACCGTTCCTTGGGCCGCTTGCTGGTCCTCCAAACGGCTCCACCAGCCGCTTAGCAATATAGCTTCAGGCACCCCCACTAGTTAACACAGCACTCAGTGATCTCCGCTCTTAGTAACTTTAGCTCTTAATGATTTCAGCTCATAGGAGGGGAGGCCCAGTGCTGGTGCACTATTGGCCCAAAGTGAATTCAGCTCAGCAGCCTGTAACTGGACTCCTCATGGAATCAAAGTTAGCTCTGACATTCAACAGTGGAGAGAAGATGGGGTACAATTGGTGTTTCAGGCCCTCAAGAAGGGGAGAGACATATACTGTCAAGTACAAATACACATCCTCTCTCAATTCACTGGGTTGTGGAACCCATGTCCCTTGTCTAGCGAGAGCTACTTAGGTGATGGTGAGACCCTCTGTCATAAAACAGTTTCATTGTCCTTGATTTACATAATCAGGGTAACAACACTTTATTCCTCCTTCCCCAATAACAGAGAAACTGGGGATCCCACCCCATCCAAAGTAACCACTTTCAGTTGCTGTTGTCTCATGCCAGGCGGGTGGGTGTGCCTATGCAAACAAGATCAGCCCCTGGAGTTCTTTTCCACAATCGCCATAATTCACCACCAGATGTCAGGGTAGAGCTCATCCTGATTCTGCTTACATATAGATATAGCTCTGAATTGCATCCATCTTGCTTTGCCCTTCAGTCATGGGCTAACAATCCAGATCTGCTGCTGCTGCGCTCTCTCTCTCTCTCTCTCTAAATTTCTAATAGATCTGGTCTGAATAAGATGTTATTGGGGACAGACAGTTATTGAATTTTCATAGAATGTTACTAATGCAAAATGTGCACATTTAGTGAAAAAAAGAAATAATATATGAATTGCTAGCGTGATCTCCATATATCCTGGTTAATGCCTTGCTTCCTTATCATATATACCAGCATAAATAAATTACTATAATACAATAACCTAAAATGCTTCTTCACTTGATCTAATAGGTGGAACTTGAATTTAGATGTTTGGGGTGAGAGAAATATCTGGTTTTCCCTAACTGTGTTTTTTAATATAATATAGTTGAAGTTTAAAAAAAATATATATAGATGAGGTGCAGTATGAAAATTTATCTTAAATATATGCAGTAATACAAGAAATTTTGACTTTGCCTCTACAGTTAGAAAAAAATAGCTTATCTGTATTAGCATATCATTTGCACAATAATATGCCATATTATTCATTGTTATCTGATCATGTAATAGTAGTAATAATATCATAGCGATAATGCTACATAATAGCATATAATGCCTTTATATTCTGAAGGATCCTATATTGTTTTTCAAGCTAAGGGCCAAATCCTGCTATCCAAAAAGCTTGCAGCCGGACACAGTCTGATTAAAAGAAAAACGCCATGAATTTTCATTGACTGAGTTTCTAACAGATCATTCTGGTGAAGATGGGTTTTATGTCTGTGGACAGAGGAGCTGTGTGGCTCGCTAGCCCAATGGATGTCCTAACTTCTGTATGGAAATTTTGTGGCTAGCAGGCCATTAGTGGGGAGGGGCTGATCATGTGGGATATCCGCTGGCTGCTCTCTACCATGGCAACAGGTACTCCCATTGGCCTCCCAGCCTATGCATCTTATAATTCTTACCTGTGCCATGAAAATACTAGCTGGCACAGAGTGGGCTTCTTAGAAATTGATATTGGGAGTTCGTAAAACACGTCGCTGTTTTGGATACTGCTTCGGGTTTGGTGGCAGAAAGGAGCCTATTCCACTATCCTTTATGTTCTTTATAGCCAGATCAGGTCAATATTTGCATGTGTTTCATACCCTCCACATTTAAAAGGGGAGGGATTTCTTTGGCTCTATAGGTACAGAAATTACTTCACTCACCACTAAAATACAGCCCTTTGTCACAGGCTGTAGCAACAGTTTAACAGCACACAGTACTACAGAAAAAATGTGTTGAAGTAGAGCATGAGAGAGAAAACCATAATCCAACTGAAACAAAAGGAATTTTAGATGAGCAATATGTAGTGATTGAGTCTGAAATATAACCATGACACCAGAGTTGACAACTCTAACAAAAGGTTCATAAGGTAGGATTTTTCAAAAATGCTCACCGCTAGGCTAATTCCGCTCCCACTGAACCCCACTGAGTTCAATGGGAGCAGAATTAGGCCAATATTGAGTGCTTTTAAAAATCATACCCTTCATGCTCATGAGATGGTGGCTGAGTGGAAACCCCTTGATATTTGTACAATTTATACTTTCATCTTCAAAATTCCATTAACTAGATGCTTTTACATACAGAAAGATAGGAACATGCATTATTCTCTCTTTTGATGGCTTATTTCAGATGAAGAAGCTACATTAAGAAACAAAGTAAGAACAAATAAGAAGTCTGTGTGAATGTCAGAGAAAACAACGATTCACTAACATTCTGCATTGAAGATGAAAAACAAAAATGGCAGCCCTGCAGTAGGGATTTGCCCATGTTTAAAGGTGCAACATGCAGAACCAGAATATTTCATTTCAGTTGCCTAGCTACATCCACCACATCATTTGAGTATGATGATGTGGTATCTTCCAGTCTGAAGATGAATAACAGTAGTTCTCTCTCCTGTAACTGAATTAAGGATGAATGTTGAAATTGTAGTAAACTTTGTCAACATAGTAAAGAAATAAACTCAAAATTTTATTTTACAAATTTTAAGCTTTTCTCTTGTTTTTCATTTTGTCTTCCTTTAGAAGAATGCGAAGTCTATGATGTGTTTCTTAAGCACAATTTTGTACATGAAGGACAGCCACTTGCTGTCAACTGTTCAGTAGATAAAATACTGAATTTTGAAAACACAGACTACAACTTGACTTGGTACAAAACTGGTAGCCAAACATCTGTGTCTAAAGACAAGCATTCCAGAATTCACCAGCAAAAGAACTTCATTTGGTTTCTCCCTGCAACTTTAGACGATTCAGGATCCTATGAATGTGTTATAAGGTAAAGACTTTTTTAAAAAAAGTTATACTACTGCAGAAGTAAGCTGCAAAATTGTGTGTAGGTTTTTTTTTGTTTTTGCTTTTTTTGCGGAGGGTGGGTGGGTGTGATAATCAGCATATAGTTACATTTCTTCATAAGTACTGCTGTGGAGGGAATTAATACAATAGAGGGCATGTTTATAATATTTTTACGCTTTCAAGATGGGCCAAATATAGAATGGTCAGTTTACTATAGAAACTACAGACTTCCAAACCCCTCCTCTTCCTCCTCTAAAAGAAGCTGCATATCTTGAAGTTGTGAGGCTATACACATGGATAATACGATAAGTAGTTTAATTCAGCTATTTTATGTTCCATTGCAGGAATTTATCAAGCTGCAGAAAAATATATATGAACCTAAGAGTTTTCAAGAATATTTATGGTTTATGCTTTAATGAAGAATTTGCCATTGGGGAGGAGATACTAACATCGTCACATGCTAAGGTTGTGTGTCCTCATTTGGATTATTTCAGAGATGAGGAGAATACTTTGCCCCTTCAGTGGTATAAGGTAAAAATAGTACTTTTTTTTGCGGTCATAACTCCTTGATATGTAAACTATAATCAGTGTTTTTTAATATCAGTCACTGATGTTTATGAATGGCAATGGAAAAACTACAGCATATTTTAAATGAGACGAGCTTTTGCAAAATAAACTGAGAAAAGGTGACAATTACCCTTTAGCTTTTGTTCTCTAAAGGCATTTACTAGTTAGACACCCCCTAATTTTTGGTCTGTGCCTTGTATTTATGAATTATGGATCAGAAAGTGAGCTCTAATTTGAGCTACCAAACCACATGCCATGTTCTTACTTGCTAGTGAGGTGTAACTGCCTTGAATATAATTTCCTTGTGAAAATAAATTTAGTAAACAATGTTCTCATCTTTCATAAAGGGAAGGTATCTTGTGTGGGGGTGCTATGCTCCCTCTTACATTAAGGGAGTGCTTAACACTTCCTATTATAAAATTATGTTACGCAGTCAAAATGACGGTGGTTGCTGCAGCTCTTTCCCTCATCCAGATATTCTTTGGACTAGCAAAGGTGTGCTGGGCTGAGAGCCAAGGGTCCATGATGTTGGGGTAAAAGTTGGGAAACTTGAGTCACAAATCCACCCAATTTGGGCGTTATCAATTTTGGCCTTTATTTATACAGTTTCTGACAGAATTATTGTCATTTATAGCATCTGGACATACATTTATGCCAGACAAATAATAACAGACAAGACGGAGTTGGCAAAGGGCTCAAATTACCACATTCCGGGGCATCGGAAGTCCTCCTAGAATTCTTGATGGTCGTTGTTTCCCTGATCTCTTGGTCTGGTCTTTCAGTCCTCTCCTTCAATTTCTGGTCTGGTGTTTCTCCAGTTTAGACCCTTGTTCAGTTAGGTATTTTTAATACATTTCTGCATTACAGATTACTTAATAGTGATCCAATTGGCTGTTAACAAACCAGCCCTTTGGGTTTTGGATGACCCATGCATTGTGCATGCTCAAATTCAAGTGCTCTGGTTTTGCAGTTTTGGTGTCACGTTGTTTTTGTGTCACCTTACCCTGGATCTCCTCTGTTAAAAAGGCTTCTTGTTGTTACAGGGTTGTGTGTTTTTACCCCCAGACTTCCAGCACAACATGTTACCTTTGTTTTGTTGGCAATAATATCATTTTAAGCAAATCATCAATTCTGTATAAAGGAATTGCCAAAACCACACTTATGCCAGCAAGGTCTTGACCTAAAGGTTACTTCATTTGTACTCATTCACTCCCCATAATTACAAATCATTAAAAACATAGCTATCAAAACTCCTAATCTTACTGTTAATAATACTCCATTTTATATTTCAATGTTATAATGAGTATATGTTCTCCCCTTCTGCCTTTTAATCTATTAGAAAGGGTGGGGGAGTTATGGAAAACGTGATGATGATTATTTAATGTCCGTATTTCTTATTTTCTTTAAAACATGGGTTTTTCATTCGAAGTCCAGTTTTCTTGGTGAATCATTTAAAAAAAATTAATGATTTTTTTTCCCCGTAAATGCATTTTGAGAGGAGTTTCTGTTTTAGGACCTTGATATTTAGTTGCTTTTAATGGCTCTCCAACAATGAGTTCTAGATACCTTTTTTCCACACCGGTGTTTGGTGCCCTTTACAAGTCTTATTAGTGAGCAAGGATTCATATCCCATTGAGAAGTTACACAAGGTCAATTCTGAAAACGCAGGGAACAGATTTAAAAATTGTATTAAAGCTAATGTTAAAATTATATAATATTCAGCTTGAGGAAAGAGTGTCTGTACATCTGGATGTAGTGCTTAGATTATCTAAAAATACATAAAATGAAAATAAGTCATACAATACATATAGTACATAATCAGCAATAACCCAAATTTAGATTAATAAGTCTAAAGATACAGTATGGATATTAGTATCCAGATATTTGGGTACATCACTCATGAAAAAAGTTATACAGAGAGTTGGTTGTGGAAAGCAAATATAGCAATGAGTGCAGATTGTCCCTCAGTAATTGAGAAATTAGGATAGGTCATCCCTTAGAAAATACAATCCATCAGGGAAGTATTTCAGTTACTTTCCTGACTTTGCTTCTCATCGGCACTCCAGCTAATCTCCCCTGGTATTGCCAATGTCCTGTGATGTGTTCTAGATAGATGTCCCTCAACCATCTGATGGCATCCGACGTCATGAGTTGCCACATCAGCCAAGTGTAGCATTGACCAATGCCGCATTCTCTAAACACTTGCTCGTTACTGGGGTCCCATGCACCCAGAGCTCCGATGATGAGCGCATGAGTTTGAACCTCACAGTCCCTAGCTCTCAAGGTGTTGGACAGAAGGACGTATTTCTCCAGCTTCCGAGATCAAGTGTCGTGGAAGGCCAGGGTCCTATTTTCAAAGGCAACTGTGACATCCAGCATGATGAGCTTCTTTCGTTCCTTGTTGATGATGACGGTGTCCAGTCGGAGTTGGCTGTCCATTCTGGGAATGGCAGAGTTTACGGCCACTTTCCTCAGGGGTGGCGGGATGGCTCTGACTAGGCAATTCTGGATGGCATTGTGTCACAGATGCCAGGCTCTGGAATGGGGCTTGCAGCTACACAGGACTTAGGGTAGTGTCTCGTTGGCATAGCCACACTTCCTGCATTGCTTGTGCCGATTCCTGTGGCAGACGGCTCAGTTCAGTGGGATGCAGTTGAGCCGGGCCTTGTGGATGCACCTCCAGTTGGCAAATCGGGTGAAACTGCCCCCGGAGTGGTTGCTGTCATCCCACTTGCATATCATCTCAAAGGCCTTGCCCTCGTCTGGCTTCCGTTTCAGGTTTTCCACGTACTGGCAGTGGATGGCATCCTTTAGGGTCCTCTCCAGCATGGTTCTAGCTCTCGGAGTGATGATATTGTGCTCTTTATTCTTCACCTGTGGCACCAGGACTCCCAGCTCCTGGCGTTCCTCGCACCACGTCCAGTGGCAGCTGATACTTTCTCCAGTCATTGTGTAGCATTTCAGGTATGAGTCCAGAATGAAGCAGTCTCCTTCTTCTCTTCCAAATTTGCATTACAGTGAGCCACTCGAGTAGGCGGTTGGAAGGGGTCCTGGCTATTTACTTCCTGATGACGTCCTGGCTATTCACTTCCTGATGACGTCATGCATAGCATTCTCTGCGAAGTTCCTCACCATGGTGTCAGGGCACGTCAGTAGGCAGAAGGCATGAATGATCACCGCAACATTGCACAGATCACCCATTTGAGGGACTTTGGTGCCTCCCTGCCTGTGTGAAATGTACACCAGTTCATTGATGGCCCTCTGGGGAAGAAATATCCACTTCTTCACTAGCTGCCTAAAGGTGCTGTCTGCCTTGTTAAGAAGTACCTTCACCATGGCAGATCCCCTCAGGACAAATGAAATACGGGGGATCAGGAAGATGTTCAAGGCATTGATTTTCTGCCATGGTGCCAGTAGAGAGGAGTCGATCCTGGCTACATCTCGTAAGATCTCTGTGATGGTATCCTCAGGTGTCTGCTGGATGCAGAAACCTATGACTACATCTCTAATATGGCAGATTCAAATCTTTTCCTTTTTTCCACATTGCCTACTAGAAGGAATGTGCTAGATCTGTGTGCTTGGCTGTGCAACCTGTAAAATGGCGCTACTTCTGCATATGTAGCCGACCATTCCCATGTGCTACATGACTTCCTCCAGTGGCTGGTACACAACTTGTTCCTGCTTCTTGCTGTTAGTCTTTTAGCTTAAGTGGTAGAGGTCTGTGTGGCAATCTTGAAGGTGCAGGGTTCAAGCTACCTTGATTATTTATGAAGGGGACTGTTACAGTTGTACATAATAGAAATGTTTTTTTCTTAATGAAACAGTCCTTGGTTATGACATAGTAAAAAAAATACATTAAAAGAGTGCTGGTAAAGTTGTCTAGCTCTCAAAAAACAGGAAATGCCAGAAAGTCTTGTGATCTAATCCTACCTCTTCCACTGTCTTACAGTCTGACTTTGGCAAGTTCCTTTGTCTTCCTTTCTCCATTTCCCGCACTGTTAAATCTGAATAATAATAGTTATCCACCTTCCTCGCAGGAATGTTGTGAGGATGGATTAATGTCTGTGCAATCCAAAGCTCCATTTAAAAAAAAAGTTAAGTACTCTAAAAAATCAGATACTAGGTATGTCAAGTTGGGTGCCCTATCATTGAGGTACCCTAAGTTAGTGGACATTTTCTGCAAATTCTGGCCTCTCATTGCTTTAATTCCCCCTCTGTAAAATGAGTTATTGTAAGTAAGCCTGTCTGTGGACAGACCTGGAGTTGGTTTGAATCACAACCTCAGAGCCTAGGGAAATGTTGTGTTTTTCCAAGACAAACCAGGGAGACTGTCTCAGCTTTATGGTCCAGGAAAAGCTTAGGCTGCAGCATACAGGCAAGCCCTGGAGGGACATGATATTGTATTCTATCTGTGATTTAACAGAGCATTGTAATTGTGTTTAGGAGTGTGAGCTGCTTGAAGAGGAAAGGTTTGTCTCTTTCAATGATTACCTTGTGATTAAAAATGCAACTCTACATGACAAAGGAAACTACACATGCAGAACATCATATACTTACAAGGGAAAACAATATAACATTTCACGAGACATTAGTCTAACTGTGACAGGTATATGCCTTTTTATTTTTTATGTCCTTGCACTTCAGAAATATTATCCAGATTCTCAGCTACAGCTAAAGAACAGTGTGTGTGTGTGTGTGTGTGTGTGTGTGTATGAGACAGCGAGATGGTGGTTTACACTTCACTTTCGTATTCTTGTGGTTCTGCTGCCGCCATTGTGTTCAGGGTTGATCCCCCTGTGCCAAGATAGAGCAGCCCCAGAACTTAAAGAGGAGAGACAAGTGAATTAACCTAAAGTAGCAAACAAAAACATCAAGGGTTTGGCTATTGCATTTTAGTATTGATCACTGTCTATTCAGAAGTCACTGTTTGCATGTCTGTCTTTAAGAATGTCATCACTGTGGGCGTGTAGCACTTACCATATGCTGCAGCGGCCATTGAATTTCTGAAATAACTTTGTTTTTTTGTTTAGTGAGTCCACGGAACACACCACCAGAAATATTTTACCCAAGAAACAATACCATTGAAGTAGAACTTGGTAAGCAAGTTTTCTTACAACAAAATAATAATGTGTATCCTAAACGGAATTTAAACTCAAGAGGATTTCCAAGTGCTGTTTGCTTAGTCATATCTTCCTTTACAGCAAAAGTGCCCCTTATGCAACAAAAAACTACTAAGCGTGTGTCTATACAACAGCTGGGATGATGCTTTCCTGGTGGGTAGACAGATGCACAAGCTTTGATCAAGCTAGCATGCTAAAAATAGCAGTGTGGCCACAGTGGCATGGACTAGCTGCCCAAGTTTAATTCTGCCCAACCCCCTGGGTACATACTCTGGTGGCTAGCCAAGCTGCTACAGCCACGCAGAGGTAGTGCATGTCTGTCTACCTGCGCTGGGAATCACCCTCTCAGCTACTGTGTAGACAAACCTTTAGCAGCCAGGAAACTCCACGAGATTCAGCTCAGAGGGTCTTTCATATATTAACTTCCTGAGGGAGAAGAAAGTGGAACAGACAAGAGGTTTGACCTTCCAGACCCTAGGAAATGTCCAGGGAATATTTTGAGAGGCAGAGGAAGTTGTATGAGGCGACATTGCTTTCCCCAGCCGCCTTCTTCACTGCAACACAGCTCCTTCTGTGCTCTTTAGAAGTGGCTGCTCCAGAACGCCTACAGATGTGGAACAGATCCAGTGAGGAAACCCCTGTGAAAATTTTGGATGGCTGATGCCACAGAGAATGGCTAGTCTCTCCTGGATTCAGCTCCGTCTGGCCCAGCCAGTCCCCTTCCTAACCTGCAGATCCCTGAACTTGTACATTTGGGTCAGAGGGGTTTCTGTGAAATGGAGTGGGAAGGCATGGAGAACGTAGTGTGGAGCTGCTGTTGTTGCTTTGCCCATCCTGGACAAATTGGAGAAATGGTCTGAGGTAAACAGGATGAAGTTTAACAAAGACAAATGCAAAGTGCTCCACTTAGGAAGGAAAAATCAGTTTCACACATACAGAATGGGAAGAGACTGTCTAGGAAGGAGTACGGTGGAAAGGGATCTAGGGGTTATAGTGGACCACAAGCTAAATATGAGTCAACAGTATAATGCTGTTGCAAAAAAAGCAAACATGATCTGGGATGTATTAACAGGTGTGTTGTGAGCAAGACACGAGAAGTCATTCTTCCACTCTACTCTGCTCTGGTTAGGCCTCAACTGGAGTATTGTGTCCAGTTCTGGGCACCGCATTTCAAGAAAGATGTGGAGAAATTGGAGAGGGTCCAGAGAAGAGCAACAAGAATGATAAAAGGTCTTGAGAACATGACCTATGAAGGAAGGCTGAAAGAATTGGGTTTGTTTAGTTTGGAAAAGAGAAGACTGAGAGAGGACATGATAGCAGTTTTCAGGTATCTAAAAGGGTGTCATAAGGAGGAGGGAGAAAACTTGTTCACCTTCGCCTCTAAGGATAGAACAAGAAGCAATGGGCTTAAACTGCAGCAAGGGAGGTTTAGGTTGGACATTAGGAAAAAGTTCCCAACTGTCAGGATGGTTAAACACTGGAATAAATTGCCTAGGGAGGTTGTGGAATCTCCATCTCTGGAGATATTTAAGAGTAGGTTAGATAAATGTCTATCAGGGATGGTCTACATAGAATTTGGTCCTGCCATGAGGGCAGGGGACTGGACTCGATGACCTCTCGAGGTCCCTTCCAGTCCTAGAATCTATGAATCTATGAAAAATCCTCTGCCCCCTCCATGCCTGTAGCTGACCTCCAGTGGATTTTGCATTCTTATATGTATTAGTGTAGGGAATTGTATGGCCCTTAACTACAATATAGTTATTTAAATTGCCACTTTGTAACACTGTCTTGTAGGCTCACGTGTCATAGTGGACTGCAATGTAACAGGCGCTGAAGTATTTCAGGTGTACTGGACAGTCAACGACACGTACATTGATATATATTATAAGAGTAGAATTTTTGAAGAGGAAGATTATGAGTAAGTATGCTTCAAGATCAGAATATATTGGATTATCAGCTAAAATCTTGTATAATTTCTCTGTTTTGTTTGAACCAGCCATGGAAAATTTACTGTTACACAAATAAACACACTTTTGTGATCTAATTATAGGTGGGGCTAGTAGCACTGCCTTTTACTAAGGTTCCCAACACTTTCGGTTAGAAGACCTTGTTTTCAGTTGTTTATTACTTTGCCAAACTTTAATTGTTTGGGCTGAAATTTTACATGCTGGGTTCTGCTTTAAGCTGATTTTTTTTTCTTTTAATTCCCGTCAAAACGGTTCTGACATTTCTGAGAATGAGGTTGGGGCAAAATGATTTTTTTTTTTTTTACCCTATGTTACAAAATTCTGGCAACCTTTTATTTGAAAAGCTCTAGTGCCCATATGCTTTGGAGCAGGGACTTTAAATTTGGCTGGGGGTGGCCTCTGTGTCAGGGTTGCATATTTTTCCATCCCCATGAAAATCTGCCTAAATTTGGCTACATTATGAGCCTTAGAAACTTCTTAGATTTTACAGGTAAATTCCCTGAAGATTCCGTCCACATGGACCATGCTTCAGACCAGGGCTCAGCAGGACTTTCCCTGCTCTTGCAGCTCTGGGATGCTGCCCGGTCTGGGTCTGGGCACCTGAATTGAGAGCAGGGAGACTCTCTCTCCTGTGCTCTCAATGACTACCGCCTCCACACACATACACACACACGCGCGCGTGCGTCATTGGGCCCAGGCAGTGTGAGAGAGGAAGCTGCCTGATTCAAATGCAGGGGGGACTAGAGCCAGACATGTAGGGGTGTAGACAGGGACAAGGAACATTTGGGAGGCAGAAACTGTGACTGGAGGCTGGCAGGGAGGGGCTGAGGGAAATAGGGACTTGGGGTGGGCAAGGAGGCTAGGATTGGGAGCTGGAGAGGTAATCGGGAAGAATGGGAAGCCAGTAGGTGCGGGGAGGACTGAGATTGTATGAAGAGCTAGGGGAAGATTGGGACTTTCTGAACAAGGAGACTGAGAACCAGTGGGGTGAGGAGAGGAGGTGGCAAGGAGGGGAAGCAGATTTGATGACGAGTCTGGGTACAGGAGCAGAACTGGGACTGGCTGGGAAAAGAGACTAGGACAAGGAGCTGGGTGTCGGGGAGGAATTGGGGGAGGAGGTGGCTGGGCTCCAGGGTTGGGGAGAAAGATGGATCAGATGAGGAGCTGGGATGGGAGGAACTGGGACTGACTGGGTAAGGGGACCGGGGCTAGGACAGAGTCTTAGGTGCCTCAAATTGGGCACCCAAAATTAGTGGACACTTTTTGACCTCAATCCTTCTGTGCCTCAGTTTGCAAAAAAAAATCTGCAAAATGGGGCTTCCACCACCCCTCATCTCCTGGGGGTTTTGTGAAGATAAACGAATGAATGTTTGTGAAGCACTCAGGTACTGTAATGAAGAAAAGCCATAGAAAATCCCACAAGGAAATTACTAATTCTATCTTCAGAGTGTGGTCTGAATAGCATGTGGTAAATCAGGTCTAGGGTTACAGATTGAACAGGGAGAAAATAAAATTTTGAATAGTTGCTCACTAAGTGAGCACCATCCATCCTGTGTAATGAATGACACATGGTCCAATGGAAACAGAGTAAGTGATCATGTAATTAAAGACTATATCATAATGCAGCCATGGAGAGGTCCCAGATTAAGGTTGTCCAGTCATAATTCTGGCATTTCCTAACTTTTGACCTTGCAACCTCAATAATATTTTTTTAGTTTAGTGGTTTTATTGTATGTAATAGATAATTAATCCATACATCACTGATGCATAAGGTCTATAACCTTCATTTATGAATATATTTAAATAATTAGTTGACATTTAAAATTATAAATAGAATATTTTAAGTGATAAACATTAATTGGATAAGCAGATAGGTTCTTTAATGTGAGACATGTAATATGAAATTAACAAGATAAATGATATCCCCCATTCTCCCAGTACTAAAAAGTTACAGTTTCTAATGTAACATTTATCCCACCACACTTAACTAAGCCGATGAGTGATAAGGTTAGTACCACGGGGGGGTTGGAAAATACCATGGGGAAAAATTTGTGTTGGGCCTCTTAAAAGTGCAGCACAAACCTCACAGCCCAGGGAAGGAAGGGCTAAGCCCTCCTAATTCTGTGCTACTCCTGGGGCTGAAATGGCAGCCATGCCTGAACTGTCTGTGGGTGATGGTACTCCCAGAATTGTATGAGTGTTATGGTCCCACCTCCTCTAGCTCCAGCCCCACCACTGGCCCATTTCCTACACCAGAGCTTATGGTGGGATGGAAGAGGGACCTTGTGTGGCAGCCTGTAGCTTCCTTATGTATACTTATGCTGGGGGGCATTCTCCCCCAGCCATCTCTGTGGCCTCTACAGCTGCATCCACAGCGTTCAAAGACATTAAAAGCTCTAATACAATCCTTTCCCTACACTCATGTTTTTGCAAGCTGAAATGTGCCCGTAAGTTTAATGTATAAAGCAAATATTTTATACGAGTAGCCTACAGAAACTGTGTATGCTTTTGAGGAAACAGTGCACCAACTGTGTTTATATAAGGATGTCTCCTGATCTCCATCTTGCTTGTCAGAGATAGACAAAGTGTCATGAAGATCCCCTTATAGATTCAAGGTATCCGTCAGTTCTGAAAAGAATCTGATATATGGTCATAGTGTTGAAGATCAGTGACTATTGTCCTGTTGTGATTGCTAGCGAAGAAACCACTTCAGTAAGGATTGAGTTGTTTTTATTACTGTGTTTGCTACCTTTTGGATAGAAGCGAAACTTTCTGTGATGGACACCCTCTCACTACAGTGAGACTCAACATTTCCGAAGTCAATAGCGAGGATTACGAACATCACTTTGTCTGCCATGCTTTGAATTCCTTTGGTCAAGTTGCAACATATATAGCATTAAAACACAGAGGTAATGCATTATTGGATACATTTGATTTGACTTTCCCAGGAAGAGTTGGATACTGTGCTCAGATACCATAATTATGCGAGTTATATACGTATCTAAATAGATAAACTGCTTTTCCTTTTGATTAACTTTAACTTTAAGATGTGTGAGTTGCGGGGGAGGGCAGGACTCAGAAGGGAAGGTAGGGGTGTGTGTGTGTGTGTGTGTGTAGAAATTGGAGGTGTGCATATGAAGATTTAGGAGATTAATAAAAAGGCTGAATGTACGTATGTGAAGGGAAATTTTAAACAGCAGTGTTTGTAGGGATTTCTACACTAGAGTAAATTACGAGAAGCTTTCAAGGAATAGAAATGAATGAGCAAGGTTCAGAACTACTGTGCCATATATTGGATGATCAAAAATTGAGGCCCTCAGAAATTTGAGCCTAAATGACTTGCTTATAGCTACACACTGAGTCAGTGACAATGCTTGGAATAGAAATTGAGTCTCCTGACTCACTGTCTTACACACTAACCATCAGAAATCCTCAGCCTGGACTACACACAACAATCAATCATTGTGGGTCAAATTTAGGGGTTACTTTTGAAAATTTGTGTATTAATTTCTTTATGCCAAGGTTTCTTCATCTATAAACTACTGTTAACACTATTTAACCTAGAGAGCTGTTATGAGGATTTATTCATGCTTGTAAAGAGCATTCACATCCCCCAGTAGCAGGTGTTATGAAAACATAAAATGTTAATTATTTTCCTGTGTATTAGATGCTCTACTTTTTGCTTTGCCCAACCAATAATTGATATGGTTGTTCTATAGTAATACATATGTATAGTTTATTTTTATTAAAAAAATGAGAATATAGAAATGTAGCTTTTGAATATTACTACAGTTGTTTGAAAGTTCAAAGTTGGACAAATTCCGCAATTTCTTCTCTTTTTCTTTTACTGATGCAGTTGCAGATTTTCACAACTCACTGACTGGAGGATTCATTGCATTGCTGCTTTTAACAGTTGTTACTTTATTAATCTTCAAGTTTTTCAAGATTGACATTGTGCTTTGGTATCGTAGTTCTTGCTGTGCTTTTTTAATGAAAGAAGGTATGTCAGAGTAGCCAGTTTGCTACCTTTTTATATTGATTTTTGTAACCTACAGAAGAGTATTTAGGAAGGTCTTCTGATGATGGGAAAGAAATGACCCCCGGGGTAGAACTTGTTTAGAATTTTCTAAAGCAATTGGAGCGTGTTTGAAATGAGTGAGTAAAATGCATACCATACTAAGATGATAAACAATTGGAAGTATATGTGGCAATGATGGTTAGGTGGTTCAACCAGAAATCCATGCTTTCCCCAGATCTGTGGATTGCTGTCTGCTTTGCTAAAAAATGCTCCTCGTTTTGCCATAAGCTTTATAGCTTACCTGTTGGTGACCAGTAGAGGTCACCAGAGCAACGTACTGCCATTTAGCAGCAATGGTACTGCCCAAGGTTAAAAATAATTAAAAAAAAAAAAAAAAAAAAAAAAAGCAGCTTTGTATAGGAGAGGCAATATGAGATTTTGCCTGGAATGTTTCTATTGAAAATCAGACTCTGTCTACAAGTTCCTCTTTTTATCCATCCCCTTCTCCGTCCCCTTCCTTTTAAAAGCTGAAAGCTATGAGAGGCAGGTGCCAAAGGGGGAAAAAGTGCCACCACTGCCCCATTCCTTGATTACCATGTATTTTATTACTTTTATGCACTGTGGGGATGTGTGCAAAGGTTTGAGAAGGGGGAGCAGCTGCTACATGTTATATTATTCTTTGTACTGCAGAAGCACCTAGGAACCCCTTTCACTGACCAGCATTCTGTTGTGCTGGTCACTGTACAAGCCCAGAACAAAAAGAGCCTTTGCCCCACACAGCTTACAATTAGAGCCAGGCAACATTTTTTGGAGGAATGGGTTATTCCTGTTTTGGTCAATTAGAAACTATTTGTGAATTTGATACAAATTTGCCAAATACTCTGGGCCCAAAATAACAATAGTAATAATTTGGGGCTAAAGTCACAAAATGAGTAGAGGCGTTGATGCTGCTGCTGCTCCCCTTATAGCAATGGGGAGATAGGGGTGTTGCTCTTATAACCTTTAACCCTGTGCTTAGGGCACTCACTCAGGATGTGGGAGACCTAGGTTTGAATACCCACACTGGAATAGGGTTTTGAACCGTGGTCTCCCCCCTTCTTCTACTAGCATTAGCTTCCTGAGAGGATTAATGTTTAGTAGGGCTGCTTGAAATGATTTCATTGGAAAGGAATTTTGACGAAAAATGGATTTTGGTCAAAAATTAAAATGTTCATAGGAAAATTTCATGTGACAAAATTTTTCCAATTTTTCAATGAAAAACCAGATTTGGGGTTTTGGTAAAAAAATAATTTTTTTAACTCAACACGGTTTTTGAAAAGCATTTGACTATTTTTGTTTGCTTTGTTTATGAAAAAAATATATTTTTTTTGGTGGGAAATTTCTACCAAATCTAAACCCCCAAAATGTTCTCAAATTTTCTGCTGACAAATATTTGGCATTTCCCATTAGCTCTGGTGTTCAGCCAATGTCAGGCAGGAGAAGGGCTGGAGAGCATTCTGGAGGAGGTAGATATGCTTGTGGATGTCTTCCTAGGACCAGTGGGGCTGGGACTTCTTTCCCTGCAGATCGTAGGGTGCTGTGCCCAATCCACATTGTGGCAAACCCCTCATCCATGAGGAGAGAATGAGTTAGATCTATGGCTGGTCATCCACCTTTCATTTTAGAGCATTTCATCCTCTTTCCTGGTGGTTTGCCAGAGGATTTTAAATACTAAACAATTAAAATTGTAATAAAGGTAGTTTTTTTTTAAAGGAGTCTCTTGCTCTTTCTTTATAGCTTCAGATGGGAAGATCTATGATGCATACGTCATGTATCCAAAACCCAATGGGGTGAGATGTGTCTTCACCCTGAACAACTTTGCTCTGAGAATACTACCCGAGGTCTTAGAGAGCCAGTGTGGATATAATCTTTTTATACTTGGAAGGGATGATTTATTAGGGGAAGGTATGTTAAAAATAGCAAAATTAATATTACCCTTGCTGTGTTTCCATTTGACATGTTGTTCTAAGATTTGTTGTGTATGCTGGTGATGAAAAAACAATGTGAGACTGACTAATTTTGTAAACTTAGTTTAGCTGCATTGACTATACCATTGCTGATTTTTAAGGATGAGGGACTGGAGCAACTATTCCCTATGAAGAATTCCTCTTCTGAGACAGAAATACAAGATGCCATTATTTAATTAAAAAAAAAAAAAAAAACCCTCAAGTGAGAATAACAAGAATACCAATCATTATTGATGATGATGATAATGATAATAATAATAATCTAGTTTTTCTGTAGAGCTTTTCATCAGTAGATTTCAAAGAGCTTTGCAAAGCAGCTAAGAATCCCCTATTTTACAGATGTGGAAACTGAGGTACAGAGTGGTGAAGTGACTTGCCTAAAGTCAACTAGCAGGCCAGACGTCAAACTGGAAGTAGAATCCAGGTCTCCTGAGTCCCCGTCCAGTGCTTTATCCACCAGGGAACACTGCCTCCCACGTGCCATTAGTGGGTTTTGTGGTGTGAATGTCTGTTCAATGAGATCTAGACTACAAACTCATTTCACACAGGTCACTGGCAAGTCCTCAGGTAGAAACCACTTTTGATTGCTGCTGAAGTGAGCTGGATTGGAACTAACAATCTGTTTTTGAAAGGTTCTATATTCTACTAATCTTCTGAGCGAGCCACTGCTCCATAAGTATGTACTTTTAAAATAATGAGAGATGTTTTGCATAAGTTGAAACTTTTCTATGCCTACTTTGATCATTCTTGCATTACTTACAGCTGTGGTCAATGTTATTGATGAAACCATCAAACGAAGCAGAAGACTGATGATAATTTTAGAATCAGAAGCATCGAGTTACAATGTGTTAGAAGATACCTTTGAACAGCAACTGGCTGTGTACAATGCTCTTATCCGGGATGAAATAAAAATTATTCTGATTGAACTAGATAAAATACAGGACAACACAAACATGCCAGAATCCATTAAATACATTAAACAAAAGTATGGGGCCATCCAGTGGAAAGGGGACTTCACAGAGAAATCTCACTCAGCAAATACAAAGTTCTGGAAAAATGTGAGATACCGAATGCCACCCAGACAAACAGTGTTTTCCTTGGATCCAAAAACTTTTCGCTATTCTGCAGCAACAGAAAGATGATGATGATGTATTTTAATGGCACAGACCAGCTCACTTCAAAATATTTACTATGGACTATTTGTCTTCAGAAGCTTCTTGTGTGTATTACTAACTGGTCACCTCAGTCACTTAAATGCTTTGAAGATTAAAAAAGCCCCTCTACAACATAATTTTGTTGTAGATTAAAAAAATCAGTTGCCACTATACCATTGTGCAGATATTGGGAGGTATCTGAATCATTGTCTCAGTATCTCAGATATTTAAAGCTGACATGTAGCAAATGCAGTGGCACATAATTTTTGCAATTTCTTTAAAGAAAACTTATTGCAGAGAAGTTTTTTGTTTTTTAAATTGAGGTTACATAACTAATACAATTAAATGAACATTCATTCTGCCTAGATTTTTATACTGTGGTTTTGTTGTTGATATTTTTTTTCTGAAAATAATTTGATCTGATCTGATCAAGGTACTTGCAAACTCAAGCCATACCTTTTTCCTCATTTCACATGCCTCCCTTTTATTTTCGTCTCTTTTCTTTTTGCTCTTTAAAGGCATTTTGTTTTTCTAAAGCTCCTTTCATCTGAGATTCTTGAAATGGTTTGAACTTATTAATTATTATTACTATTTAAAAGTATTAATTAATAATTGTGGCATCTACAGTTGTTTATTTGTATTGCAATAGTATCTCTGGGCCCTAGTCATGGATCAAGGCCCCATTGTGTTAGGTGTTGTATAAAGCTACAGTGAGTTAGGTAACCATTATTTACCCGAGCAAGTGAATCAGTCAGCCTGTGACATACTAGGGAATAGAATCCAGGTGTCCTGCTTCCTTGTCCTGTGCTGTAGTCCTAAGAAATCCATCCCCCACCCTCCCATTTTAGTTCTTCATAAAGGAGGAGAGAGATGGTGGTGAGCAGACTATACTTAGTTGCGGGTGAAAACCTTCTGCACACAGAACTCAGTTTTATTCCTACCCTTACTATTTTCATAAAATCCTGTAAGATATATAAAGTACGTCAAGCTTATTTCTGAATGCTTTCTCCAGCACAGTAGTGTCCACAGGTTTTATCATGGATCTTCAGACAGCATGGAGGCACAACTCTGACCTTTTCTGAGGACTTAGAGGCAACCCACCTGCTGAAGAGCCTGCCATTTTAGTTTTTGTCACCATAGCTTCTGGCAGGGTGGACAGGCCTCCATGATGGAGTGCTTTAAGAAAGGGATTGTTGAATCCAAAACAAAGACTAGATGATATACTTCTGGTACAGCAGGACTTTAATTTGGCTGGAGCTTGTGCTGAATTTTTTTGAGTGGCTTCTGGGACTGAGTCACCTTATTCTGGGCTTCCCTTTCTCCCTGAGGCACTGCAGCAGGCCATGTTTGTGCTTGACTCTGGCAAGGCAGCGAAAGAAGCTTAAAGGGAAACCTGCTCCTTTTGTAACTTTTCCAAGGTATAACACTTGGGATAGTGAGTTCTCTCTGGTTTTGTGGGCCTAGAGCACAGAATCAGCTTCTCTTTTTATGGTGTGGTTTTTATTTTGTAAATAGTAAATAAAAAGCAAAGGTGACTGTCATATTGAGTGACTTGTGTGGCAGACCTCTCAAATACAGCAAAAGGCTTATAATAATATTGTTTTGACTGAGGTGTGCCACACAGTGTAGGTGTTATGTGCATTGAAAAGCCAAGCTGTGACATGCCTTTCACTTCACTCAGAGTCAGGTCCAGATGTGTAGGTGATGACAATGCTAACACATAGGAGTGGAAAGATGGGGAATATGAACAAATGAAGCTATAATTTCTTGCTCATATAGAAGTTTCAATGCTGTTGGGGCTCTGTGCAGCTCTAGCTGACCGTTATTTCTCACATAATACAAACCTTTGTACTTTGAAGTCTGTATACGTCATGTCCACTGAAGAACGAATAAGGACGCTCATTCAGTTTTGCACAAATGTTGCACTTGGTAGACAGAAAAATGTCTTTACAAAATTTATACTTCCCTGCTCATTCTGGTCTTCCCACTTCCTGTTTGATTTTCTGAGTAAAAATGTAACTTCCTCTTTACCACAATAACCTGCGTTATGCAAGCTCTGTGGTCCACTGATCAGCAACATGTCTCTTCCCTGCTTTAAAAAGGCAGTCTGGATAGATATAAAATGACAACACATTTTAGCTGTAGAGCTAGACGCTGAATGGCCTAAATAAACAGGATAAATGGTATTTCAGCTCATTTATGTTATGGTAGCAAAAATAAAGGTTTTCAGTAGGAACATACACTTAAAGGAGCCATACACTGCTGCTTCGCTACCTTTTTGAGATGATCCAAAATAGCAAGAGTCTCATCACCGTAATACCTGAATGTCTTTCAGTAATGCATTAAGCAATATGACTAACGTCTGTCACATGTTGTTTCTTCTGGGCAGAGGAGTTGTTTTTGTTTCATGTTTTTCAATGTATATACTGCTATGATATATATTTGTTAGAGAAGCCAAGGTCAAAGGTATGCACCTTGCACTCAAAGCATAAGGCAGTGAGGTTTATGGTGGTCCATTGTTCCTGGAGGACATAATTTCACATGCTTGGACCAGCCTCTGAGAAAGTTCTGTTTCCTGTACAGATGAGCTTTAACCTTGTTGTAGAGAGTTCCACTGTGCCCAAGGAATGAAATTTTCAACCACTGTCTTCATTCTGGAGCTTTAGGAGATCTTTTAGATGCCATGGAGTGCTTTGAAGATAAGGACAAGACCTTGAACTTGATTCAGAATCTTTGGGAAACCAGTGTAGCTAGCGGAGGACAAGTTTGATGTGCTCGCGGTAGCCTGCCTGCTGAGCAGATGCCAATCCCTTTCCTCCCACTCCCTCTGAGATGAAACAAACACCACGTGTTACAAATGGGGATATGTGAGTTAATCAATTATAAGGGTTTAGTCCTTGGATATATGCTCTCAAGGGGATCCATATACTCCCTTGGAGTCTGGCTGTTATTCAAGCAACAGTTTTTCGTAATGAATCAAAGCACTGTTCAATGCTATCAGTATTTCTTACTCATTAAATCAGACAACTGCACATCCTTAAAAGTTCAATAGCCTTTCTATGGTTAGAGGACATTATTTAAACTTTTTTTCAAAGCTTGTTATGTTCAGTCTTGCCACCAGAAGGTCTGGAGGGCTCAAAAGACTCCTCCTTCCCTTGGTCTCTGAAAAACAAAGTAGTCCCCTGATCATTTCTTACAAGAAGCTTGATGTTGGCTCATGAGTGATCATTTTGTTGTGAGGGATATCCTTTGTCATCAGGCTTCAGATACTTTCATGAATTAGGTCAGCAATGGCCAAGGAGGGCTTGGTGCAGCTGTGGGAGGGTTGGAGGTGTAAAACTACCCTTTGCACTCTCTTGATCCTGATGCCACTCTGTGGTAGGCCAGTCCTCAGGCTGCTTTAACTTGTGCCTTTCTTTGACTAATCAGGCAGTGCACTCCCTGTTGAATACATGTGTTAGAAAGCTGCATAATCTCCTCAGTGCCTCAATTGACTGTGAGCTTTCTCCTAGGCTGTCCCATGCAAATGCAGGCCTGGATAGGCTTGTCACGTGGTTTATTACTGTTCTCCTAGATGCTGGTTAATTTGCATAGTAAACAGATAACTTTTAGGCTGGCAATTTCTTTACATGAGTTTAGCACCCTGTACAATTCAGATATTGATTTTTGCCCATTTTTTTCATCATGCCAAAAATTTCTAGAGTTGGTCACAAAGGGTGAAGAAAATTTGTTTTTGAAATCTTGACAAAATGTAAGCAGCTCTATAGTTGATTGGAAAATGAGGGGAAATACGTTGAAATGCTACTAACTTTTTTCAAATTTTGCATTTTCATCCATGTCACAATTCAAAATATTTCAACCAGTTCTAAAAGATTTATTTCTATGGAATGCAAGCATACATAGATTTGTACTGCCTTTTTTGCTGTGGAATTCCGGTGATATTTTTAACTTTTGGTGACTTTTCTCCTTCTGGAAGTGGCTTCAGAAATAGGATGAAATTCTTGTGTCAAGCTTAGTATGTAGGGTTGGCAAAATTCAATTTTTTAAAAATAATTTCAATGGATATCAGTGCTTATTTTTAAGTATTTTTATCAATTTAAATGTTCACAGTTGTGGGAAATTATGGAGGATCAGATAATAATTTAATGACAATAGACGTTAAGACTCAAAGATAAAACTTTAAAACACAAATTGTCACCATTACATGGTGAAAACATACCAGGGAATATTCTTAAATCAAACTCTAATAAGTTCTGAAGCAGCATTTTTCTTGCTTTGCCTATTTGTAAATTTTGATTATCAATCAAAATATTTTTGTTGGTGTGTATGGGTATGGCAAATCAAGGTTTATTGACATTTATTGATTAAAATAGAATCTTTCCAAGCCTATTAATATGTTCCTACAAAACTTCTCCACTTATAAAATTTGGGAATAATTTCCATAGAGATGTTAAATCAAAGATGAACTATTCCTCCTGAACTGGTAAATCAACCAAATTCAAGATGAGATACACCAGCATTATTAATATAAAAGAGAAACTGCAGGTTTTAAACCCTATCTAAAGTCTTTACATGTAGAAATAGGTGTGGGGGGGGGGAGGTTAAGTTATGGTTAAATCTCAGCTAATCGTCTGAGGGTAGAATGACAAGAGGGAAAGTAGTTTACTCTTCTTGTTGGGGGAGCTGATTTTGAAGCTGAATTCATTCTTTTTTTTTTTCCTCTTGGAAATTTTTGGTAACAGTTCTAACTCATATTTCTGGCATCTTGTTTCCTGGCATTACGTTACTCTGGTTTTGCTTGAAAACCACAGAAAGATTATCTTTGCACAGTACAGTGAAAGCAACACATACAAAAATCTGCATCAGAGATTCAATTAGCTAATCTGCACATCTGTCTTTAGAGAGGAAAATAATTTAACTAGATAGAACATAGTTCCTGGAAGTATGCTAGGGTCTGAAGAAAAAACAAAACTTAGCCCATGCAGATAGCAACATTGATTAGTCTTTGTTAATCATAAAACTGATGGCAACATTCACTTAATATTGTATTTATGCCTACAATGAAAACACATGGGATTGCTTGAAGGCAGGTTAACTAGATGGAAGGGCTTTTTGTTCTTCACAGGGTAATCAACATTTGGAATTCTCTGTCTTAGAAGTGGAATCCAGATCACTAGAATCCAGTGAGAAAAATGGACAATTACCTGGACATCCATAACATCTCAGGGTCTAAATGGAATAAGATTCCTAATTGTGGAATTTTGTGTGTGTGCACATACACAGGATTAAACTGAACACTGAATTTGGGATGATGGGGAGGGAATTGTCTCAAAGGCTTATTAGCAAGGATGTTGCTTGTTAATTTTTACATATCTTTGGTTACATGGGTTAATCCCACCTACTCATTTTCTATGGTTGCTGGGAAGTGGGCACTGGTTGACTTCAGACCTTCCCTCTTTACACATAGCACATTAGCATTTTTTCAGATGCATGTAAGAAAATTATCTACTAGGTAATTCAAGTTGGGCATCCAAAATTATTGGGACACTTCTAGGAATTTAGGCCTTGGGCACCAGAACTATACAGAACTTGTATTAACTGTCCCTGCTTTTGTTTTGTCCTTGTGCACTTGGTGAGGAGTTTGGGAAGAATGTACCTTTTCTTGGCTTTGTCACCTTCACCATTTATCCTGCATTCCAGGCTTTCTCCTTTCTTACCATCCTGTTTGTTCTGAGATCTGTTTGATTGGATATTTTTAACATCGTTTCAGTTCTCTAAATTGTGTTCTCCATCCTGGTGCCTGAATGTGGATGGCTCTGTTTAGGGGACTTTTCATTCACACTTCCCCCCCAGCCCCCCATTCTCCTTCCCCCACACCCCGGCCTAGTGTCAACTAACATTCTGTCAATGATTATTGTGTGGCCTGTTGCCTGAACATATTTTGTAAGATAACACTGCATTTTTAATTTAGGGATGTTATTGATTTGATTGCATTAATTCACCCAGAGCTAAATGGTACATATAAGGCACTGCCCAGCACTCGAGGTAATGTGGACCAAGTTGTGCTGCCCCAGGGGGAGTTTGTTATGCAGACAAAACTACACAGGATCGTTTTAGGGGGCAAGACAAAGATGCCACATTTATTATGATAATACAATTTGATTTATGACCAATAACTAATCTCTAATACCTATGTATATATACACACACACACATCAAATGTTCTACAGCTGCTAGATAGTTACCAGACCTGAATTTAGCTTGAGTTTGTGGCTTGGGTTCGTAGCTTGTGGCAGAAAACTGGCCAGGAAAGCCAGGCACAGGGAAGGGCTGGGTCTCTGTTGGGCATGCACTGATGCCCTTCCATGTTGGGAGCAGAATGTTACTCTCCAAAGTCTTCCATCTCACCCATCCTTTTTGTAGGCTTTAGTTTGAATCCAGAGTCTATTGGTCTTGCTGTGTCACGCTGCCTCTGGGTTTGGTGATTGATCACCTGTCAATTGCAGACGTGACTTTCAGCCTCGGACCTGGTTTTGATCTTCCTTCTATTGTATCTTTGTTCTTTTCTTTTTAGGGTGGACTCTTCTTACTTTGTTAGGGCTCTTGTCTGCATCTTCAGCCATTGGTGTTTGAACTCTGTTTCATGTGACAGGCTGGCGCTGGAGGTTGATTCCATCATCCATACATACCTCATTCACACATCTAAACTAAACCAATAAGATTACAGCAGGGTTTGCAAACATGAAGGTTTTGCAAGGTTTGCAAAATGGAGTAAGCGTTTTAAAATGGGGTTTGAATTACAATATGGCAAACAGTGAACAGAAGTTACAATATAGATGAGTGTAGTGGATGGCAAACAGTGAACAGAAGTTACAATGCTGAAACAGTGCAAGTCTCAGTGATTTAAGCAGGAATTGGATTGATAGTGAAACTTACAAAGGCAACTGGCTGAACAGCTATGGCTCTTAACAAGCATCTTAATTGTCAATTCGCCAGTTATTAGGGTAACCGGTTTTATGGATGAATGTTGTTTCATTCATAAAACTTTACTTATGAAGTTACATTAATGAAGTGAACAATTAAAAACAATTTCATTCATCAGTTCTACAAGCTCCTCAGTGCAGGAGGAATGCACCATTGCTTTACTCCATCACAAGGGGCAGCACGTTTCCCCTTACTCTGCAAGCAATGCAGAAAGAGGTTGAGGATTTGACTCCACCTACCTCCCACCCTTTCAGTGTAAAGTAGGTCCCAGTGCACAGGTACTGTAATTCTGACAGGGCTCTGGGCAGGGAACACAAAAGAGGAAACACATTGTACAGTCCCCATTCCTGCACACCAGGGTAAGTGCCTGTCAGATTTTGTCCCACAGGTACCACATTAGATACATATTATACATAGAGTGATAAATCAACACAATGCCAGTAAAACCCCCGCCTACGGCCCAGGCTTTTCCCCTTATTTCCACACTCTTTAGTCATCTGCTGCCAACATATACATTGATATGCATGTATGGCATCTCCAGAGACAATATTAATTGCTGAGGTATTGATGAAAGTGTAGGGACAAACTGAATACTGATGGCTAAAATGAAGCTAAGTAGTAATACAGTCAAACAATGACAAAGTGACTATTTAATTGTGTCCCCAACTCCACCTAGAAATGGATCCCTGTAGCGGGGTGGTGACCCGCTCCTGCTCTGAGGGGCTTGGAACAGCCCAGCAGAGGGCTGGAGCTGGGGCACGCAGCTCCCAGGCTGATTGGGGAAGTAGGCACAGCTGGGAGCCACGACCCAAACAGACCACAGCCGGCCCTTATAAAAAGGCTTTGAGCCAGGAGCACAGACACACTCTTTCTGCTTGTAGAGGGAGATGGGTCTGGCCGCAAGGGAGTTGAGAAGGTACCTGGGTGGAGCAGAGCTGGGGAGCTCCGGCCTGGAAAACCCCAGGCTGCAGGCTAGTCTAAGGCCAATTGGGTACTGGGGTTGCAGAGGGCAGCCCACGGGTAGGCAGAGGCAGCAGGTCCAACCCCCCCTTGCCTGTGATGACCGGCTGAGACACTGCAGTCTGCCCCAGTGAGTGGGGGCTAGATGGTGACTGGCAGTGGCCAAATACTGAGGTGAGGTGGGGATAGTGGGAGGGGGTCCCCCTGGGTGGGGAGACCCAGAGAAACAGTGGGAGTACTGCCAGGGGGCAACACCCAGTGAAAGGGGCACTAGGGTCCGGGAGGGACATGGGGGCCAGCTGTAGCGCGACACCGGCCAACAAGGGGCGCTCCGGAGGCTGGAAACTGAGTCCCTGAGACGAGCAGCAGGAGGCGCCGCGGTGATGAGTCTCGCACTGTTACAATCCCATATTGAATCTCCTGCGGTCAAGAGATTCCTGAATAGATTTGCTGGGTCCAGCAGGGTAGATAACTACTAATTGACCACGTAAACAAAGATTGATTTTTTGGACCCAATGTCTGGTTCTTGAGGACTAGTAGAATTAACGTTCTGTTGGACAATAGCTGTGGCTTTTAGGAGTCAGATATTTTTAGAGGAGGTAAGACTGGAGAAAGGTATCAAGCCTGGTGATTCTGGCATAGGGGGGATTTTAAAACAGTCTCAGACTATTTTTCAGTTTGCCTTTTTTCTTATTCGCAGGCATTTACCAAAGCATAAGCTCTCCCTTTTTCATCATCTCACCAAAACTGTGCCAGGGGGGCTCCCCTTCCAATGTGTAGGACACAGGATAATGCAGCCACATGCAGTGTCTTCTCTTCTCCAGGTTGCATGGCTGTTGTCTCCTTTAGAGATCTCATCTTACTTCCTTTTCCTCATTTGGACTGTAATGTGAAAAGATGTGAATTCTCTTTGGGTGGAAAAGTCATACCCAATTTTTACCTGTTAAAGTGGATTTTCACTCTCTTCATGTGTACAGTTCTTAATGGCCATGTCCCTTGTTTTTTAAAATCTATAGACTACAACAAGTGAGTATGAAATGATGCACATGGTTCTTTTCAGGGTGCTTCTTGAAGCACAAGGGTGTGTCTCTTGCAGGAATCCAATATCAGGTGTTTGGACTTGAAGGAAAAAAATGTTTGCTTGTTTTTAAAAATTCTTAACATAATTACTAGATCTCTTCCCATTTGGTGAGACTGTGTAAAAATGATGGAATTCCATCTTGTCTATAAAAGAACTAACTGGAAAAATACATCCCCGCAGGTTTGGGAAAGAACCTTTCCCAAAAATGTGAAATTTCCCCATAAATTATATGAGTAGCTGGATCCTTCTCTTGGTGGATAGGAAGGCCCAAAAAAAGCAGCAGAAAGAAAAAGAAAAATCAGAGGCGGCAAACTCCCACTCTGACTGGATCCAGAAACAAATAATGAAAAAAGCCAAATAGCTATCTTGATGCTGACCATCAGACTAGGGAAGAATGTGTGTGCCATATGTCCCCCCGTCATCTGTGTACTCTCTGTTATGGGTCATAACATCTGGTTCTGCTAGATCTTTGGCTTTGGTCCCCATGTTTCCAAAGGAGATATGACTTCATTTTTCTTAGAGACTAAAGAGAATAGATCATAGGTCAATTCATGAAAATAACAAGCTCAAGATTTTCTAAAAGACAGGCTCCTAAGTCTATATCTTAGTGAGTGGCTTGGTTTTCAAGAGTGCTGAGCATTCAACAGCTCCCACTGAAGTAAACGTTTGGGTGTTCAGTGCTTTAAAGTCGGGTCACTAATTCAAGGGCTTAAATATTGATTTTAGAAGCTTAATTTGGGGGGATTTTTTTCTTTGAAATATGTCAAAATGACAAAGATGGGGGGGGGAATTGCACAACCCCCAAAATCTGTGGAAGATAGTGACAAACTAAGCTATATTTTTAGAGCAAATACCATTTAAAACAGTACATGATTTAGGTGGTACAATGCCACCATCTAGTGATGATTTTAACTATGTAGCAGATGAACTATGGCTCTTAAAAATTTAGAAGTGATAGTCTCTGTTTAGTTCTGGTTAAAACCAGGTTCCATTACCAGTAATGCAAACCCCAAACATTCAAAAACCATGAGTCAGACATATATGTGAATAAAACACGAGATTTTAAAAAACAATCTCATTGTGGCCCAATATTTTGAGCTTTGGTTGCTCACCTCCAATGTGTGTATGAGAATTAGTATTGCCTAGAAAATCACCACTACAAAGCGCATTGCTGCAGTCTCCCCAACCAAACTGTACACCTATTCATTCTAAATGGTAAACCAACCCACAAAACAAAGTGCAGAATGAAACAAGTGAAGCAGGAACTTTGGTCACTCCTTAGAGACAGCAAAGTCCAAAATGCGTAACTCAACTTTGATGAACTGACAATAGCCATGAAAACCCTGAAATGTGGAAAGCAACTGGGCTCAATGGTATAGCTAATAAATTATTACTACATTTTGGGACAAGAGCACAGAGATGGCTGCTTGACTTCTTCAATTCTTGTATGGACACAATGCAGATATCCAGGCTGTGGAGACATCCCAAAGTACTTACACTACTCAAATTACATAAAGACCTACCTCGGCAAAGAGTTACCACCCAATATCTTTGCTCTGCTCAACCTATAAGTTGTAAGAGCAGATGATAATGGGTAGAATAGCACCAATAGTGGAAGGGCAGCTGACTGATGACTAACCTGGTTTCTACTCAGGACATTCATGTTGTTGCAAACCTAACTCAATACGTCAATATTGTGGATGGTATGATGGGATAGCCTCATTTTGACAATTAATTGATCTTTGATTATTAGCAGGTAAATATGCCCAATGGCCTGTGATGGGATGTTAGATGGGGTGGGATCTGAGTTACTATAGAGAATTCTTTCCTGGGTGTTTGGCTGGTGAGTCTTGTCTGCATGCTCAGGGTTTAGCTGATCGCCATATTTGGAAGGAATTTTCCTCCAGGGCAGATTGGCAGAGGCCCTGGGGTTTTTTCGCCTTCCTCTGCAGCATGGGGCACGGGTCACTTGCTGGAGGATTCTCTGCACCTTGAGGTCTTTAAACCATGATTTGAGGACTTCAATAGCTCAGACATAGGTTAGGGGTTTATTACAGGAGTGGGTGAGTGAGATTCTGTGGCCTGCATTGTGCAGGAGGTCAGACTAGACAATCATGATGGTGCCTTCTGACCTTAAAGTCTGTGACTCAGTGTAACTTGCAATATTGTAAGGTCTGGGTTTGTTGATCTGTCGGCTGCTTATGACACTGAACTATCGTGCATTTCTATTGAAATTGGCAATAATTTTGAGAAATGATAAGATGGCCCAGGTCATCTCCTTGCTTGAGAATCAACATTTCTTTGTCAAGATGGACAGTCAAGAAAGTTGATGATGTACTCAATTGAATGGATTGCCCCAAGATTCAATGTTATCTTCCTTGTTATTTAATGGCTACACAAATGATCAACCAGAATTTCCCAACATGCGAAGATTAATTTATTCAGATGATATTTGTATTGCCACCCAATCAGAAAGATTTGAGGAACATGTTTTAACTGGCTCCCTGAACATACTTGGAAAATACTACCACACATAGTTCCTGAAAGCCAACCCTGGCAAAGCACAAGCTTGTGCCTTCCACTTGAAACACCATCAGACAAAGTGAAAACTCCAGATATTGTGGGATGGTACAATCTTTGAGCACTATGAACATCCAGTCGACCTTGGGGTCACAGTAGAGCGAACACTAACATTCAAAGAGCACATTAAGAACCTGAAAAAGAATGTGAACTACAGAAATGGGCCAACACAAAATGTGGAGCTGACCCCAAAACACTTTGAGCAACCGGTCTCACCTTGTGTTATTCCGCTGCTGAGTGCTGTGCTCCATTATGGTGATGCTCAAGCTACACACACAAAAATGATGCTAAACTCATTCAACTCTGTAAGGTCATCACAGGGACTTTGAATCTGACTCCCAGACTGTCACTATACTGCCTTGTTGAGGATTGGATCACCCCTCAGTGAGGTGGGATGCCTTCAGTAAAAAGGAAAGACAAAAACAGGTGCATGACATCCACTGAACACATTTCACCACCTAAGAAGCTGTAGTCCAGAAAGTGTTTTGCCTCTGAAAATCCCTGATCTCAAAATATCACTGTGGAAGACTACAGAGTTTAAAAAAAAAATGGCCAGAAATGCCCATGACCTTGGAGAAGGTGATTCCTTCAAAGCAATTCCCTCCAGGCACTGGCTCAAATGAAAACATTGGTGTACTGTAAATCGAGAGAGCGCCAGGTGGCAAAGACTGGTGATAATATGACCAAGTGAAAGCTGAGGAATGAACCAAAATGTGAATGTGGAGAGCCTAGGCAAACCTTTGAACATTGCCTGATGAAGTCTCTCTCCTGTCAACATCCTGTATTCGCAAGGAACTGTTCTAGATAAGCAACAATTCTAGGTCTTGGCTGAGGTTCTTTGAGCAACAAGGAATCAGCTCTACACCCCCAGTTAATTTTGTGCCTTCCAGTCCTCACATCTGCCCCAGCCCCACATCAATTCTGCCCACTCAGCCAAACAGTTCTGTATCCCCTTTTGCCCCCCCCCCAAGCAAGCCACAACCCCACATCTGCATCCGTGGAAGTTCTTCTTCCCCTTCCCAGGCCAGATGGTGCAGCATTAGAAAGAATGGGTAGGGAAGAGCCGACAGCAGGCTGATCTATTTTTCACAGGAGGGGTGGAGGGAGCAGGACTTTCTAAGCAGCTCTTCCTGTTCTCTCCCCTCCTTCCTCCCCTGTCCAAAAGCTTCTCTGGCTCCTCAGGGATGGGAGAAGAGAGAGCGGGAGAGCTCTGTTTACCTGCAGCAGCTCTGATTGTCTCTTGTTCCCAAGGAGGTGGAAAAGCAGGTAAAAAGAAACCAATCTGAGAAGGGTTTCCCCTTGGCGGTCAAAAAATCACATGAAGGCTGGAGCTTCTGGCATCACTCCAGCAAGAGCCAAAATAACACGTTGAGCATTGCAAGCTGTATATTTAGCATTCGCTAACTTTGGCATGAAAATTACTAATCTTACTCTGAAGACTGTCGAAAGTCTTTGTATAATTGGAGTAAATGGGTTGGGTTGATTTTGAGTTCCTTTCAGGTCATTACAATATTGCTGTGATTGAAAATGCTGACTTGTTTCTGAAATCTTTGTGTGTCACTACTCAAAAATGGCTTGTTACTACTGTCCCTTAAAGCTTTCAACATTTAGATCTAGAAAATACATACATTGGGTATATTTGAACACAGTTTAGCATTAATGGTTTCAGGGCTTGATCCAGTACCTGGTGAAGGCAATAAGAGTCTTTCCATTGGTTTCAATGGACTTTGGATTATGCCTTTAGTTTGTGTGAGATCAGTTTGCAATTTAGTGAAAACATGAGCGGTTGTACATCTGATGCATCTAATGGAGGGTGTTTCCTGAGTTCTGGTGGTAGAGACCTGAGGTTTATGGCATCAGAGGGTTTAAGTTCTAGTCTTGGCTTTTCAAGTTTGTGTGGTTTCTTTAATAATTATATTGATGTAGCCTGATGTATGGTAGAAAATCACCCAATGATGAAAAACAAAGAGAAAATTGGACAAGCTGCTTTTGAGTTAGCCCACGAAAGCTTATGCCCAAATAAATCTATTAGTCTTGAAGGTGCCACAAAGACTCCAGGTAATTAAAGTTACTCTGCATAGGGAGGCACTCTCAGTAGCTCCATTGTTAAGGTTGCAACCAGTGTTCTGTTACAAGCCCTGTCCTCACTCCCCTCATAGCTTTGCTCAGTAAAAATATTTTTGTGATTATTTTCAGGGCATTTTAAAGCGTTGTTGGAATGTTTTGAAGGCAGTTGATCAAACCACTTCTTAAGTTATGCATACTTAAAAATTATACTTTTTAGAAAATCCCTTTGTCTAATGTTTAGGTCCCTCCAGCTGAATACAGCATGACTGTAAGATTTCCAACTTTACATACATTGACATACCACTAAAATAAAGTAATTGAAAAAAACCCTACTGTAATTAAGAAAAAAAAATGTTTTACAAAAATTGGGTTGATGTGTGTGACATTATTGATATAATCTGGGACCGTATAGAACATGGTTGCAACCAAGGTCCTGTTGTGACACCAAATCTTATATAAAGGGGGTCAAATGAGGTGTCTAAGACAAGGTTATGGTTTGTGGGTTATGATTATGCTGCCTATATGTGTGTAACAATTTTGTAGTTGAAGTTATGAATATTGGCTCTATACTGTCTTTATTTCAAACTTATGCTATGCTTCTGGGAGACATCCCAGACAAGTTGGTGTTAGTTCTGCCTAGCCTGCTTGATGGCCCATTAAGGACCATCAGCTATACAACTGACCCATTGAGAGAAGGCAGATACGCCTTGCAACTCAGCAAAGTATGCAGGAACTGGCCCATGTGACTCCAGACTCCATTTTACTGTAATTTTCCACAGTAAGGACAAAGATGTTCTTACACCTAGAAAAGACTATAAAAGGCTGCTGCAGCTCCTCCATCTTCTCTTCAATCCTGCTTCTTACCTCTGGAGGGTCTTTGCTACTAACTGAAGCTCTGAACAAAGGACTGAGGAACCAACCCAGCTGGGGATGTATTCCAGAGACTTGATTTGAACCTACAGTTTATTCTATCACTGCTGCAAGCCTGAACCAAGAACTTTGCCATTACTGTATGTGATTGATTCCATTTAACCAATTCTAGCTCTCTACTTTTTTCCTTTTATGAATAATCCTTTAGATTTTAAATTCTAAAGGATTGGCAACAGCGTAATTTGTAGGTAAGATCTAATTTGTATATTGACCTGGGTCTGGGGCTTGGTCCTTTGGGATCAAGAGAACCTTTTTTCTTTTATTGGGGTATTGGTTTTCATAACCATTTGTCCCCATAATGAGTGGCACTAGTGGTGACATTGGGAAACTGGAGTGTCTAAGGGAATTGCTTGTGTGACTTGTGGTTAGCCAGTGGGGTGAGACCAAAGTCCTCTTAGTCTGGCTGGTTTGGTTTGCCTTAGAGGTGGAAAAACCCCAGTCTTGGGCTGTAACTGCCCTGTTTTAGCAATTTATCCTGAATTGGCACTCTCAGTTGGGTCCCACCAGAACTGCATCGTTAGTGTGTTTTTCAAGGACCACGTGGCCTAAGAGGTGGGGTACCGCAAGCATTTGCAGGATCCAACCCTAAGGGGGCAATACATAGTTACATAGTTTAAAATCATCTACACCAGGGGTGGCCAACCTGAGCCTGAGAAGGAGCCAGAATTTACCAATGTACATTGCCAAAGAGCCACAGTAATATGTCAGCAGCCCCCCATCAGCTCCTCCTCCTCCCCACACTCCGAGCACCACCCACCCACCGGCAGCCCTGCCGATCAGCACCTCTCCCTCCCTGCACCTCCCGATCAGCTGTTTCATGGCATGCAGGAGGCTCTGGGTGGGAGGGGGAGGAGCAAGGACATGGCAGGCTCAGGGGAGGAGGTGGGAAGGGGTGGAGTGGGGGCAGGGCCTGTGGCAGAGCCAAGGGTTGAGCAGTGAGCACCCCCTGGCACATTGGAAAGTTGGCGCCTGTAGCTCCAGCCCTGGAGTCGGTGCTTATACAAGGAGGCGCATATTAACTTCTGAAGAGCTGCAGGTTGGCCACCCCTGATCTACAGTCTTCACAGAGTGTGTGTAGCAGCAAAATACAAGTGTAACCTTGTCATGTATATCAATCTAACCACAGAAGTGTAGCATCTATAGGCGTGTTTCATTTGCTCCCAGCTTCTTATCAAGTCTCTTTCTGTTTCAGCAATGAGGTCACCTAAAGGATCACTATGATCCTCACACAAGACCTACTGACATGAAACTTTCCTTGGTTCAGATGCAAAACAGACATTGTGATGGAACGCCTGCCCCACACTGGGCTCCCAGGGGTTAATAGAGCCCTAGGAAGGCTGCAGCCAATCAGAGAAGGGCTGAAGGGAGCAATCAGGACCAAGCGGGCCCATATAAAAAAAGTTGCAGGCAGAGGAGGGCAGTTATCTGCTGGGAGTCCAGGGAGGAAGGAATGTGTCTCTGGAGGGCTGAGAGAACTGCCAGCCCCCTGGACAGAGCAGTGCTGCGAGCAGGGACTGGGGGAGTGAGAGACAGCTGTTGGGGTTTGCAGGTGGAGGTCCTGAGGCCGGGGCAAAGAGGATGCTGGGGCCATAAGGAAGTGGCCAGACAATTTGCTGCAGTAGCCACTGAGGGAAATGGCTGAACAGTGGCCTGCCAGGCCCCCTAAAGGGGGAAGCACACTGTGTGGCACGGTCGGAGGGCTGTGTTGCTGAAGAGGATACTGTGGTCCTTGGAGAGAGGTGGGTCCTAGAGCAGGAATGACAGTGGTGAGGCACCACCTGAAGAGGATGCACTAACTTGCAGAGCTAATTCCCAAGACAGCCAGAAGGAGGCGCCACAGTGGTGATCACACCCCGTTACAGACACTTTTCCAAACTTCTGTGTATCATAATAAAATGCTTCAGTTTTATTGTTAGCTGAAAAAAGGTGTTTGGTTTTCTTATGCTGTATACATTTAAACCTCTTGTAGAGCACATTTCTGGGAGTAAAAACAATATGGGTCTGATTTTCAAAAGAGTATAGGCCAATAACCATAGAAAATGCATGGCTTAATTCTTTGAGCTGCTTTGAAAAATCTCAACTTGAGTATTGTAATTGGGCATAAAACATATCCCTGCAAAAGCTAATAAAGTCTTTTGCCAAGCTTATGGAAAAATCGTATTGCAAAATAATATTGTGGCTTCAGGCATTCTTCAGACAAAAGTGGTGTGGTTTTTAAATGTGAACTCCCTGATCAAAACCTGTTATAGCAGCTCAGTTCCTTAAGACTGGAATGTTAATGTAAGGAACATGGACCCTGCCACTCGCATTTAACATGAAATTCTGGCTCCATGAAAGTCAATGGAAATTTTCCATTCACTTCAATGGGGTCAGGATTTCACTCAACGTGTCTAAACCATGCTGTTTCATTCATGCTTTACGTCTTTTGCCCCTGAAACAAAAGAACGGCTCTGCAATGTTTGCCCCTCCTGTTCTGCTTGTCTTTCAGTTATTTTACAAAGTTTTGAAGGTGCATATACAGGTAAGGTCAAAAGACAGATGCTTGAAATAAAGATCTGTGTGTTTACTCTAATGTGTAGAAGAGGTTACTTTGTCTACTAAGTCTTTTGTTCTTGGTGATTCTCCATTCTAGCCACATCCATGCATGGCTAGAAGTGAGATGCTAGTCTAGCTCGATAGCTGTCAGAGCCTTCAAAGCTACGCAGTGCAGCGCTCCTGTGAATAGGAGTGTAATGATGCAGAGTTCTTGGTAAAACTTGTTACATAATGAGATTAGCCACATCCTCCACAGGAAAGAAGTGTACAAAAGCACTTTCCTCCACTAACAGTGGGTATTCATAAGCTGAAAAGCATTTCTAGCAAGTTCAGCTTTTTTTCTGGAAGAAAACTGTAATGTTAGCATTATTCTGTGGTTCTTATTTAATAAAATATTGGCACTGTAATCAAGCCCTAAAAGTGTGTGTGTGTTCTATCTGGGACGATGTTCAATGCAATACATGTGTGGTGAGATCCCGAGCTGCTATAAATTGGCTGAAAGTGGAGCTATACCATTTACACCAGTTCAGGATCTAGCCCATCCATCTTCTATTGACTATTCTGGCTTTCTGTGGAAGTAGTGAGACATTTTTGTAGGCTGCAGCTGAAATTCATTAGATTATTTGCAGCACCTCTCCTGTCCCTGTAAGGCCAGGCTAGGTTGGACTGACTTTATATGTTTGGTGTTTAGTTAAGACCTAACCTTTTGTTACTATTTTCTCCCACAATAATAAACAGGACACCTCACTTCAGATGCACTAGAATCCACCTTTTTCTCACTTTACCCATGTATTACAGCTGGGGTTCTTTGAGGCACAAAATAAATCAAATCACTGATTTAGTTATTTGAAGTTCATAAAACTAAACTCTTAACTAGTGTCTTTGAAGATAATAAAACAAAACATCCTGAACTAATCTCTCTGAAATCTTTTAAATTTGAATATGTGAAGTGAGTCCTAGTAAGACCTGCTGTGATTGTCTTGTGTGATGTTTGAATGAATGTAACTGAGCAGTTGGGACGTCTGTAAGTACCTACATGAGGTAGAAATATTTGATGATAGATTTTTTTTTTCAGTCTAGTAGCTAATGATCTAACAAGATCCAATGGCAGAAAATTGAAGCTAGATAAATTCAAATTGGAAATAAGGCATACAATTTTAACCGTGAAGGTTATTTAACCATTGGAGCAAATTGCCAAGGGTTGTGGTGGATTCTGTCACTGGCAATTTTTATACCAAGATTGGATGTTTTTCTAAAAGATATGCTCTATTTCAAGCA
The DNA here is from genome assembly GCF_027887155.1 of Malaclemys terrapin pileata. Lineage (NCBI taxonomy): Eukaryota > Metazoa > Chordata > Testudines > Emydidae > Malaclemys > Malaclemys terrapin. Next base: position 237,201,937 of record NC_071505.1, read on the forward strand.
GAAATTAGTTCAGGGAAGTTCTGTGGCCTGTGTTATGCAGCAGGTCAGACTAGATAATCACAATGGACCTTTCTGGTCTGCAATCTATTAAATCCTTCTACAGAATGAGGGACCTGTGGGGGGAACTTGGATTGCATGAGGGTCCAGCCCTCAGGGGAGTTAAGTTGCTCAGTGGACTAAATCAACAATTATAAAAGAAACTTTAGTTTCTTAAGGAGCAAACCTAAATCAATCCAGCACCCAATCACAAAATAAAAGCCCTAATCTTACTGGAGGTAAGAGATTACAGACTGATTAATCAGGGTGGTGGTTACCCAGTTTTTGTGTACAGGGGGCCCCGAGAGCCCAAGTATAACCTTTGATGGATGGAAGAAGCAAAGGGAGAAGGAATTATTTATAGAGATTGCATAAGCATAGAGGAATGAGGGTCTAAATCAGAACTGACTGCCCTAATTTTCCAACTGAGAAAACTGGTCTCTTGTGAGGAGGGGACTAGGGTGAAATGGAAGGACAAACACCCTTAGATAGGCTCCATCTTCTGATAGAGTTGAGGGAAGGTAATCATTCGTATGCCCCAAGGTTGTCACTCCAGGAGATTAATATGGTTAAGAGACCTTGTCTGTGATAGGGGATTTAATCATTAGAAATATTGGTAGCTGGCTGTGTAGAGACCATGAGAACTATAATGTCCAGCTTAGCTCCTGAGGCCCCAAGTTCAATATAACAGGGGTAGGCAACCTATGGCACATGTGCCAAAGGTGGCACGTGAGCTGATTTTCAGTGGCACTCACACTGCCCGGGTCCCGGCCACCGGCCCGGGGGGCTTTGCATTTTAATTTAATTTTAAATGAAGCTTCTTAAACATTTTAAAAACCTCATTTACTTTATATACAACAATAGTTTAGTTATATATTATAGATTTATAGAAAGAGACCTTCTAAAAACGTTCAAATGTATTACTGGCATGCAAAAACTTAAACTAGAGTGAATAAATGAAGACTCAGCACACCACTTCTGAAAGGTTGCTGACCCCTGAATATAACAACTTTCAATATCATTGTCTACATTTTCTTTAATAACCTCCCCTTTGCTCCCCAAATCCATCACTACCACCAATTTTTCTTTTTGAAAAGAAAAAAAAATTCAGTTATGACAGAGTTTTTAGAGCTTTTCAAAGTTTTTGTTCCTCTCCTCTGGCTTCTCTTTGCAAGAGATCTGCAATTCTCATCCATTAGTTGTTTAGATACATTTTGTTTGTCCAAGAGATTCAGAAAGGACATTGATAAATCTACAGGAAACAGAGATTATTCTCCTGTCATATGGACAGACTATACAATGATTGTAACTCTACTCAAAATCAATATGAGTGATCCTATAGAAAGACCTGGAGACTAATGTTCCGTTATTATGGATGCTACCAAACAGAAACTAAGTGCTATTTTGATGGTAATGGTAGAGATTAGAAACTGACTATAAATAAATAAATCCTATCTCCTAGAACTGGAAGGGACCTTGAAAGGTCATCAAGTCCAGCCCCCTGCTAGTGAAGGTACTGATTTTTGCCCTAGATCCCGAAGTGGCCCCCTCAAGGATTGAATTCACAATGCTGGGTTTAGCAGGCCAATGCTCAAACCACTGAGCTATCCCTCTGAATGGCAGTGTAGTTTTCAAGGAAGAGCATTCTATTTCCACTTGTAGGTCATTAAGTCCACCTCTTTGGCCACTTTTGGTGGCCTAGAGCAGGAGGTTTAGAAGGGAGGCCTACAATGAGCTGTTTTTACCTCTAAACCAAGTTCAGAGTCCTCTATTGCAAAAATGTCATCTCTAGTTCAAGAATACCTTTTTGTAAAGTATTATTATTACTGTATCTTCTTTACACCTTTATTATTCCTCCTGGCTGATATGAATACAGACAATTCATCTGTAGAGCCACTTGTACAAGTAACTTCCCTCCCTGTATCCCTGTACCTCATGTTTGACTTGTCTGCCTGACGGGGAGTTATTGCAGTGAATCTTTCCTTACCTATTACTTTAAAGTAGACTGAGGATTTGGTTCGGTGTTTAAGCCTGCCCCTCCAGTAGCACATAGACTGCCCCTATAACCGCATCACTGCTTTCTCGTGTGAGTGAGGCACCAGTTGCTCATTGTGATACCAGCACTGGTGTCTGGGTGAAGCCTTAAGTACATGGGAAGTAGGGACATAGTTCCTCCTCAGTAAAATGGAGTTAATGAGACAGATTGAGTGATGTGCCCAAGGTCACACACAGTCTGTGGCAGAGCTATGAATTATACCCAGATCTCCTGCGTCCTAGTCCAATGCCCACAAGACCATTCTTCCTTTAGGACACTAAAACAACAATAGAGAAAACAGCACCACAATCTGCCAACACGCTGTCTTGGCTGGGGGGTGGTTGCTTATTTAATGGAGGAGCTACCACCACCTGACCAATCCCTTAAATGGTTTTCTTGCAAGCCACTGAGCATAAATCCCAGGCAGCCCAAATATGGGTCAGAGCCAGAGTGGCACAATGAGAGAGCAGTTCATGAGAGGCTCAAGTTTGAAACCTGCTGCCTGTCTCTGCATAAGGGTCTCCAGCAGAAGTTAAGATCTACTGGAGTTTGCCAAGTCTCTACCTGCATTTCCTTCCATGCAGCTTTACTAGTTGTATTTTTTTATGAAGCTCACTAACTGTGTAGTATAGCTTCTCTCTTTCCCCGAGCAACCTGCTCTGGTTCAACATGATCTTTCCTCCAAGAGCAACGCCTTTAAGGGATTGAGCCTAAATAGGCTCAGCTGCATTTAATTAGCTCTCTGATGGCAGAACCTCTGAATTGTGGCTGACAATTAACCCCTGAATCCCCAGGTCATTGGCTAGCTCAGCATGGCTTTCTCCCGGCAGGCTGCACTGGAATGAATGCTGCAGGGCTTTGAGGAGACTTCCAGGGGGTGCCAAAGCCCCTGCACAAGTATGAAATGATAGATAACATAGAGTCATTTGGTGTTGGGAGGCAACTTTAGCTTCTCAGTTCATCCACCTGTGCAAAGTCAAAGGCGTGGGTCACAGCATCAGGAACTTGCATTAGATTAGAAAAGAAAAATAAAACATTTTCTGGTCGATGTGGTTACCAACATTTCCTGTAGCTAGCTAGGAGTGGCGTGGGAAGAGGACAGAAGGGAGTGCAGGTGGGTTGCTGATTGATAAAAGGGAACATAATTGAAAAGGGAGATTAGCGTGGAATGTTGAAGCATGCAATCCACATTTTTTTTGGCGTACCATCTCTTCCTCCCTCCCCTGCCCCCCTCCCCCCGAGCTCGGAGAGGGTGAATGTATTTGTATAATTTATTGCAGGAATAAATGGTGCCTTCTCTGAGGCCTGCCTGCCAGAGATGTGCCCACAGTTTTGGCATTGCTTTATTCTGAAAAACATACTCAAGGTTGAGACTGTATGTCAATGATTTCCAAACATTGCTTAGTTGGAGCCATCCCTTGTGATTTCCTTCCATGGCCTGCTGTGAGATGCTGCGGAAGATTTATCACAGTCTTTCCTTTTTCTGTCTCATTTCCTAATTCTCCTGTTTGACTGTATTTTTTGTTGTTGTTGTTGTTCTACTTTTTCTTTTGCTTTTTTTGGCTTGCTTGCACCCAGAACTGAAAACTAAATAAAATATTTAAAGAAAAGGGTAAATCCTGCCCTTTTTCAGTTTTTCTTAGAACGCATTCTTGTTGCTCTATGTCACATCCTCTCAAGTTTCAGATTATTTTTCCAGTGAAAAGATAATCAAAACTGAACAGAATATGTTGGATGACTACAAAAAATACACTGTGTAGATTTGTATTCTGACCTTCTGTTAAGGCTGAATCCCCACTCTGTCACTGAGTGCAGAAGTGGGGGCCCGCAAAGATTTTAAAAATTAATACTTGCCACTCCAGGCTTGTATTAAACTCCCAAGGTTTCAGCTTTTCTCTGACCTTGGCTTGGTAAACGCTGCCACCACCCAAATGCAAAAAACCAAAAAACCAAACACACATCTTTGAACCAGGAAGGTGCACTTGGGAATTCCTCTCTGTAGGGTACCCTCAAGCCCTTTCACCCCCCTCCAGGGAAGAGCTGAGAAAGAAAACAAAGGAAATTAGCTGTTGCTACCAGCCAATCAAACATGCACAAACCTCTTAGGACACCAAAAATCCAATCCTGTTCTTAAAGGTAAATTTTATTAAAAACAAAAAAGGAAGAAAATACATCTGGAACTTAGGCTTTTGCTAGATTTTAAAAGAGCAATTGCAAAAATTAAGCACCCAAAATAGCTTTCTTGGGGGTTAGCTTAAAGATTACAAGCAAACACAACCATCTGGGGTTAGCACAGAGGAGTCCACAAGCCTTAAAAAATAAACAAATAAACCTAATTGCATCTATTTAAACATGCCCTGTCCAATGATTTCTTCTACATATGGAAGATGACTTTTGATACCTGGTTCAAGCCTTACACAGCATTCCTGCTTATAGCATTGCTGCTCCGTGTCTCCTTCTCCAGAGAACAACAGACAAAGGGAAAGTTTCTTTCCCAATTTTAAAAAGTTCTACCTTCCCATTGGCTCTTTTGGTCAGGTGCCACTTTTTTTTCTTTACCTGGGGGAATTTTTAACCCTTTACAGGTAAAGCAAGTAGAGAACAGCTACCAAGAGGGATTTTACAGCTGGCTGGGTGTCCATCAAAGGGAGCTAACCCCCCCACTTCATTTATCACACCTTCCCTTTAGCTCTTTAAAAAGAGTATGTAGCATAATAGATATTTTTAATACATATTTCCTTTGATGGAAGTTACTATTTTACATGTAACTACTTTAAAACTGCATTTTTCATCTTATGGCACAGGAAGGTGCAGAAAAAAGTTTGTATCAGTGCTGCAGAGAGAGATTAGATTATCTTAAAGGGTTTTATTATAGTCAGTAGAATGTCAATTCTGTGAATTTGGTGAAATCTATGGTTATCCAAAGGTCAGATATGCCACCTGAGGTTTGACTTCAGCAAAAAGTTATCTTGGTAGAAAAATTTGTGCTGAATCTGTTAAATCAGCAGAGAGGATAAGCTCTGAGTAAAAATAATAATAATAAAAAACAAACGAACAGGCCCATGGCCCTAGATGCTTTCATTTATAAGAACTTTTAGTTATCCACATTAATTTCATTTGAATAAACTAGTTTGTGCTAGAGAGATGGTATATCATTGATTCCAGAACTACCCTTATGAGATCCCTCCCTTTAATACACTGAAGACTGGAAATAGTCCTGGTCCTACTGAACCCTTTTTTTAAGACATCAGCTGGGCTAGATCCTAAGCTCTCTTGAAAACCACCACCAAACTTGCAATCTTGGATGCCAAAAACTAGGCACTTAAATCCATATTAAGACACCTGAATGGCTTAAATGTCTGACAATTAGGCCACTTACTTAGGTGCCTAAATACGGCTTTAATGTGGATACCCATCTTGAAAATTGTGGTCTCCATCTGAGACTTGCATCAAGTGGCCTCAGTAGGAATGCTAAAAGTGGTGGAGAACAGCATGACGAAGGAACTGCAACTGTGGAACTTCCTTCTGGTGTATTTAGGTTCTCATGCCTCTCCCATTGCCATGGTATCTCAGCACATTTGGTGGAAGACCTAGCCATTTAAAAAACTATGGTTGAAATAAGGAGTGGTTCAGAGTAGGGTTTTTATGGACTCTGTGTAATACAATTTTTAAAGTTTATATTTGGCAACTAGATATTGTACTGATAGATGCCCTAGAGATGCACTCAGATATATACCTCTACCTCGATATAACGTGACCCGATATAACATGAATTCAGATATAATGCGGTAAAGCAGTGCTCCAGGGGGGAGCGGGGCTGCGCACTCCAGCGGATCAAAGCAAGTTCGATATAACGCGGTTTCACCTATAACGCGGTAAGATTTTTTTGGCTCCCGAGGACAGGGAGGTGGGGTAGAGGTCTAGTAATTAGTTTAAATTATGCTTCCTCCTACCATCTGTTTTGGTACTAGTATCAATTTCCTCAGATCTAAGAGAGGTAAATCCCTCTGCCCCTGACTCTCAATGAGAGACTTGATCCCTCTTGTTGATAATCCTATATGTATCCATGGCAGAATAAACTGTCATATCTAATTTTCTAACCACTATGCTGTCTAAAATGCGAACGATGTCCATAAACTACTCAAACAGAAAAGCTGGCCAGATTCATGCTGCTAATAGAACCCAGAGTGCAGGTTTAATAGTGAGTACACCTGGAAGAAGTAATGGTTGCAGCAATGTAAGCTTATAAAACCCTTACCCCACTGGTGCAGGACAGAGAAAGTTATCACCCTCTCCATTCCCTGCTTCACAATGCCCTGGCCTACTTGCCACCATCTCTCTCTTATCCCAAGATTTTCTGTCTCTGTTCTACTTTTCCTTTTCTCCTTTTGTTTTTTCTTTGTTACGCCTTTTTCTACCTAGTTCCCTGGTTTTCCTTTTGGCTTGGCCCACTCACTAGAACTGTGTCTACACTGAACTTTTTCTTAAACTCTCCCACCATTACACCAGTACTGGTACCACTCCAACAGTTGGAGCACTAGTGTAGACAGAGCGCCGATGTTCTTATCACCATATCAACTAGACCAAGGCCTGGTCCATACTACAGCGTTAGGTCAATGTAAACCGCCTTGCATTGACCTAGTTGCATAGGTGTGTGAACTAGGGGTATGGAGGGTGCTTCAGCACCCCTGGGGTCCTGGCTGCCACTCCACACTCAAGGTTCTGAGGCCACCTCACGCCCAGGGCTCTGCTCCCAGCTTCAGCTCTGGGGATTGGAGGGGTGGACAGGGGTAAGGGGGCTGGCTTTCAGCTCCCCCACTATTAAAAATGTTCCAGCGCCACTGCCTAGTTGTGCATATGTCTACACTTAACTTTGTCTGCAATTGATGTAAGTGTCCCATTATGGCAATGCAGTTGTGACATTATACTCCATATTCTTTATGAGAATATGCTTATGATATGGATATGACATAACTGAGATGTACTTTATGCAAGATGGTTTATGTAAGATATCACTAGAAAGGTTATGATTTACTGAATGTGATTATCCAATTTGTATACCTGTATCATTTCTGTATCTGAAGTTAGGGATATTGACTATGTATCTGTATTTTAAATGGGTTACTTTGGGTGTCACCCCCAACTAGCCCTTCAGGTACAACAATGAGAGAGACAGACAGTGCTAATGGCCCATTAGCAAAGACAATGGACTCTAAAAGAACTTAGTCTTCCTGTGGACGCTCAAGATGGCCTACAAGTAATGGCTGCCACAGCCCTGTAGAGACATGGGTCCGAGTCACCTGGTACTGGATATCCCTCCCCCACTTTTGGAATGCCAGTGTTTTTCCACTGGGAGACAAAGGGTTCCTGCCATATACAAGAGCTACATAAGGCAGGGGAGTGACATCATCATGGTTATCCTCTGCCTCCCCACCCAAAAAGACACTAAAAAACACCTGGAAGCAAGAACTGAACTTGGGGGAGAAGGGGTGAACCCAAGCTGGAAGGGCATCTGGCTCGTGAGTAACAATACCTGAGGTCTCAAGTTGCAGACTAGTGCAGCTGCTTTTCAAGATGTTCTGTAATCTGCCTGCAACAATATCTAGGGTGATAAATTACTATTTGTAACCAATTTCTTTAATGAAACAAGCTTAGTTTGTGTGTTTTGTTTTCAGGCGGGAGGGATAGCTCAGTGGTTTGAGCATTGGCCTCCTAAACTCTGAGTTCAATCCTTGAGGGGGCCACTTAGGGATCTGGGGCAAAAATCAGTACTTGGTCCTGCTACTGAAGGCAGGGGGCTGGACTTGATGACCTTTTGGGGTCCCTTCCAGTTCTATGAGATAGGTATATCTCCATATATTTGTTTAGTAATCTGCTTTGGATCTGCTGTGACGTATGGCCAGAAAAGGTTAAACATCCTGCAAAATAAATGACTCACATTCAACCCTTAAAGACATGTGGGGAGATAATGTTTGTGTTTTTGTTTATTTACATATATATGGGTAGTGGTCAACAGTGTAATCAACAGTTCCCGTCTATGCTGTATTCTGATAATTAATCGATCAAAAGAACATCCTAGCATTTAAATGAATTGTAAGCATGGGATATCTCTGCATTCATCTCTCTTTGAAATGTATAACAAATCTGTGAATCATGGAGGAACAATCAAATTGTCTTATGTTAATTCGATGACTAAGTATCAATGATGGACCTCCTTCAAAGTCATCCTAATTACCTTTTGTTCCCTGAGGGACTCCAACTTGTCAAAGAAGACATAAAATTGTATAAAAGATCCTTGGGTCCTGATCCTGTTCATCTCAGATCTGCTTGATGCTTCATCAGGGGAAGCTTAAACCACTAGATTGGGAACCCAGTGCTGACTGGTCCACCTGAATATGATATTGGACATTGGACTATAACTTATGAACTATGTCTGAAAGAACGCTTTGCAACTACAAAGCTCACCATCTCTGCTATGTATCTGAACCTCAAGAATTGAACTCATGTCTGTATGTATATTGATCTTTTAACCATACTCTCTCTCTCTTTTGTTTTTTAATAAATTCCAGTTAGTTAATAAAAATTGGCTGTATGCGTCTATTTGGGTAAAATCTGGAATATTCATTAATTTGGGAGATAATGTGTCCAATCCTTTGGGATTGGTAGAACCTTTTCTTTTATATGATGAAATAAGATTTACAGAAATCTTCATCATATTTGACTTGGATACCTGAATGGAAGCCTGAGGCTGGGTACTTAAGGGAACTATGTTATTGACTTCTGAATAACCAGTGAGGTAATTAAGAAGCCGTTTTATGCTGGCTTGGTAAATCTAAGTATTGAATTATCCACCTGCTTTTGGGGTTTGTCTGCCCCATTGTCTTTGCAGTTCACCCTAATTGAGTGACCTCAGCTGGCCTCCACTGGGACCCCAGTCACATGCATGCCTTCCTCCACATTGAGGGAAGAGGCGGATTTCATAATATAACTTTGGGTATGCCCTCCGAGGGAGGTGGACACATGAGTGCTGGGGCAAGTCCCTTAAGTTGAGTCTTCCCAGAGCTGATCTCAGTGTCTGTGTCGTTCTGCAGTTGGGTGTGGCCCTGCCTATGTGTGTGCTGGAGGAGGCTTAATAGCCTGGCTCAGTAAGACAGGTAAAAAGGGTACCCAGGCTGGCAGAAAAGGCAGGCTGAGTGGTATCTCAGCACATCAGGTGGCATCTTAAAGGGGGCAAACCATCAATCACAGCAGTAACACCACCTTCCCGAATGATGTTGCACTATGGCCGATGAACTGAGGTCAATGCAGTGCAAGTGTAGACACTGTGTTACCAATGTCAACCCCACCAGTTCTCCAGCAGCTGTTCAACAATGCCCGATGCTGATCATTCTGGTCACAATTGTGAACTCCACTGCTCAGGGGTCACGGAGATTGGAAGCTCCCTCTGAAAACCCTGTGAAATTCTGAAATGCCTTTTCCTGGTTATCCATCTTGGTGAGCACACATAGCAGCTCTCTGTTGTTGTGAGCAACTGCTCAGATGATCATATTAACTACACACTCCAGACTGCTCCAGCCTGGAGTAAACAGGAGATATTAGATCTCTGTGAGGAGAAGAGGCTGTGCAGGCACAGCTATAGACAAGCTGTAGAAATGTGGAGATCTGTGAGCAGATTGCACAAGAGATGCAGGAGAAGGGGTATGACAAGGATCAGTAGCAATGCCATGTGGAAATGAAGAAACTTTGGCAGGCATATGAGAAGGCCAGGGAGGGCAACAGTCAGTCCAGTGCCGAGCCGCAGACCTGCCGCTTTTACAAAGAGCTGCAAGCCATATTTGCTGGAGACCCCGACACCACTCCACAGAGCACTGTAGATACCTCCAAGGTGCTCAAGAGAGACTCCTGCCATGAACAGCAAGTAGGAGGAAGAAGAGGTGGATGGCAGACATGCAATTGCAGGGGAATACAGCAATGCCATGAGCCAGGAACTGTCTGAGATTCCACCACTGTCCAGTCAGTCCCAGCAGTTGAGCATGAGCAAGCCCAATGCAGGGGAAGGAACTTCAGATAAGCGTATAAATGCATTTCCCATTTCAATGATGTACTGATGGTGCCCCCAATTTAACATAAGCCATAGACTTTTCATTAATTTACTTGTACTATAAGAGGTAGCGGTACAACGAAGAGGTAGAATTGTTATCTGGTTTTCATTCCCCTGTAGAGTTAGGGACGGGGTCCGTGTCAAGTAGTTTTTTATATACACAAAGGTGTCCCTTAAATCCTCCTGAGAGATCTGAATGAAATGCGCATGGAAGTACTCTGAAAGTTTCTAGGGATGGCAGCCTTATTTCTTCCTCTGTGGTAGGACACTTTCCCATATCAGTCCATGATAACTTTGGTAGGCACCAGTGCAGTAAACAGGCTGGTGGCATACGGGCCCAGGTGGCTTCAGGATGCCAGCAGCAGCTGTGCTTTCAGTGCCTTTGTTCAGTGCCTCAGTCTACAGTCACACTCCTGGCAGCATCCACTGATGACTTCATGGGTGCAAGGCATATATGCTCTTTCAGATTAGCGGGGTATTATGGGAATAGGGAAGCAAACTCCTGGTAAAGCCCGAAACTCTATATATGAGTGCTTCCATTGCAGTGCCCAGTGCTTTACCTGCAATCACAGAAAGTGTTAAGTAACAGTGGCAGCTAATAATAGTCGTGTGTTTTGGTTTCTTGAGCAGTGTCAAAGGGATGGGGGAGAGGACCACGAATACATCCCTTTCTGTTCTACTCTTTGATATTTCTTACGGTTCTTAGAAGCCAAAGAGAGCAAGGTTAAAAACTAATAGGAAAAATTAAGTTGTTTAGTAGATTATGTAATATCAGCTATTCTGGGAACCAACAGTATTTGGTTCAAGTTTGCTTTGTAGTCATGAAACCACACAGAGCTTACACTCCAAATTCCTCATATTATTTGAACCAATAGTTCAAGGGAAAGTGAGAATAATGGCAGGTCAAATTGTGGATTACAACAGATTAAAGCAAGCTTTGGATATAATGCCACTAGCAAAGGCAGGTAAAATGCATGAAATCTGAAACTGAATAAATAACTTTTAAGAGTTACAAAAAAAGCCTTATGTTCACAAGAAACTATTAAGAAATGATCATTGATCTTTATAAATGTGACCTTTAAATGTTTTACTAGTTTTGCCATATCCCTTTCCACACTCCCACTCCCCTCTTACTGTAAGAACCACTATTTCCTCCCCAAGATGCTGAACTCAGATTTTTTTCATTGTCAACAGAAAAATGGTATTTAAAATGTTATTCCCACTCACAGAAAAAAAAAATGGTTACCCAAGAGTTCAGGTTGCACAAGTGTGTTTCTTTTCAGTGCCAACACTAAAATTAACAGACAATCACCAATTAAGGCAACTTTAACATCCAGATGGATCTCAACAGAGCTCAACAACAAACTCCAACATACAACCAGCTATGGTGCAGCATGGACCCAATTCCTCACAGGCCCTCTCAAAACTACAACCTGGATTAAGATGTTTCCTAGAGAGACAGGTGTAAAGTCCGTAACGTGTTAGTTGTATGTGAAGAAGTGGAAGACTGGAGTTAAGGTTGAGTGTTTGAAAATCACAACTAATAAAAATAACTTAAGAAGAAGACAAGGTGGGTGAGGTAATATCTTTTATTGGACCAACTTCTGGTGGTGGAAGGGACAAGCTTTTGAGCTTCTCAGAGCTATTCTTCAGGGCTGGAGAAGGTAAGGTTAGCTAACCAGAGTGTCTAAGCTAAATACAAGGTGGACAGATTGTTAAGCGTTCACACGTGCTGCAGGAGACAATTTAAAATGTAGGGGTCAGTTAAAGGTTAGCAGGCAGTTGGGTGTGTTACAAATTGTTGTAATGAGCCATAAAATCTCTGTCTCTGTTAAATCCATGGTGTGTAGTATCCAGCGGTGTCATGAATGTAAGATCCCCGGCTCATAGTTGGAATGTGATGTGCAGGATTAAGTGGGGCAAGGAGCAGGAGTGCCGGAAGCTCACTAGAAGGGGTAGGTTCCGGGTGGGGCCTGGAGCCACTGCCCCCCCACTCCACCCCTCCCCCTGAGGCCCTGCTGTGCTCCACCCTGAGGCCCCGCCCCCACACTGCCTCTTCCTCCCAAGGCCCTGCCTGCTGCTTGCTCCTCTCTGCCCTCCTCACCTCCCCCCCCATCGCTCACCCTTAAGGCAGGTAAAAAGACTATGGCCTACTGGTCCCGCCCTGTTCTGGCACTCCTGATGAAGAATCAACCAGGACTTGGCTGCGTAGTCCTGTTTGCAAGCCACTGTTATCTTCTGCATCCTCCATATCTTATCATTTATTTGTATTGTGATGGTATCTAGAGGCCCCAGCCCAACTGTGCTAAGAACTGTACAAATACACTGGTCTACAATTTTTGGGAAGTCGTCTGCTTCAGAGATAAAATATGCTATTTATTATGTATTTTGATGTGCTGAATTCAAATATGACAATTAAAACAACTGATTGGCTACTGTTTCTAAGATATTTAAGTTTTTACATTTTATGTCTATGTATATTGTGTAGATAGTAGAGTTTTAATCATAAATTGTAAACCTAGGTCTTTTCATGTGTTTATGGTTGCTTTACATGATAATATTTCACCTGTCCTGTTTATGTAACACTTTAAAAATCAGCAAAAGGGTTATATAAATAAAATTTATTATGAAACAAAAGGCAAAAAACTATTATGTACATAGTTTAGTCCTAGTCAGTGTCTACTCGGCGCGTCTTGGCTTGTCTCTTGTATTCATTAAATGGAGCATCTCTTGTCACTGTCCAGCAATAGTCTGCAAGCATTGATGGGCTCCATTTGCCCTGATAGCGTTTCTCCATTGTTGCAATGTCCTGGTGAAATCGCTCGCCGTGCTCGTCGCTCACTGCTCCGCAGTTCGGTGGAAAAAAATCTAGATGAGAGTGCAAAAAATGTATCTTTAGTGACATGTTGCAACCAAGGCTTTTGTATGCCTTGGGGAGGTTTTCCACCAACAACCTGTAGTTGTCTGCCTTGTTATTTCCGAGAAAATTTATTGCCACTAACTGGAAGGCTTTCCATGCCGTCTTTTCCTTGCCACGCAGTGCATGGTCAAATGCATTATCTCAAAGAAGTTCATGAATCTGAGGACCAACAAAGACACCTTCCTTTATCTTAGCTTCACTTAACCTTGGAAATTTTCCACGGAGGTACTTGAAAGCTGCTTGTGTTTTGTCAATGGCCTTCTTCATCAGACCCAGCTTGATGTATAAGGGTGGTAACAAAATCTTCCTTGATTCAACAAGTGGTGGATGCTGAACAATTTTCCTCCCACGCTCCAATGACTGTCGGAGGGGCCAATCTTTCTTGATGTAGTGGGAATCTCTTGCACGACTATCCCATTCGCAGACAAAACAGCAGTACTTTGTGTATCCAGTCTGCAGACCAAGCAAGAGAGCAACAACCTTCAAATCACCACAAAGCTGCCACTGATGTTGGTCATAGTTTATGCACCTCAAAAGTTGTTTTATGTTGTCATAGGTTTCCTTCATATGGACTGCATGACCAACTGGAATTGATGGCAAAACATTGCCATTCTGCAGTAAAACAGCTTTAAGACTTGTCTTTGATGAATCAATGAACAGTCTCCACTCATCTGGATCGTGAACGATGTTGAGGGCTGCCATCACACCATCGATGTTGTTGCAGGCTACAAGATCACTTTCCGTGAAGAAGAATGGGACAAGATCCTTTTGACGGTCACGGAACATGGAAACCCTAACATCACCTGCCAGGAGAGTCCACTGCTGTAGTCTGGAGCCCAACAGCTCTGCCTTACTCTTGGGTAGATCCAAATCCCTGACAAGGTCATTCAGTTCACCTTGTGTTATGAGGTGTGGTTCAGAGGAGGAGGATGGGAGAAAATGTGGGTCCTGTGACATTGATGGTTCAGGACCAGAAGTTTCATCCTTTTCCTCATCTGACTCAAGTGAGAATGATTCTGGTGCATCAGGAACCAGCAGTCCTTCTCCGTGGGGTACTGGGCGTATAGCTGATGGAATGTTTGGATAATGCACTGTCCACTTTTTCTTCTTTGACACACCTTTCCCAACTGGAGGCATCATGCAGAAGTAACAATTGCTGGTATGATCTGTTGGCTCTCTCCAAATCATTGGCACTGCAAAAGGCATAGATTTCCTTTTCCTGTTCAACCACTGGCGAAGATTTGTTGCACAAGTGTTGCAGCATATGTCTGGGGCCCACCTCTTGTCCTGATCTCCAATTTTGCAGCCAAAATAAAGGTGATAGGCTTTCTTAACCATAGTGGTTATACTGCGCTTTTGTGATGCAAAAGTCACTTCACCACAAACATAGCAGAAGTTATCTGCACTGTTCACACAAGTACGAGGCATCTCTGCTCACTTTGGCTAAACAGAAATGTGTCCCTTTGCAAAATCAAACACTGACAAATAAGAGAGCACGACATTGTATAATTTCTAGAGCTGATATAGGACAATTTGTTCAGCAGAGTGATGGAGGCTTCGTTATGATTGCATCATCAATGACTTCTAGGAATAACATGATGCAATTCATATCATGTATGACGCAATACCAGTTTCAGATTGCATCATTCATTGTTTTGCCTAAAAAGCAAGTACTGTCCAAACCCAGTCATAGATTTATTCATAGATCCAGTCAAAGATGTATTTTAGTCATTTCTGGTTTAAATTGAGATCCCTTCCCTTTATAACTCACTTATCCTCCGCCATTCCCAAGTCAAGGGTTGTATATACTGACCCAATAGCATATCTTGAAAACTAGAGCCAATCAACAATTTTAAGCATCATTTTCGTTCTCAGTGACCCAGAATTAGTAAAGTTTGACTACATTTATTTCAGAAGCATTTTGGCTGTAGAGCAGTGATATATAACAAAAAGATGGTGCCTGTCCCAGAGAGCTTATAAATTAAATACCTTCCCCATCCCCACGCCCAGAGCGTAGACTCAGATTTTAAGACCAGAAAGAACCATTATGATCCTTTAGTCTGACCTCCTGCATAACACAAACTATAGGCCTATGATTTCTGTGTGGGCCAGAGCATGTCTGTTAGAAAGTCATCCAGTCTTGTTAAGCCTTCAGAGATGAATCAGTCTGTTGGACTTCCCCAGATTCATCAGACAGATGTCCGCCATTACGATGTACACATGATGCTCATCAAGGGGTGCAGCTGCCTCCATACTGGAAGTGCAAGCTACAGGGAGTGAAATCCTGGTCCCACTGAAGTCAATGGGTGTTTTGGCATTGACTTCAGTGGGGCCAGGATGTCATCCCAGCTCTCTGATAATTTGCAATTCAACTCTCCTCCTCTCCTAGCCAACATCCCCCTCCCCCTAATGGCCCCTTGTAGCTAGCAGAGGCTAGGGCAGAGGCTGGGGAAAGCCAAAATACAGCCTGTCAGAGACTTGGAAATTGGAGAGTGCTGGAGAGCAGAAATAACTGGCTGACCTGAGATGTTCCATCGCTTTTTCCTGGAGATAGTTAGGTTATGAGAAATAAGGGGAATGGCTGTTTTTGTTTTTGTGTCCTATTCCAGAGAGGTTCTGAAAGTGTGTGTAGTATAATGTACTGTAGAGTTTGTGGGGACTAGAGGCTAGATGACACTCCTGGGCCAGTTTTGGCCCAGTTGCCTCCCGCTTGATATTTGGTACAGCCTGAACCAAAGGGGAATTGGTGAGGGGGAGATATTGCTGTGCTGTTTGTATCTAACCTGAAATACAGGAGGTCTCCCACCCCAGGCCTGAATCTTGTATAGTGTGTCCATCTTGTATGTCAGTCTTGAAAGGGAGTTAAGATGGGAATGGTGTTAAGATAGGTACTACAGTACACATTGCTCTGCTATATTGGATATATTTTGGTTTTGAAATTTCTGGTTGATTATTTTCTTACCTTTTGATCTTGGGGGACGTTGCTGGTTATGTAACTGGATTATGTCAGTAGAGTCTCTGTAGGATTCTGTGGAAATTATGCAATTCCTATGAGCAACTACTACGTTGTGAAGGATAACACTAACTAGACTGGTATTTGGTTTGGAATGTTTCTCAGGATATAGCATTTTACAACTATTCCTAGGTTATACCAAAAAAATACTCTCCAGAGAACTTTAGGGAAAGATATTCAAAAGTGGCATAGGATTTTGGGGCATCAATTTTTGGGTGACTGATTTGAGACACCTTAAAGGAGCCTGATTTTCAGAAAGAACTAAGATTCCATTCTCTTAAAATCAGCGTGTGTTGGAGGTTGAGCACCTGACGATGTAGTCACCCCAATTCATAACTCACTTTTGAGTATTTTAGGATGATTAGAGTATATGTTATCCAGCCTTTCCGCCTTATTCTGCCACCAATGCTATTACCTTTTATGGCTTTCAATGTATGTGGTTCAGGGTCAAAGTGAGGAAGACAGCAAATAGTTTTGTGGTGACAGAAATTTCTGTTTTTATGCTGCAGTAGTTCAGATAATCTTCCTCTTTTCTATGGATGTTGCAAACCCCTTACGTTGCCCCAGCAACTTCCACTGAGGATCCTGCATAAATATTTTTCTTATAGCATCTGTTGCTGGGACACAAATAGAGCAGGGACTTTAACTAATGCTCTGGCCCTGACAAACAAATTACCAAGTTAGGTGCCAACCTTGTTTTCGGTGCAAAGTGATTGGCTTGGCTTTGAGTGGTCAGTTGATCACAGGTAAGGTGAATGGCTTTCCTGTTACCCTTGTACTGCACTAAGTACATGCAGCTACAAAACAGAATAAACAAAGCTATCTTGAATGGACAACAACCTGATCAATGCTATTAAGTCACACAGCTATGATGCAGAATTTTACTCCACAAGTTGGGCCTGGATTTGCAAAAGAGCGGTAGCTGGATAATTTACAGTCACCCACACTTCAGTTAGAGAAGAAACCACAAGATTTTAACATTACTAGAAAGGGAAATATAGAAGTCCAGGACTAGAAGGTGAAGCAGCGATATGTTATAACATTCTATTGAGGGTGCCTAAAATGTCTGTGAAGCTCCCTGGGTAAACACTCTCCCTACCGCAAACCCCATTGATTCTGTATACTTCCCTCCAAAAATTCATCAATTCCACATTCATTCCCACATATCTCAAATCCATCAGTTTCATATTCTTATCCCCCTCAAAATTCTGTACTCATTCATTCTGTATTCTTTCTCTCCTAACCCAGCAATGCTTTGTAACCCAATGGTCAATGTGTGTTATGTGTCCCCTCTGTTCCTGATCTGCAGAGGATGTGCATCTGTTACAACCCCCAGCCCTCAAGCCTAGAACCTTAGCTCACACTGTAGAAATTCATGGGTTTTTTTAGCTCTGGAAATCCTTGTTTCAATCCCTGGAGTTGGCAAGATGGCAGCAGGCAGGTGTCTGTGTGTCCCTAACCTCTGACTGCCAGAAGCTGGGGACTGTATCACAGGGGATGGATCACTTGATAATTGCCCTGATCTGTTCGTTCCCTCTGAGGCATCTCGCACTGGCCACTGTTGGAAGACAGGCTACTGTAGATGGGCCATTGTCTGTCCCAGTATGGCCGTTCTTACAACTGTGGGGTAGTTGGGCAGGTGTGTAATGGGATGGTTGAGTGATCAGTTGGGACATGGATCTCCTTTGGCTCTTTAGGTGAGCAGGTGAACCCCTGATTATTGGCAGATTTCCCTGGGGGGCTGGCATCAGGAAGAGAAGCAAATCTTGCCTAGCTGGGTGATGGGAGATGTGACGGAGCAGGGAGCAGGGCAGATTTGACCTGGGAATGTTGCAGGGGGGTTGCAGTGGGGATGGGGAACTTCCCTTGAAGGAAGTTACCTGAGCTGTAACCTGAGCCAGGAGGGGGTGGGGAGAATTAACACCTTCTGCCCGGGAGACTGAACAAAGGAGAGGAGGAGCTGGGGGGAGGGGGAAGAGAGGAGCTGCAGGAGGAGTTTTGGTTTGGTTTCAGTTTGGGCTGGGTGGTGCAACGCAGGGAACCCCAAGCTAGGGTCTAAGCTCCCTGAACCTCCCAGAGGGACCTAATTGAGGGGGTCTGGTCGTACCTACACACTCTGCTTGAGACTGTGTTCCTGTCCTTAAATAAACCTTCTGCTTTACTGGCTGGTTGAGAGTCACAGTGAATCTCAGGAAGAGGGGTGCAGGGCCCTGACTCCCCCACACTCCGCGACAACTGGTGGCAGCGGCGGGATCTACTGCACCCCGTGGACGGCGCTTCCTGCAGTAAGGGACTGGGGAGCAGTAAAACGAAGGGGGATTGACGGGGACCAGGCGTGCTGAAGAGTGAGAGAGAGAGACGGTTATTACCCCTGAGAGAGGTGGTGACCTCGAGAAGGGCTGGCACACTAGGGGTCTCCCTGGGAACTGTGGGGAGCTGTGAGCACACAGGCCGGTGAGTGGCCAGCAGGAAGATGTATGCCAAGCGGCTTAAGAGCGACCTGGTGGAGCTGTGCAAGCAGAGGGGGCTGCGCAGTGGGAGGCTCACCAAAGAACAGCTCATTGCCCAGCTGGAGGCGGGAGATCGCGCGAATGAACTGATCCCTGTGTCTCAGGGAAGCAGCCTGGCAAATGCAGCGCAGGCACCAGTGTCTGTCCCAGCTGGGAGTGGTCAGCCGGCTGCTGAGGGCTTCCCGAGACCCCTCCTTCCTATGCCTAGGGGAAGGGTGGGGAGGAGCCCAGCAAATACCGAGGGCGCCGTGACCCCCCCGGCCAGCAGAGGATCCTCCCGGCGATGTTCGGCATCTGTGGAGTGGAATTGGCTGGAATGGGAGAAAAAGCTAAAACTGAGAGAGCTGGAGGATCGTGAACGACAGAGACAGCATGAAGAGAGACAGAGACAGCATGAGGAGAGACAGCGTCAGCATGAACTGGAACTGGCGAGACTGAAGGGCAGCGAAACCCCAGCTGCGGTGAGTGAGGGGGGACCCAGGACTGCACGGAGCTTTGATAAGTGCATCCTGGCCCCACGCAAGGAGGGGGAGGACATGGATGACTTCCTGGATGCCTTTGAGACGGCCTGCGAGCTGCACCGGGTTGATCCCGCGGACAGACTCCGGGTCCTTACCCCCTTACTGGACCCCAAAGCCGTGGCATTGTACCGCCAACTGGAAGAGGCAGAGAAAGGGGACTACGAACTATTCAAAAAGGCCCTGCTACGTGAGTTTGGGCTGACTCCTGAGATGTACCGGGAAAGGTTCCGGAGTCAGGATAAAACCCCTGAGATCTCTTATCTGCAACTAGCCGTCCGCATGGAGGGATACGCCAGCAAGTGGGCTGATGGGGCCCAGACGAAGGAGGACCTGGTTAAACTGCTGGTACTGGAGCAACTGTATGAGCGGTGCCCATCCGACCTGAGGCTGTGGTTGGTGGACAGAAAGCCAGAGAACCCGCGACACGCAGGGCGGCTGGCCGATGAGTTTGTGAAGAGCCGGTCAGGGGGTGGCAGGGAGGAGCCCCAAAGGAAAAGGCCCGCCACGATGCAGAGAGAGAGTCACCCGGGTACCTCCCAAAGGGGGAATATGGGGAATCCCCTCCCAAGGGGAATGCCCAGCATCAGGGACAACCGACCGGCTCGAGGGGACCCACGGGACATGAGCTGCTATTACTGCGGCCGAAGAGGCCACGTTCGAGCCCAGTGCCCCAAGCTCAAGGACAGACTGAGCAGACCGAACCCGCACCGGGTTAACTTGGTAGAGGCCCAGACGGACGAGGGGCAGGCTTCTCACGCAAGAGGGGCTGGCAGCTTATCAACTGCTCAAGAGAGAGAAGGGCCCCAGGCCAGCTTCTCTGGGGGGCCAGATGCTCCGGATTCAAAGTTCTCCGTTTACAGGGTGGGCGCGGGGCTGTCCCTGCGGAGCGAGTGCCTTGTTCCCCTGGAGGTGGATGGGAAGAAAGTTTATGGATACTGGGACATGGGCGCAGAGGTGACACTGGCCTGGCCCGAGGTGGTGGCCCCAGATCGGGTGGTGCCCAACACCTTCCTGACCCTGACAGGGGTGGGCGGGACCCCATTCAAGGTTCTCGTAGCGAGGGTACACCTGAAATGGGGGGCCAAGGAGGGCCCCAAGGACGTGGGAGTGCACCATCATTTGCCCACTGAGGTGTTGATGGGGGGGGACCTAGAGGACTGGCCAAGCAACCCCCAGACCGCCTTAGTCATGACCCGTAGCCAGAGCTGGCGAGGGGCACTACCCCCTGACCTTGGGAGGGATGTCACACCGGAGGCACCGAACCCTACCCGGGTGGGGAGGGAACACGCAAGGACAAGGCTCGGGGTGGCTGGGACTTCTGACCCAGCCGACGAGAGGGAGCAGGTCCCCATCCCTTCCCCAGCCGCCGAGTTCCAGGCCGAGTTGCAGAAGGACCCCTCCCTGCGGAAGCTAAGGGGCCTGGCTGACCTCAGTGTGGTACAGACCATGATGAGAGGTTGCAAGGAGAGGTTCCTGTGGGAGAAGGGGTTCCTGTACCGAGAGTGGGCTCCCCCAGGGGAAGTGGAGTCGTGGGGGATCAGGAGGCAGCTGGTGGTTCCCCAGAAGTTTCGCCACAAGCTACTGTACCTGGCCCATGACATCCCTCTCGCCGGGCACCAGGGGATCTGGCGCACCAGGCAGAGGCTGCTACAGAACTTTTACTGGCCCGGGGTCTTCACCAATGTCCGGCAGTACTGCCGATCCTGTGACCCCTGCCAGAAGGTGGGGAAGGCCTGGGACAAGGGGAAAGCAGCGTTGAGACCTTTGCCCATCATAGAGGAGCCTTTCCAGAAGGTGGCCATAGACATAGTGGGACCTCTCAGGAAGACGACCCGGTCTGGGAAGAAATACATCCTGGTGGTGGTAGATTTCGCCACCCTCTACCCCGAGGCAGTGCCCTTATCGTCCATCGAAGCAGACACTGTGGCAGATGCGCTGCTGACCATTTTCAGCTGAGTGGGGTTCCCCAAGGAAGTCTTGACGGACCAAGGGTCCAACTTCATGTCGGCCCTACTCCGGTGCTTGTGGGAGAGATGTGGGGTCCGGCACAACTGGGCCTCAGCATATCACCCCCAATCCAACGGGCTGGTGGAGAGGTTCAATGGGACGCTAAAAATGATGCTGAAAACATTTATGAATCAGCACCCGCAGGACTGGGACAAGTACTTACCTCACCTGCTGTTCGCGTACAGGGAGGTACCCCAGGAGTCTACCGGGTTTTCGCCTTTCAAACTGTTATATGGAAGGCGGGTAAGGGGGCCCCTGGACCTGATGAGAGACGAATGGGAGGGGAAGGCCACTCCTGATGGAGAGTCGGTGGTGGAGTATGTCCTGACCTTCCGGGAATGACTTGCCGAGCTCATGGGCCTGGCCAGGGAGAATCTGGCCAGAGCCCAGAGGAAGCAGAAGGTCTGGTATGACCGCACAGCACGGGCCCGCGCCTTCGCCACGGGGGATCAGGTGATGGTCCTCATCCCCGTGAGGAAAAACAAACTCCAGGCCGCCTGGGAAGGGCCCTTCCAGGTTGTCAAGCAACTAAACGAGGTAAACTATGTGGTGGAGCTGTCGAACCGGGCACACCACCACCGGGTGTACCATGTGAATATGATGAAGCCATATTATGACAGGGGGAATGTGGTGTTGGCCGTGTGTGGACATTGGGAGGGGCAGGGAGATGACCCTTTAGTAGATCTATTCCCTGGGACAAGAGCTGGCTTCCCCCTGGAAGCAATTCCCCTCTCTGATCGGCTAACCCCTGCCCAGCAAGCCGAGATCGGAGGGGTGCTGCATCTGTACCAACAGCTGTTTTCCAACCAGCCTGGATGCACTAATCTGACTGTCCACCGGGTGCAGACAGGATCGCACCCGCCTATAAAATGCTCCCCCTTCCGAGTCACAGGGAAAACTGCTCAGGACCTGGAAAGAGAGGTCAATGACATGCTGGCTTTGGGGGTGATCCAGCCGTCTTCCAGCCCTTGGGCCTCGCCGGTGGTGCTGGTCCCCAAAAAGGACGGGTCGATCCGGTTCTGTGTGGACTATCGGAAGCTCAATGCCATCACTGTAGCCGATGCCTACCCCATGCCCAGGCCTGACGAGCTCCTAGACAAGCTGGGAGGTGCTCGGTACCTTACCACCATGGATCTTACAAAGGGCTATTGGCAAGTGCCGCTGGATGCAGATGCCAGGCTGAAATCGGCCTTTATCACCCCTCTGGGGCTCTATGAGTTCCTGACCCTGCCTTTCGGCCTCAAGGGAGCGCCGGCCACCTTCCAGCGCCTGGTGGATCAGCTACTGAGGGGGATGAAGAGTTTTGCCGTGGCGTATATCGATGACATCTGTGTCTTTAGCCAGACCTGGGAGGACCACATGTCCCAGGTTAGACAAGTGCTGGACCGACTCCAGGAGGCTGGGCTGACCGTAAAACCGGAGAAGTGCAAGGTGAGGATGGAAGAGGTATCCTACCTAGGCCACCGGGTGGGAAGCGGCTGCTTAAAGCCGGAGCCAGCCAAAGTGGAGGTGATCAGAGACTGGCCCGCTCCTCAAACCAAAAAGCAGGTCCAAGCCTTTATTGGGATGGCGGGGTACTATCGAAGGTTCGTGCCCCACTTTAGCGCCATAGCCGCCCCCATCACTGAGCTGTGCAAGAAGGGGAAGCCAGACAAGGTGGTCTGGACCGAGGAGTGCCAGGAGGCTCTCCGGGCGCTGAAGGAGGCTCTGGTCAGTGGCCCAGTTCTGGCAAACCCAGACTTTGACAAGCCCTTTATGGTGTTCACCGACGCCTCAGACACGGGACTGGGGGCGGTGTTAATGCAGGAGGATGAAA
This sequence comes from Malaclemys terrapin pileata, assembly GCF_027887155.1. Lineage (NCBI taxonomy): Eukaryota > Metazoa > Chordata > Testudines > Emydidae > Malaclemys > Malaclemys terrapin. The sequence goes on from NC_071505.1 coordinate 237,224,896, forward strand.
AGGGGGAGAAACACCCCATCGTGTACCTGAGCAAGAAGTTGCTACCCCGGGAGCAGAACTACGCGGCCATCGAGAAGAAATGCCTGGCCATGGTGTGGGCCCTCAAGAAACTAGAGCCATATCTCTTTGGGCGTCACTTCACCGTGCACACCGACCACTCTCCCCTGACCTGGCTGCACCAGATGAAAGGAGCCAACGCCAAGCTCCTGAGGTGGAGCCTGCTCCTGCAGGATTATGACATGGACGTGGTCCATGTGAAGGGACGTGACAACCTGATAGGGGACGCGTTGTCCCGGAGAGGGGGCCCTGAACTTCCCCAGGTCACTGGTCAGAGCGACCCCGCTCAGTTCAGTCTCGAAGGGGGGAGAGATGTGACGGAGCAGGGAGCAGGGCAGATTTGACCTGGGAATGTTGCAGGGGGGTTGCAGTGGGGATGGGGGACTTCCCTTGAAGGAAGTTACCTGAGCTGTAACCTGAGCCAGGAGGGGGTGGGGAGAATTAACACCTTCTGCCTGGGAGACTGAACAAAGGAGAGGAGGAGCTGGGGGGAGGGGGAAGAGAGGAGCTGCAGGAGGAGTTTTGGTTTGGTTTCAGTTTGGGCTGGGTGGTGCAACGCAGGGAACACCAAGCTGGGGTCTAAGCTCCCTGAACCTCCCAGAGGGACCTAATTGAGGGGGTCTGGTCGTACCTACACACTCTGCTTGAGACTGTGTTCCTGTCCTTAAATAAACCTTCTGCTTTACTGGCTGGTTGAGAGTCACAGTGAATCTCAGGAAGAGGGGTGCAGGGCCCTGACTCCCCCACACTCCGCGACAGGAGGCAAGAAGGAAAACAGGGATCCAAGCTCCCTCTCAGTACTTTGGCTCTTTAAGCTCCAGGCTGGGGCTGTGCAGGTAGGCACCACTGAGAGGAGGCCTGGGTATGCAGTGATTGTAAGACTCACTCAGTGCAGCAGCAGCTTGACTATATGGTGCATTCCTTGTGCTCCTAGTGAGGCAGGTGCAGGATGGAGGAAGGGTGGTCACACAGGCGCTGTCTTTCTGTGGGCGCTGGAGGTGCTCAACCCCACGCTCTGCCCTCAGCCCTGCCCCCAATCCCCTACCCCTGCCCTGCCTCTTCCCACCCCTGCTCGGCTCCAGGCCCCACCCCCACCCCACCCCTTCCCTCAAGCCCCCACTCCTGCCCCACCTCTTCCCACCCCTGCTCCACTCCTGCCCCACCTCTTTCCATCCAGTTCGGCCCCCTCCCCCTGAGAGTGCCCTGTCTCCGCTCCTCCCACCCCCCTCCCCCGTTAGGGCCGGCTCCAGGCACCAGCTTAACAAGCAGGGGCTTGGGGCAGCCAAGGGAGAGGGGCGGCACCTGCTGCAATTCAGGGGCGGCAGGTCCCTCACTCCCTCTAGGAGCGAAGGACCTGCTGCTGAACTGCCACCTCCGATCGCGGCTTTTTTTGTTGTTGTTGTTGTTGTTGTTGCTTGGGGCGGCAGAAATGCTGGAACCGGCCCTGTCCCCCGTGCTTCCTGCACACCGCGGAACAGCTGATCTGCGGTGGGCAGGAGATGCTGGAAGGGGGAGCTGGTTGCTGGTGGATGCTAAGCACCCACTAATTTTTTTTCCATGGGTGCTCCAGCCCTGGAGCACCCACAGAGTTGGCACCTCTGGGTGGTCACTTGTAGCAGCTGCAATATCTGTAGCAATAATGGGTGTAACTTGTGGCTCAGCAGTTGCCCGACTGAGCAGCATCTGGCTCACTCCAGCCTTGGAGAGGGCAATGAATGTTGAGAAGCTGAGCTGGTTTACATTTCCAAAGCCGCCTGCTCAAGGAACAGGGTCAGAAACTGACTCTTTCAAAATGAAAACCCGAGGTTCTCCTTTGTGGGAGCAAATCACAAGCATTGATGGGCCTCCTCCAGCTCATCAGTGTGGGGAAGCATGATCTTTCTGTTGTTAGCAGGGCAATCCAGTCACCACGTACAAGCAGGAGAATAAAAATAGTCACTGAAAAAAGGATTAGGACTTAAATTAAAAAAAGAAACAGAAAAAACCCCCCAAATAAAACAGCCAACTCTTCTTCCTTGTTCCTGGGTCTTACATAGCACACAGCTTGGTGGGACCCAAGACTCAGGGTCTTTGTTCCTTGGCACCATTTAGGCTAAAGGAGGTGACGTTGAGACACTCCTTTTAGTGATTGTATTGGTTGACTGCAGAACGTCCCCAAAATTCCTTGTGGCTGACCAAACTCAGAACATACCTGTATATAGTAAATGCCACTATGTTGCCCTATTTCCAACGTAAGCAATTCTGCTGCAAACTCAATTTCTAACCCACCATGTGAATATAGCAAAGGTAGAAGTGTTATTTTCTTCAAAACAAAAGGGTCACTAGACATTTTAATGAACCTACTTTGTGAAGAATCCAAGCTTAATTCTAGAGGCCGAAGTATTTCTAGATGCATAATTGGTGATTTTTGTTAAATAGCTTAACATTCGGGCATTTTCTTTATATCTGAATAAAATGTAGGGAATAATACCATTCTTCCATATTTTCTTCAGTTTTGCTACTACAACCCCCTGAAGAGTGGAGGAAGAGAAATCCAGGCCAAAGGAAATTTACAGATCAGGGTCTGCCCCTTAATACACATAGATCAGCAACAAATTCATTTCCAGTAATTAATCTACATCAAGGAACTGCTAAGACTCCTTAGTAACAAGTCATTATGCTTTGTCAGGAACGAGTTCCTGGAAATTCAAGCTTATGCTAGTTCCTTAATAGGAACTTTATCTTTAATATATCCCATCTGTGGCACTTAAATGTTTGCTTTATTTATTTATAGAATTTCTTTAAATAAACAATGTATGAAAAGCCTTGATTAACTAATTCATGGTGAGAGGGTCAGATATAAATAGCATAAACAGCCCAAGAGGTACTTGAATTAATAATTCCTAGTAAGAAGAGAACAGGAAACTGAGGGAGAACTTCACGGTAGGATACAAGAACAATCTCCAAGGCACTCTGCAAGGAGGCTTTGGTGTCACTGGAGGATTGGGCTCACAGAAAGAAGTCCAAACTGTTGCACATAGAAAAAAGCCTTTCAGATTTGATGGTCTCTGATTTAATTTTTTTAGAGGTTTCAGTCAGCAGCCTCCTTTCTGTGGTCTTGGTCTCCTACCTTCAGTTTGCCAGGGAGGTGAGTACTTGTGTGCTTATTCAGTGGCTTGTTCAGACTCTCTCCTGTGGACGTGCATTGTGCAGGTTCCATGTGTGGTCTCTCTGCTCTAGGAATTCAGTCTCACCTCCACCTCTTTTTCATGGGGACCCATTAAATCCAAATCTGGCATCAGCCAACATAATAGAACACCTTATGGGGGGATGGAAGGACAGATACTCTATCCTGGTCCTAACTCTCACCTCCCTCCACTCCTCCTTGCTGTCTAACCTGTTGGGATGGCAGCGACAGGCTGGCCCAGTTTCTTCTGGACAGACTAGCTGCTCTCATTTTCATTTTGACTGTCCCGCATCCACCAGCTGTGGGCCTGTGGCTTTACAGCAGACCTATGGCCTTGCAGCCTCCCCTCTGGAGGCAGCCCTGGAGCAGCAAGACAAGACTTTTGTGAACAAGGAACCAGCCAGAGTTTTGTTACTGACTTTTTGATTTCTTTTCTGCAATGTTTATTGTGTTCGAGATGACAGACCCACTCCCTAAGGAACTAACCCCAAGCAGGAGTTTTCAGGTTCACATTTGTTTGTCAGTTACATGCCGCTAATGTTAAACATGTGTAAGCAGAGTCAGGATGAGCTCTACCCTGACATCTGGTGGTGAATTATGGCAAGTGTGGAAAAGAACTCCAGGGGCTGATCTTGTTTGCATAGGCACACCCACCCGCCTGGCATGAGACAACAGCAACTGAAAGTGGTTACTTTGGATGGGGTGGGATCCCCAGTTTCTCTGTTATTGGGGCAGGAGGAATAAAGTGGTGTTACCCTGATTATGTGAATCAAGGACAATGAAACTGTTTTATGACAGAGGGTCTCACCATCACCTAAGTAGCACTCGCTACACAAGGGACATGGGTTCCAAAACCCACTGAACTGAGAGTGGATGGATATTTGTATCTGATGGTATGGGCCTGCTTTGATAGCCTAAAACACCAATTGCACCCATCTCCTTTCTCCACTGTTGAATAGCAGAACTAATTTTGATTCTATTGAGAGTCTATTTACAGACTCTACTATGCAGAATTCACTTTGGACCAATGGTGCACCAGCACTGGGGCTCTCCTACTACAAGCTGAAAGAGCTAAAGTTACCAAGAGCTGAGATCACTGAGTGCTGTGTTAACCAGTGGGGGAGCCTGAAGCTATATTGCTAAGCGGCTGGCAGAGCGGAGCAGTTTGCAGTCCACAGAATGGTGAGTGGAGCAGTTTGCGGGACGGATGGTGGAGCGGCGCAGTTTGTGGGACGGTTGGAACGGCCCACGGAATGGCGAGCGGAGCTGAGCAGTTTGCGGGGTGACTGGAGGAGCAGAGTGGAGTGGAGCGGAGCGGCTGGTAGAGCGGAGCTGTTCGTGGGGTGGCAGGAGTGGCTCACGGTGCAGCTGGTGGAGTGGAGCAGCTCGTGGTGAAGGCTGCAGCGGAACCCCACGGAGAGGCAGGCAGTCGGCCTCGGACCACGTAAGGTGCCACTTAACACCCTATGTGTCCCCTTTTCTCCCCCCCTTTCCACCCAGGCTAGGGGGGGTAAAACCCTGCAGATAAACTTTTGAACTCTGGGGCTGCACTGACCACGGGCAGAGACTTTTGGGTTGTTGGACTTTTGGGATTCTTGGGTTGCTGGTCTCAAGAAACTTTTGGGGTGTTGGACTTTGGGGACTCTTGGTGATTTTTGTGTTGCTGGATTCAAGAACCAAAGGGAAAGGACACGGCCCAATTTGCTGGGGTAGGTCTTTTGCTCATGGTTTGTGTTATAAATCCTGTTTGTGGTGTTTTTCCAATTTAATGCTGATGTCGTTTACCTCATGTTATATTTTCTGCTATACTCAGACTCCGTGCTTGCAAGAGGGGAAGTATTGCCTCTTAGAGGCACCCAGGGGGTGGTATGTAATTGTCCCAGGTCACTGGGTGGGGGATCGAACCGGTTTTGCATTGCGTTATTGAAACGGAACCCCTAGATACAGAACCCGGCCCTTGTTGCTACCAACTCAGATGGGCAGAAGGGTTACACATGTAACTACAGGGTTGTTCTCAGGGCAAGCTCTAGGTTTTTTGCTGCCCCAAGCAAAAAATTTTTTGGCTCCCCCCCCCAGCCCACCAGTGCCCCCCCCCCACACCCCTTGCCTCCCCAGCAGTGGGTTCTCTCTTCCCCCACCCACTCACACCCCCTGCCGCCCCAGCACTCGGCTCCCCACCCCCAAATGTGGGATCCGCTACCAGCACATGGGCAGCCAAGCCCTGGCCCAGCCGCAACTGTCCCCATGCAGGTGGAGCTGCTGGGCGGCACAGCGCGGGAGTACTTCCAGGTGGCGGTGCGGTTGCAGGGCGGCGCCGAGAACACGGCCCCTCCCTGGGATTTGCGGCGCTGCTGGAGGCCGAGGTGGATCAGTTCGTACTCACCGCCCTCATCCCTGACGTGCTGGCAGCCCAGGATCTGGAGAGCCCCCGGACCTGCTGCTCTGCAGCCTCACTGCGCCCTGGCCCAGCTCCGGTGGGTGGGAAGGTGAGGATCTCCGGCTGTGGTGCTACCTGCTCAGCACCGACAAGCCCAGCCAGCCACTCACCTCCTCACACACTCCAGGAGCCCCTTGCTGCCGCAGCCCGGGCTCAGCTCCAGGGGACCCCGCTTCCTTCCCTTCCCGCTCCTCACACACTCTGGGAGCCCCTCTTGCCACCGCAGCCCGGGCCCTGGAGCCGAGCCCCGGCTGCGGTGGTGAGAGGGGCTCCAGGAGTGTGTGAGGAGCTGGGGAGGGAGGGAAGCGGGGCCCGGGATGCAGGGGGGAGGAGGAGTCCTGCTGCCGCTCCGAGTCTCCCCAGGGCGGCACGGCATTTCCCCGCCCGAGTGGGCTGTGCAGGGCGCTGCCGGGCTGTGTAGGGGTCGCGGATCCCAGCTTGCGCGCTGACAGGGCCAGTGGCTTTTTGCTGCCCCAAGCGGAAAAAAAAAGGGGGGGGGGGCGGCAGAGTGCTGCCCCTTAGAAAGTGCCGCCCCAAGCATATGCTTGGAGGGCTGGTGCCTAGAGCCGGCCCTGGTTGTTCTATAAAAGATGTCAGGGAGCTGGCTGAGCTAACCTTGTAGTCTGTCACTAGTAAGCCCGCTGCAGCTCTAGAGTGCAGTAGTTCAGAAATAATAAAAGCTAATTGTTGTTCAATTGTTATAAGACAGCTAATTTACTATGTGTATGCATTGACCCAGCTGGTGAGGCCGTGCACTCAACTTGATGGCATTTCTCTGTCTGTCTGTAATGCAATTACTTTTAAATGTCACCTCTGATCAATTCCAAAATGTCAGGGAATGTTCTAGGCATCAATGGGCAGAACTCTATTACTTTGGGGGGGAACTGGAAAACCTAAAGCGGGGAAAATGGGGGACATATGGAGGCCTTGTCATCTGTTTAGCCAAGCCATGGCTTCAAGCTCTTCTGCAATAGTCTACTACTCAAACACCTTCCAGAGAAGTGTCCCATCTCTTCTCTGCTCATCCACTCAGTAGAATTTAACATGTTGACACTCTGAATAATTTATCTCCCTGACAAACAATAATGGTGTGTTTGGAGAAATGGGGTGTGGAGAATATGGGGGAAGGGCAAACGGGGATGAAGGGGTACACATATAGCCCCTGGCAAAAGGAGAGAGATTTGGGGACCCTGGTATGGGGAGAAGGGGGAAATGGGATGAAAGAAGGGAATGGGGAACACATAGAGCCCATGCTATGGGGAGAAGAAGGGAATGGAGAGCATGGAGGGAAGTGGGAATGGGGTGCACACTGACATGAGGAGGACCATGGGGAATCCTAGTATAAGGGAAAAGGGATGTGGGAGGGGGGCACAAAGAGACCCTGGCATGGAGAGAAAAGGGGAATGGGAGGTACAGAGCTGCAGGCAGGAGGGAGGAAATGGGGGAGTTGCAGGGAGTCCCTGTAATAGAGGAGTTGGGAGGGGGCACACAAGGAGGTTGGGGGGTGGAAAGGAAGGAGGCCCTGCTGTGTGCAAGGAGCCTAGTCCTTACAAGCTCCGACGTATGCGATTCCCCCAGGTTATTTTGACTTGTATCTAAAAAACAATCAGCAGTCCTAGTCTCTAGGCATACATGAAAAATACAATCCCATAATAAACCAATCCAACTGTTTATTTTCCCTCCAAACTAAAAAATAGCTAGCTAATGAGGAAAATAAGCCTAAGCAATACCCAACTTCATCCACAAATGCAAACCTTTAGCACATACCTCTCCATAAGGCCCAAGTTAATAGACCGTGAACTAGGCCTTGTAGGTCAACAAGTTCAGGCTACTGCAGTTCAAGGTGGATAATATGTTCCAGCGCTGAGGCCCCAATCACCGTGGTAGTATGGCAAGACAGGTTCTAAGTAATTTAATGTTGTATAGGCCACCAATGCCCTAAACTACCGAGAAATCAACAGGCAGTGCAGATAATGAAGCACAGATGTCACGTTCTCCCAGCAAGATGACCTGCTTGATAAGCAAGCCATGAGCTTCAGTTTCTGATCATTGATGTAACGGATACATCTGCCCAGTGCTGAGGTGCATCAGCACTTGTAAAGTCCCTAGTAACATGTCAGCGACAGTGATAGCCAATGGAAGCTAGTCTAAAAGACCTCTAGTCTCTGTCTGTGTACAGTTGTGCTTCGCAATAGTCCCCAGACAGTAGTCCCTTCTCTTGGGCCTAACACCTGGTCAGAGCACGCTGATCACTTCTCAGACTAATTCCCAGTGTGTAGGGCAGTTTGCAATAGCCTTCTTCAGGCTCTAGGCCTTTAGGAGCCTGAGCTAGCTGCTCACTGTTTGCTCTGACTTGTGACTGCAGGACCCCTGCCCAGTCCCTGTTGCTTCCAACAAGTTCTGCACAGTTCTGAATTTGTCTGTGAGTGTCAGCCATCGCAGCCATGCTACACTTGTGGCTGTCTCCTGCTGCAGTCTGTGCCCCTGCTTGGCCTCCTGCTTGCCATGTAGCTCCTCAAAGCAGCTTCCCATGCAGTCAGCTTCTCTGCTCTGCTGCCAGCTCACCATGCAGCCCTTGCCTTCTCCCACAGCAAGGTCACTTCCAGGGTCAGGGTTTTTGCAATCATTTCTGCACCATGCCCTATTGGCTCCAGGTGGGGGGATGTGCCTATACGTCTGCTCTGGAGGGTCATAGATCAGCAGAGAAGGCATTGACGAGGGAATAGTAGTTACCTGCTTAGCAAATTCATCACAACTGGTGTAGGCCCATGCAGAGTGCATTGCAGTAGCCTAGCTTTGCGGTGACAAAGCATGGATGAGAGTAGAAAGAAATGGCTGTACTCTCTTAGCCAGAGGGAGATGGACAGAAATGTTCCTGGTCATTGCTGGGGTAGGAACATTTACTAGCAGCTGGCGATCCAACAATATTCCCCAGCTGTGGACTCTTGTAGGAAAAAGGGAGGCACACATGCTGTAAGATGGACTATATGGGCCAAAGGTATTAATGTAACCTAGTCACTGTTCAACATTAAACAGTTTTATACAAGTTTTGGGGTTTGGCATACACAGACTGCAGACTGCTTAATGCCATGGCAAACACACCATTAAACGTCCTTTTAAATCTTCTATTAAAGATACAGAAAAGAAGGAAAAACAGTTACAACATTTTAAATGTAAAGTATTAAATAAGGCTTTCATTTTAACAACATCCCTCATTCCCTTTCCCTTTTGGGGGGTGTTATAGAAGGACACGCCCCATTTGACCATCTCGAAGATAGCATGGTAAAGATAAGTGAGTAAAGATTGGCTGGAGCAGTCACTGGTACTGTTAAAGTCTGATCCTGTTTCCTAGAAGACAAAACGAGACAGACACAAACAAAGGGGGAGAGAAATGAACAGCAAACACAGAAATGTAGCTTTTGTCTCTGGTGTTGACTCTGAGGCTATGTCTACGCTACCGTGGTAAGCTACGCAACTCCAGGTACATGAATAATGTAGCTGAATTCAATGTACCTTAGGTCGAGTTACCGTGGGGTCTACACCACGGGAGGTCGACGGGAGAAACTCTCCCATCAACTTACCTTACTCTTCTTGTCGTGGGTTGAGTACAGTGATCGACTGGAGAGCAATCTGCTGTCAATTTGGCGGGTCTTCACTAGACCTGCTAAATCGACCACCGGTGGATCAATCTCAGAGCGTTGATCCTGGCTGTAGTGTAGACCTGCCCTGAGTTGCAGTCTCACTGCTGGAGAAACACGGGCATAGCACATGGTCTTATCAGCCACTGTGAGATCTGGTACATTTGTACCAGCATCAGGCTGTTCAGGGCTTTGCTTTTAGTTGCCTGTTTCTGGTCACTGGCTTGCAGCAGTGTTGAAAAATATGTATTCTTGGCCAGCTAAGCCAGACTCTTATTAGATAGAAGGGAAAAAGAAGAGAGACAGGAAAGAGAAGAAACAAGGTGGGTCAAGAAAAGGACACATGGGAGGGGTAGTGGGACAGTCTATTCCACACGGTGTTCGGGATTCAGCCAGTAGAGGTGGTGGAGTCATCTGCCATGATGGTGAAGCTTGTTCTAGTAGCCAATGTTCTTCCCCAAAGGAATAGCCCATCCTGTCTTTATTTTGCCCACCAATTAGGCTAACTTTCTCACTCACCAATTTTGGGTCATTGATTTCTGGTTCCACACTTTTCTTGTTTACCAAGCATGAGCTCTACACAGTCCTTGAGTTACTTCAGTACGCCTTTTTGGTTGGACTAATTCAGTCTTTCTGTCTCCCTTTCATACCTTTTCCCATCAACATTTGTTTTTATAGGTTCTTGTGACATCTTATGAACGTTCATGTATGTTTTATGTAGGACCAATTTGTAGGCCCAATTATCACAACATACCTGCCTCCAACCTACTAGCATCACCTAGGTTTTATCTGCATTGAGCCTCAACTCACTAGTTCCCAAGAGTCTCAGACCCTGGGTAAAGCATTCAACAACAGTGACTGGATGGGATGAAATAGAGATACAGAGATGAAGGTGATCGGAACACAGAAAGCATCACAGTCACACTTCCTCACTAACTCTCTCAGTGGCTTCTCTCATGTACACACATTGATCAGAAAAGCAAACAAGATGGAAGCTTATGGAGCTCCACATGTGGCTGCCTTCTGGGCTAATGAACAACTGTCCAAGGCTATCCTTTGAGTGTGTTCAGAAAGAAAGGAATGAAACCACCCATATGCAGGCCAATTCACTCTTGTCACAGTGCTTAAGTGACACAATAATACTTCATAATCAATGGTACTGAAGGCAGCTGACAGATCTAACATCAGCATAAAGCTCTATGAGACTTTTTTCCATGTTTCTGCACAGTTTTAATAAAACTGTATTTTGGATTGTCTTGCTGCTTATGGAGTCAGGCTGTATAAAGAAGAGACTGGGTAGAGCTGAACCCAGCTATATACCACCTAGAATGCTCTCAGGCCTTTATGGAATTAGTTCAGAGGCTGCCTGGCAGAGCAGGGACCAACCAAGTCCTATGTTGGCTGTGCTTGGGCCTGCATGGAATGGTTTCATGATGGGAGGGAGGCAGGTGGAGATGAGTCCAGCAGACTACTGTTTTGGCTGCTCTTGGGGCTGCCTGTAGTCAGTCAGTGAGTGGCTTGACAAGTGACAGAGACAGTGATCTGAGCTTTTAAAGCCATCACTGAAGGGTTGGGCTGAAGCGTTGTGGGATTGGATTAGAAGGATTAATTGTTCAGTTGTAGCTGTTACCCCAGCACTTACTGTCTGTAGTGGCAGTGCAATGACGCAGAGAGCCAGGGTGGACGATGTGATGGTTAACCTTGTTCAGAGCCAGAGCAACAATGGTGGTAACAGTGGTGGTAACAGGTGTAATAATGGCAGTGTACATATGGTGTGTTACTTCCGCAGTGGTTGCAATGTCATAACTTTCTGGTGTATACATGTCCTGTGTTGTTGGATTGTTTGTTTGGTAGTGAGAAAGAAAGTACAGCATAATTCCTGAATAAGTTCTTTAGAGGGCAGTCCAATAGGAAAGTATCTTTTCCCTCAGGGTTTGTAAGATCTCGTACCCAAGATGCGCCTTCAACTTTGCCCCTCTCTGAGAGGGAGATAGTCCTGGGGCCTTGGTCTGACAGCCCTGGGTGTGGTTCTGGTACTTTGGAAGCTGCTCAACACTCATGCAGAGGCTCTCAGCATTGTCTCATTGCTGTTTCACTGCTTTGGTGGCCTGCATCTTCTCCTTGGCAGTTCCTGCTCTTGTGGGTAACATAGTATAACACCATCCCACTTCCATTCTCCAGCTGCTCCCACAAACCTTGTTCCCTGCTCTCTCTCAGTTATTGTTGGTCCAGCTCCTCTGGCTACCTTCTAGACTGCTCTTTCCTGCAGCAGAAACTGCTGCTCAGGGGCTCCCTTCGGCATCTTCTAGCCCAACCATATGGCTGCACAGCTGCTCTCCTTTCTCATCTTTGCTGTAGGCTACCTCCTGGCTGCTTCCCTCACTAAAAAAGCTGCTCCCGCTACTCCAGCTCTTTCTCTGGTCATTTCTTTGGCCTTGCTGCCTGGCCAGCCATTCTCAAGTTCCTCTTCTGCGCTCCCTCCACCCTCTTTCAGTTCACATTTTTGGTCCCCAGTGTTCTTTGTATGTCACTTCTTTTTGGTTGTTAATCAAAGTGAATCATACAATTCTTTTTATTGTCCAAGTGCAGCTCTGTCCTTTTCTGCCAGATGTTTGTGGGAAAGGGTGCACTAGAATTAGCCAGCAGGCTTATTACATTGTAATCCAAAGGCTTTAAAAAGTTGATTTAAGTGTTGCACATAGTTGCACATTAATAACCAATGCAGTGTTGTTTAAGAAGTATATTTATTTCTAGTTAGTAGCGACCACATCTGATAGGCACTGGTTACCAAAGCAATTTCTGTGTCTATTACCTGATAAGCCCTATGCAGTGGGAGGTGCCTTGAAATGAGGTTACATATCTTGTTCCTACAGGCATGAATTGCAGAAGCAAGTTTATAAAGGTTCTACTAATCTCTGGCATGTGCTGTAATAGAGGAATCAATGCAGAGGACAAGACACACAGACCCAGCTGATTCTCTCCATTCTGAATTGTCCAATTGGTAGGTTCAATTTCTATATTATAATTTAAATGTAATTCAGTGTGTGATGGAGAACCAAAATAAAGATCACACAAAAAAGAATTCATGTAGGAAACTGAACATTCTGTGGGATCCATTCCTTTGGCATGAATAATTGTATAATCTCATTTACATGATTCTTTATTTCTGATGTAAACAATGTTGAGTGAAAGAAAAGGGAGGGACTCCAAGTTTGTGTGGAGTACAGGTAACTTTGGAATTCAAATGAATGACCTCCCTTGAAATGAGGTACAGTTTGAAACTAACATTTGTCTCTCAGTTTCCTAAGCTGAATATTTATTTACAATTCAAAGATATGATAGATGCTTCTTGTGTGCAACTGGTTTTTGCAGCACTGCATTTTCCACATTGATGTACCTGCCTGTTTCAAAACACTGCATTACTACAATATGTACGGCATTTGTGCCAACACTGTTATATTTTAATGTTGGGCTTGCTGAACTATACGGTTACAGTTTTGACTAACGTGGAAGGTACTGATTCCCTTGAGAGCTATTCCTAGCTCTAAATCCAATGCTATGCTCATTTTTTTAAAGCATCATTTTCTGTCAGAGTGAAAGCTTTGTGTATTGATAAAGTTGTGAAAATAACATCGGAAAGATGAATGGGTGCTCATTATGAAGGCTTCTAAGATTTCTTCACATTATGGGTATCATCTGGTATTTTATTCAAAGAGTCAAAACATTGTGAATGAGTAAATTCCTATAATATTAATTGTCAGTTTTTGCTAGTATGAAGTGTATGCATTTTATGTTTAGTCATATTTGTAAACAATATTATAAGTAATATCCGTATGTATTGCCAATATGCAAGTCTGGAAAACAGCTGACAATTGTGTTTGTTAACACAGCTGTATTTGGGGAGGCAAAACTATAAAAGAGTAGTTGTCTACCAAAGTAACACAACAACTAGATCCTGAGCACTCTCACTGTCTTTGAAATCAAAGGCAGCTGAGGCCACTTGGCATCTTACAGGGTCTGACACTTAACATGTCTTTTCAGAGAACTATGCTACATTGGAGGCACTCCTGTATGTTCAGACATTGGATATACAAAGTCTCCTTCACATGGTAAAGGTTTGGAGAACTGAGCCCACAAAGGTATATCTCTTCCCTCAGACCATGGAACTTATTATCAGGGTCAAAGGAAAGTTGCAGCAAAGCTGTTAAAGAATTACAGGAAAAGCTATTTTATCTAGAAAAGTGATGTTTTTGGAAGGATATTATGGAAATAAATCTATTGCGCAAGTGGTGTTCCAGGGAACTGTTAGGTAGTTTTTACTTTAAACATATTGTACGTTCCAAATATATCTGCAAAAGTGTGTGTGGTGAAAATCATATTCCCCTGTAAATATACAATACTGCCACATAGCCTGAATCCTACATCACACTATTTTAAGAGATTCCACAAATGTTTGAGCGTCCAAAGTCAGGCTGCCTCTGTCCCTCAGCCAAGATATAGGAGTCATTTGCCCATTCTTGCCGTTCTGGAACCATGGGCCTGATTCTTTGCACCTTACACCTTGTGCAAACACTTGTGCCCAGTGGATGTAACATGCTGCTAAATGAAAATGGTAGCATTTTACATCTGCTTTGTTCTTACACTTTGCATGAGCGTAAATGATAGCACAAGGTATAAGGTATTGGAGAACCGAGTCCATATTGCCAGGTCCATCGGTGTGTCTAGACAGTGCTAATCTGATCCAGCTTTTATTGAGGTCATTTGTAGATTTGCCATTGACTTCAATGGAAAATGGAAGCAGAATCAAGTTTTTGTTTTTAATTTCTGAAAAAAGTGTGTTTGAAAAACATACTTCTCTAATTATAACTCAACGTGTGCTGTATGTGAATCAGGAGCCCACTGAAAACTGATGCCAAGGCACATACAATGAGTTTTAAGAATGCAGTGATACGGCACAGTGAAAAGCACAGTGGCAAAAATTATTTGGGGAGAATTTGCCCTTGCAATGCGACTATTTTTGCACCCACTCTGCTGGTGCAAATTGATCACAAACCTAAAAGCCCCTCCAGGAAATACCCTTGGAACAAGGAGCCTCCTTTGCAATCTAGTTTTCACATCTGGTTCCATGGGACCCCTGACATAGGTGGTTTGCCAGTTCCAAGTCCTGGCCAGTGCACAAATTAGGGCAATGCTAGTTGTGCATTCTCTCCCCTCTCAGTCCTGTTGACTCTAGCTTGGTTATCTTTTATTTGGAAAATGCTGGTATTCAAGTAGTGTGAAGTAGGCTTTGAAGTTAAACTCTTAATGTGAACAAGGAAGTGCATCACGCCTATGGACTTGTCTGCATTACAGAGTCTTTGCCAGTACAGTAATGTCAGCAAAACACCCTAGTGTAGATGCAGTATATGCTGACAAAAGAAGATCTTTTGCTGTCAAAGCTTTACCACCTGCCCAAATGACATTAGCTATGCCTACAAAGCACTATTCTATCAGTAGAACTGCATCTCCACCGGGAGTTTTGCTGGTATAGCTATATTGGCTGGGGTGAGTGGTTTTTTTCCACACTCCTACCCAACATAGTTATGGAAGCAAAACTTTGAAGTGTAGACCAGGTTTTTCTGTTACAGTATGATGCAGTATTTTTGCAAGGCAAATCTTCCTTAATTTATATAAGGAAGAATGTATGTTAAGGGATATAAACTTCATTCTCTAAAGATGAAAGCTTAGATCTTTTAGTAAATGGCCAATGCTACTTCTCAAAAATTAAGAGAGTTGTGAGTGCTCATGATTTTCCATTAATCTTCAAACCCTACCCTCTACCCGCTGCCATATCACCCTCTTGTCGCTCGCGCACATGCACATCACCCTCTTGTGTGTGTGTGTCTCTGCCCCCCCCCCCCCCCCCCCCCGAAATTGGAAAGAGAGTTTGAGTTTGGACAATTTCTTACTCTAGGTAATATGTACAGTTCTTAGAAAGCAGATTGCTACCTTTATTTTTTGTCATCTTGTTTAGGTTTACACTTGCTTAACAAAATGTCTTTGAAATAAGTAGTAAAACAATTGTCATTTTCATTGGGATAAACGTGTTATGGACACAGCACCAGCAGTTTCACAAAAACTCACTTGGAAGAAAACATTTCCGGATTTGGAGGAGAAGGAAAGTTGTTCTGAACTGCTTCATGCCTATGTCATTTCCAATATTCTCAATAGCCTTCCATTTCATTACTAGATCAGAGGGTGTTTTTTCACCTATCTGACTCTTAGTCTCAAATGATGAACAAATAGGTCCAAATTTTAAAAACGATTTAGGTGCTACTGTGCTCAATGTCACAAAACCTAACTCATTTGAAAAAGGGATTTAGGCACTCAGTAGTCTGACATACCCCTTTGAAAGTGAAATTTAGGTCCCTAAATCAGTTAGGCATTGCAACAATGAGTGCAGCAATGCCTAAATAGCTTTAAAAATCTGGGCTATAATGACTAATGGGTATAATATTTGTATCTCTTCTTTCCCTGGAGAATATGGGGCTATGTTTCCCTATTTAGGAAGAACCCACAAATGGCAACAGTTTTAAATTATTACCAAACTGGACCTCAGTTGTGGAATGAAGTCAATGGCACTACTTACATGCATAAGTGTTTTCAGGATCAGGGCCCCCAGTTGGATGGATTCAGACTTGAGGTAAGCTGGAGGTGGAAAGCTCTACATTCCCTTACCAGTCCCCCGAATTATCTAGCTGTCAACCTGAGACCTTTAAAAACAAGATTTCAAACAAACAAACAAACAAAATATGAGGAACAAAGAGAAGTGTTTTGATATTTACTGTGTAGAAAAAGCAGATTTTGAAAAATCTATGAAATTTGCCTAAAATTGCCTGAGAAGAGATTGCTTTCCTCTTTTGAATCTAATTAAAATTGGCTGAAAATGTTCAGCTAATGATCTAAATCAGTGGTTTTCAACCTGTGGTCCGCTGACTACTGGGGGTCCACAGACTATGTCTAAAATTTCCAAAGGGGTCCACACCTCTATTTGAAGTGTTTTAGGGGTCCACAAATGAAAAAAGTTGAAAACCACTAATTTAAATGGTCTCTAAAAATTCCCCACAAATTATTTGTTTTTATTACAGCGTGATGGCAGTGACGCTGTAAAGTTAAGACTGAGATGATGCTTTAGTTCTAAAATCTTATATTTTCTGTCACTTCTGAATCTCCCTAAAAAGTATCGTATAAATGGAAACTCTAATATTTGCTCTCATTTCAGAATTGATTTTCATTATCACATTTAAAAAGTCTGAGAAAAATCCCCTGGCTGCTATTGAGCTTACTAAATTTGGAACAAGGGGGAAAGAAATCTAGCAAGATAGCTAAATATAAAAATGGTGCTTTTCGATGTGCTCTGAAAAATCAAAACCAACTTTGATTTACACTTCAGGCTTGGCATGAGCATAGCACTAGATGAAGAAAATAATGCAGTAGCTGAGTTTGAAGATATTTGACGCAGTCAAGGCTGATTCCTCACTCTGGCACTGCAAGTGCAGAAGGTGGGGGGCTCGCAAGGACTCTAAAAATTAATACTTGCCACTCCAGGCTTGTATTAAACTCCCAAGGTTACAGCTTTTCTCTGAACTTGGATGGGTAGATGCTGCCACCACCTAAGTGCAGAACCCCTTTCAGAGACCAGGAAGGCTCACCTGGGAATTCCTTCCTGTGGGGTGCCCTCAAGCCCTTTCACCCCCCCCCCTCCAGGGAAGAGCTGAGAAAGGAAAAAAAAAATCAGCTGTTGCCACCAGCTAATTAAACAACATGTGCACAAACCTCTTAAGACACAAAAATCCAATTCTGTTCTTAAAAAAGGTAAATTTTATTAATAAAAAAAGAAAGAAAATACATCTGGGAACTCAGGCTATTGCTAGGTTTTAAAAAAGGATCTACGAGGATTAAGCACCAAGAATAGTTTTCTTGAGGTCTAGCTTAAAGGTTATGAGCAAAACAAAAAGTACCTGGGGTTAGCACAGAGGCATCCACTAGCCAGAGACATTTCCTAATCTACTTACTTATCTGGGGTTTTTAAATGAGTAGTTTCTAGGTATGATACTGATGATTTTTTCATACCTGGCCCAAGCTCTTACAGCATCGCTCTGTCCTGTCCGCCTCTCTCCGGAGAACAGCAACAGACAGACAAAATTTTATTTTGAAATGAAGTTTTTAAATTTTCCCAAACAGAGTTGGTTTTTTTTTTTTTTGGCATATTCGTTTCGTAGGAAATTTCAAAAATGTTTTGAAATGTCAAATTTTCTTACAAAACAGAAATGCTGAATTTTGACCAGCTCTAATGGTACGGTAAGCTGTTATGGCTGCTTAGTTTAGTTGGATTGTACTTATTCTCTCTTCTGAGCTGTTGTCTGGATTCTTCTTCCTAGCATATGCATAATGTGCCTCTGGTAGCATGTTGCCTCTGGTGGCATACTGATTCATCACCGAATTTGGTCCACTGGTTGGCTCATCAGCTTCCAGGCACCGAGCCAGGCACTGACGGGGAGTGCGACATAAATGCTGATCCATGCCCTCCTTGTCTGTATTGAGCTAGGATAAGGCTATATTTGCAAATCTCCACAAATGTATACCAATTACACCATTTCCCCCCAATAAAGTATTTTGTTGGGGAAGTGCTGAGACATGCTGCTCATTTTGAATTCTAGCAGGCATTGTGAAGTCTCTGGAACTTTCTGGTACTGTATGTAATGGGAGTATGTCTGCTGCTACACCCATTAAGAGGGTACAGTTTGCACTCTCTTCCTTGCACATCTGTTTGGGCCATGTCTTCACCTCCTCTTTGGATTCCTTAATGCCATTAATGGCACTAATCCTGCACAGTTCTTGTGCTTAGGTGATTGCAAGGGCTCAGGCTGACACCACCCTGCATGAGGAGCACAAGAATTGGAGGGTCCTTGTGCCTTACTCGCTGTTATGCATCAGCGCATGGGGTTGGGTGCAATCTTGGCCTTCATTAGAATACAGAGATATTTTTCATGCTTGGATAAGCCAAGAACTGTTAAACAGCTTTTGCTCAACATTTTGGAACAAATTCACCTTTTAGCAGAGACCAATCTTGGGAAATATCACAAAAAAGAATAATTTTTTCATAAACATAAGAACGGCCATACTGGGTCAGACCAAAGGTCCATCTATCCCAGTATCCTGTCTTCTGACAGTGGCCAATGCCAGGTGCTTCAGAGGGAATGAACAGAACAGGTAATCATCAAGTGATCCATTCCCTGTCGTTCACTCCCAGCTTCTGGCAAACAGAGGCTAGGAACGCTGCTGTGAGCAACTCACACTGTAATGGCAGTGCCAACATAATCTAACTCTCATATTAGCTTATGAGGCAAATGCTATAAATCAAGCTGCAGAACTAGCATACTATACAGTCAGCAGCCTGTATGACTCAGTTTATCATCCCCCTGTACTGTTATCTCTTAATTGATGTGTATCTTTATCTGTACTCCAGCGATAGTACGGTGGATGCAGGAAGAGAGCACTCTGCAAAATCCCACTCTTTCTTTTTATTTCTTGATTTAGAATCGTGATGGACCTTTTGCAGTTGATCCTGCTATCTACTTTCCTCTCAGTTTCCGTGACATCAGAATCATGTAAGTCTCATGCTACAAATATGTGACTGTCTGTTCTACAGAAATAGCTTGAATGTCACCAAGTAATGGACACTTTACTTAAAACTAGCTGCTTTAGCTTAAGCCACCAAACACAGTTTATAATTAGTCCCAGATAGTATTGCCTAAGGTTATTGAAATACATCAACCACTGCCCGTCTCTGAGATATTAAACTAAGGGTATGTCTTCACTAGCAGCGCTTTAACGTGGCTGTGTAGTTGTGGCACCAGTGCTCAGAGGGAGCTCTCCCAGAGCTATAAAATACCCACCCTCATGAGGAGAGTAGCTACCAGTGCTGGGAGCGTGGCTCCCAGTGCTGGGGCACTGTCTACACGGCCACTTTACAGCGCTGAAACTTGCAGTGCTCAGAGTGTTTTTTTTTTCACAGCCCTGAGCGAGAAAGATGCAACGCTGTAAAGTCCCAGGCCTAAGCTTCCTTCATCTGCTTGTGGTAGCTATGCAGGTGGAAGATAAAGGTGCTTTATGAATGGATAACTGGTATTCTGGACCCCAGTTCAACAAAATCACCTAAGCACGTGGTTAAGTTTCACTGAAGTCAAGCATATGCTTAAGTGCTTTGCTGAACTGGAATTCCATTTTGTGAAAAATGCTGAAGTTTCACAAGTGGCTTCATTCCACATTGGAACAAAACTGAGCCGTCTCAAAAATTATTTGTGAAAAACAGAGCTCCTCTTAGAGATGTTCCAGTTTGTGTAAATAATTAAATATTCCTTGGGCCAAAGAGTGAGAGTGTGAATCTAGAACTTGGTGGTTAGGGCACTCACCTGGGATGTGGGAAACCCAGGTTAAGTTCCTGCTCTGAATCAGGCAGAGCAGGGATTTTAACCTGAAACCAATATATTGCCACCAAAATTTTCAATTTCACTGAATTTTCGGGTGAACCATTCCTGACCATATTTTTGACTATTTGATTCTGATATAATTCTGGACTTCTCTCTGTCTCACATAGTTCTATAAATAACTTATTACATCATTCATAATAAGAAAAATTTAGAAGGAATTAAAAATTGAATGGTGCTAAATTAACCCCTGTGCTGACTCCAGAAAGTCTGCTGTTGCTAGTGTTCCATAATTTAAATATGAGAGTAAGAATCAGTTTCCTTGTGTGTTTGTTACTTCATGGAGCTGCTAATCAATTAACTAAAACCATAAAGCAATCCTATTGTCCACTATAATGTGCTCTGGTAATTTAGTTTCATACCAAATCCAGCCTAAATTCCTTTTTCTAGCTCACAGGAAACATGTTGCACTCACAAATGCAATCTGAACTTGAAGTGAAGCATTTGTAGCAACGGCAATGCTGTATGCTCATGTGTTAATGAGAAGAGTATGTCACTTTGGATTTGCACTTATGTACTAAAAGCTAGTCCACACCTGAAAGTTTCATTAATTCAACTTAATACTGATTTAGTTAAACTGATGCAACACCCTGTGTAAATGGGGTGGGATCTGAGTTACTACAGAGAATTCTTTCCTGGGTGCTGGCTGGTGAGTCTTGACCACATGTTCAGGGTTTAGCTGATTGCCATATTTGGGGTCAGGAAGGAATTTTCCTCCAGGGCAGATAGGCAGAGGCCCTGGAGGTTTTTCGCCTTCCTCTGCAGCATGGGGCACGGGTCACTTGGTGGAGGATTCTCTGCACCTTGAGGTCTTTAAACCATGATTTGAGGACTTCAATAACTCAGGCATAGGTTAGGGGTTTGTTACAGGAGTGGGTGGGTGAGATTCTGTGGCCTGCGTTGTGCAGGAGGTCAGACTAGATGATCATAATGGTCCCTTCTGACCTTGAAGTTTGAGTCTATGAGTGTGGTTACTCTTATATCACCTTAAACCTGGTTTATAACAGTTTAGTTTCCACTTGGTACAACTGACAAAAGCCAGGTATCAACTGATATTGGAGCGCCCCCGTCCCCAAGTTGCACCAGTTTACCTAACTTGGTTTAAAATTCCACCTTTAGTTAAACAGGTACAGTTTTGTGTGTAGACATGGTTTAAATTATACCTCATCATACTGTCCCGTGATGAGTGTCCCAAGATATAATGCATTAATGATCATACAGCACTGCTCCTTCTGAAATTTTATTGCATTTTCCTATTAAATATGTAAAATGTCAGATACTCACAGGGTGAAATTCTGGCCCCTTTGAAGTCAATGTCTAAACTCCTATTGACTTTAATGGGGCCAGGATTTTACCCACAGTTTTGCCATGTAGTTTTTCTCCAGCCAGCATTGGGAACCTTTTATTTTCTTCTTTTCCAGTTCATGCAATGGAAGACGAGGCTTTGGTTGTAAAGTGTCCCCAAGACTGTCAAAATAGGACTGTCAAATGGTATCACACACAAACTAACCAGCTCATTCCTGCAGAAGAGGGTGGACGGATACATTCCTCTGGGCGATTTCTTTGGTTTCTGCCAACATCAAAAGAGGACTCGGGAAACTACACTTGTGTTACACACTAGTAAGCAGAACATTGAAAAATGCAAGTTTTAAGGCTATAATAAGCATAGATGGATAGTTATAATCCCAATCTGTATAATCTCACTTACTTTCATGGTATCCATCTGAATCCCTGAATCTTTTATATACACCAATTGCTATTTTTATGTGGTCATTTCCCCAACATTTAACTGCAAGAGAAATATAGTATCATGTGCATATGTATAAAGCAAAAATAACATTCCGTAGAAATTGTAGGTTATTTCTAGCTAATCCTTAGAAATATTCCACAGCCCTCTGTGTCTGATCTGTTTTTATTTTTATTTTTTAAAGTTCTAATTATACAAAACAGTCCACTGTGAGTGTGATGGTGTATCTACACAAACAAGGTATTTGTTTCCCAAGTCAGATACGTTATCCAAATGACACCGGAACGTTAACTTCTGGAAGAATTGTTTGCCCTACGATTGACAATTATGAGAAGGCTACTATTGTCAAGTGGTATAAGGTAAATAAAAACACTAACCACATCAATGAAAATCAGATTATTATTCTAAGTTACGTACAGCCAAATGACGAAAGTGTCTTATTTTTCAGGACTGCAAACCTCTCCAAGGACCACGTGAAAAATATTCAATGGGAGGGAAGTATCTTTTTATTAAACGTCCACAAAAAACTGATGAAGGACATTATACTTGCCATTTTACCTGTATACACAGTGGAAATATATATAATGTATCGGCGACAAGAATCTTTAGAGTTAAAGGTAAGCTGTTCATATTGCTGCTTAATAAGATAAGGATCACTACCTGCCTTGCTACAAAGTGAATTATGTGTATAATTAGAGAGAAGAAGGTTATCCACTAATTCGTTGCTCCTTGATGATGAAGCTTTTGACCAGCTGCTTACAACAGACTTTTGTGGATGGAGAAAGTTGAGATTCAGAGCCTGGTTGGGCTCCATCTCATAATAATCTCTCTGCCTTCCAACACTGCCTTGGCCCTGAATTGTGCTTTCTGACCACATTAAATCTCCCAGCAGCAGCCTCTGATAACACTGGCTGTTGGATGTGATGACAACGTTGCTGTTCTTGGGGCTATTCTGGTTGTGCTCATTTCTGGAGGTGAGAACTTGCTTGCTTGGTTCCCTCAGTGGAGTGCCACAAGGTTCCATTCTGTCCCCTTTGCTGTTTGGTGAGTATATAACAGACAACTCAGACAATATGCACAGAGGGAAACGTTTTGAGTTTTGTAGATGCATTTTGAGTTTAGTAGATGCATGAATCTTCATTATTTTGAAAGTGTGGGGGCCTCTCATGAGACAGGAGTGGAATATGGGGTACACTTTTGATTGCTGTCTTATCAAGGGGGCCCATCATTATGATCATGGTCAAGGACAGAGCTGACTGGACAACAATTCCATTTTGCAACAACATTTGAAGTTTTGAATTTGTTTTGTTTTTGATCCTCATTGGAATGTGGCACGGTGGGGGGTGTCTTCTTCCTCTGAAGCATAAGAGATGGCCACAGCTGAGGATGGGACACTGGAGAGGGAGGATAGGGCTCTGAGATGGTACCAAGCATTCTCTCCTCTCTCTGGTGCTTGGCTGGTGGGTCTTGCTCACATACTCAAGGTCTAACTGATTGTCATATCACTCTCACTCACTCATGCTCGGCACCCCAGTTGGGGTATGGGCCGCCAATCACAGATCTCCAGAGTCCTTTATCCTGGGCCATTTGCTCTAGCTGGTTCCAGGTATAGCCCATTTTTATGCTATCAGCCTGAAGGCCGCGTTGCCAGGTGTTTCCTCATCTCTGCTGCGACCTGCACCGTCTTTCTTGACTCGTACATGGTCCTCACGTTCCATGTACCAATGGTAATCCTCCTGGTTGCAAGAAGGGTAATTGGCTTAGTGGCTTCCTCACGACTTTCACCACCCAGTGTCATGCATCTTCGACTTGAAGACCCTTCTTTTTCCAGACTAAAGGTCTCTGTTATCTATATTGTTGGCGTTTCTGTAGCAGGTTGATTTTTTTACGGGGTGGAGTTGCTAGCCCCACGCCCAACCCTCCTCCTTTATCCTGACTTGGGACAAGCAGATGGCCCCAAAGGACCTCTCTGGTGGAGTTGATTGTCATATATAGGGTCTGACAAGAATTTTCCCCCAGGTCAGCGTGGCAGCACAAATTGGCATATTGCTTCTCCAGCACCAGGCCTGGTTCACTTGCTATGATCATTTGGGCATATCTCACTTAACTAATTCCCTGCCACTGCAGGGGTTTCTGGCACCGGTGCACCTCAGTTCTTTGTATTTTCTGATTATGACACACAATCATTTAGAGCAGGGGTCGGCAACGTTGGCACGCGGCTCACCAGGGTAAGCACCCTGGCAGGCCAGGCCAGTTTTATTTACCTGCTGACGTGGCAGGTTCGGCCGATCGCAGCCCCCACTGGCCGCCGTTCACCGTTCCGGGCCAATGAGGGCGGCGAGAAGCGGCGCGGGCGAGCGATGTGCTGGACAGGGCTTCTCGCCGCCCCCATTGGCCCGGAATGGCGAACCGCGGCCAGTGGGGGCCGCGTTTGGCCAAACCTGCCGCGTCAGCAGGTAAATAAAACTGGCCCGGCCGGCCAGGGTGCCTACCCTGGCGAGCCACGTGCCAACATTGCCGACCCCTGATTTAGAGAGTCGAGGTAGATAAGGTAATATATTGTTGTCATAACTATAAAGGGAAGGGTAACAGCTGTCCTGTGTACAGTACTATAAAATCCCTCCTGGCCAGAGACTCCAAAATCCTTTTCCCTGTAAAGGGTTAAGAAGCTCAGGTAACCTGGCTGGCATCTGACCTAAAGGACCAATAAGGGGACAAGATACTTTCAAATCTTGGGGGGGGGGGGGGAAGGCTTTTGTTTGTGGTCTTTGTTTGTGCGGCGTTAGCTCTCGGGACTGAGAGGGACCAGACATCAATCCAGGTTCTCCACATCTTTCTAAACAAGTCTCTCCTATTTCAAACTTGTAAGTAAATAGCCAGGCAAGGCGTGTTAGTTTTCCTTTGTTTTCTCAACTTGTAAATGTACCTTTTACTAGAGTGTTTATCTTTGTTTGCTGTACTTTGAACCTAAGACTAGAGGGGAGTCCTCTGAGCTCTTTAAGTTTGATTACCCTGTAAGGTTAATTTCCATACTGATTTTACAGAGATGATTTTTACATTTTTCTTTAATTAAAAGCCTTCTTTTTAAGAACCTGATTGATTTTTCCTTGTTTAAGATCCAAGGGGGTTGGATCTGTATTCACCAGGAGTTGGTGGGAGGAAGGAGGTGGAATGGTTAATTTCTCCTTGTTTTAGATCCCAGGGGGGTTGGAACTGTATTCACCAGGAGTTGGTGGGAGGAAGGAGGGGAATGGTTAATTTCTCCTTGTTTTAAGATCCAAGGGGTTTGGATCTGTATTCACCAGGGAATTGGTGAAAGGTTTCTCAAGGCTTCCCAGGGAAGGAATGGTGGCAGCGGGACCAGAGCTAAGCTGGTAGTTAAGCTTAGAAGTTTTCATGCAGGCCCCTACATTTGTACCCTAAAGTTCAAAGTGGGGATACAGCCTTGACAATTGTATTGGACCAACTTCTGTTGGTGAGAGAGACAAGCTCTTGAGCCACAAAGAGCTCTTCTTCAGGTCTGGGAAAGGTACTCCCAGCTTCAGCAAAATGCAAGGTGGAACAGATTATTTAGTATAAGTAGTTAGCACCTATTCTGAGGGACCATTCCATATACATTCACTACATACCCACAATCCTTTAGGGCGTAGCAAAGCCCCAGATGGTCCTGGTGCAAGAATAGAGTAGGGACCCCTTCCTAATTCTGAAATCTAAAATTTTGCTTACTTTTACCCTCATGGAAAATCAAAACATAGCCAACTTATCCATAAATACACAAATCCAATATGCAGGCTATGTCTACACATTTTTGCAAGTTATCTACACATTATTTACACATTTGTACAAAATTCTTACTGGTAGTACAGTGCTAAAATTTTATAGTGCAGGAGCCCTGCAGAGATGATCTTATGTTGGTAGTTCTTGTGTGTGATGTCACCATAAGATACAGCATCCATATTTTAAACCTAACATTTTACCAGTAAATAGAGGCTAATGGGAGAGTGTAGCGAGGTGAAGACTCAGTGGCACAGCGCTTCCTGCTGGTCATCTTGGGAATGAGCTCTTCCAGCCCAGAGCGCCCTCTGCAGACCGGTGTCTCACCTGTCACTGGCCCCCGTGTCCCTCCCGGATCCCGGTGCCCCTTTTCCTGGGGGTTCTGCCCCCAGCAGTACCTCCTTGCTGGGTTTCCCCTCCCAGGGGAACCCCGAACCCTCTATGCCCACCTCGCCTCAGTGGCTACTGCCAGTCATCAGCTAGCCCCCGCTCACTGAGGCAGACTGCAGTCTGTAAAGGCCACTCATCATCGGCAAGGGGGATTTGGACTTGCTGCCTCTGTCTACTTTGGGCTGCACCTCTCCAACCCCAGTACCCGGTTATAGGCCCTTAACAAGGCCTACAGCCTGGGGTTTTATTAGGCTGGAGCTCCCCAGCTCCCTCTGCCCTTTCCCAGCACTGCTCAACCTCAGGTACCCTGCTAGTACCCTTTGTGGGTCCCTAACTAGACCTACAGCCTGGGGCTTCGCTAGGCTGGAGCTCCCCAGCTCCCTTTGCCCTTCCCCAGCACTGCTCTACCTCAGGTACTCTCCTCAGCTTTCCAGACAGCCAGGTCCTTCTCTCTCAAGAGGTTAGATAGAGAGTGTGTGCTCTTTTGGCCCACTGCTATGATTGGGCTCTAATTACACTGGCTACTGCTGTGTCTGCTTTCCCAATCAGCCTCTCTTTTCCTAGCTGCAGCCCACTCCTGGGCTGTTCTAACCCCTCCGGGCAGGAGGGGGGTGTCCAACCCGCTACAGAAATCTGTGCAAGAACAATTCTGAGACTTCCCACATTAGTAATAAATACACATATTGTATCAACATAAACCACACATAACTCAGTTTTGATATGCCAAAATTTAAACTAACAAATCACACCCAAAGCAGGCATCTAGTTAGTCAAAAAGCCCAAGAGCTTGAGTCAATATTGTGTTACTCCAGATTCAAGTTGGTGCAGCTGTACTGGAACTAAAGGAATGGAATTGTTAAAGGGGAGGAATGCAATGGGGAATTAAGCCCCAAATCCTGAACCCACACTTTTGCCAAGGAAACACGTGGCAATTTGCACACTAATAGCATTTGCTTTGCATTCGCCAATCACATAGCTGGGCATCAAATGCAAACAAGAGTTATCACCAATTTACAGACCACTCAGGAAATTTTGTGGTCTCTGTGTCCCAGAAACCAAACACCAGGATCCATGCTGCCATTCAGTTAGAAAACCAAAACCTAGTATTAAAATAACTGCCTCTTCAGCACTTTTCAAAGTTCATGATCCCTACTCCATTTTCCATTACTGTCTAAGTCAGGCCCTTAAGGTCTAGCTGCTTCCATACAATAGAAGTGTTACCTGACCTAGATAAAAAGTCAGCTCCCACCAATATCTGTAACATCTTCTACGTACTTCTAAGATACACTCACTAATCAGATAGGGTTTGATCCTATCCCAGATGGAGCAAGATTTACTGGTATGCTTCAGCTACTTTAGGGCCACTCCAGAAACCCAGTTTAGCTGGCTGGTCAAACCAGTTTGACGATGGTTTTCCATTGTCAAAATGTTGCACAGGAGCTGGAGTGCACCAGTGAATCTAGCCTGGTTAGGAGAAACACACATTCTAACAGTGAAAACTGATTAATTCTGATCAGGGCTCGCTCCTCATCTCCCCCCTGAAACCTCTTCCCCAGCCTCCACCCCCTAGGGCAGGGGTGCCCCATCCCCCGAAATCCTTGCCCTGGAGCCGCTCAGCTCAGCCGCAGTGGGAACCTCCACACCCCCATCCCATCCCAGCCTGCACCCGCTGCCTGGCCCCCAGCAATCTCCAGTCCGCTCTCCCATACCTTCCCATTGAGCTCCTCATTGTTGAAGTAGCCACCACCGTGGCCTCTGCCTGGGCAGCAGGCCCTATGGGGGATGGGCACTGAGCAGCAGGTGTGGACTGGGTGCAAAGTGAAGCTTCAGCAGTGCTCGCGGTGCCACCAGGATTAGCTCCAAGCTGCTCAGCATCTGAGCCCTGGCTGCAGCCGTAGCTTACCCATACTGGGGATGGGGATCCCAAGGGGAGGAGGTGGGAATGCTTCTCTAGTGACCCAGCTGGGGGTTGCTTACTACTCCTCAGAGCCCCCACCAGCTGGTAGGTAGCTGCCTAGTCTGCCTATGTGTAGACTATGGCATAACTACAATGGTGCCTAAGGTATAGGGGCCTCTGCTGGTTGGGCCCCCATAACCTTGAGGGCCCTAGCACGACTGCAACACATGCATTGCATCATTGTAGCTACACCACTGCTTGAGGCCTTAGTGTGCTGATCTAATTCTGGTTGTTGGGCTTGGTGTAGGGGTGGCTGGGTGGCGTTGATGGCCTGTGATATATAGCAGGTCAGACTAGATGATCTTTGGCCTTAAACTCTGACTCTGTGAAAGCTGGAGTCAGGGGTTTGCAGCTGTGCACAGGTTGTGCCTGCACACTGGAAAATGTGGACCTATAAATATGTCAGTAGCATTATTACTGGAGATCTGAATTGCCACTTACCCCAAAGGAAAAGTGCCATCACTGCTAAAAGGTCAAGGAAAAGGAGTCTACCAAGCTGAAGTGATGGACAATAGTCCATTGCTCAACTGCCTGAGGGAATTCCCCATCCAGTCTTTAAAAAAGATTTAAATGTTACTAACGAGCAATGTAAACAGGTGAGAAAACATGATGGTGCATAACTAATTTTTCTTCTTCACCAAGTAGCTAAAGCAACATGCTTTAGAAAGTATCAGAGGGGTAGCTGTGTTAGTCTGAATCTGTAAAAAGCAACAGAGGGTCCTGTGGCACCTTTAAGACTAACAGAAGTATTGGGAGCATAAGCTGTTGTGGGTAAGAACCTCACTTCTTCAGATGCAAGACTGAAGTGAGGTTCTTACCCACGAAAGCTTATGCTCCCAATACTTCTGTTGGTCTTAAAGGTGCCACAGGACCCTCTGATGCTTTAGAAAGAGACTCTTTCTTCTTTCCCCTTATTTATGAATATTGATGTAAAAATGCAACAAAAATTAATAAACAACCTTTGCATGTAATACAAATATGCAGATTTTCTAAAGTATGTTGTCATGGGAGCAAAGTCAGATAATTCTAGTAAATATATGGACCACTGATGTTCTGGTGTTAGCTTGCATTTCTGCCTCTGCAGTGCTAAAAGGTTAGCACGGCAAACTATAACAAGAATGTGGTAAACCTGTCTGATACTTGCTTTCCTTTTGCCTTAATTTCAGAAGACGTTTCTTCACCTATGCCTTCCCAAATTCAATATCCAACAGACAATGCTGTAATACAAGTGGAGTCTGGTATGTATCAACTTCTTGTCTTAATAATTTTTAAATTACATTCCGCAGTGGGTTGCCTAACTCGGGATTGATAACAGAATCAGTGATAGAATTCTTCACCTTGAGGTTACTAGACTTCCATAGTGACAGAAAGTTATTTTCATTTAGTGGGTTGTTTGGGCATTAATTAACACTCTTGGGGCCATTCTCAGGAGAGAGGCCAAGGAAAGATCATGTAAACTAAGCTCTCCTCTCACCACTAGACATATTGCTTCCTAATCATAGTTTGGGTGCATTGGGCAGAGTGTGAGGATAGATTGTATTGCCTTCTGTGCTAAAGGATTTCATTCTCCTGGGTTGTCAGTTTAGCACCTTTTGTGCAGAGCAGTGGGTTCTGTCTGGGTTTTCTGCTCAGTGTCCCCATTTGGTTCCCTTGTTTTAAACCTATGATCTACCCTCCTATTCCTGCTCCCCCACCCATTACTATTTGTCCCCTGTATTTAGTTGATCCCAGTTCCTGTGGCTGCTCCCTTGATTAAGGGGATGGACCTTTAGTTCTAGGTGGGTTCTGTCCACCTTTCCAGGACATCAGATAGACCTTTTGCAAGCACTTAATTTACTTAAAGAAATACAATATTCTAAACTCTTTGCTATAATGAATCTATCATTCCCTATTTTCAGGAATGTTAGAATTCTTCTCTCTCCCTTGCACATTACCAGTTTATGCCATGAAGTATAAGATTTGTTAACCTTATTTTAGGCCTTGCCAACACAAACTTTCACAGATATAATTAAATCAGTTTTAATTCACATCTTCCATTATTTTAGTGCAAGTCAGTACAACTCTTATTTTGGAATTTTGCTTGTGTCAAGGATTATTTACAAAATCCCATTGACTTTTGTTTAGGTTCTCCTGTGAACATTAGCTGTGGAGCCTTTCTGGGGATTGGGAAGCAAAATATAGCCGTTGTTACATGGGAGGTTAATGGAATCAAAGCTGAATATCTTAATACTTCAAGGTTTCATGAAGACCATCAATTGTAAGCACAGCACCATGTGAAATAGTTTTCATATTTTGCAAGCTGTGCCTATCCATTAACAACTAACAGTAACAACTTTCTCTACTAGTTTTATGAGAGGAGATCGGGGATATTATGGAGAGTCCATTTTAACTATTGAGGAAGTAAAGGAAGAGGATCTTCTGTCGAATTTCACATGTACAGCACTAAATGAAATAGATCATGTAATGGTCACGGTGACATTACAGCTGAAAGTGCCTTGTAAGGGTAAGGTACCTTTCAATTTTTATACAGTTTGAAGAATCAGAAACATGTGGTTGTTTGTTTCAGCTGGCAAAAGTAAAATTAAAAAGTACCATCCCTCCCACTGCCACCCCATATTGTCAAACTATACAACATATATATAGTATACAAATATATATACACACAATATAATATGGAGAGTTTTGTTGGTGGATTTGTGGAGATCTGGTCTTGAAGCTTTAGGATAAAATCCTGGCAAAATTCCCATTGACTTTGCTAGAGTCAGGATTTCACCCTCAGAGTTTAGTGCTCTGAGGCAGGGGTTCTCAACCATTTTCTTTCTAACCCCCCCCCCCCCCACACACACACACATGCTATAAAAACTCTCAAGGCCCAGTTGTGTCATAATAACCGGTTTTCTGGTTTTCTGCATATAAAAGCAAGGGCCGGCATTAGGGGGTAACGAGCAGGGCAATTGCCTGGGGCCCCATGCCACAGGGCCTCCCACAAAGTTACTTTGCTCAGGCTTTGCTTCAGCCCTGGGTGATGGGGCTCAGGGCCCTGGGCTTCAGCCCCATGCAGGGGGGTTTTGGCTTTCTGCCCTGGACCCTAGTGAGTCTAACACTGTCCCTGCTTGGTGGACCCCCTGAAACCTGCTTGCGCCCCCCCCCCCCCCCCCCGGAGGGCCCTGGACCCCTGGTTGAGAACCACTGCTCTGAGGGACAGGATTCTGCTCAGTGTAAGTGTGGAGTGTTGCATGTATAGTGTAAATGAGAGATTCAAAATGACATGCAGCTAGGGTGACCAGATGTCCCGGTTTTATAGGGACAATCCCGATTTTGGGTCTTTTTCTTATATAGGCTCCTGTTACCCCCCACCCACTGTCCCAATTTTTCACACTTGCTGTCTGGTCACCCTACATGCAGGAGATCCAATTCTGCATCATGAGAATGTCGCTGCCAAATCACTCTTTCCTTGTGGCAAGATTAACCTTCCTTGAATCTATGCAAAGCAACCACTTGCCCATGTGCTGAGCACAACAGCCCCATGCAGCCTGCTGTTCACCACAGAAGGCCCCCCAGGATCAAGATCTGAGTCATAGATCAGTGTGTGGCATAGCTCTGATACAAGTCTCCGTTTCTGTTATCAGCAATGTTCAAATACTCTTTCTATCGCTTTTTGAAAAGAAACGATTGCTGCTAGTGCAAGACAAAGTCAGGAAACACAAAATCTTTAAGAAAAAAAAAGTTGAAGGTTGAGTTGCTAGTTCCTGTAGAGACAAAGGACTGCCCTTTCCCTCTCTTCTATTCTAGTCAGGTTCTTATGTCACCCTCATCACCCTAGTAACTGCCCACCTTCCAGAAGTGAATTAAGCCATGTGACTTGCATTCTCTCCCCAAGGGAGAATTGTGTGTACAGTGGTTTGCTTTTGTAGGGTGCTACTTTGGGGGTGGTTGTTATTTTTGTGTACATGCTGCTAAATGTGGTACGTGAGAGAAGGCAGGTTGAAGCAGTGCACCATGCACTTGGAGCAGAAGGTAGTGAGGTTTGGGATGGTCCTTAGCTCCTGGGGGAGTTTGTTCCACAGTCCCAGACCAACCCCCAAGAAAGTTCTATGTCCTAAACAGGTGAGCTTGACTTTTATAATAGAAAGTTCCATTGTGCCTGAGGAGCAAAGCTTTTAATTATGGTCTCCATTCCAGAGCTTTGGGTGGTCTTTTAGGCTACATCTACATTGCACATCACTGACGGCAACACGTAGAGACACATCGCATTGAAAAGCACACCATGTCCACACTCTGGTGTGTAGCTACATATGTCAGTGAAAGACTCTGGTAGAGGGGAGGTAGTGGGAAAAGCCTTTAGCAACTCTGCACTACAAGGGCTTTTCACTGCGGTGAGGCACCTCCCCCCACCAGAGCCTTTCCTCGCTGCCAGAGTTTTTCCCTGTGGTGGAGCAAAGGCTCTGGCAGCGGGGCAATGTCAGAGACTTTTCCTGCTGCCTGGAGTCTTTCCTCATGGCATGGAACTACTGGAGCCTTTCCCCACTGCTGGACTCCATACCCACTGCTGGAGAATTTTCCTGGGTTGGAGAAAGGCTCCAGAAGTGGGGAGGCAGTGGGCACTACACAGCTAAAAATAGCAGTGTAGCTGGGGAGGCATGGGTTGAACAAGTAGAGAGCTGTGTAGAGGATGCATTCAGGTACGTACCCACACCCTTCAGGTTTGTCTTTATTCACCTAAGCTGTGCCTCACCATCTACACTGCTATTTATACCTGTGCTCTGGGGACTATGTGTGTATGTACACTACACCCCACCAGAAGAAGAGTGCAGTGTAGACACACCCTTAGATATGCTAAGCGCAGGTCATTGAGTGCCTTGGAGATCGGACCTTGGCCTTGACTTGATAATCTATGGGAAGCAGGTTTGATATGCTCAAATATCCCATGTTGCTGAGGAGATGTACTTCAGTGTCACTGGCGTTTCCAAAGGGCTGATGGCTTCATGCTCAGATATATTGCATTGTGGTAGTCCAAGACATACGGTGATGAAACTGAGGCAAGGCCATCTTCCATCAGGATGGGATGGAATCTCCTAGCCATCCAGAGATGGTAGGAAGTGTTACTCAGAGATACTGCTGTGTGTGAGCTTAGTGCCAATGAGGAATTCATTCCTAAACTATGAACTGGATTGACCTCTTGTGGGTGTGTACCTTCAATCAAAGGAAAGTAAAGCCAGTGGGGCAGCCCCTGCAGTAATGTTGCTAACCATAGGTAATATATGTCTCTATATAATATATATAGTACATGGTAATATATGTCTCTTGTTGTGGTTCATATACAGCTGGATGAAGGAAACAATGACTACCTGTGTATCTGACTTTCAGTGTAAGAACAATTTTTGTCTCTCTGAATTCTGGGCAATGTAATCATTAAGTATCTGGTCCTTGCTGTAGACAAATCCTATTTTGTTTTTATCCATAGGTCATCAATAATAGTTCATGAAAGGCTCTTAAATGTGCCCACTTTGCTGCTGCCAGTGTGTGTGATGTCTGTACCCCTCTGTCTATTGCTGCTATCGCCAAGATCCCTACTTCTGTCATTCTTGACTGCTGGTGCCACCTCCAGGAGTGCTTATCCTCTGCTGTAGCTGCCCCCCCCTTCCTAATATGGCTCAACAATATTTATGGTGAAATGACAGTAGCTGGCATTTAAATCTAATCATTGATACAGTAGGGATTTCTTGTACCAGATGAATTATAACCTTGCAATAAAAGTCATGTAAAATGTCTCCCTTGTTGTTTTTTCCTGAAACAAGCAGACTTTTAAACAAATCCAATATCATCCTCCTTCACCATTTTCTTCCACTGTCCACAACCCTGCGCAGGCCTCCTAATGCCCTCTGCTACCCCATTGTTAGTGGCTCTTCCCACCCATCCGCACAGTCCCCTTCTGCCGGTGATGTGCTGCCAACATTTTCACAATTATTATTTGTATCACAAGAGTGCTGAGAGACTCTGTGGAGGATTAGAGCCTCACTGTGCTAGGCACTGTACAAACACATAGAAACAGTCCCTGCCTCAGAGAACAAGATGGAAAGAAGTTCTATTTTACAAAAAGAGAACTGAGGTATAGATGGATTAAGTGACTTGCCCAAAGTCACACAGGAAGTCCGTGGCAGAGCTGAAACTGAGCCCAGATCTCCTGGGTCCCAGTCAATTGCCTTAACTACAAGACTATCCTTAAATACAATGTCCCCCTTAATTTGTATTAGCAGGTGGAAGGGTGACAAAGGGATTAGGGTTGTGCTCACAAACAGGAGTGGGGAGGGATTGGGAAATCTATTCTTCCAGCTGCCCCCCGCCCCCCAGGTAAAACAGAAGTGCTTTCTCATTATCACTGCCAAGGAAGGAGCTGACACCTCTTGGCAAACATGCTTAGATTAAGTTCATTTCAGTGGAAATGTTTGCATTTCCTTCCCTTGGAATATACACAATGTATGTAGATTTGAAGTGTATGTGAAGATTTGTAGGAGGGCCTGGGTGTCTGTCCCAAAGATTTTTCTTTTTTAGTTTGTTTAATGACTGTGGCATGGTGCAACCCAGTGCCTTCCAAAAGCAATAAATCAGCTTTTCAGACACCTCTTATGTCACCAAAGATCCTTGCATACTGCTGCTGCTATACATAATAGTACTACAAATACCATACAATAAGAGAGACAAGGTGACCAACTTCTGTTGGTGCGAGAGACAATCTTTTGAACTTACACAGAAGTTGGTCCAGTAAAACATATTACCCCACCCACCTTGTCTCTAATATCCTGGGACCAACACAGCTACAACAACACTACAGACATAAAACCATGCAGTCAGCTCTGTCTGGGATGATTTGGAAGTATCCAGAAGGGGGTGAACTCTTTCAGTGGCAGGGAAATTGCCCATACCGTCCTTCCACTTTAGTACCAGAATTTTAATGAGGAGTTCCTGGGAATCTCGAGTCCCTTCAACCACCTCTCTGCCTCCTACTCCTCTACCCTCCTCCCCCCGCCTTCACCACCATCTGCCTCTACTTATGTGGTATGGCTCTTCCAGCGTACACTGTATCTTCTACCACTACTACTCCTCTAAGTGACTCTTCCTCCCAAGCTAGCCTTCCCCTTCCATCACTATCTCTAATCCACCCCATACACACTGTTCTTTCTCCCACGTGAATATTGCTCCCTTCCTCCATCCCACTCTCTCCTACTTCCTTTACCCCACAAACACCAGACTCCTTTCTCATGCAATCAACAGGCCCAAACACTTCTACTACAAACACCAAGTCTCATCCCATACTCCACATTCACGGTTTGTCCCTGATGTCTTCTGATTCCTCCTCTCCCAGGTCATGAAAAAGACGTTCCTGATGTCTCCTGACCCCTCTTCACAGGAACAACAGGCTGCTCCACTGCCTCCAGATGCTCCTATCTTCCTCTCCTTTGTCCCAGAGAGGGCAATCACCACATCCTCAGGATTCCCTCTGGCAGTATCTGACTGTCAGAAGCTGAGAGTGGATGACAGGGGTTGGATCACTCAGTGATTGCAAAGTTCTGTTCATTCCCTTTGAAGCATCTGGTGTTGGCCACTGTCGGAAGACGGGATACTGGGCTAGACGATTGATCTGACCCAGTGTGGCCGTTCTTATGTTCTCCCCATTCCCAGACAAGCCATGTCTGATGTCCTCTGAGGTCAATTCACAGACATGTTTTATCTGGTCTATATGTCTGTTTATGGAGTGTTGGTCTCTGAGCACCTACAATGGCAGGTTATTCCTCACATCTCTTAATCCCCTTTTCCTGCTCCTCTTCCACAGTTAGGCCAATCTCAGTATCTCTTCCTGTTTGCAGACTGGGTGCCTGAATACCTCTTAATTCTGCCCTGTCTCTTCACAGACTGGTTGCCTCTGGCATCTCTCTGTCCCTCACGCCCATTCAGAGATGTTCCACCCAGGACATTTCTGGGTTTACCATCATAGACAGCCCTCAGTGATATCTTCCATTTCTCCCTTCATCTTGATCTGGTGTCTTCTTATCCTCATTCACAGACAGGCTCATAATGTGGAAAAAAAATCGTTTCCTCCATGCACTCTCTGTTATAGAAAATATTTACTTCTGTAGACACCAAAATCATGCTGAGTGGAAGTGGGCCTACTTCCAGAACACCAGCTTCATTTTTTCTCAAATTCTTGGGAAAGTTCAGGACTGAATCTGGCACTCAGGTTTATCTCTGGAAGATAGATTTGGAAGTGAATTGCAGACATGGATCCAAACTTTGCTACTTGGATCTCTTTCTAATTTTGAGGCAAAAGCCGTTACAAAATATCTTCTGGCTGGTTTCCATTATGCTGTCCCTCTCCAGTCCCCTGATCTGTCTTCTTATCACCTCCTGTCTCCTAGTGTTGTTTTGTAAAGAGACAGCAATGCCATGTTCCCACAGCTTTTAGCTGTTACTTAAAAAAGCCCAACAACAACAAAAACCTATTAATGTGCTGTTTTTAGCAGGATGAAGTAAAGTAATAATTTAATAACGAGAAACACCTAAATCATCTTGTACAAGGTCTTCACAAGTACCCTGCCCAGAAATTGCACGTAACTCAGTTTCTCTCTCCCACAAGGACAAGAGGCTGAATCAGCCCTGTTGAGAATTGAACCCATAGTTCCAGGAAGCCCAATGTGGAGATTTCTGTCTGATACGTATACTTCATAAACACAGGAAGTTTATGACCTTTTTAACAATCCTTGTGTATCCAGCACAAATACAGATGTCAACAGCTCTTTATAAGGCTCCTGTATTTGCACTGCCGTAGAGCCAGGGCTCCATGACATGCAGATGAGGTACAGCCAATTCTGCTACATGAAGCGGGGGGCTAGATTTGCTCCCCCAAAACTCACTATAACTGTAACTGTGCCCTGGGAAATGACAGTGTTTCTTCCATCATTTTTTAAAATGTACATTAGACTGGTGGGGTGAAAGTGAATCCCTAAGCCTCAGTCCTCCAAATGGCGCCAGGTGGATGGATCCCTGTGCCCACATGGAGCCCCATTGACTGCTGTGGTGCTCTCTCTGTGCAAAATTTCTTGAAGAATCAAGTACTTAGTACTGGCTAGATACAACATGGTCAATTTGCTACATGAGGATGGTATTAGATTTAAGTACAAACAAAACTTGACAGTGATATAAATTAGCCAGTGAATGTTTGTTATAATGAAAAATGGTGGATCATAAATCGCATTGGAAACTATTTTAAATATTTGGAACTAGAAAGTGGTTTAACAATTTCTGTCTGTTTTATTATTATTATTTTGGCAAAAATATATCTGTGCTGGAAACTTGTATACCAAGGGCCAAATCTTCAATCTTTACTGAGCTAGCACTCCTTTTTCAGTGCAATCTGAATGCTGCCTAAGATTGGAAAGCCTTTGATTCTAAGTTATGGCTCAATGTCCTTGGAGAAGGCTAGGATGTTCTACTTAAATTTGCCTTGTCTATAGCTTCAAATGTAACACAAGCGCATAGGCTCATGAAAGAGAAAGCAAGAAAATAGTTTTTGTTTATAGAATTTAAACTAACAGATTTATTTGGGCATAAGCTTTTGTGGGTAAAAAAACCTCACTTCTTCAGATGCATGGAGTGTATAGATCAGTGGTTCTCAAACTGTGGGTCGGGACCCTACACTGGATCGTGACCACTTTTTAGGGTTGCTAACTTTGGTTGGATGAATTACTGGAGGTTTCATCACATGACATTATCTTTAACTAAAGATTAATCTTTAATTCCTGGAGACTCCAGGACAATCCGGGAGGGTTGGCAACCCTACTCCTTTTTAATGGGGTCACCAGGGCTGGCGTTAGACTTGCTGGGGGCCACAGCTGAAGCCAAACCCAAGGGCTTCAGTCCTGTGGGGCTCAGATTACAGGCCCCTTGCCTGGGGCTGAAGCCCTTGGGCTTTGGCGTTGGTCCCCTCCCCATCTAGGAGGGTGAGGCTCGGGCAGGCTCAGGCTTCAGTCCCCCTCCAGGGTTGTGTAGTAATTTTTGTTGTCAGAAGGGGGTCGCGGTGCAATGAAGTTTGAGAACCCCGGCTAGATGCAGCTCAGCATTGTTATTCTGCTTGTATTGAGGGGAGATATAGCAAAAAATACATTAATCTAAGGCAGGATCTCTCTTAGCACAGCTGCTGTCTCCTCATCCCACACTCCCCACCCCATGTCCCCTGATGTCACCTGAGGGGGGTGCGGCTGATGGTGAGGTCCTCTCTGCAAAGCAGCTACAATCACCCCACCCCTGATCTCACCTCTGATGGGAAAGGGCAAATGTTGGGGGCCTTCTTAGTGTGGTAGCTGCTTTATACCTTGGAGATAAAAGCTTATAAACCTCACCCAGCCCTGAAATGGCATATGGGAGGCAGGCCAGTGCGGGGAGCCCCCTCAATGCAGTGACTATAACACTCCCACCACACAGTCCCTGACATAACCTCCAGGAATGGAGCTGAAGGTGGGGTCTTCTGGACGCATCAGCTACCACTCACTGGGGGAGGTTCTTTTAATCCCTTTACTCCTTAACATCCTATCCAGGGTCTGTGTGAGAGGCAGAGGACAGGGCCCAGCTACTAGCATCTTTAATAATACTGTCTTTTTTCTTTTCTTGGCAGGAGATAATCACAGCACCTACACAACAATAGGGATTCTTGTTTTGTTAAGTATAATAGCCCTCTTGCTCATACTTTACCAGTTTTTCCGAATTGATATTGTCCTACTGTGTCAGCGGATATTTAAACCCTACAAAACCCAGGATGGTGAGTAAGAATTATGCAAAAGATAAGGGGGGGGGGAAGCGGAAGAGGTAAATTGCTCTGAAATGGCTTAATTGCATAACTGTTTATTGCATCCCATGTACTTTGGGCCTGATTCTCCACTCCGTTACTCCGTGTGAAGTCATTTGTACCCAGGCAACATAAGGGTAAAGTGGTAACATTCTGATCTCACAGTGTTGCATGCTCACTTTGCACAAGTGTGAAAGGCCATCTAATTGGCAAGGCAGTAGAGAATCAGGCCCTTTATAAAATATGAAGGCTGTTTCCTAAATTTAGTATGGGGGCGTGTATTTTGATGTACAAATACTAACCTCGAGGTCAGTTAGATTTAGATAGGCTCCCTAACCATCTGCAGTCCCTGTGTAAAGCCCTTTGTTCTCATGGGCTCTGTGTAAGTACTATTAGTATGAGAAAAAGCATTTCAACCCAAAGAAAATCCTTGTTTAATACTCTAGAGGGACAGTGCAAATATGATAAATAAGGCTATCAATATTAATTGTTGTAAGCATGCCTAGAGCATACAATGAGCACCTGTTAATAGAAGAACAGCTTTTATAAATCAAAGCAAAAATATATACATAAATAATAGACAAGTAACTGTTTGTTTTTTAAAAGGTTCCTTTGAGAAGGCACTTTTTATTTAACAGGTAATGTAAGTGAAGAACTTCACGATATAGTCATTGCTGCTCTATGGCAAAACATAATGAAAATTTTGTGTAAAACCAACCTGTTAATATGCACTGAGTTAATTCTGGCAAGTCTTCATTTATTTCATGCACCTTCTTTTCTATCTAATTTTATTTTACTTAAGGCAATTCACTTTTCTTTTGCATGACACCTTCCTTTATATCCCAAAGCACCATACAGAGTTCATTAAGTACATTTACAGTTAAATACAGGTGGGAGACTTAAAAATGGAAAAAAGAAAATGGAGGAAACAGAGTCCCTGTTTAGGAGGAAGTCAAAGGAGGAAAGACCAGTCCAGGAGAGGAAGTAGATGTCAGATTGAGGAGATGGCAACAAGCCAAACATGACTAAGATTAGAGGGGAGAATGAGATGAAGGGAGAGATGTTTGAAGGAGATGAAGGGCTTTAGGGTGACCAGACAGCAAGTGTGAAAAATCGGGACAGGGGGTAGGGGGTAATAGGATCCCATCTAAGAAAAAGACCCAAAAATCGGGACTGTCCCTATAAAATCAGGACATCTGGTCACCCTTGGCATAACAGAGACAATGGAGAATTTGAAGTAGGCCTTGGCTGTGATTGCGACACCATATCTTGCGTGAACAGGACTTTCACACAGATACATGAGGTATCATGGGAGTGAGGGGTAATTTCCACAAGCAGAAAGACTTCAAATGTACTGTCTGGTCCCAGCATGTCAAAGGATGTTACTGGCTTATGATGCCACCAGAGGAACAAATGCTGAAAATTATATTGGATTCATGCTGACATGTGTTGGTTTGTTTAATTCTTACTATATGACTAGTCTGGATTGTTGAATTTAGGGAAACAGTCTTTTGCGCTGTAAATTTCCACACGTGCATCAGTGTTTGTATAAAACCAGGGCCTAAATCATGACATCCATAATGGTAAAACACCAATGATATTGCTGCACATTTTTTTTAGTTTACAAATATCCATAAATTGATTTACAAGCTTCTGCTTAACAGAAAGGTCTAATTAAATCTATTTCAAAAGATTATTTTTTCTTTTCTAACTCTTGAAATAACTACTTTTCATCCACGCTAACAGCAATGTGCTTTCCCCTTGTTTCAACTTGCAGATGGGAAGATATACGATGCATATGTTATCTATCCCAAAAATCGCACTAATGAAGCTAATTTTGTGGAATATTTTGTTCACCAGATTTTGCCAGATGTTCTAGAAAATAAACACGGATATAAACTGTGTATTTATGGGAGAGACATGTTGCCTGGGGAAGGTAAGGATCAAAAGCCATTTTGCGGTGAATGACTTGTGGTTTGGGGGAGGTTTGTGTTCCTAGCTATTAGCCCACACTGGGGAGTAAGGAGTCTCTTTATGCTCTTGTGCAGGTTACTCTCATTGTGGGCAGCAGTGTGTGAGAGTAGCCTCTGTGGAGCTGCTACTCTCCCTCTGCACAGGTGGGTGAGGAGCACATGGGCAGAGCCACAGGATGTAGCTTTTGCTGGCTGGTGTGCCAGGGACAGTAATCTGCAGATTAGAGGCACAAATTATTTACCACCTTTCTGAAGAAACGGGGAACCATGAACTAGATTTTGACTCTTTTAGGTGTGTCTACATTGGAGCTAGAGGTATAATTCCAGTTTGGGCAGACATACTCACACTAGTTCTGATTGAGCTAACGTGCTAAAAATAACAGTGTAGCCATGGCTGCACAGGTGGCAGGATGAGCTGCCTAGAGTGCATACCGGGGGTCTCGGATGGGATTGTACTTGTGTTGGCTAACCTCTCCTGGTGCTCATGCCACAGCAGCTACACTTCTATTTTTAGCACTCTAGCTCAATTACAGCTTGTGCGGGTTTGACAGCCAAACCAGAAATTATACCACCAGCTCTAGTGTACACATACCCAAAGGCACAATCTGGTTCACGGGACAGTGCCTCAGAAGCAGACTCAGGACTTGTGGCAAAGCCACAGCTAAATCCAATGTGAGCAGCTTTACAAGAAACCGAAAAGGGAAAAATCACAGACTAACAGTTTAGGATTCAATCCTGCTGCTCTTTCTCATAATTGTATGCACACTGATGTTTCCTGAGGGATAACTTGCATGAGTAGGGTAGCAGGATCTGGCTATAAAGCACTAATCAAATACTCATTGGCCATGTAATAAAGGACTGATGCAAGCACAAGTCTTTGGAAAACTTTGAGGTAAGACTCCAGTTGATTTCAGTCCCTTCATCATTGGCACTCTCTATCACTGAAATACAGTTGCATAGGAAAAGTCAAATGACATGACTAGATTTAAAACAAGGATTGGATAATTGTTGGCTGGTAATCTTAGACAGATATGATTGATAAAATAAGGGCAATAAAATCGCACTCTATAAGGCATTTTCTGTAGGTATGGAGAAGAAATTATTTATCCAAGTACAGTATACTGTTGCATAATTGGTCAAATGCATAGGGAGTGCCACAGCGTGTCTGGCCCCTTTTAAAAGGCTGTATGGAAAGATGAACTCCAAGAAGGGGCCTGAAAAAGAACAGTGGGGAGCTGTTTGAAAACCCTT
Source organism: Malaclemys terrapin pileata (assembly GCF_027887155.1). NCBI lineage: Eukaryota > Metazoa > Chordata > Testudines > Emydidae > Malaclemys > Malaclemys terrapin. The sequence goes on from NC_071505.1 coordinate 237,266,652, forward strand.
CAGGAAAGAAGGTAGGCCCAGAGAGGGCAGAGATTCAAATGGGGAGGGGGGGGGGGAGAAGAGTACACCTCTCCTGTGATTGGAGAACATTATTTCCAGTTAACTGTTGGGAAGGAAACTGAGGACTGCATCCCAGAAAAGGTAATTGAGTGGCTGAAGAAGTAGGTGTGGAGAAGTAGGAGATGACAAAGGTCTGCTTTAAAGATGATGGATTGAGTTATCTCTAATGTTAATAAGTAAACCAGCAGTGGGGTTATTTAACAGAAAAAAGGTTTCTGTGCAGTAATTGAAGAGAACTTGAAGAGAAGTATAGTCATGACTGGACCAATAGGCCCATATTCGGCCAGCTGAGGGCACACATGGATGACCCCAGCCGATGATAGGGGAATATTGTCTTCCTGTGAAATGTCAAATATTGATCTCTGATAATAGCAGGATCCTGGACTTTGTGAATCAATGGTCAAATCTGGTTTGACAAATCCTATGTTCCAAAATGAAATTTCATCTCTCAGATCTACAGTAGTTTAGCTGTGATTTTGTTAATAAAAAACACAGCTATTGCATGTCTCCTTAGGATTTGCATATGTTTGTAGACTAGACAGCATGCTTCTTGCACTAATATGGATTTGTCTTGCTCTGTGTTCATTTTGTCAGCCCAATTCTGATAATATTCACAAAAGCCCACACCATGTCCTTGAACTCTGTACACAACTTCTACTAAAATTACACACACAGATTAGGAGCAAAGTATGGCTCTATGTGTGTGTACTGGATCATTTACCAATTTTTTTTCTTTCTTCATAAAACTGGATCATATTGTTCCATCTATTTTTAAACAGAATTTCCCATAGATTGTGGAGAGTTCTGCATAGAAATGACTGGTATGATATGGATCACATATCCAATGCCGCAACATCCTTGTATCATTCCCAGAATCCCAGGAGTGAGTAGCAAAGGAGTGAGATCCTATTAATCTGACTGTACCATATGTCTGCATTCCTGAAAAGAAATATGTGAGAAGCTGATTATGCAGTTCAGAGCTGCATATAGCCAGCCAGTTCTCCATGAGAATCAGTTTGAGAACCTCTGATATAATTCTCAATTATCCATTGAATTTTACCTTAGGTTTTCAAAACTATGTAAAGCACCGAAATTAGAAATGCCCTCTAAAGAGTGGGCACCAGTAGTTAAGAATCCTCAGTGTATGAAGGTTTCAAATAAAGAGAGCATTTGAAATAATACCCTTGATTACTGTATGCTTTTCAGCTTCCATTCATAATGAGAGACTAATTCAGATTCAAGTGAGACAGAGGTTATATTCAATGAAAATATATATTGAGCGGAGAGAGGAGTCTGTAAAAGAAATCTCTCAATCTTGTGATTTTTTTTTTTTTTTTGCACATTATTAGATGCAGCCAATGCATTAGAAATGAGAATACAGAAGAGCAGGAGACTGATAATCATTCTAACACCACAGCTAATTCAGTGTGAGGAATTTGGTTATGAACATCAGATTGCCTTATACAGTGCCCTCATTCAGAACAACATAAAGGTGATCCTCCTTGAAATGGAGACAATTGGGAACTATGCGGGCTTGCAAGAATCCCTCAGGTACATCATCAAGCAGCAAGGTACCATAAAATGGAAAGAGAAGCACAAAGAATGTCCACATGCATCCAACTCTAAATTCTGGAAACTTGTGAGGTACCATATGCCACTGATACACAAGCCTTCACAACTCAACCATGCAGTGTAAATAGGTAGTTTTCTTAAATACTGTTACTTTGTCTGTTTGAATTGTCTGCTCTGGTTTGCTTTCTGTAAATATCAGGATATAGATCAGGGGTCTCAAACTCAAATGACCATGAGGGCCACATGAGGACTAGTACATTGGCCCAAGGGCCGCATTACTAACACCTCCCACCCCTGCCGCCCTCGGCCCCGCCCCCACTTCACCTCTTCCAAGAGGCCCCGCCCATGCCCCACCTCTTCTCACTCATTCCCTGCTCTCATTCCAACCCCTTCCCCAAAATCCCCAACCCAACTCTGCCCCCAAGGGGTGCAGGAGAGGTGTGGAGTGTGGTGGGGGCTTAGGGCAGGGAGTTGGGGTGTGGGGTGCAGGAGGGGTGAGGGGTACAGCAAGGGGTCAGGGTGCAGGATGTGGCAGGGGGCTCAGGGCAGGGGGTTGGGGTGCAAGAGGGGTGCAACAGGGGGATCAGGGCAGTGGGTTGGGGTGCAAGAGGAGTGCGGGGTGCGGCAGGGGGTTCAGGGCAGGGGTCAGGGTATGGCAGGGGGTCGGGGTGCAGGAGGGGTGCAGTATGGGGCTCAGGGCAGTGGGTTGGGATGCAGGAGGGGTGCGGGGTGAGGCAGGGGGTCGGGGTGCAGGGTGCGGCAGGGGGCTCAGGGCAGGGGGTTCGGCTGCAGGAGGGCTTCGGGGGGCAGGGCCTGGCCCGGCATGTACCGGGGGCAGGGCAGGCTCCCTCCCTGCCTGCCTGTCTGCCCTGCTCCCGCCCCACTCTGGGAAGAGGCTGGAAGGGGGAGCAGAGGGGCTATGTGTTGCTTCAGGCACCACTGCCAGCAGCTGCAGTTCCCCGTTCCCAGTCAATTGGAGCTGCTGGGGGTGCTGCCTGAAGCAACAGCCACACACACAGCCCCTCCGCCCCCCTTTCCCCATGTTCCAGCCTCTTCCCGGAGCAGGGCAGGTCAGGCAGGTATGGAGCCTGCCCTGCTCCTGGTGCATGTCCAGCCGGAGCTGCTCCGGTAAACACTGGAGGAGGGCAGGGGGCTGCGAGAGGCTGCAGAAAATCACCCCGAGGGCTGCGTGTTTGAGTCCCCTGATCTAGATCCTTCTTACTCTACATAAAATTTAAAAGAATGGCAACAAATTAAAATCCTCTTCCTTACTCCATCATTTTGTGAAGTAATCATGTTGTCTAACTGGTGGTCCCTCTAATCTTCATCCCCTAAACTCTCCTTCTTGTCTTATCGCACTATAGCGTATTTAATACTGGTTTTAATTCTGGGTTCTACTATCTTTGTGGGGCTACATTGACTTGTATCTGATAGCAGGATCAAAGGCTTAGTTTGTAAGCTCTTCAGCTCAAGGACTGGGACTCTTCTGGTTTTGGGAGGCTCCTATAACACAATGAGATGCTATTATAAATAAAATTATAACAACATACTAGTAATAATTAAGAAATGCTTTAGATGCTGCTGCTTATGTATTTTTGAATGCTTGGAATAAAAAATTTGAAATGTGAATAAAAATACATTCCTTATATAGGTAGTGAATTTATTATCTCTGTAATGTAAAAAAAAAAAAAAAAAAAAAAGAAAATATCACTCCAGTGTACTTTCATTGTACTGTAAACATGTTTTTAAAATTAATATTTTAAAGCTAAATTTACAGAAAGATGATTTTAATGAAAATTGCTACATTTTCAAAATCATCAACAAAATTAATTGCAAATAGTTAAATATTGTGGCTGTGCTTGATATTGGATTCTGAAGTAAAATGGGATATTTTGTATGCTTGATTGTTTCAGGTATCTTTTTCTCTTAGGTTCATGAGAGTTTGTAAGAATAATTCCAGATTCTGGTCCAGCAAGATCTTGTAAAATTCAGAGAAGAATCTGTGGGTTTGCTTAACTGAAAATCAAGCAATGACTTCTATCAGCTCTTGCAAGAAGATAGGGGCCTCTTATGTGTGTCCTTGCATGTGAACATGGGAAAGAGCAAGCTATGCAGAAAATAAGAGAGAAATTCTTACAAGCGATTGAAAAAGCATGTTTGTTATAAGGTTCTTCACAGAAGAGCCTGAAAGTCCTTTTTTTTTTCCTGCATTGATAAGAAGGGTTTTCTTGTGTGAATGGGGTTTCTTGAATGGTCAGAATGTTGGAAAGACAGCACACTTGTTTCTATCTCTAAATAATAGTTTACTTGCTTTTTTAAGTAGAGCTAGTCGAAAATTCACCATGGGTTTTCAGGTTTTGTTTTGTTTTGACAAAAAGTCTAAATTTTCAGCTATTTTGGTGAAAATTTTTGGTGGAATATTTTCCCCCTGACCAACTATATTTGACAATATGTTTGACATTAATTTGCCTTAGCTGAAAATGTACAAATTCAGCCTGGTTGTAGTTCAGATTTCCTCTGAGTTTGTGCCTGTTTGATTGGATCCCTGGCAAATTTACCCTCCCCTTTACTTTAATATCTATTTCCAAATAGAGAATCCTGCCTCACATACATGACAGATATCTATCCCAAAGTATGTGTTTCATTAGAGTATTCAGAAAGATGTGTTGGAGTAAAATAGAAACATTCATCTCTGAGAACTGATCAGTTTTTCAGTTTGTAATGAAGAGGAGTCAGAGCACCATCTAGTGGGTGAGTGGAATTGTTAGATTGCAGTCAGCTTAAAAAACATTTAATAGAAGTAAATACAGCGGGCCAGTTTCTCAGCTTGTGTAAACTGGAATGGCGTATTGAAGTCAATGGAGCTACACTGATTTACATGTACTGAGGATCGGAGAGAGCAGACAGGGCTTTTGAGGTACTAGGTCCACTAGCTCAGTAAAGAATAAAATACCCCTCGCAAAAGAAAAGTTGTTTGCCTCCAAGGCATGGAAGTTATACGGATGTGATACAATTAGTTGTGCCTTCTCATCTTTGGATATGGTACATCTCACAATGGCGTGCTCCAGCTGAAGCAACAACATAAGGTAGAGATGGAGAAATGAGGAGTGACATACTGGCCCTGTTGAAGTCAATGGTAAAATTCACATTGATTTCAATGGAGCCAGAGTTTCACCTGAGATACCTGCTAACATGAACCAAGTTGGTTTCGTAACCTGCGTACTACAACTTACGCTGTGTATCCCTTACATGTATTTAATGTGTATAAACCCTTTGTACAAACATGTTAAACACCCAAGGCCTGATTTACCACTGCAAAACTCCAGCTTTATACAGTTGTAACTCCACTGAGCCAGATTCACTGGTATGATTGCAATGCTTTGCATTGCTGCGTGGCACAAAGCAGCCAGAGCATCTCAATGGATCTGGCCACTGATTTCACTTGAATTATGTCAGTAAAACTGCAGTAATGCAATGGTAAATCAGGCACATTTTCTGATGTGTATTTTTCTATATACCACATATTTGTCATTATCTAAAAACTATAAATTTGGTACCATAAAATTACAGTTTACTTTAATTCACATTATTGTGGACTCTGTTGTGCAGTAATTGACCACCAAAGGAACTGTTTTCTATGCTGAAGGTAAGTGTAACAGGGGTAAATATCATTTGTGTGGTAATAGTGTCTCTATTTCTCAGCCTTTGAAAAATTTTCATTTTGAAGATAATGAAGTCAGCTGGCCAGAGACTTTTTATAGCAGAGTTAATATACAAAGGGAATTGTATGTCCCCGATCCATTCATATGTTGAAAAAGTTAAACTCTTGTTATAGGCCCATTCAAACAAAATGTTACCAACCCGCATAATATTTGCTGGCTTTCTTAAAGCCGAGGCCTTGGGGAATCATTTTCTCGTGATAATCTCAGCTTTTATTTATTAATTTTTAAAAAGTAAGTTTCTAGCCCAGCTGGTTATGGAGAAAAGCTCAAAAAAGATGAACCTTAAAGGGTCAGAAAGCAGAAGGCAAATAAAAAGAACCCATAATTTATCATTTGTTTAAAATCTCATGATTATTAAGCCACTGTCATGAGTTGGGGGCCTGGTTTTAGAACACCTGGGGCTGGCAATATTGCAACAGACCTTTAAAGTGAGTTAATGCCTACTTGAGAAATGACTGCATGCAGAAATGGGAGGATAGACTAACAGAATACCGCAGGCTAAAGGCAAAGTACTGTTTTTTCCTGTGGTCATGACTCTAGGATGTGTTGCTATTTAAGACGGAAGTTGTTTTGCAACTAAGTTCTCACGTTCCAGTTTTTAAAGTTAGCCCTTCTGTTTAGATAGAAAATAATCTTGAATAGAAAAAAAAAGATTGTGTGAAAACTCATTTAAAGCAAATAACGTTCACTAGATGTTTAATTAGGTGACCATGGCTGTCTCAATGTGGCACATTTTTCAGTCTGTTTGATTTTCATGATGATCAGATCATGTTGCAGTCCTGAAGTGTGGATATTTCCTATAGTCAGGTTGCTTTTCTGTTATAAGGCAGTTGTGTTCTCTGTGGACTCAGAACATTGGACTTGATTCTGCTCTGACACCAGTGTAAATGAGAACTCACTGTGAGATCAAAATCAGGACTATTAATGCAGCCAAGGGTCAGATCTCTGGTCAGCTGTGTGGGGTGTGACAGGCCATTACTGCTATGCATGATAAGTAGGAGAGCCAGACTGAGGTTCTGGATGATATCACAGACCCAGTCACGCTACTAACCATCTTGTACCTATTGTCGTGTGTTTTTCCTGATGGGGAACCCATCCATGCATAGATTCAGCATCAAGCACATGCTCCTGCTTTGGCCCATTCTTCCCCCAACACAGTCCATCAGTGAACCAGCCTGTCACCACTGCTCAACGTCTCCCGCAGACTAAGGATTTGTTTGTAGGTAGAGTTAGAGCACTGCAAGCTGGGTTGTAAATCTACAGCTCTCCAGCAGGCTGCGCAGTAACTGTCCCTGTGGACCCAGATACTGCACACTAAAAATTCCCTAGTGCACTTTGAGCTACTCTGATTTGAAACAGCAGTATGCAAAGCACACTAGGGAGTTTTTAGTGCTCAGCAGCAAGGTCCACGTGGACAGTTAGTGTGTGGCATCTTGGAGCGCTGTAGATTTACACCCCAGGATGCCATGTGCTAACTTGCTGTATGGACATGCCCTAAACCAATCCTTCCCTACAATGTGCCACAGCCCGGTAACCCACCAAGAACCTATACCGATCCTCAGCCCCCAGGTATCTCTGTTTCTCAGGCCATGCCAAAACACCTGATCCCTTCTCTTTTACCAGTCCTTACCCACATCCTAGCACTCTTGTGTGTCTATTTCCTCCCCCAGAACACAATCACCTTTGTAAATCTAACCCCTGGCTCTGTAACCCTGACCCCCTCCCAGCAGCCTACTCAGGGTCAATTGAACCAATCTGTCTCTGGCAGCCCTGCTTCTATATGGTATCGTAAATGCAAGGTCAGAGGGGGGTTGGCTGACCCCGTCCCAGCCCATCTTTCCAGGCAGGCCCTGCACCCTGGCACAGTGCTCCAGACATGCTGCGATTACTGCCACCAACCCAAAAATCTAAAACACAAAAATGAGCAGTGGTTTGCAGAGAACATCCCCTAATGCACCCCCCTTCTTCCCACATTATAGATAGAGGAGGTGTCTTCCCTCTCTACACAACATTAAGACTATGAGGAAACCACATAGACACAGTTGTGTTCCAAATAAATGTTTTTAACATATATATATATATATATATATATATATACATTGTTGCTCCATACCATAAGCACTCAGTAGCTTTTGCAATAGAAGATGGGGAGGCCCACTACATAGCTTCCCAACTAATTAAAGGGGTACTTCCCAATTCCTATACATTGTAGGTATTCCGTGTTGCACTACTATATTATGCAAGATGCAGCATGCCAGGAATATCCCATTGACCCACCTGGGCTTATACTGCAGTGTGCCACAAGACAGATGAAGACACCTCCACTGAATCTTGATGCCAAAGGCTCTCTCACTATTACTGGCTGAGTGGTTTAGTGGGTATGATGATAATGGGTTTTCAGTCTGAGAGTTGACAATGGCATCATGAACCATGATTGTGTGGGATATTGTTGACAAGTGCTGAATTTCAGCTTTCCCTGGGGTTGGTTTCCCTGCTCCGCCCTAGGCCCTACCCCCACTCCACCCAAAGTCCACCCTTGCTCTGCCTCTTCCTGCCCCACTCCTCCCCCCCCACCCAGTGCCTCCTGCCTGCCACCAAACAGCTAATTGGTGGTGGACAGTAGGCGCTGGGAGGGAAGAGGGAGGAGCTGATTGGTGGGTGGCTGGTGGCTGGTGGGTGCTGATCAGCCACTGTTTTTTTCCGTGGGTGCTCCAGCCCTGGAGCTCACATCGGGTTGGCGCCTATGATATTGTCTCTCTTCTGTGAAGGAAACATGTGAAGCAAGGAGAAAGAACCCATACCATTATGCGTGTCTTGCACTGTAGTATTGGCAGTGGGTTGGGATAAGGTGTGCTTGGTCACGGAAGGAAGGGGTGGGGATGCACTGTGTGTGTGTGTGGGGGGGAGGGGGCGAGAGGGTGTGTGAATTTCCTATCTAGCAGCCACCCTGCTGGGAATTCCTCTTTGATGAAGTGCCTTGAGAGTCCTGCCATCGCCCAGATGTGAGAGTCATGGCAGGATCCAGGATGACTTCCGTGAACCGGAATTGTTCATTGCAGGCAGCCATCATGTTGAGAGTGTATGCTGTATATCTATTGATGTAAGCGTATATATCTATGCTCAGCTTCCTTATGGTGACATAAGTGCCATCCTCAACTCTGAGTACAGATGGGAAATGCAGTGACAAACCTATCAAACGCTCACATGTTCTTCTGATGCATTCGTCTATGCATTGGGAAACCAACATAGTCAAGGGTGTAGTTCAGCAGAACCTCAGGAATTGGTGCACTACGTAGGAGGCAGTGGACTGGGTTATTCCTATGGTCTCGCCTATGAGTCTCTGGGATGATCCAGTAGCCAGAATATCCAAGGCAGGGATGACTCTGATGGGCTCTAGGAGTGCCTGGTTCCATTGTATGATGGTGTAGAGATTATTGTTGGGTAAATTGCAGAGGTCATGGATGGACTTCTGGGTCAACCTATATTTCTGTATGCAGACTTGCTCAGGTAGCCCAAGGAAGCTGCTGGGAGGCTGGTAGATGTAAGGGTGTGGGTATGGGTATCTCCATGCCCCCTCCAGCTCAGCACTGGTCTCCATTTGCACTGTCTCCTTCATTTCTATTAGGAATGGTACTATGCAGCTGTTCCAAATGATTTTCTGCTCTCCGGCCTCCCCGCCTCAACCCAGCAGCCTTCTTACTCCCTCTTCCATCCACTGGTGATCCTGCTCACTAGCTCTGACCCAGCCCTTTCCCCATTTCCTGAGGATGCCCTCACAGCTTTCTAGCCCTACCTAGCTGGGTTCCACCTGCCCCACCTTATCTGACTACCTGAGCTTTCCATACACTCTTCTCTTCCCCTGCTGTGTCCCACTACCTCCCCCGCCCCCTGTTCACCTAACCCAATCCCCATCCCTCAGCAACTAAACTCTGTCAAACTCAAAAATGTCTCGTCACACACATCTGTTTCTCTGGCTCATGCCAATAACTCTCACATTCACCCTGAAGTTCCTTCCCACCTTGTGTCTTTTGAATGGGCATATTGCTGCCACTCACCTATTAGTGGCCCCCATGTGGTTCTCCTGATGCAGGCCATGGCAGGTGACAGGTGTCAGGTTGATCCCTCTATGCCTACAGTGAGATAGGCATGCAGCCACCTAGGTTGAAAAGGCCAAATAGGCATTCAGGGGATTCTCTTTCAGCAAGGGGACTGAAAGGTGGCAGGTGCATCTGTGCACATGTTCTGATGGTTCAGGCTGGGGCTGCACCTAGGAATGAGCCCCAGATCCTATGGCCTTGGCCCTTTGCCATGGGGGTACTGGTTGTCTTTTGAAATGTCAATAGGTACTGATAGGTGGGAAAATAGGTGCTATGGGGACTTTGGTGTGGCTCTGAAAATGTCAGTAGTGCTTAAGCAGTTGACTTGGTCACCTATCTGCATCTTCAGGTGCCTAAATACCTTTATACATCTGGCTCTGTGCCTACATGGTAACGTTTTACCAGTTAAACCAGTATAGTTCTACTGGAATGGTTATACTAGTCTAACCCTCTGTGGGGAAATTCTTATTCTGAAATATAGGTGGCTTTTTTTTTATTTCGCTTAAACCACTTCCCAAATGATGTAAGCTAAAACTGGCCATCTTATACTGGAATGTGTCCATACTGGGTGTTATGCTGGTATAACTATATTGGTTTAATTTCATATCTTATACTAGTATAACTTTCCTGTGTAAACAAGCCCCGAGTAAGTCACTTACTCTGAGGCCATGTCTACACTACAAAATTATGTCGACTCAGGTACGTTGGCATACAGCCGCTGCAGTTATCACTTGTACATTTCAACACTTTGCACCTTGTGTCAGCAGTGCATGTCCTCACCAGGAGTTCTTATATCAATGCAGAGAGCAGTGCACTGTGGGTAGGTATTCCACTGTGAAACTTGCCACCATCCAGCGCAGGGTGTTTTGGAAAGTTTTTGAAAAGCCTGATGGGGGGCTGAAACAAGTTGCACTGGTGTAACTGAAAGCATGCTATCAATTTCCCATAATGCAGTGTTCTCCATCCCATAATTTCATCTGCCTCCCCCAGTATATTACACCTTCTTTTCAAAAACTGCACAAACCTGCATGTCCCTCCCCACTGCTTGCCATTTCTGAGAGAATCATGGAGCTTGCACAGCTCTGCACTATTGTCAGGAGCATTGCAAGCACAGGGTGCATGATCCTCCAGTATTTGCAGAGCTACAAGAGGAGCCATGGGGAACATGATGATTTCTTGGAGGCTAGGTTGCTGTGGCACATAGAAAGAAACAATTCAAGGTTGTTAGTGGCATTCATGAAGCAGCTGGAGATGGAGTGCCAGTTTTGGGCCCAAGAAACAAGCACTGACTAATGGGTTGTGCAGATTTGGGATAATGAGCAGAGGCTGCAGAACTTTTGGCTGCGCAAGACCACATTCCTGCCAAACTTGCCCTAGCGCTTTGGCAATGGGACACCAAAATGAGGGCCGCATTAACAATTGAGAAGCGAGTGGCGATTGCACAATAGAAACTCGCAATGTCAGATTGCTACCGATCAGTCAGGAATCAATTTGAAGTCAGGAAATCCACTGCAAGGGACATTGTCATGCAAGTGTACAGGCCCATTAATCACCTCCTGTTATGTGGAACTGTGACTCTGGGCAATGTGAAGGACATGGTGGATGATTTATGCAGCAATGGGGTTCCTTAACTGTCGAGGGGTGATAGATGGCAGGCATATCCCTATTTTAGCACCAGACCACCTCATCACAGAGTACATCAACAGAAAAGGCTACATTTCTATGGTAATGCAGGCACTGGTGGATGACCAGGGACACTTTACTGACATCAATGTGGGCTGGTCAGGGAAGGTATATGATGTGTGCATCTTTAGGAACACAGGACTGTTCAGAAAGCTGCAAGCAGGGACTTTTTTTTCCGCAACGGTCAGATTACCATTGGGGAATGTTGAAATGCCAGTAGTGATCCTGAAGCCCCTTGCTACCATGCTTCATGAAGCCATATATCGGCCACGTCAACAGCACCAAGGAACACTTCAATTATATGGGGTCAGCAGGTGCAGGATGACAGTTGAATGTGCCTTTGGTCATTTGAAGGGTCGTTGGCATTGTTTTCTTATAAGATTGGGCCTCAGTGAGAAAAATATCCCAATGATTATAGCTGCTTGCTGTGTCCTGAATATGTGAAGCAAAGGGGGAAAAGTTTCCGCTGGGGTGGAGGACAGAGGTGGAGCAGCTGTCGGCTGAATTTGAACAGCCAGATACAAGGGCTGTTAGAAGAGCTCAGTGCGGAGCTATCTGGCTCAGGCAGGCTTTGAAAGACCATTTTAATAGTGAGCCAGAGTAGTGTGTGTTGTTGTAGTGTGCTGCACCTGATCTTGCTCCTTTGCAGCCTGGTATGAATCTTGCAGTGACTGCTCTGTATGTAGGAATATAACATTGTCAATGCACCTATTAATATTGTCTGTGAATGATGTAATGGGTTCTGTGACAAAATGAAGTAATAGGAAATTGGTGGGTGTCAGACCAGCTCAGCACCAGATTTATTTAATAATAATAATAAAGATTAATTTTGTTCCAAAGATAGAATTTTATTCTGTAACATGAACCAAGCAATTATAAAAAACATTGATAAATGAAGGGAACAGAACTTATGAAGGGGAAAGAAAAACTCCATTTCAGGTACACATACATCAACAATGGCTTTCACAGGTCATGATATGTGAAGCTGTGATTGTCTTTAAAGTCCCCCTGGGTGGAGTGGTAAGCATGATGCTCTGACTGCTGAGGTTACATGGAATGTAGAGGGGGGGGTATAGGGAGGTCCTAATATTACAATCTCTATAGGCTGCAGAGGGAGGCGAGCACAGGATTGCTGAACCTGCAGATCCACCAAAGCCTGCAGCATCTCTGTTCTCTGTCTGAAAAGCGCAAACATGTCAAGCTATACCTCCTTCTCCTTTTCCTGCTCCTTTCTCCTCCCGACTATATCCTTCTCCAGGCTGTCTGCAAGGGTGATTCTCCAGGCCCTGGTCTTGTTCTCTGATGCAGGACTAGCTTGTAGGATCTCCAGGAACATGTCATCCCAAGTCCTCTTCTTTTTCCTCTGTATCTGGCTTAGTCATTCTGAGGGTGTGGAGGGGGAGACACTGAAGGCTACAATGTCAGCAGCTGCAGAAAAACATACAGGCACCATTGTCAGTAGGGTGACTAGATGTCCCAATTTTATAGGGACAGTCCCGATTTTTGGGTCTTTTTCTTATATAGGCTCCTATTGCCCCCAACCACCTGTCCCGATTTTTCACATTTGCTGTCTGGTCACCCTAATTGTCAGTGTATTTGTGACGGAAACTGAAACTTAAGATACTGAACTCACTCCCCTTGTTCCCCAAAAGTTGCAAGCACCACATTTTCACTTCTGCTTGGGATTGATAGAATGGGGCCGGGAGGGCGGCAGAGTGTTAGGGAAATGAGGGTGGAATAGCTTGTTGACATAATTATGGTTGTATAGGGAAATAGCACTGAATACTGGCACCATTTTACACAGGAGGTGGTGATTTTAGCTGATATCTCACTCCCTAGGATAACGGAGGTAGAGAAAGCACAGCCGGTGCTGGAGTCCCGATTCTGCCTGCGCCCATATGCTGCTATCCTGTGAATTGCAATGGTGCCTGTTGAAGTAATTGCTGAATGGTGTGGGAATGCGTCATAGCACGGCAGAAGAAATAAGGCAGGCCTCCCAGAAACCTCCAGCAGAGAACTACAGAGTACCTCCATGAAAGTTTCATCTAGAATCCTATGGAGGATTCATAGGACATCCTGGTCCACATAAACAAACTGCTCTGTGTGGCCCCCCCCTCTGCCTAACTCTAGAGCGGAATGAAAAGCAGATAGCAACCCTACTTCTCTTATTTTTTTCACTACCTTTTCAAGTAAAAGAAGAGTAAATTAACAGATGTACTGTTAACTGCTACTTTGGGGGTTCCAGCTATGTAATTTCAAAGCAAACTGCATACTTACCAGAGGTTCCTCCCCCTGCATGAGGCTCACCCATGTTCCACTGGTGGGACTGGCTGGATGGCAGCTGGATTTCCCTGGTCGCCTGTTTCCCATACGCCTCCTCCTCTTCTTTCCTACTCAAGGCAGGGGCCTGTGATTCCGGCTCCTCGGAAGTACTCATGGTGCTGTTGGGCGTGGTGGTGGGGTCTCCGATCGATTGTTGGCCTTCCTGGCCTTCTGATATGCTTGCCCCAGCTCCTGGGCTTTCATGCGGCACTGCTGCTGGTTCCTGCCATACCCCTTCTCCTGCATCCCCTGAGCAATCTGCTTGTAGATGTCCATGTTTCTACTGTTGGATTGGAGCTGTGCCTGCACAGCCTCTTCTCCCCACAGGCCCAGGAGAGCCAATATGTCCTGTGTACTCCAGGAAGGAGCACACCTGCAGTATGTAGCTGGCATGGTCGGCTGGGCAGTTGCACTCAACAATGGAGAGTTGCTAGGTGTACTCACCAAGCTGAGCAACCAGGAAAAGGAATTTCAAAAATTTAAAGGGGAGAGATGGCTTTCTGTCTACCTGACCCCTGAGCCCCTAGCGGAATTCACAACAGTGTCCAGAGCTGTCAGTGTGGGGCATTGTGGGACAGCTCCTGGAGGCCAGTAACAGTTGACATAAGTAACACAGTATCTACTCTATCACTGTGTCAATCTGATTACATTGACCATGACCTAAGCTGCTCAGGAAGGTGTAGACCGACCATAGGCCATTTGACCGTTGTGTCATCTACTCCTGCTCAGAGCAGGTCTAGATGACATGGCTGTCTATATTACAGTTTTCACTATTGCTAGCATCCATGCTAGATCAATGGTAACAGACCTGTCTAAATGTTTAAGTTTTTCTGTTTTTAGGTCCTGACAATACTTTAGGCCTGGCCTACACTAGAAAATTAAGTTGGTTTAACTACGTTGATCAGGGATGTGAAAAATCCACACCCCAGAGCGGCATAGTTAAACTAACCTAAGTCCTGTGTAGACAGAGCTAGGCTGATGGAAGAATTCTTTCATTAACCTAGCTACTGCCTGTTGAGGAGGTGGATTACCCATGCCGATGGAAGAACCACTCCTGTCCGTGTAGGTATTATCTACATTGGAGCACTACAGCGGCACAGTTGTGCTGCTGTAGTGTTTTAAGACAAACCTTTAGTATAACTTTGATAGGGTTACTGGCCTATTGGATGGGGGTAAGCAATAGACATGATATAGCCTGATTTTAGTAAGCCTCTTAACACAATCCCACGACATGCTCATAACCAAACTAGGGAAATGTGGTCTATGTGAAATTATTATAAAGTGGATGCACATCTTGTTGAAACACCATACTCAAAGAGTAGTTATCAACGGTTCATTGTCAAACTGGGAGGACCGTGTATATTTCTTGAGAGCCCACGAGGATCTGTCCTCGGTCCAGTACTATTTAATATTTTTATTCATGACTTGGATAATGCTTATAATAGTTGCAGATGACACCAAGCTGGGAGGAGATGCAAGCACTTTGGAGGAAAGGATTAGAATTCAAAATGACTTTCACAAATTGGAGAACTGGTCTGAAATCAACAAGATGAAATTCAACAAAGACAAGTGAAAAGTGCTTCACTGAGGAAGGAAAAATCAAATGCACATCTACAAAATGGAGAATAACTAGCTAGGCAGTAGTCTGATTAAAATAATTATAAATTATTTATTTATTTATTGCTGAAAATGATTTGGGTCTTACAATGGATCACAAATGGAATATGAGTCAACCATGTGATGCAGCTGCAAAAAAGGCTAATATTCTGGGATGTAAACAGGATTGTTGAATGGAAGACAAGATATGTAATTTTCCTGTTCTGCTTGGCACTGGTGAGGGCTCAGCTGGAGTACCGTGTCCAGTTCTGGATGCTATGCTTCAAGAAAGAGGAACAAATTGGAGTGTCCCAGAGGAGGACAGCAAAAATGATAAAAGGTTTAGAAAATATGACCTATGAGGAAAGATTAAAAAATATGGGCATGTATAGTCTTGAGAAAAGAAGCCTGAGGAGGGCCCTGATAACAGTCTTCACATATATTAAGGGGTGTTATAAAGAGGATGATGATCAGTAGTTCTCCATATTCACTGAAGTAATGGACTTAATTTGCAGCAAGGGTTTAGGAAAAACCTTCTAACACTAAGGATAGGTAAGCATTGGAATAGGCTTCCATGGGAGGTTGTGAAACCTGTCAGTGGAGGGTTTTAAGAATGTTAGCAAAACACATATCAGGGATGGTGTGCATTTACTTGGTCCTGCCTCAGCACTGGGGTCTGGCCTTGATAGGGTTGCCTGGTGTCCAGTTTTTGACAGGTAAGTCCGGTTTTAAGGGGACCCATACAGGCTCTGGTCAGAAGTATTGACTGGACACCAAAAGTCCAGTCACTGCATATCTGTCGTGCCCCCGATCCCACCAGCCCAAGACTCCTTTAGCCCCCAAGTGCTGGCCCCAGAGCCAAAGAGGGGCAGAGCTGGACTCAGCCACTAGTCCCCTCCCAGCGGGGCTGGGGAGGACACTTCTCCTGTACAGGGCCTGGTCAGACATACCTCCAGGAACCTCCCACAGCTGCAGGAAGCTCCCTGAGAACTCTTTGCCTCGAGCTGCTGCTGGCCAGAGCAGGAGAACCACGGTCCCCGTCAGCCTCCCTCTTCTCTTTATGGTGAGTGAGCCTTTGGGTGGGGATGCCTGGTTTTGAAACATTGGAGAGTTGGCAACCCTAGGCCTGGATGAAACCTCAACGTCCCTTCCAGCCCTCCAGCTCCAGGAGCCTGAAGTCAGAGACCCAGGAGTGGCACTGGCCCCGGCCTCGGTTAGAACAGCTGCTGTGGTTGAGACCTAAGCCTGCACTGCCACGGCCAGTCAAGTCAGGGGGCAGCCAGCTTGTCGGGGGCGCCTGACTGGCCTGTACTGGGAGCGGAGACTGGGCCGCAGTTTCCCCAGCTGGACGTGGGGTAATGACAGCGCTCTCCCACGCAGCCTAGAATGTTAACCGGGGAGAGTCTGTACAGCAAGTGGGGCCGGGCCCAGCCGCGGCCCCTTTCCACGGAGAGCAGCCGCAGGGGCCAGGGCTCCGCGCAGCAAAGCGCGGCTGGTCCCGGCTGCCCGCGGATTGCAGTTCCCGCCTCAGCAGCAGCCCGGCGCCGCGCGGGGCGCAATGCCCTGGGCAGGCGGAGCCCGAGCCTGGCCAGGACGGGGGCGCTTTGCGGGCGGCTCCTTCCTGGCTGGCAGCCCCGGAGGCTGCTCCTCTGCAGGCGCCTGTTGCTCTGCCCCGGGGCGCGCTCCCTGCCCGGGCTCCTCTGCTGTTCCCGGGGCGCTCGGCGCTTCCCCTCCCTGCCCCGGGCGCTTCTCCTCTCGCCCTGCGCGGGTGAAGCGGAGCCAGCGGAGCAGAGCGAAGCGCGTCTCCCTGTCAGGCCGGGTTTCTGCTCCTTCGCCGCTGCCCGCTGCCGCGACAGGAGCCGGTAAGAGAGCTAGTCCCTGGCGGGGGGGAGCCGGGGGGTGAAGCTCTTTGGTGCTGACTGGGCACCTCTGAACCTACAATGAGGATCTGTCGCTACTAGGGAATCCCCCGGGCTGTTCCCAGGCCGGGCTGGCCAAAACCACCCCAACTTCTTCAGCGAGTCGGTAGCCAGAGCTAGCCCGTCCTTCAGCCCCCGCGCCCTCGCCGGGAAGGCGGAACTCTCCTGTCCCCGCCAAGCGAAGGATGCGCAGAAGGAGGGTCGCTCGCTGCGGAGCAGAGGGTCCCTGTGCCGAGGTCCCCTGTGCGAGCCAGACACGCGGAGGTGTATTCGCCTGTAGAATCAGCGATGTGCTAGCCTCCAGTTGAGACAATATGTTACTCACAGTAAGCAAGGTTTTCACTGTATGTGAGCCAGGGGAATCCCCCCCGCCCCATCTCACCGTCAGTTTCCTGACTGCTCATTCAGTAATTTCGCAGGCACAGATTATTCATTTTTTCTGCTTTTAAATGTTTGTCTGCCACTTACATGATCGTTTACCTACATATATACTATGATACACTATTGAACAGCTGATAGCTCTGAGACCTCATTGTGACCATCTTTGCTGATCCTTGGCACCAAAGAAATGTCACCGAATCAAACTGGCTTACAGAAGGGCTAGTTCAGGGGTGGGCAAACTTTTTGGCCCGAGGGCCACATCTGGGTATGGAAATCGTATGGCGGACCATGAATACTCACAAAATTGGGGGTTGTGGTGTGGGCTGCGGCTGGGGGTGCGGGCTCTGAGGTGGGGCTGGGAATGAGGGGTTGGGGGTGCAGGAGGATGCTCCGGGCTGGGACCGAGGGGTTCAGAGGGTGGGCGTCCAGGCTTTTGGCAGAGCTTACCTCAAGCAGCTCCCAGAAGCAGCAGCATGGCGCCCCTCCGGCTTCAACAGAGGCACAGCCAGGCGGCTCTGTGCGCTGCCCCGTCCACTGGAGCTTGGGGTGGGGGCAGTGTGTGAAGCCCCCTGACTGCCCCTACATGTAGAAGCTGGAGAGGGGAACGACATGCTGTTGCTTCTGGGAGCCGCGTGGAGTTGGGCAAGTCCTGGACCCCACTCCCCAGCAGGAGCTTGAGGGCCGAATTAAAACACCTGGAGGGCCGGATGCGACCCCGGGGCCGTAGTTTGCCCACCCCTGGGCTAGTTTAATCAGGCCAGCTAATGCCATGCAACAAGGAATATAACATACCCCAGGACTCCGGTATGTTATATTCTCCTTAAAACCGTTGTAACGGCAACAGGAATGATCGCTTACTAAGAAATTTGGATTGCAGGTCCTTTATTCACCAATTCTGAAATGCTAACATTCTTGACTGCATATTATCCATTGGGCAGTGAATCGGTGTTGATAAAGAGATTTAAACTCCCTTGCCTCTTCTAGTGTTCCCTGCAAGTCAGCAGTTCACATAGAACCGCTGAGCATTCTTCCCTCTTCAGTCTTTAAAGTCTCATTTCAGCAAAATGCTCACGAGTATGCATAATTTTAAGCATATTTTTAAATGCTTTGCTGGATTGAGGCCTAATATAAAGTAATGAGAATTGGTTTTTCCTAGTTTCACCTGGAAACCTGTCATTCCCTGTTACTAACATGTCACTTAGCCTGGTGAGTTTTCCTGTATTCTTCAGATACACCTCTACCTCGATATAACGTGGTCCTCAGGAGACAAAAAATCTCACCGTGTTATAGGTGAGACCGCATTATATCAAACTTGCTTTGGCCTGCCGTTCCTTATTCCCTGATCGCCCCCTTCAGAGACCCCCGTCCCTAATCACCTCCAGGACCCCACCCCCTACCCAACTCCCCTGCTCCCTGTCCCCTGTCCATGCCCTCCACCCCCTGACAGGCACTCACCGGCAGCGGCGGGAAGCGGAGCAGCCCGGCCCCAGCCCGCTCCACTCCGCCACCTCCCAGCCGCAGCGCTCCGCTTCCCGCCGCTGGTGAGTGCGGGGAGGTTGGGGAAAGGACGCCCCCCGCACGCACCGGCGGCGGGAAGCGGAGCGACGCGGCCACAGCCCGCTCTACTCTGTCATCTCCGCTTTCCGCCGCAGGTGAGTGCGGGGAGGTTGGGGAAGTGGCAGAGTGGAGCAGGCTGGGGACGGGCTGCTCTGCTGCTGCTGGTGAGTGCGGGGGGGGGGGATCCCATCCCCCAAGCCCTCTCCCCCGAGCAACACAGCTGGGGCCAGGGCGAGGGAAGCGGAGCGGGCTGCTCCCGGCCCCCCGCTAATCCCCAGGGCCACTCTGGGACTGCGGGGCCCCCAAAAGTGCTCCCCACAGCTCCTGCCTCCCAGGCGCTGAGGGAGGGAGCCCCTGACCACCCCCCAAGACCCTCTGCCCTTTATCCAACCCCTCGGCCCCAGCACCCTTAACATGCTGCTCAGAGCAGCGTGTCAGAGCTTTACCACTTTGTATGCGAAAATGTTATATCAGGGTAGAGGTGTATCGGACCTTATGTTTTATTGACAGGAAACATTCCCTTGGTTTGTTCTAGTACCGTTTTTAAAAATAGTTTTTCATTCCTTTCTGAACATCACAACTTCTTCCTCTTTTTTGAAAGAATCTCTTTTTATAAGACAAATTTCAGCGGAAACAATTCCCTCCCACATTTTTCCTGATCGTGACATGAAGATGGTGGCAGATAATGTGGCTCAGGAGATTAAATCTCCCAATTTGCTAGCATGAGTGGGAGAAACCCAAGAGAAAAAAATCAAATCTAGCAAGCTGAAATTAAGAGTGTGTGTCTTGCCTATGAGTAGCAACTATTAGTCACAAGTCCAGATATTATGAAGTATTTTGCATACCACTCTGTACCTTAACCTCCCTGAACACTCTTCTGCCTGTTTCAAAGAATAGTTTGAATCAAGAGTGGAAACTCTTAAAATATGCTGCTAAGAAGGAAAAAACAACAACAGCATCAACAAAACTGTGCTACTAAAGGATGAGAAAGTGAGGTTTAAATAGAGTAGATATTAAATGGTGCTCCTGAGTCTATATCAGAAGTTCCACTCATCATGCTGGTGTGATCTGCCAAAAAAAGAATAGTATTTAAGAACCATAAATTATCAGATTTCAGTTTCAAACCTTAGGTAGCTGTGCACATTTTCACTACCTTTTTCAAAGGCGGTCTATGATTTTTGTATCTCACCTGGTTAGGATGCCTGCCTCTAGAAAAAAAAAGTTCGGCTAGAAGATATGCAACCCGATATAAACTCAAAGAATTAAACAACAAACAAACCTTGCATTAGTTTTTATGCATAATCCCTGAGTCTTTATATTCTATTCAGGATAGGGTATGGAACCTTATTATTCATGTGACTTTTGTTTTTTAGCTCAGTACTTGGTCCTGCTAGTGAAGGCAGGGGGCTGGACTCAATGACCTTTCAGGGTCCCTTCCAGTTCTATGAGACAGGTATATCTCCATTTTTTGGGGGGAGGGATAGCTCAATTGTTTGGCCTGCTAAACCCAGGGTTGTGAGTTCAATCCTTGAGGGGGCCATTTAGGGATCTGGGGCAAAAATCTGTCTGGGGATTGGTCCTGCTTTGAGCAGGGGGTTGGACTAGATGACCTCCTGAGGTCCCGTCCAACTCTGATATTCTATGATTCTATGACCAGTAGCTCAGGAGCTGAAGAAGTCACAATAGCCCAGCTGCTGTGGAGATGAATTTGGGCTAGGTATTGTCCTATGGAAATAGGTTTTGCCTTCTTTACATTAGTAACTGGAATATTTTAAAAGAAAATAAGCTCATGCTGTCCTCCTGAAGAAGAATCCAGTCTAGGCAGTAGGTAATACTGGCTCTCAAAGGTTGGAAAATTAACTTATTTCTTCTTTGTAGGTATGTGTCTGAGGCAGGCGGGGGAGAGGGAAGGGAAGGGACAGGGAGGAGACAGTGAATCTTCAATGGATCAGAGAGAGCAAGTGAAAGAGGGGGAGAACAATTACATCTATTTGTATTATTATTTTATTTTTAAAAAGTGCTATTTTAATGATGCAAGAGCTTGCAGTTTTAATTCAAAATTGTGTATAGTTGTAAATCTCAATGGCAAGCTTTACAACAAGCTTATGCTAAAATTGCAAAAGGTTTAGTTAAAATACCCCCAAACAAACCTGAAATCAGAAATCTGCTTCTCTCAGAGCTGTCCACAGAGTCCTAAATTATACCATATTCATTGGATGTGTGGCACATATGTCACAAATTCAGGCATATGTGTACATGTGGCTTAGGGAGAGGGACTGGGTAAAGTTGCCTCACCTGGCTGTAGAGGTATGTATTAGTTGGTCTTAGTTTATTATTCTGAGTACACATAATGTTTACATTAATAAAGCACAACAGTACAGTATTAGAACCGATCCTATTATTAGGTGCTGTGCTGACTACCCTGTGTTGTCCCACTGAAGAGTCTCCACTTCAGTCTTATTTACTAATGTTTTACTCTTGCTTTTACTGGTATAAATGTCAATACATGATGAAAAGCAGTGACTCATGCCTCCTCTGCCCTCAAGTAGTGCATAAGGCAGTTAAAATAATGTATACTTCTATCTAAGTGGCATGTTAAAATCTAATATGAAGAAAATTGAAGACAGCTGGCATGCTTCCTGGTTTGCCAACAGATTTTTGTATTTTTAGCTATAACTACAGATGCCTTCAGACTGTGGGCTTGATCTTATGTTAATTGAAGTCATTCGCAAAATTTCCATTGACTTTAATGGTCCAATCCTGCAAACACCGTAGTCATGATGGAAAGCCCTAGCGCCCAATAATTAAGGTTTGCAAGATCAGGTCTTTAGTTTGATTGCGTCTATAGCTAGAATGAGCAGCATTTTATAATGTACAGTACTTAATCAAATATGAGTCAAAAAGAAATGATATAGAACATCTAACATGAAATATAAATAGTGGAAGGAAAAACAACCATTCTCTCCAACTGATATGAACCTTGCCAGTAAAACTCCTGGATTATGACCTTATACATGTAAATACGCTTTGATGATAAAAAAATTTCTGGTGGAAATCCCATCTTCACTACACATTTGTTATATTACTCATGAACTTAGTTTTAGACAAATTTGTTGTATATGTGATGGATCATGTATATTTGTTTTTCTTCCAAAACTCTGTCAGTTAAACGAAGAACACTTCCCTTTTTTCCAGAGAAGAAGCTACAAGTAAGTCAAGAAAATGGCTTTTGAAAGTCTGATTATTCCATTTTTAATGTTCCTCAGCAAAGCTACAACTGGTAAGCATAAATCAGTTTGACAGTAAGACATGGCATAATTTAGTGAATATTTGGTATACTGTAGCTGGGTGAATTTTTTTTGAATGAATAGTTTATTTGCTGAAAAATGCAGTTTTGGGTCACTATTTGTGACTTTGGGTCAAAGTTGGCAGATAGTTTGGGGCAACACAATTTTTTTTTTAATTGAAAATGTCTAAATGTTTCATTTAAAAAATGTCAAAATGAAACATTGCAACTTTTTGTTTTGAAAAGACATTTCATTTAGAAATTTAGTTAAAGAAACAAAGGGTAACAAATACTTGAAAACAAAATGAAATGAAAAAAAAAAGGTGTTTGTTTCAGTCAAAGAAAACATTTTGTTCAACTCAAAGTGAAGTTTTGTTGGATTTTCATTTCAGCAAGAAAAACTGAAGAATTTTCATTTTGGGTTGATTGGTTTGGCCACTGAACTGAAAAAAATCGGTTATTTGCTCAGTTCTAGTGAGTAATGCATAATGCAATGACATTCTGCTCTTTCGCTTGTTGCAGTACTGGAATCTACAGTACATACCAGGAATTAAGTAGAACAATGGATAGTTATTCTAATTAAGTTAGTAATGGGTCTGAACCAAACCCTAGACCAAACACTTCCAATGTCTGATAAAGTTCAGATCCAGTTCCAGACTTTGCCATTTAGATAGACCCATCTTTAAATAGAAAAATTGTGAAAGGAGAGGAAGAAAGATTCTGCCACCCTTCCTCACTAAAAGTAGTACCTTACGTCCTGATCCAAAGTAGTTACTGTCAACAGAACAATTCCAATTGACTGAATGGGCTTTGGATCCTGGCCTTGCTCTGTAATTAGCCCCACTGAAATCAAGTAAGTAAGGTACTATCCCACCTGAATAAGGATTGCAGAATTGGGCTGTGACAGAGAACTGGGAACCAACAGCTGAGCCAGCACTCTGATCACTTGAACACCAATTAAATCCATCACCCCCAGGCTGGACCTGACTGTGCCTAATTAGTGGATTAGAATGGGCTGAGGAGGACTAAAAAGGTAATTAACCCGTTAACACAGAGGGTGGAAGAAGGAAGATGCTGTGGAGGGGCAAGTTAGTGGGACCAGAACCAAAAAGGGTCTATGGATGGAGAGATTTCTTCTCTCTACTTGGCAGAGGAGAAATTGATGCTGTGAATGATGTAGTCAGTAAAGGGGGGAGAGCAATGTAAAAAATTATAGGGTGGTGGTTAACAATAGAAAGTCTCTGAATGACCTGTGGAGAAAGAGTAGAAGACAGGAGCAGGACCATGCTCTATCACGGAGGCCCTTACAGATGTTTCCTGAAGTCCATGGGAAAAACTGCCACTTTCCTGTAGGCATGAGAAGTTTTGCCTGAGTAAGGGCAGAATAAAGGCTTGAAAACTGGGTCCTCAGGTTGGGATAAATATTGATTTCCTGATATGGCCACACTCTTCAGCAGCTATTAGGTCTGCTGAAAGAAAATCTGTTTAGAAAGAAACCGGATAGACAGCAAGTGCCATTAGAATCAGTCCAGTCTCATTATCTGAAAACAGTGTTTTGCTTCCTAACCATTCTTTTTTCTGCGAAGAAGAGCTGTGCCCCTTGCGTCGCTCCATTGATGTACTTGAAGGGGAATATTTTTTCCTTTGCTTCCCTGGATCAATCCGAGATAATCTTCGCAGTAAAACATACACAGTGACCTGGTTCAAAGAAAATGAAGGAAAGATTAATTTGATCCAAGAAACACACAGACTTGTTTTAAATGGGAGATTTCTGGAGTTTTGGCCAGCTGAACTCAGTGACCTGGGGAATTACACATACATACTCAGGTGGGTACACATGCCCAGTGGATTATGTAGAGTCTTTGCAACTGTATAAAAATAGGACCTGATCCTCTACTATCAGAACCTTGTGTTGTTATTAGGACTTATGCAAAGGGGTACAAAAAGCTAAATTTACCCAAGTAGTATCATGTTACATTCATGTGCACAACTCTAAATAACTACACAGAGTGCAAGGCAGTGAAGAATTGAGCTCATAAAGTTTACAATTAATTGTAGGTAGACAGAATCTCTAAACATTTAAGCAAACCTTTTGTTAAAGAAGACTGGTGGTTTTTTTGTTCCTCCTAGACATGACATATTATCTATGCTTAAAAACTGATTAATAACATATTTCTTTCAAATCATATGGAGAGGTTTACTTGCGTTGAGTAAGTAACTGACTGTGTGTGAGTGTTCCCGTTGAAATCAATGGGACTAATTGTATGTTAAAGTAATACACAAGACGAGTAAGAATGGCATAATTAGGCTCTGGCTTTTATACAGAACTTTACATCATTGGAAGTATTAAAAGCACAAATGGAATGGTTATATTTGATTTCTAGCTGAGTATGCTCTTTCACCTCAGAATAGCTTTTACAAAGCAGTGACTCAAATGGAGCTGTAAGACTAGTGCACTCTGAGTTGTGATATTGTTCAGGAGGGCAGGAAGAAAGTGTGGTTTAACAATGGTTAAATCCAGTTTTGAAAAGGTGAAGATGCTTCTATTATAACTGACTTATACTGAAACTGCAGTACGTTTCAAGACAAAGGCTAAAAGAATAATTCCTTTCTCATAGTGTATTATGTAAGCAACGGTTTGTGCTTTTATTACCGGAAAATTTTAAAGGTCCTTTCCTGTTTATAAAATACAGGGTAGGTGTGACTGCAGTTATATAGTGCTGAAAAATACAAAACTCAGTTCTCCAGTAATAAAAAGGGCTAGTATTTCATGGACTACAACTTTTTATTAGACTTAATTTATCAACAGCCTCCATTATTTTTTGAAATGTCCAAAAATTGTAATTAGTTTAGAATATGATTTTATTTTATTTTTAAATTAAATTTATTTAAATATTAACTTAAAAATTATAGGAATGATTTTCAGAATTTTTGATATCAAAATGGTTATCAATTAAAATGTTGATTAAAAGTATTGAAAGTTCATTATAGAAAAAAGTCATTTTTGGTAGAAAATTTGCAACTGGCTTTACTGGACAATGTACTAAAAGAAATAGGTGAAATTGATTGAATTGTTTGTTCATGTTATGTTCTTTACTCAGCTCTTTTGACTTGGAAGAAAAATAGAGGTTCCTTAGGTAAAGCAGCAATGCACCAGTGAAACATTTTCACAACAAATCACAGTGTTCTGATGGGAAAACCAAACAAACAATAAAAACAAAATCAAACAAACCAAGCCCCCCCCCCAATAAATGAAATGACTGCAGATTTGTTTATTGAGTCAATTTAACAGTTTAGCACAGAGTTGACCACAGTTAGCCCCATTTCTTGTCATGAAGGCTCCTGCTACATTTGACACGTGGAGTTGGCTGACAATCTTTGCCACACATCTGTGTTGTTTGTATGGTTTTGTGCAGCACATATCTTAAATTCCTGTGGTTACTGGAAATCAGGTCAAATAAGCTCTTCCATAGTAGTGACCTTGTAAATAGGTAAATTGTAAGTAACTGAAAAAAAAATTAGAGGTGGAAGTCAGTGACAAGCAAATGACTCTTTAAGGCTCTGATCCTGCAAAGACTTGTGCATGTATTTAGCTTTATGCATGTATGGCCCTGTTGAATTCAATGTGACCAGGGCCAGCTCCAGGCACCAGCCCTCCAAGCATGTGCTTGGGGTGGCACCTGGAGAGGGGCGGCGCTCATCCGGGGAGAGCGGGGCTGCGCTCATCCGGGGAGAGCGGGGCCGCGGCCGGGCTCGCCGCCCTCCTCCCGGCGCTCTGGCGAGAGCGGGGCCCCGGCCAAGCTCGCCGCCCTCCCCCTGGCGCTCCGGCCGCCAGGGAGAGAGGAGCCGCGGCGGGCTCGCTGCCCTCCCCCGGCGCTCCGGCCAGCCAGGGAGAGCAGGGCCGCAGCGGGCTCGCCGCCCTCCCCCGGCACTCTGGCTGGTCAGGGAGAGCGGGGCTGTGGCCGGGCTCGGCGCCCTCCCCTGCCGCGCTCCCCGCCGGGGGGGGGGGCGGAGGACGGCGGGAGGCTTTTTTGCCTGGGGCGGCAAAAAAGCCAGAACCGGCCCTGAATGGGACTATACCCATGCTTGAAGCTGAACACATGCTTACATGCTTTGGGAACAGAACACTCAGCACTCAACTGTAAAGTGGTAATACTACATCAAAATCTGACCTTGATAGTGAAATGGCCGAGGGGTGATTTGTAATCTAATATGTATTCAGTATTTTTTTTTTTTTGTAAAATCTTAATTGCTACTTTATGAATTTTCACTCTCCAATGGGCTTTGCTGAGCCAGGCTACCTGTTTTGAGTTTTAGCCAAATAGTGATTTTTTGTAATACCATATTCCCCACAAAGGACAACCAAAGAACTAAAGTGAAAGCCAAGACAGAAAGATAAAACCTCATAGAGTGTAAGAGACAAGGATGTCTCTTACTGCATGTTGACTAAAATCTTATGTGGCAGACTGGATTGGAGATGCTCCAAGCCAAATTCATACCTAGTGTAAGGCTCATCTTCTGTAGAGTTACACCTGTTTACACCAGGTCTGAATTTGGCCCAACATATTCAGTGAACTAACTAGTATTAAAAGAAATGTGGGTTCAGTTCCTCATTCTACCATAGGCTTCCCATGTGATTTTGGGCAAGTCAGTTGTTTGTCCATCTCTATTCCCCATCTGCAAATTCTAGATGATAATACTTGCCTACCTCACAGGGGTGTTGTAAGGATACATCTATTATTAATTCTCAGGTGGTGCTCAGACAAAGGTCACGTTGAGCATATAAATATATAGGTTAACTGTTCCTGCTTTCTTAGTTTTCCCTCTTGTGATACACTACTAATTTTTAGACTGTGCCAAGCCAGTTTTTTTGGATTGGTTTACTCTGACCCCACATACATTTATTAATCAGAACATGAGGTCAACGTTTAATCCACTACCTTCTTCTGAAATGACTGTTATATATATCATATATTTGAAAACAGTACCAGTGGGTATTTCCTCTAACAGAACTATCTCCAACTCAGTCCAGACTAGATAAAACAAAAGTAGCTTATTATTTATTTTAGGATTCAACAGAGAAATTATATATAAAATAAAGGATGTTTAACATTAACAGAGTTGTTGAGGGTCATATAGAAGGCTGATAAAACTACAAAACCTATTTGGTACACTAGAATTGGGAAAACGTTAACGTATTGGGGAACATTTAATTGAGTAAAAACTGAATTTGCTTTGATGGTTTTCATGACTCTTTTTATTGCAAATATTTTTATTTGTGATTTTTTTTTTGTTAGCAAGTATGTTAACATAAAACAAAAGTCTGTGAGTATTCTTGCAAATCAAGCTACTTGTTTAGATGCCTTAATGTGTAATTGAGAGCTGTACTTTTTTTGAAATGTTGATTATTGGCTTTCAGTAACATTCATTTTTCTCCAATACTTTAATTCCCCCAAGACTCCTCCAGTTCCCATTGGCTCACACTTATGTACATGGGAATATTCAACAATGAAAGTATTTACATATCGTATCAAAGTAATTAACTCTGCCTTTTGGGTAATATGTAACTATGAAACAAAGTGCCTTTGCTCAGTAGTAATTTGTGCTTCTCCATAAAACCCTCAGGATTTGTGAACATTTTCACAAATACTTTGGCGGTTGTCTGTATGGCAGCAAACAATGAATAATGTGACCACATGAACAACAACAGAGTGAGCTTGCCAAGTTTATTTGTTCATAAATATTCACAAATCACTTTTTAAATTATCTCTACATCAAACCTTAGTGAATTAGATGAATAAGTCTCTAAACCCACTAACTGGTCATTTTAAACTACTTGGGCATCATTATGCTAATTTGTATGTATACTTGCCACCATATATTGTTATATTATTATAAATAATTATGAAACTGAATGGTTTCATGATTCTGTTTTGATATGCTTGTCTATTACTTAAGCTGGGGCTTTACTAAATATAACACCTAGTTTATGTGGGGAAGTAAAGAAAAGGAAGTAAAAGAAAATGGGATAATATAGGTATGCTTTTTTTTCTAATGATTATATTTTAGGTATATATTTTGTTGTTGTTGTATAATTACCCTACCTACATGACTTTAAAGAACACCCAAAACTGTTTATTTTATTCCATAGCAATGGAACGTACAATGTCACATCACAAAAGTGGTCCCTGAATGTGCTCAAAAGAAGTAAAGACAGTTGTTTTAACACAAATCATTTATCCAGGCAAGTTAAAGCTGCTGGAAGAAGTTATACATTGAAATGCAATGCTGTGCCCCACAATAAAAATGTCACCATAACGTGGTACAAGGTAAGTACCAAAAACATCACCACCCAACTTAGTAGTGTAAAAAAAAAAAAAGAAATGTTAGACCTTAGGAAAGGTAGAGGTAGATTACAAACTTACAGCCATCTAAAAATATCTCTACAGTCTTGTAAAAATCTTTAGTAATTCTGGTAAGTGACACAGTTCTTAATACAGACACACAAAGAAAACCCATTTGTCTGCTTGCACAGATTTGCAAGATAAAGTATACTAGCAATCAGGAATTGCTTGTGATCTCAGGGCTTGGGAATGGTAAAAGATTTGATGCTTGAACCTACCTGATAAATTACCCAGCCTCTACTCTCTTTAGTGCATATGGGATCCTGACACTAAAAGGAGTGCAAAGGGACTTACTGAGTATTGGGATTTGCTTATACAGTAGTTGGCAGCTTGGAAGTTTTGGTGTTTCAGATCATTTATAGCATTAAGAGATGTAAAATAAATTCCATTGCTTAAAGTGAACCTCTTTTGTACTACAAATACACCATATCAGGGGACCTGGTTACAACACAGTTGCAGTTGTAGTGAACTGTGTTCCATAACTGGGCTAAAGCCTTGGACACATTCCTTTAGTTTTCCTATCTCTTCATCATGCTGGGTAGCCCTCTCCATTCCTCCATGGATTTATATGGATGCTGTTTGTCCGCTCCCAACTGTTGGGATTAGAGATGTCTCATGCTCATTTTGGAACATAGGAGCTGCCATATTAGATCAGATCAGTGGTCGGTCTGTCCTGTCTCTTGCCAGTGGTCAATATCATTTATTTCAAAGGAAAGTGCAAGAAATCCTGGAGTAGTCAGTTATTAATAAATCTGCTCCAGGGAAAGTTTCCTCCTGACCAGCAATGGCTAGAAGTTGGTGTGTGCCCTGAAGCATGAGGGTTTATATCTCTTTCCAAACTCTTATTTGCTTTTTAATTTTTACGTTATAACTCTGGAAATATTTATTACCCATATAAATGTCCCATCCTTCTTTGAACCCAGCTAAGCTCTTGGCCTTAGTGGTAACTTGTGACAATGAGTCCAAAGGGCTAAGTGTACATTGTGTGAAAAAGTATTTTCTTTTATCCGTTTTATGTACGGCCTTCAGCATTCATTGAATGTCCCTTTCTTCTTGTATAATGAGAAAGGGTGAATAGCAGTGCCTTATCTACCTGCTTTATACCATTCATTTGTAAAGCACTGGTCTAATTTGGGAACAGTGTTCTACCAAACAGAATTTTTTGTGAAATTCTTCACCACAATTTAAATCTTTTTTTTTATCAAAATCATTATTGAAATGGTTAAATTTTTTGAAAACAAACAAACAAACAAAAAAAAAACAAAGGGGTTGTTTTGAACCCTAGAAACAATTTTGAAATGTTAATTCCCCTCACCTCCCCCCCCATTTTTTGACGAGTTCTATTTCTATGTGTACATAAATCATTAATCTTTGAACAAATTTCAACTGAGGCAAGGCTGAGATACACACATGGCACACTAGAGAACAACTTCTTTGAGTAATAGATTGGCTAAGCTTGCAGAGCCTAGCCAAATTTTTGAAAAATGGATACTTAAAATTCCATTCCTAACTCTATTTTTAGACACCTTGAGTAAATGGCCTGATTTTCAGAAGTACTGAGCAACCATGGCGGGAAGGAGAGAAGGGGGATTTGAAAATAAGATGATAATTTTTTAAAATCTTGACCCCGGTTTTCAACATGGGACTCTGTCTGGTGCCCAAATCATGTGATTGGGTACTCAGTTGGGTACTTAATCTACATGATTATTTTAGATTACTCTGATTTCTTATTTTGTGTGCTATATTGTCATTTGGATGTCCCAATGCTGTATTTGGGTGCCCATGTTTGTAAATTGGACCTTAGCCTCTCTCAGCATTTTCCCCCAAAAGGTTTAATTTTAAAATATTTAATTTTTTACTTGAAGCTTCAGAATGTATCCGTAGCATGAAAATTATTTAAATTTTCTTTATTGAAACAGAACTGTAACATCTATAACTCTACAAAGGAGGAGGAACTGCATTTTCCTAGTTTAACAATTGAAGACTCTGGGAATTACACATGTGATGTTTCAATTAGTCATGCTGGAAAGGCATTCAACGCCACAAGTACAATAGAGCTGATGGTGAAAGATGGTAAGATTGTTTTCTTAGGAGTCTGAAGACCATATAATTACATGTTTAATGGAGGCTTCCTGTGCAAAGTCCATTTTCTCAGACTTTGTGAAGAGGAAAGGATGTAGGTCATTATCTCTAACTGTAGATATCATTAGGTCATGTAGTTAATTGCATATTGTGATCAGTTAAAATCGGACAATGTTGTTCAGTCTAATTGTTGAACAGGCACCATTTACCAGTATAAGCATGCTGAATATTTTAGAATTCAACAGAAAAAAAAAATGAAGATGATCTATGGAATAGAGAGAAGTTCTTTGAAATGAAGTAAAATCCTCTGAAATATGCATCATCTCAGAAAAGAGTGAACTTGAAAAATGTTCCAATCTATTGTAGTTCTTGTACTGTACATAGCACTATACCTCTCTTCCCCCAGGGAAAGCAAAACTCTTCGACTTTGCACTTTGACTTATTTTATAAGTAAGCTTCTTAATTTAAAAAGCAAAAAGAGACAAGCAAAAAAAAAATCTACTGGTTTTATTTAGTCTTATGTGAATGTTCTGATTTCTTCCCCCACTTCCACCTCTTCAGTTCTATTAAATTTAGCCACAGTAATTAATGCAACTATTTCAGAAGCGGTCTTGGAGATGAATCTTTGAGGACCTCATAAACTGAACGCTTTGAGTTCATGAAAAAAATTCAACAGGACATACCATTTTGCTGTTTTAAACTACTTGGTAATGCCAGAGCATCAGCCTCCTGTTATTGTCATGCTGTTCTTAGTCAGATGAAATTATACTGCTGATTCATCAGTGTTCATAAATATATTGGTAATAGGCTGAAATCTATATGATATGCTTAAGCAAGGGTTTTTGAAATAAAGCCAAGGTATCATTTTACAGAGGTGGGATGTTAGAAAAATAGCATTTTAAAATATTGCATTTTTCCCCCTTAGATGCAGCTGAAGTTGTTAAATTGGAGATAATTGAACCTGGAGAAATTTATGTTGAAACACAAATAGGTATCTAATTATATGAGTAATCTTTGTGATTGTATATTGTTTTGTTCTGATCTCTATGTGGTGTATGTTCTGGTTGAGTTTAGTGAAACTCAGAACTGTCTGCAAGTTTTCTTTGCTCAGATCTATATCTCCTTATTGGGTCAAGTGTTGATATGTGGCTCCCCTATTTCAGATGAGCCATCATTGGTAGTAATGGGCATAAACATTCACTGAGTTCAGCTACCTTGTTCAAGAGATGCTCACAAAAGGAAGGTCTAGTTGTGTTTCCTGGTTCTGTAGATCTCAAAGCCCCATGGGATGGCTGACACAAGAAGGATAGGTTGTCAAGTGGATAGTAAGACAGAGCAATCCCTTTAACATGTGGTTCAGTGTGTTTTAGGGTATCTTTCTGTACAGAGACATGGGAAGTAGGAAGGTTGGCAAACCTGTCAACACAGACAGGCAGATCTGTCTGAACTGCAAAAGAACTACTGTTGTACACATTTGTGCCAAGAGCACTAGTAAAGCCAAAATCTTGTATGCCCCAGTGGGTAGGAGCTGTGCATTAACTAACTTGTGTGTGGACATATTTTGTGTGGCGTAAACCAGGTTAGTTTATTTAAAAACATGTTAAAGCTACACTGTAGGTGAGCAGTGGATATACTTTTCAGTCCCTGCAAACTGTGATTCAGTATTTAATGTGTGTAGCTGAGTTAGACAGATTTTAATATGGATCCTATAATGAGGATTCTAAGAACAATTCCATTTGAACCGTGTGCTGTGACAATGGTGCTCAATCTAGGTCAACTTCCTATAGCCATTTATTTAAAATGTGCTGCACAAACCTTACAGACTGACAGCAACCTCATAAAATGTGCAGAGAGATTTTAAATGAAGCTACTTTGTGGCTTATGAGGACACAATACCTTGGAAGTGTGGATGAGTATTGACACGATTGCATTCTTGGAATGATGTTTTAAATTAAAAAATAGCTGCAGATCAGGCTTCATGTGACAAATTCCTTAGAAAATTGGGTTTCTAGTAATACCTGAATCTCAATGGGTTAGAAAATGGTCTCACTGAATTCTTTGAGAACAGCATACCCTGTCCTGTTCTATATGGTGTCCTTGATCATCTACAGATGTGGGCGGGGGGGGGGGAATATTCTGAGTTGTCTTGGTATAAGAACTGGCTCAGGGACACAATTAACTTTTAGCACAACTGGTCCTTTGATTGCAGTTTAGTCCGGACTCAATTTAGCCTCATGTACATTGATGCAGCACTTGGTTTGTTCTTATTGGCTGCGAAGTTTGGAGGAGGTCAGCAACACATACTTCCTGCTCCTGGAGTCTGAGGCCTGGATCCAGAAAAGGACTAAAGTGTGCAACGCTGAGCATCACAATGCCTAACTTTTAAGTGCCTAGAAAATTACAGGAACACCACTGCAATCCACAAAGCCTGAGTTAGGTTCCTAGGCTCCCTATGCAATGAATGGGGAGATATAGGCAGCTTACAATGTGATTCACAAAAGCCAGCACACTAGGTGGGTACCCACCTAAACTATCCAATAGGAGATGCTGATGAGAGGGTGTGTTCTAGGGCAGGGAGGCACCTGTCTCTGCTTAATGATCCATGAATGGGAACTCACCACCTGGAGTCAGACAGCTTAGGTATCTAAGGCATTTACTGAAGTAGGTACCTGCCTTCATACCAGATGGCTGAAGGAGTGGTGGCGCCCACCTTATACCTTTTAGCTCAGTGGTTAGAGCACTTGCCTGGGATGTGTGAGCCCCAGGTTCAAATCCCCCATCTCTGCCAGAGGGGAAGAAAAGATTTGAACAGGAGGTCTCCCACCTTTCAGGCAAGTGCTCTAACCATTGGGATATTCTTGTCTGGATTCTCTGTCTCTCCTATTGAAGCTCTTCAACTGTGTTTAAATGATGATCTCTTTCTCTCTCTGGCCCATTGTCTGTTTAAGTATTTACCCAGAATGGAACTGCCACTGGGCGAGAGCGAGAAAGAAAGTGAGCAGAACTCTGTAGCCCGGTGGTTAAGGCACCCGTGTGGGAAACCCAGGTTCCAGTCCCCCTGCTCCGGTTGTTCCTTCATTATTTATCCATAGTGCAACAGGAGAGACTGAGAGAGCCCCACATCAGCCTGTCTCACAGCTTGGTGGTTAGAGCACACTTCTATGTAATGGGAGACCCGTTTTCAAATCCATTCTCCCTTTCCGGCAGAAGGGGGAATTGAATTCTGGTCTCCCATGTCCTAAGTGAGTGTGCTAATCACTGGGCTAAAAGTTACAAGAACCACAGCCTCCTCCGTCCAGATTTTGAATGGGGCCCAGTTTTGTAGGTGGCCACTGAGCAAGCCTACTGGGTCCGGCCCCACACACGACTTGGGTGGATGGATCTGTCTTTCTCAAGTTTGTGAATCGCTCTGGGGCTTAGGTGGGAGATAGGTGTCCGGATGCCTAGAGAGATGCAGTATGCTCAAAGGCAGAAACTTAGGCACCATGGGAACTTTTACCCTGACATAGGTGCCAAGTGAGTTTAGGCACCTACAAGGTTTGGCAGGAGTTTTGAGGATCACAGTGTTGCCAAAACTGGAACTTAGGCACCTAAACCCCAAGCCTCTGTGGATCTGGGCCTGAGCCACCAAACAATGCCCTCGGAGTTCTAAAATCAGGCAGCTATTTGACCTCTAGGTTTACATTGCATACAGTCAGGGCCTGCTCCAAAAAAAAAAAAAAAAAAAGCCGCGATCGCGATCTGCGGCGGCAATTCAGTGGGAGGTCCTTCGCTCTGAGCAGGAGTGAGGGACCGTCCGCTGAATTGCCGCCGAACAGCTGGACTTGCCGCCCCTCTCCGAAGTGGCCGCCCCAAGCACCTGCTTGGTAAGCTGGTGTCTGGAGCCAGCCCTGCGTACAGTGCATAGCAATAATAAAACCAAGAATGTTTCTCTGAAAATGAAATGCCTGTGCTATTAAATTAACCTTACAGTATTTGAGAGTCTCTAAGCTGATTACTTTCACAACACATGGGCAAACGTAGTTGCAAAATGTCAGCACCTGGAGATGACAGAGCTACAACGCTTCATCATTGCACAGAAAATAACTTGTGATGTAGGGATATAAAAATGGGGGAATATTTCTTCTAGTATGGAATAATTGTGTGGCGATGTGAGAGAAGGCTTTTGTAATCTGGTGGGCCACCTACCCATCACACACCTGGCTTGAATATATATTGTTAGTCACAGAACAGGGGCATATAAGGTGTTAAGAAGGAAATGGCTCATCACCCCTCAACTATAGGACATCTGAATGTCTATCAGTTGAAAATTAGCATCAACTGAAGCCATCCAAATTCATTGCTAGTATCCCAACTGTTAAAGGGCTCAACATGTTTTAAAGAGGACAGTTCAGTCAATTTTCAGTGCACTTGTGTGGATACTGTAACACACAGAAAGGTTGGCTCTATTGTTCGATATGCTGGGAGCCACACTGAAGGTTGTCCTATGACATCTAGATTGCATCTCTGGCAATCAGACTCCCCATTGCATTGTGAAAGCATACACTATTCATATGAACGGATGTTAATTTTCATATTGTTTTGCCTAGGTAAAGAGGTGATACTCAACTGCACAGTTTTCTTGGGTTACTCAAATGCTGCCAAGCCAACATACCTCCTGCGCTGGATAGACAATAGTTTAAATTCATGTTCAGAGAACACTAAGAAGGAACAATCAATATGTGAAAAGGAATATAATTTGTAAGTATGTTTACTGCAAAATGTTTTTCTTCAGTGTTTGTGCAATATAACATACTGCATTTTGTGGTCTGCTAGTTAAGTATAACATCTGAGTTTCCTTCAGTCCTATCTCTTACAATCTACCTATCAGCTGGCCATAGGTTTCCATGAAGGATGTCTGTGATCATGACTTTTAATGTAGCTTAACATTTTTTTAAAGAATGTCTACCATGTTTTCACTGTAATTACATGTGCAATGCCCTAGGCATAGCCCAATCCTCCACTTTGTCTAGGTCACTCTGGATTCTGTCCCTATCCTCCAGCGTATCTACCTCTCCCCCCCATCTTAGTGTCCTTCATGAACTTGCTGAGGGTGCAATCAATGAAGATGTTGAACAAAACGGGCCCCAGGACTGACCCCTGCACTTGATACCAGCTGCCAATTAGACATCGAGCCGGTGATCACTACCTGCTGAGCCCAACGATCTAGCCGGCTTTCCACCTTATAGTCCATTCATCCAATCCATACTTTTTTAACTTGCTGGCAAGAATACGGTGGGGACTGTATCAAAACCTTTGCTAAAGTCAAGATATATCATGTCCACGGCTTTCCCCATATCCTCCGAGCCAGTTATCTTATCATAGAAGGTAGTCAGATTGGTCAGGCATGACTTGCCCTTGGTGAATCCATGTTGAATGTTCCTGATCACCTTCCTCTCCTCCAAGTGCTTCGAAATGGATTCCTTGAGGACCTACTCCGTGATTTTTCCGGGAACTGAGTTGAGGCTGTAGTTCCCCGGATTCTCCTTCTTCCCTTTTTAAAAGATGGGCACTATATTTGCCTTTTTCCAATCGTCCGGGACCTCCCCCGCTCACCACGAGTTTTCAAAGATAATGGCCAATGGCTCTGTGATCACATCAGCCAATTCCCTCAACACCCTCGGATGCACTGCATCCAGCCCCATTGACTTGTGCACATCTTGTGCGCAGTTTTTCTAAATAGTTCTTAACCTGTTCTTTCACCACTGAGGGCTGCTCACCTCCTCCCCATATTGTGCTGCCCAGTGCATCAGTCTGGGAGCTGGCCTTATCTCTGAAGACCAAGACAAAAAAAGCATTGAGTACTTTTTCCACATCATCTGTCACTAGGTTGCTTCCCCCATTCAGTAAGGGTCCCACACTTTCCCTGACCACCTTTTTGTTGCTAACATACCTGTAGAAATCCTTCTTATTACCCTTAACATCCCTTGCTAGCTGCAACTCCAGTTGTGCTTTGGCCTTCCTGATTACACCCCTGCACACTCGAACAATATTTTTATACTCCTCTCTAGTCATCTGTCCAAGTTTCCACTTCTTGTAAGCTTCCTTTGTGTGTTTAACCTCACCGAAGATTTTTCTGTTAAGCCAAGCTGGTCTCCTGCCATATTTGCTATTCTTTCTGCACACTGGGATGGTTTGTTCCTGTGCCCTCAATAAAGCTTCTTTAAAATACAGCCTGCTCTCCTGGACAACTTTCCTCCTCATATTAGCCTCCCAGGGATTCCGCCCATCAGTTCCCTGAGGGAGTCAAAGTCTGCTTTTTCTGAAGCCCAGGGTCTGTATTCTGCTGCTCTCCTTTCATCCTTTTGTCAGGATCCTGAACTCAACCATCTCATGGTCACTGCTGTCCAGGTTGCCACCGACTTCTACTTCCCGTACCAATTCTTCTCTGTTTGTGAGCAGCAGGTCAAGAGGAGCACGACCCCTAGTCAGTTCCTCCAGCACTTGCACCAGGAAGTTGTCCCCAACACCCTCCAAAAACTTTCTGGATTGTCTGTGCACTGCTGTATTGCTCTCCCAGCAGATGTCAGGGTGATTGAAGTCCCCCATGAGAACCAGGGCCTTTGATCTGGTTGTCCGAAGAAAGCCTCATCCTCCTGGTCTGGTGGTCTATAGCACATGCTCACCACAACATCATTCTTGTTGCTCTCACCTCTAAACTTAACCCAAAGACTCTCAACAGGCTTTTCTTCTGTTTCATACTGGAGTTCTGTGCAATCATACTACTCTCTTACATACAATGCAACTCCTCCACCTTTTCTCCCCCACCTGTCTTTCCTGAACAGTTTATACCCATCCATGACAGTGCTCCAGTCATGTGAGTTACCCCACCAAGTCTCTGTTATTCCAATTGCATCATAGTTCCTAGACTGTGCCAGGACCTCCAGTTCTTCCTGCTTGCATTCGTGTACAGGCACCTAAGATAACTAGCCAATTGCCCTACTTTCTCAGTGTGAATCAGGAGGCCTCCCCTCTTGCACCCTCCTCCTTGTGTTTCCTTCCCGTATCCCACTTCCCTCAGAGCTTAGGTCTCCATTCCCCGGCGAACCTAGTTTAAAGACCTCCTCATTAGATTAGCAAGCCTGCTTGTGAAGATGCTCTTCCCTCTCTTCGTTAGGTGGATCCCATCTCTTCCTAGCAATCCTTTTCCTGGAACAACATCCCATGGTCAAAGAATCTAAAGCAAGCATGCATTTACCTCCACAATTCGATGGTCCCTATCTGGGCCTTTTCCTTGAACAGGAAGGATGGGCGAGAACATGACTTGCACCTCAAACTCCTTTATCCTTCTTCCCAGAGCCATGTAGTCTGCAGTGACCCGCTCAAGGTCATTTTTGGCAGTATCATTGGTGCCCACATGGAGAAGTAGAAAGGGGTAGCGGGCCGAGGGCTTGATCAGTCTCCACAGACACTCCGTCACATCCTGAATTCTAGCTCCAGGCAAGCAGCACACTTCTCAAGTTTCCCAGTCTGGACAGCAGATGGATGACTCCGTCCCCTTTAGGAGGGAGTCCCCGACCACCACCACCCATGCCTTCCTCTTCAGAATGGTGGTCTTGGAACCTCCATCCCTAGGACAATGCATCCCATGCCTTCTGGCCAGTGGGGTCTCCTTCTGATCCCTCCCCTCAGATGACTCTTCCAAACCATTCTCCACCGTAGCACCTGTGCAGAGAGCTTGAAAATGGTTTCTTACCTCTATCTGCATTGGGGGTACATGGGTTCTCCTCTTTCTTCTTCTGGAGGTCACATGCTACCAGTTTTCTTCCCCACTCTGCACTGCTCTCTCTGATTCTTCAGCATGCTGTGTCTGCAGTACCAAACACTGACTTCTGTCCAGAAAGTCTTCATTTTCTCTGATGCAACACTGGGTTGATACTTGGGTCTCTAGTCCTTTAACCTTCTCTTTCAATATGGAGACCAGCTTGCACTTCGTACACACAAAATCACTTCTATCCTCTGGGTGAAAGACAAATATGGCACATCCTGTGCAGGTCACAACAGCTGATCACTCACTATGCATATTGTCTTCCTTCTAAGAGCCTCTTCAGATATTGTATATTTACTACTCACAGAAGCCTGAAAGGAGCGGGGGTGTTGGATGGGTTGAGGGTTCTGAGGGGGGCGGTCAGGGGGCGGGAAGTGGGAGGGGGATCCAGGCTGTTTGAGGAGGCACAGCCTTCCCTACCCAGCCCTCCATACAGTTTTGTAACCCCAATGTGGCCCTCAGGCCAAAAAGTTTGCCCACTCCTGCCTTAGACTCTCCAGTTTAGCTTGTCATCCAGGCAAACTAGACTTAGTGATAAATGGTCACTTACACCAAAGATCACAAAATATTCAGGTTGCTTCCAATCCCAAGAGACCAGTCACTTACCCCAGATCAATTGGTACCCTAGAGCTTACACCAAAGACAACGCCTGTAGCCAATTCTGTAATAAACTAACGAAAAGTTTATTAACTAGGAAAAAGAAATAGTTATTTACAGGTAAAAGCAAGCCAACACACACACACACACAAATGAGTTGCAATTTAAATTCTAAGAGTGACAGAGTTCTAGAGATCTGTCAATTCAAAATGTCTTCCAGGCAGACCTAGGGGTAGCCTCTGGGGATCTCTGTCTTCAGTTTAGTGTCTCTGGCCCTGTGAGAGTTCAAACAGCGAAGAGATTAAATATTTTCCTGTATCTTTGTTTTATTTCCTTCATTCAGCCTCCACGTCCATAAGATGAGCTTCCTTGCACAAAGCATTTCCAAGGTGCCATCAGGCCATTAACCAATCCTTTGTATTGTGACATTCCTTGATGACTTATCTGATTTTAGTAGTTCTGGATGGACAGGAAGAAACACTCCTTCCCATCTGAGTTCACAAGTTTAGAGCAAACATTTTCCAAGGGATACAGCAAAACTTACATATTTCCTTATAGCATGAAATACAGACATTACATTAATACATGCAGCAACTTACAAACATTCTATAGACTCTAAACACTAAACACTAAACACTAAAAACACTCTCATAAGAATAATACTTATTTTGAGCAACACTAATACATAAGTGAACTGGTCTGGTCTCCAGCTATGAATTTGTCAGCTCTTCGCTAATGCCTGCTACCTTGGCAAGAGCTGACACTTGGCCTGCCAGCATCACACCATCTAATAACTTTTTGCTTTGATCAGCTCTGATAGCCTCCATTCCCTGTTCCTTTCTAGATTGGTCTGCAGTATCTAGTGAGGAAGTTAACTTTTTAATTGATCCATAATGCTGTAATAAAGCACCAGGCAAGGATTTTATCCCTGTAGAAGTATTTAAGGAAAACGTTGACTAGTGGGCACCTGTTTTGGCTAAACTTTTCTCTAATATAAATAATACAAGGATTTTCTCCTCAGGTTGGGCTATCAACATTATTATTCCACTTTATAAAAAAGGAGGATAGAAAGGACTCTGGGAATTGCCACCTAGTTAATTTATTGGACTTACACTAGATATCTTTTCATGAGACTAGAGAACTTGGCAGGAAAAAGTAATTTGTTTGCTGAGGAACAAGCTGATTTCCAAAAGAGCCGCTTCACTACAGACGATTGTTTTTTCTTATTTGATTCACAAATATGTGCCTCCTTCAGGGGAGGAAATCGTATGCAGCTTTTGTTGGTCTAAAATTGACCTTTGTATTGTATTGATGGGGATTGTCTTTATGGCAAATTGGAGATTGCTGGAATAGATCCTTGGTTACTTTTTCTTTTAAGAGCTCTTCGCAGACACAGTGACTAAGATTGGGATAGGCCTGTGGATAATTAATTAATTCTTTTCCAGTTACGAAGGGGGTTCAACAGGGCTGTCTTTTAGCCCCTTTTCTTTGTAATGTTTATATTGATGATTTTGTTCTAGCATTAAAAGGGGCTCAGTATTTTCCCCCATAAAATCATGAATCACACTGTTACTATCTTTTTATATGCAAATATGGTTTTACTGTCACAGACACCTTTGTGACTGAAGTGTTTTTTAAATGTTTGGTTTATACTTGCAATGGGAAGGTCTCTTGATATATTATGCCAAAGCTAAAGTAATTGTCTTTAGTCAGAGACGGAGGTTGTGTAAATGGAAGTTTGATGGCATTATACTGAACAAGTTAACTCTTTCGGCTATCTGGGTATCTGGTTCTCACAAAATGGCTTATGGGATAAGCATATTCAGGTAACAAAAGAGAAGGTCTCAGATTCAGTGTTAATGTTTTTATCCGGACTCAGGGGGTCAATTTAAGTGCACTAGTCCTTAAAGTGTTTGAGGCTAAAGTATAAGCTCAAATTTTCTATGGCACAGAAATGTGGGAGTAGAATGAGCCCCCGGGACTGGAAGTGATTCCATACAAATTTCTTAGGAAGATTTTTGGTCTGCCAAATAATACTGCAATCATCCTCCTTAGAGTTGAGACAAGTATGAACTCTAGGCTGTCCAAAGTCCTAAATTGTAGTATTAATTTTTGGATTTGAATAGGATTACCCACAGCATTTGCCAAGGTTATGCTTAGAGGAACAGCTCATCAGGATTCTCACACATAAATTTCCTTGGTTAGAGCATTTTCAAAATTCTTTGCATTCTCTAGGTTTCACAGAATGGAAATGATTAGATTTAAGTTTAAAAAGGTGAAATCCCTGATCAAATCGGGAATAGAGGATATTAATAAGCAATTGGATATGGCAGTTGTCTCTATTTCAGATGTCACTGTGGTTTCCCCTTGTTAAAAAAAGACTTATGGGTATGCCAGATATCTAGACAGTCTGTGTAATAACACACTGCCTTCACAGGTCTCCATTACCTATTCATGCAGACAGCTTGTTTAGAAGGCTGGTATGCTGGCATTGAGAAGTGTAACCGCCTTTGTCCATGCAGTTTAGGGCAGGTGGAAGATCTAGCCCATCATTTATTACACAGTAATTTGAATTGCCACTTGAGGTCAAAAAGCTTTCTGTATTTTTGTCCTGGATGCCTTGTTCTATGACCTCTCAAAAAAATAGAATATTTGTTAGGAACTGATAGTGTGTCTGTGATTCAAGCGGTTGCTCTATTTGCATGGTTAGCCACTAAAATAAGGCAAAAGTGAGTGGCATGGTGATCATATAGTCATTAATGATGTATGTCCTTTTTTTAATCTGTATTTATGAGTATTGTAATATATTATAATTTTGGATTTAGTTTTAAGTTTTGTTGTACTACTTTTTTTTTCTGCATTGGCCCAAGGCCAAGGTGCTATTAATAAACTACTATGGGTTTTAATTTCTAATAAATCTTGGATTTGCTCATGCATAGGGGCCTGCGGAGAACAGGACCATGCTGAGTCTCCTCCACATCTCACTGATAGAGTATATTGTCCTCACTGAAAAGATTAATTTAAGTTTGACAATAAGAAGGAAAAAGGAAGCAATGTAGTTATATATGTCTAATGTATGAGTTGGCTTATTCATTAACTGTTGGTTTGTTTTTTAGTACAGAACAGCTAGTTTATTCTGATCTGCAGTCATAAAGAATCATAAAAACGTAGTTTCTTATTGTAATGATCTGTTAAACATCAGGTTTTGTATCTTAACTGTGAAGGTGAAGAAGAAGACTATCTTGAAAGGGTTATTTGAAAGTTTTGTTAGCCTATTTTTGGACTTATAAAGTCCATACTGGGTGTGAATACTAAGTCGGCCCTTTAAGACCACATTACATATATTTGTGCCTTTAAATTACTTTATTGAAATGAATCCTTTGGATGTAGTAATGAGGAAAGACTGTTCATTAACTCTGCACCTCTGTTGTAGTGATTCAGGAAACAAGAAGTATGCCTCAAAACTATTGTGGATTAAAACAGTTAAAGAGGAGGACCTGAATTGTAATTATACCTGTCTCTTGAAAACTACAAATAAGCCACAATTAAAAATATTTAAACTGAAGA
Source organism: Malaclemys terrapin pileata (assembly GCF_027887155.1). Taxonomy (NCBI): domain Eukaryota; kingdom Metazoa; phylum Chordata; order Testudines; family Emydidae; genus Malaclemys; species Malaclemys terrapin. The sequence goes on from NC_071505.1 coordinate 237,309,304, forward strand.
AAGGTACAGTATGATAAAATACTCTTACTTCTGCAGTTTAATGACTTACAAATACTATATGTAGGCTTGGAAGGATTAGATTTTTATTGGTAAATGTCGATTTCACTGTACACACAAATTGATGAAAATGTATTTCCATCGATAATAATCAATGTACAGACAGGCAAAGTAAGAAAAATACTGCTTGAGAACTTAGTAAATATCCTTAAATCAAACTTTAATGTGTATATTTTGACATGTGATGTTGACAATTTGTATTTTAATGGTTACAAAGTTTTGACTTTTTGAATCTCAAAGTCATTAAAACTTGTCTGAACCCCTCCCAATAATTTCCCACAATTGAGAAAATTTAAATCCATAAAAATAAAAAAAATGCTTAAAAATAAACATTGATTTCATCCGTTGAAATTATTCCCCCTCCCCCCCAAATTATGCCAAGCCTAATGATATCCTTTAAGAATCAGCATTTAAGTTAAAGCCTGGGGAAGGGTTATTTCTCTGCATTCCTATTAGTACCCCCAAAGATCCCATCTCTACCATTTCCTCCTATGTATCTCCTTCTGGCTGAGGAAAACTGGTTTCAACACTACATGGCACACACATTGTCATGGTTACTGGGTAACTACACCACTGTCCCTTCTCAGGGTCTCTCTGAATGGGCCCCAACTTAGTAGTTACAGAAATAGATTTAAAATAAGAGTCCTACAGGCATATTCCCTTACCTAAGCATAACCTCTCTATCCATAGCTCAGGCAGGCCTGACTTATTCCCCACCTCCGCGTTCAGAGAAGTAGCCTACACTGCTTGCGATCTTCTCCCTCTGTCTCTGTGGGTATGTCTACACTACAATCGAAGAGTGTTATTGCAACTCGAGTAGACGTATCTGAGCTAGCTTTAAGATAGCTAGTGAAGTTGCTGCAGCATGAGCTTCAGTACCATCTAGTTCTACAAGAAATTACCCAGGATCCCAGATGGGTTTAGACAGCCTGTGCAGAAATGCATGCCGTCACAGCTTCACTGCACTGGTACCCAAGCTATCTAGATTACAGCTAACTTGAGTATGTCTACTCGAACTGCAGTCACATCCTGTGACTACAAGACAGACATACCCAGTGTCTCTCTCATACTGAGAAGGTGGGTGTGTTAATATCTTTTATTGGACCAGCTTCTGTTGGTGAGAGAGACGAGATTTCGAGCTTACACAGAGTTCTTCTTCAAGCTTGTCTCTTTCACCAGCAGAAGCTGGTCCAATAAAAGATGTTACTACCTCACCCACGTAGTCTCTCTAATATCCTGGGACTGATACGACTACAACAACACTGCATAAAGATATCTCAGTCAGACTGTCAGCCTTTTCACTGACATATCCTGGCTACCAAAAGACTTGGTCTGGATAGAGCTAACTAGGTCAATTCTTCCACCAACTGATGGGCCAGCCATTGTTCTCTTCTAACTCCTTTGAATCTGTGTATGTGAGGCTCACTTATCTCTGTCCTCATCTTACCTTTCCTCCTACGTTCTGTAATAACCCCTTTACAGCCTCCAGTGGTTTAGCTCTAGTCAGTCAAGCAGTATTACAAAGCTGAATGGGGAAACTGAGTCACACACAATATTCTAGATTGGAATATCTGCTATGATGAAAAATAGAAAGTGAGACATTTTGGGGTTCTCCCAGAGCAGCTGGGGGTTCTGTCACTGTCTTCCTTGTATCTCTGGGGGCCTTTGTGCTGTGTAGCAAGGATTCAATGTCCTGACATCAGTAGCCTGCCCACAAGCATAAGGACTCACTCTAGCTCTTACCAGCCTAGTTTCTCTCTGCAGGGTGACACCAACAACCCTTCCAGTCCTGGGTGTCCCCATATACATCCTCCCTGCATTCTTAATTAGCAGACACTTGGACCGTTCCCCTCTGGTTTGTCACTCATAAAGATGTGAAACCGCCTCCCAGTTATCAGGTCACTTTGGCATATACATTCCACGTAGTTTGTACAACAGAGACCTGCTTAGGATAAAAATACAAAGTTTATTTCATAGAAAAACAAGAGATTCAAAGTTGAAATCAGAAGGGAAAGCAAACATAAAACGTCACACAGAAAATAAACATAAAGAAAAAACAAACAAAGCTGCAACCTCAGGCTTCACATTTTCATATTAGGTAAGATCCCCTTTCTAATAAGAGTTACCTATTGCCTTAAAACAGCTCCACAGTCTACCCCGCTGGGGATCCAATGTTCATGAACAGCCTCCCGCCTCCAGACTGTCCTTCCAGTTCTGGATGCTCTTCAGTTCAAACCCTTTCCATTTTAAAGGATTTTCAGTTTTTTTCCTTCAGTCACTATAGATATTCAAAGTGGGGAAAACTCCCTCCTTTCTTAGGCTACGTCTACACAGTTCACACTGTGCACATCCGCGCCATTGTAAGGCACACAGTGTAGCTGCTCTTTGTCGGCAGGAGAGAGCTCCCAACCAGGGGCGGTAGCTTTCTCAGTGGGAGAGCATCTCCTGCCGACAAAGCGCTGTCCACACTGGCGCTTTTTGTCGGTAACGCTTTTGTGTAGACATAACCCCCATCTTCAGAAATGAAGGCTTTCCTTTCAGTTTCAAGCTGTTCCCATTTGCTCTGATGATTCCTCAATGTTTTTTCCTGAGCTGGACAATAGTAGAGTTTTCTAGTTCTAGCTGTCAGATGATAATGACTTTTACTAAGAAAAATCATGTCATGAGCCACTTGTCACGAAGTTGTAATTTCTTGGGCTTTTGTTTTACAGGGAACCCTCCAGATCTCCACCCACATGTATTTACTACTGGAATAATCATGGCTGTATTCTTTACACTTGTTCCTGTGCTCCTGGTGGTTCTCTCTGTGATATTCAGAGTTGACTTAGTTTTATTTTACAGGGACATCACTGGAAAAGATGACACAATAGGAGGTAGGATTTGGCAAATGCTGCCATTGAAACAAGTTCATTTAGTGATATAGAACTATTAATAAAATAGTGTATTCTGGCTTCAGGTAGGTCCTATAAAATAATGAGATGGAAACAAAAGACAATCCAGGAGAGGAGGATATTGCATAGGAACAGGTGGAGAGGGCTAAACAAGGCAAGATTTGGCTCAGAGAGAAGTGTCTGGGATTGGGAGAAAATAGTAAAGGTGACAGATAGCATTACATGCTGTTAGCATGCATCATCCTATAATGTGTCCTGATTTTTTCGTTCTGAAAGTCAGGGGTTGGTTGGTGGAGGAGAGAAAGAAGAGGCGATTGAGAAGACGAGTGCCCCGGAGCTGTCAAATTCCTTCTGTGCTCACCTGACTTGTGCTCTAGATTCATGTGCTTTCTGGAGCTCACTGGAGAGATGCTGGTCCAGTGTTAATGAGGGTTGTCAATGTCAACCTTAAGGAGAGCAGGCTGTCACAAAGAAGACATCACTTGATGTTGACAATTGGCCAACTTGTTTTGGGTCTGATCTTCCCTTTGTGGTTTAGTTTCTGAGAAGGTTTTGGTGAGACAACCCTCATAGTATCTAGATGCCTCAGATTTCCTTAACCCTTGTCAGTCTGTATATACAGTACCTAGACTGCACTAGTTGCATAGGTTGGTAATCTCTTAATAATGCATGAAGATACATTGTATGTGCCAATATTTTTTTTCCTAATTCTATTATTGATCACAAGGCATTGTTGACTCACTTGAGGACCTCCGAGTGCATGGTTGGGGTTACACTTGAGTGACCTCATTCCCATCTCTTGAAGAGATCCCAGAGATCCCTTAGGGCCTCTCTCATGTGCAGTTTTATACAGGTTTTCACTTTATGTTCCCTCTTGTTAAACATGTATAGGAGGACATTAGGAGAGTTAGTACAAAACTTGGGTTGTGGTGTTGACATCCAGTTTTGTGTTTATGTGTCTTTTGACTCAGATGGCACAGTGGGAAGCTTTTCCCAGTGTCTGGTAGAGATCAGAACATGGTAGAGAGTGAGGTGACTGACCTTTAATCCAGATAAAGCAAAATTGATGTTAGTAGGTTGGGGAGAAACAGTGGAGGCTAGGAAGAGGATTATGTCCATTCCTGTGATTGCAGATGTGTGTACTTGACTTGTTTCTTGTCTCCACAACTTGGGAGTCTGGTTAGATTCCCACTTTTCCCTGGATGACCAGATTTCATCAGGACTAGGACAGTCTTTTTCTTTTACCTCTGGATAGGAGGTTGAAGCTTTTACTCTTGGATACAGACCACACTAGTGTAATTTCATGCTTGTGTTACCTAACTGGTAGATTACTACAGTGTGCTTTAATTGAGTCTTGATCTTAAAGCCTACTTGTTAAGGTGGAGAATCTCACCAAAAACATGTTACACTGGTGCTTCATAACCGATAAAGATGGATTATTGGTTTCTGCATGTACCATAAAGTTTTTGTCCTATAAAGTCCTAAATAGCCTAGGACCTGCCTACTTGAGAGAGCCCCTCTTTCCCCATATCATAGTGCGACAGCTGAGATCAGTTAGAAGTGTTCAAGATGGAATTATCTCAGTAGAAATGAGGTGGCCCACTTTTTTGTGAGCGTCCCTGAACTTTGGGACTTGCTTCATGGCCGTTGGTCTAAGGTAGCGTCAATTTGTTGAGCTATCCTTTGTTAAGCTATCCTTTTTACAGTGGATTTTGGGAGGTGCTGCTTGAGGAAACTATATTTGAAGAGGACAGGGTGCTATTTTTCATTGCTCAGTTATAAAGTTTAATTAGTTGCTATATATGGTGGCAGTTGCTGCTGAATTTGTCTTTATGTTTGTGTGTGTGTGTGTGTGTGTGTGTGTGTGACTTACTGCCAACACCACTTACGGCCTGAGAAGGTGCCTTTTTTTGTTATGCTATTATAAATATAAATACATAAAATAAAATATATCCTGATTTTTTTTTCCTTTTGACAATCTCCACACTGCAACACTACCCAATAGTGGAATAATAATAATACCTAGCTCTTTTTCATCAGCAAATAATATAGTGCTTTTTCATCAGCAAATCTCAAAGTGGTTCACAGTCTTTATATAGGAGAAGAACTGAAAGAAACCTGGAATCCCACAATGCTGTTTTTACAGACTCACTTTTCAGGGTAAAACCACATTTTAATGATGCAAGTTTCTATCAATAAGTTCAGTTTAACTGGATATGATTAGTGCTGGTCAAGAAATTTCATATTTCAATAATTTTCAACAAAAAAGGGGATACAGTTTTTGCAACCTTTTGGGAAAACAAAGTGGGTAGATCTATTTGTGTCAGATTGAAATTGATCCTGGGTATTTTGTGTGAAAGGTGACTGGACGGATGGATAAGAGAAATCTCTTATCTCAAAATGGTTGCCAGTGGTGCAGTATTATAAGGGTCAGGGTGAAGGGTCAGCTATCATGTGTGTAATGGGTCAGATCTGTTCAGTCACCAACAGGACAAAAATTGGTCATTTTTTTCCAGATGGAAAAGAATATGATGCTTTTGTGTCTTATCTGAAAGACTCCATATCTACCAACGTAGAAGAAAGAAAATTTGCTCTGGAGATATTGCCCAGGACATTAGAAGACCATTTTGGTTACAAATTGTGTATATTTGAGCGGGATGTGTCTCCTGGAGGAGGTAAGCAAATGGAATGTCCTTGGTATTAAACTGGTACAAAATTCTCACAAAGATGCCAGGATCTGTAATTAGAAAGATCTCTGTAAATGTGGCATTTTTGCTTAAGTGTCACATTTTCAAAGGGGATTCTCTTTTGGGATACAAATGACAGAAATTCTCATCAAATGACATGCATACAAAATCAGAGGCTGTTTAGAAAGTTTAGACTTATTCTGTCCTTCATTTCAGTGTGTGGAGGTAACCAAAAGAAGAGTTTGATCCAAAGGCTATTGAAATTAATGGAAAGATTACTATTGACTTGAATGGTCTTTGGATCATCCACTAGGTGCATAGAGGAGGATGGGGGAGTACTAGCGCTATGACATGCTCTTTCCTTTCCTAGAACCTGAAAGGCCTGCAAGATTGGGCATCCATAGCTTTCAGAGACAAGAATGAGAGAGGGTGCAGCATGATAGCAGCAGCTCTCTGTGCCATGTTCTTTTCTGCTCTTAGGAATACAAACTGTGACTTAATGCTTCTTCAGGCATCATTAGCACCCATAAACTCCCTACCTTGGCTACTACTGTGCAGCTTGGGGGCAGGTCAACCATTGACAAGACCGTCCTCAGATTTCCCAGGATTTGTACAGATTTTATAAGACCCACTAGCTTAAGAAAGTCAACACCTTTTCTCTTTCCAGCAGTGTATGGAACTGGAGCAGATTTTGAGCCCCGATGGAACAAAGACCATGAAATTCTATCAGCTAAAATATATCACTCTTCCCCCCCAAACAAGAATAATCTGTGCAGGGTAGAACATTGTCCTTTATCTAGTTAAATGCTGAGATTAATTCAGAGGAGAAAAACAATTTAGCTCTGGTGTTACCACAGAATGAGTGTGAGAGTTCTGCTTTTGGCTTTCTTCCGTTTCAGAAACCTTTCTGCTTACAGCTTCTCAGAAACCTGAGAGATCTTAATGATTGTAAAGCCAAGCTTCAGTAAGCTTGGCTTTACAATACAATTGCTTTTGCTGTATCTGTGCTATGAAACACACATTTTCCCCATGGCACACTATATTAACTATTTCTGTAATCTTTAAAATGTAGACGATGAAGCAGCTTTTATTAAAACTGACTCAGAGTTATAGCTGACACCTATGTGATGGGTGCTGCAGAAATATTTAAAATAGATGTGAAAACATGGAATTTTGAATATGCAAAGTCTATAAATAGATGACCCTTTACAAAGGCTGCAATTCTCAGACAGTACAGTGGGATTCCATGTAGTTCTGAGGTCTATAGGGGAAAAAATCTTTAGATAAAGCTATGGCCTGCATGAGCATATTGTTACATATTGCTTGCAGGATATAGGGCTTCTCCATTGAATTTCATTCACTGTTTTTAATAACAAAATTGTTCTGCAATCCCTGTTTTAAGAAAGCACTGTTTTTGAAAACCTGTGAAATAATGGTTTGCTAGATGTCTTCTATAGTAATCTATACTGTTACGTGTGGCAGAGGGTGCAAGTATGACACAGACTTGGTTATCTGTGGTACTGATATTACTGAATAAGAAGGTAAGAAGGTATCTGGTGGTACAAAAGGTAGTAAAGTGAGGGTTACAAATTTAGTGAATGTTACAGGAAGTGGTTAGCTGTGCCTGGCTGATGACTTAATTTGAAGGTACTCTTATGCTCAGGATGGACCTTTATGGATGACCTTATCTGTTAAATAAGGAATAGCCAGAGCTGATATGTTGGTTTGTAATTGCTTTCCAACATGAAAGAAATGTATGCTGACTACAGGCAAATTAGGATTCCATCGCTGTTTTGCATAAATTGATCAGAATTAAACATCTGAGATTATTTGTTTTTCTTTTTTTCACATTATTTAGTAGTATGATAGATTAGGAAGGAACAAAACATACAGTAATTTAGTCACTTTGAAATATGTACAATATTATTACTACTGCTAAAAGATGTCTTGAGTCTGTACTTTCAACTGATTTTAATAATGACTGTATCTTTCAATTTACAGCTGTTGTTGATGATGTCCAGTCATTTATTGACAAAAGCAGAAGATTAATCATTATACTGAGCCGGAACTATATTTCTGACAGAGCCATGTATGAACTTGAGACTGGACTGCATAAGGCACTGGTTGAAAGGAAGATTAAAATAATATTAATTGAATACATGCTTATAAGTGATTATAATGTCCTGCCAAAATCACTGGAGCTTCTACCATCCAGGAGAGTTGTGAAGTGGAAAGAGGATAAGTCTCTTCCCTTGAATTCCAGATTTTGGAAGAACCTTCGGTACCTGATGCCAGTGAAAGCTTCCAAGTCAAACATCAGAAGTCACAATAATTCTGAGTCCTATCTCAGAAGAAGGAACTCAAGCGACAACTGTGTGTTGGGAGTCTAAAACATTCTTATAACCAAAAATTGGAAAAGAAACATGCTGCCGAAATGAGCACATGATGTTACTTACATAGAAGATATTAAGTGCACATGTTTTAGGGAGGCAACATGGTCCAGTGAATAGAGCACCGGCTGGGACTTGAGAGATGAGACAAATCCTCAGCTTGTATAAATTGTCATAGCTCAGAGGGCTAGGTTAATCCTGCCCCTCACCCTTGAGGCTCTGACAGTTTACACAAACTGAGGAACTGTCCCAAGGAATCTAACCTGACTCTGCCTTGGATTCATTGTGTGACATGGGGGCAGATCAAAACCTTTCTATGTTACAGTTTCTTCATTTCTCATAGAAAAACATTAATTCTGCTTGCACACTTTTGTAAAGCAATTTGAGCCCTGTGAATAGTCTATATTTTCAAAGTATTATTATGTAGAAATGTGATTACTATTGTTATTTATGATTTCTTTTGTGATAGCATGTAAGGACTCCAGTCAGGATCAGAGCCACATTGTACTAAGCACTATACAAACATATAACACAAAGACAGTTTCTGCCCTAGGAAGCTCAACATCTAGGATTTAGACAATATAACACAAGTAAATAAAGTGACAAATGGGAGGAGGGGAGTGATGGGTTGGAAGAAGGGGATGGGGAGGACACTGTAATAGTAGAAATATGGTGTATTTGTATATATCAATCCTAATAGTAGTCTCAGTAGTTATAGGTGGTTACTGCCATGACCAATGCCAGATTGTGTTTTTTTAGGCATCATGGCAAAGCAATATTTTAGTCCCTGGATTAGTGTTATTCAACTCAGAGTACTCTAAATAACTGTTTAGGTGAGGGGAGTGGGAAACAATGCTTTCTCCAGAGAGGCCAGTAGGTACGACTTGTATCTGAGCTGCTTCCAGGCGAGGGGCTTGAGGTGATAGAGGTTGGTACTTTGATAAACAGAGGGAAAAATAATTGCCAAAATCTAAGATACCAGCCTTGGTTCGCCAGTGCCTTGGTGTTGTGAGTAGTTATTTACACCAGGTCAAACTGGTAGCATTTTGTACAGATTTTCACAGATATAAATGGTGACATAAGTGTGATGTTGCACCCCATAGTGCTTTATAAAAATATGCTTATGAGTGTAAATATGACATAACTGGAATATGTTTTATGCTAGATATGCCATGTACCATATCTTTGCAAAGGTTATGATCTACTGAATATATCCGTCCTATTTGTAGGCATGTATCATTTTTATATCTTAAGTTATGAGCGTTGGCTCTATGCTTGTATTTAAAGTGTTTACTGTAGGAAGCACATAAGGCAGATTTGGTCAACATAGTGTGAAGGGGTTATTCAAGTAATTGGGAGTATTTAACTAACAATGGACTTTGGGAGACCCCAATCCACATCTGAGCTTTCCTGAGAACATTCAAACTAACATGTAAACAATGGCATCTGCCTGCAAAAAGCAGAATCATTCATAGACATGTGACTTGCCCAGGCAGCTAGAGACTCCATCTTGTGGCTGTGATGTTGCACAAGAGAGAGAATATAAAAGGCCCTGGAAACCCCTCCATTTTGTCTTCAGAGGGCTCAAAAGATACCCTCTCCACCCCAAAGAGATGCCTGAAAGAAACTAGAACAAAGGACAGTAACTACTGTGGTGTGAGTGATTCCTGGACCCAGACTAGAAAGGAGTCTAGTCTGCGAAAGAAGCTTATTGGAACATCTCTGAGGGTGAAAATTACTTGCATTTAGTTCCCTACTGTATTAGGATTAGACTTGCGTGTTATTGTTTTATTTTGCTTGGTAATTTACTTTGTTCTGCCTGTTATTACTTGGAACCACTTAAATCCTATTTTTTATATTTAATAAAATCACTTTTTGCTTATTAATTAACCCAGAGCAAGTATTAATACCTGGTGGAGCAAACAACTGTGCATCTCTCTCTCTGTGTTATAGAGGGTGAACCATTTATGAGGTTACCCTGTATAAGCTTTATACAGAGTAAAACGGATTTATTTGGTGTTTCAATCCCATTGGGAACTGGGTATTTGGGTGCTAGAAACAGGAGCACTTTCTAAGCTGTTTTCAGTTAAATCTGCAGCTTTTGGGGGATGTGGTTCAGACCTGGGTCTGTGTTTGTAGCAGGCTAGTGTGTCTGGCTCAACAAGACAGGGTACTGAAATCCCAAGCTCCCAGGGAAAATGGGCTCAGAGGTGGGCTCAGCACATCAGGTGGCAGTCCCAAGTTGGTCTCTGTGACCCAACCCGTCACAATAAGGTGCCAGACAGTGGTGAATCTAGGCCTCTATTTTGGGTTCTAGAGTAGCAGATCTTCCAAGCTTATTCAGTATTTACAAGATCCAAAGTACAAAGTTGTGCAGTTGCACTTGGTCAGGGTTTCTAAGATTGTGTTTTTGAACATGGGCTTTCAGATATGCACACGATTATTTCTTCTTTAAGCACATGAGGACTTTTAAGTAAGTCTTTAAACTGATGCTGAACATTCTGAAGAGCCCGAATCAAGTGCATAGTTGATAGTAACTCGCAATAGCTGGTTTCATGGCATAGGGTGAATTTCCTTGACTTTGTTCAACCTGATGTTCCTAAATCCTGCTGCTACTAGAATGTTCTTGCCCAGCCTTAGGTCAAATGTGGAACTGGTTAGGAGTTTTCAGTCAGTGTGATTTGTTTCATGGCTACAGAGGAACGTGCAGGGAGAAAACAAAATTGGCAAGAGGCTTCTAGGCAGGTAGCTGGCGAGACAAAAAAATCTCTTTTGGTCCTCTCATTTTTTGACATTTTGTCCCAAATTGGGGTGAAAATGTTTTCAAAAACATTTTCATAGGAAGGGATTTCCATTTTTCAGCCAGCTCTAGTCAGATATCCCACTTGATCTTCAGAGACTAAGCTGAGGAAAAATAAATATGCCCTAAGAAATCCATGCTGGTGCTATAATTCAAGATTACATCTCTGGTACTGGCACCTGAAAAGGGGGGTCATATTTTTTAAAAAGCCCCCCAAAAAACAAACGGTACAAAATTCATTCCATCTGTAGCTATATTGACTCCATGGAACTACAAAAGGGTTAATTTAGCCCTTGGAATGCAATCTTGTACACCAGGGAACAAAGGGGGGGAAAATCAAACAAAAGTGAAGTGTTGAATTCTCAACTGTACTTCCATTACGAATACTGCAGAAGTCCAATATAAAATAGTAAGTAAGAGAGGCCTCACTGATGATGAAATAAACCTTACTTATGCCCAAAGCGTGGGAGAAATTGTTCAAGAGTAATTCATTATAGGAAGTGTGTTATCTCATTAATGCCCATTGCTGTTAATGAGACTCTGGATTGTTGGCTGCATGCAGCACTGTATAGAGAGTCTAAGAGCATATAGCCACAGCACTGTTTAAGGGATGATACATAGTTTCCTCATCCCAGCAGGAATTCCAGGAATTTGTAAAATTCTTCCCGGGGCACAAAGGGAGCACAGTCATTGCATTACCTTCGGAGAAATTGCTCCATCTGCTTTTCTCTCTACCCAGCTATCTCTACTGGCCTCATCATCTCCCCATTCATTGACCACTCCCTTTGTGGAAGCCAGTGTCAGGAACAACCATAACCCAATGGAATCCTTGTATTCTCTGGAAGGTGTGGGGGATTGCTAATACCTCTTCTGTCCCCTATCTTTGGGTATGTCTACACTATGGGATTACTCTGAATTTACAGAATTCGATTTTTGGCAACCGATTGTATAAAGTCGAGTGCATGCGGCCACACTAAGCACATTAATTCGGCGGTGTGTGTCCATGTACCGAGGCTAGCGTTGACTTCCAGAGCATTGCACTGTGGATAGCTATCCCATAGTTTCCACAGTCTCCCCCGCCCATTGGAATTCTGGGTTGAGATCCCAATGCCTGATGGGGCAAAAAACATTGTCGCTGGTGGTTCTGGGTACAGCCTCACCCCACCCTCCATGAAAGCAATGGCAGACAACTGTTTCGCGCCTTTTTTCCTAGGTGAACACTGCAGACGCCATACCACAGCAAGCATGGAGCCCGCTCAGCTCAACACAGCAGTCATGAACATTGTAAACACCTCACGCATTATTGTGCAGTTTATGCTGAACCAGGACATGAAAAACCAGGTGAGGAGGAGGTGGCCACGGCAGCGTGGCCACGACAGTGATGAGGACATGGACATAGACACAGAATTCTCTCAAACCACGGGCCCTGGTGCTTTGGAGATCATGCTGTTAATGGGGCAGGTTATAGCTGTGGAATGCCGATTCTGGGCCCGGGAAACAAGCACAGACTGGTGGGACCGCATAGTGTTGCAGGTCTGGGATGATTCCCAGTGGCGGCGAAACTTTCGCATGCGTAAGGGCACTTTCATGGAACTTTGTGACTTGCTTTCCCCTGCCCTGAAGCACCAGAATACCAAGATGAGAGCAGCCCTCACAGTTGAGAAGCGAGTGGCGATAGCCCGCTGGAAGCTTGCAATGCCAGACAGCTACCAGTCAGTCGGGAATCAATTTGGAGTGGGCAAATCTACTATGGGGGCTGCTGTGATGCAAGTAGCCAAAGCAATCACTGAGCTGCTGCTACCAAAGGTAGTGACTCTGGGAAATGTGCTGGTCATAGTGGATGGCTTTGCTGCAATGGGATTCCCTAACTCTGGTGGGGCGATAGATGGAACCAATATCCCTATCTTGGCACCGGAGCACCAGGGCAGCCAGTACATAAACCGCAAGGGGTACTTTTCAATGGTGCTGCAAGCACTGGTGGATCACATGGGACATTTCACAAACATCAACGTGGGATGGCCGGGAAGGGTTCATGATGCTCGCGTCTTCAGGAACACTAATCTGTTTAAACAGCTGCACCAAGGGATTTACTTCCCAGACCAGAAAATAACCATTGGGGATGTTGAAATGCCTATGGTTATCCTTGGGGACCCAGCCTACCCCTTAATGCCATGGCTCATGAAGCCATACACAGGCAGGCTGGACAGTAGTCAGGAGCTGTTCAACTACAGGCTGAGCAAGTGCAGAATGGTGGTAGAATGTGCATTTGGATGTTTAAAGGGTCACTGGCTCATGTTACTGACTCGCTCAGAATTCAGTCAAACCAATATTCCCATTGTTATTGCTGCTTGCTGTGTGCTCCACAACCTCTGTGAGAGTAAGGGGGAGACCTTTATGGCGGGGTGGGAGGCTGAGGCAAATCGCCTGACTGCTGATTTTGTGCAGCCAGACACCAGGGCGATTAGAAAAGCACACCAGGAAGCACTGCGCATCAGAGAAGCTTTGAAAACCAGTTTCATGACTGGCCAGGCTACGGTGTGAAAGTTCTGTTTGTTTCTCCTTGATGAAAACCCGCCCCCTTGATTGACTCATTCTCTGTAAGCAATCCACCCGCCCCCTTCAATCACAGCTTGCTTTCAAAGGAAATAAAATCACTATCGTTTAAAAATCATGTATTCTTTATTAATTAATTATAAAAAGAGGGAGAGAACTGACAAGGTAGCCCGGGTGGGTTTTGGGAGGAGGATAGGAGGGAAGGAAAAGGCCACTAAAGAAGTTCAAAATAATGACAGCTTTTGCTTGAGCTGTCCACTGGGGTGGAGTGGGAGGATGCACGGAGCCTTCCCCCACCCCCCGCATTCTTACATGTCTGGGTGAGGAGGCTATGGAACCTGGTGAGGGGGGAGGGCAGTTATACAGGGGCTGCAGGGGCACTCTGTGATCCTGCTGCCATTCCTGAAGCTCCACCAGATGCCGGAGCATATCCGTTTGCTCACACAGCAGCCCCAGCCTTGCATCCTGCCTCCTCTGATCTTCCTGCCGCCACCTCTCATCTCGAGCGTCTCTCCTCTCCTCACGTTGGTCCCTCATGTCCTGACATTGGTCCCTCCTGCCCTCATGTTCACTGGCCTGTTTTCTGAACTTTGATACCGTGTCCTTCCACTCATTCAAATGAGCTCTTTCATTGTGGGTTGATTCCATGATTTCAGAGAACATTTCGTCTCATGTCTGTTTTTTTCGCTGCCTTATCTGAAATAGCCTTTGGGACGGAGGAGGGAGGCTTGAAAAATTTGCAGCTGCGGGAGGGAGGAGAAAAAAGGAGAGAAGTATTTAAAAAGATACATTTTACAGAACAATGCTTATACTCTTTCACGGTGAACACCACTATTCACATTACATAGCATATGTGATTTCGGTATGAGGTCGCATTTTGCCTCTTAATATTGAGTGCCTGCGGCTTTAGTATTAGAGATCACAGACGCAGGTCCGGGCAACGGAATTCGGCTTGCATGCGGCCATGGTAAGCCGTTGTCTTTCAGCTTCTGCAGCCTTCATAAAAGCAGCGCCCTTCTTTCCCACATACCAAGCAAAGCCCATTGAGTACTGCGGTTTTCCTGTTAATGTGCAGCAGCAGAAACCAAACTAACCCCCCTCATCCAATCCCCCATCCAATTCTCTGGGATGATCGTTTTACCCCTCCACCCACCATGTGGCTGATATGAGGGAAGATCCCTGCTAGCCAGACGCAAAAAGCTCAGTGCCAATGATCCCCCTCTGCCCCACTTGGCTAACTGCAGGGAAGGATTTATTTTCAGCCACAGGCAAACAGCCCAGTAGGAATGGCCACCTCTGTCCCCTTAATTAAATTCCCATATTTCATCCAGGTTGCCATGAACAATATCACTCTCCTGAGGAGAACACAGCGAGATAAAGAACGGATGTTGCTTGAATGCCAGCAAACACCGGGACCATACACTGCCAGGCTTTGTTATGCAATGATACCAGATTACTTGCTACTAGCATGGCATGGTCATGTGTCCTACCCTGGAGGACGGAATAAGGCTGCACTGCCCAGAAACCTTCTGCAAAGGCTTTTGGAGTACCTCCAGGAGAGCTTCATGGAGACGTCCCTGGAGGATTTCCGCTCCATCCCCAGATACGTTAACAGACTTTTCCAGTAGCTGTACTGGCCGCGAATGCATCCCAAGTCCTCGGCAAATTAATCATTAAAAAAGCTTGCTTTTAAACCATGTTTTATATTTACAAAGGTACACTCACCAGAGGTCCCTTCCATGGCTTCATTGCCTGGGGTAATGCCTTAGGAGGGTTGGGAGGGTACTTCAGTCAGGCTGGGAAAAAGATCCTGGCTATTGGGGAGAATGGAGTGCTGTGTGCTCTCCGAAAGCTCGTCCTCCTCCTCCTCATCATCATCTTCCCCGTCCGCAGAATCTTCAGGCATGGCTGAGGTTACCCCCTCCTTTGAATCCATGGTCAGAGGTGGGGTAGTGGTGGCGGCCCCCCCTAGAATTGCATGCAGCTCAGTGTAGAAGCGGCATGTCTGCGGCTCTGACCTGGACCTTCCGTTTGCTTCTTTGGTTTTCTGGTACGCTTGTCTGAGCTCCTTAACTTTCACGTGGCACTATAGTGAGTCCCTATTGTGGCCTCTCTCCATCATGCCCTTAGAGATTTTTTCAAATATTTTGGCATTTCTTCTTTTGGAACGTAGTTCTGCTAGCACGGAATCCTCTCCCCATATAGCGATCAGATCCAGTACCTCCCGTACAGTCCATGCTGGTGCTCTTTTTCGATTCTCGGACTGCATGGTTACCTGTGCTGATGAGCGCTGCGTGGTCACCTGTGCTTTCCACGCTGGGCAAACAGGAAATGAAATTCAAAAGTTCCCAGGGCTTTTCCTGTCTACCTGGCCAGTGCATCCTAGTTCAGATTGCTGCCCAGAGTGGTCACAATGGTTCACTGTGAAATAGGTCCCAGAGGCCAATACCTTCGAATTGTGGCCACACTAACCCTAATTTGAAATGGCAATGTCGATTTTGGCGCTACTCCCCTCGTCGGGGAGGAGTACAGAAATCGATTTTAAGAGCCCTCTCTGTTGAAGTAAATGGCTTCGTTGTGTGGATGGGTGCAGGGTTAATTTGATTTAAAGCTGCTAAATTCGACCTAAACTCATAGTGTAGACCAGGCCTTTAATGCAGGATTTGAAGGGTTTGGGGACAGGGAGAGAGCAACACTTTGATACCGTTGGAGTTGTATCACCTGCCCATGCTGTTTTGTACATGTGCAAACTTTCTGTTACATCCGCTTTATTTGTATCTGTGTTTACAAGGCATTTCTGACTTCCTAAATGTCCAAACTACATCTGTTTAAAGGCAGATTTCTAAATGGAATTCAATACCTCAGTCATATTGGAAACATCATTTATTTAATTCTAGGGTGACCAGATCACCCAGGTCAAATATCGGGATGCGGGGGGGGGAAGGGAGCAAAAAAAAAAAAACAAAACACCGCTGCAGAGCAAAAAAACAACACCCCCCCCCCCGTCCCTCCTCCAGCGCTGGAGGGAGGCCCCGGAGACACTGGGGCAGCACGGGGCCGGGGTAAGTGAGAGTCTGCCTCATCCCGCAGGGGAACGAACGGGGCTGGGCTGCCGATGCCTCCGCCCTGGGGCCGCCGTGGGATTGCATCAGCTGTGCAGCCAGCCCAGACGCGACTGGCCATGGGCTGGGCGCAGCGTGCCCCACAACAGGCCCGGGCTCAGAGGGTTCGGGACCGGGTGCCAGAGCCACAGCCGCTGAGCACCATGGCCGCTTCCTCCGGCCGCTGCAGTAGGAGCTGCAGCAGCGGCTGCTCCTGAGTCCCGCTGCCCAGGTGGGAAGAACAGCCACCGCCTGGCCCCGCAGGCCGCCCCCCTACTCTCCCTCCAGGAACCGCCCGACTGAGTCCTCCCTGCGCTCAGGGCCAGGCCTGACTCTCACTCACCCCGGCCCCGCGCTCCTCCTGCGTCTCCGGGGCCTCCCTCCAGCGCTTGTGGAGGGAGGAGGAATGGCGTGCTTGGGGAAGAGGCGGGGATTTGGGGAGGGGAGCTAATGGGGGAAGGAGGGGGCGGAGTCGGGGGGGGGGATGCGAGCCCTTCCGACCTCCGGAGCCTTTGCTTGTTTGTCCAGTGTCCCGATCTAACATTTGTTGGGACGCGGGACAAACAAGCAAATATCGGGACAGTCCCAATAAAATCGGGACGTCTGGTCACCCTATTTAATTCCATCCCTCATTTATTAATGACAGTACTTTCTCACTAGTCTTTTCCATACCCCCTTGATACCTTTGTAAAAGCCCTTCTTGTTTTTCCTACCACCAGACCTCTCAGATAGCAGAGATGGAAGCTGAAGTGTGGCTGTAGTGCAAGGGGCTATATTTTGAAGTTACAATTACTTTTGGTGAAAGGGAATATTCTGCTTGTCGTCTATCAAAATTAAGTGAAAATAAAATCTGCACTTCTTATGGATGGAATCTGTTCAAAATAAAGCTTATTGTAATCACCTGGGACTTTTTGAATTTTGAATTATTTTTAAAAGTTTTAAATATGAATACATGATGTAATTCCTGATCATGTTCATAATAACTTAATGTTAGCAGCATGCCAGAAGATATGGCATATGTTTTGGTGTTGTATAGTTATTTCCCTTTCTTTCTTTCCCTGTTATACTGGACTTATTAAGTAAATGACTGTTGCTTGCTATGAAATACATGTATGATTTAGATCCAATGTTTGTGTCTCTTCTACAGCTATATAAGTAGTTACCTTTCAATGTACAATGCCTGTTTTATTCTTTATTATAGCACCATACATTCATGTAACACTTTAAAAACGTAGGGTCAAAATTCCTCTTGGCTTTAGTGGTGGCAACATTGGCGTCTGTAGGGTAACATCCATTTCCTGCACCAAAGAGATTACAGTATAGCAGAGATTGAAAAAGAAGGAAAGTTGAAAGATGAAATCTGATAATAAGAAAATTGAATTTGATGTACCAAAACAGAGAAGCCAGGGATGGGATCCAGAAGGGGAATGATGGGGTCAGAGCATTTGGGAGCAGCATTTTGAACAGCCTGGAAGGGGTATAGGTGGGAAGCTGGAGCTGAGAAAGATACCAAGGAAAGATTAGACTAAAATGTGGACAAGGAATTTATCAGTGGGCAAAGTGATCAATTGGTGGATCTGAGTTATTTAAAGGATTTAGAGAGTTGGTGTCGGGGGCAAGAAGCGAGAAAATTCAGAGATGAACCTGAAGTTGTTAGCCTGCGTCATGGGAAGGGTAATGAAACTGGCAATGGTGATACAGAAGGAAGTGGTGTAGACAGATTAGAGAGAAGGATGGGATGTTTACTTTTGGAGAGAATGACTTTCAGATGCCATTGAGTCATCTGAGAGGTGACGTCTATAAAACAATTGGAGATGTGAGAACAGGTAGCAGGTGGAGGTCCAGAGATGGGAGAGAGATTTGAAAGTAATTGACATAGAAGTGGTAGCTGAATCAGCACAATTCTCTGCTGTTGGCTGTTTTTCAACCAGCTTGTAGAGTGGTCACAATGTTTGGAAAATTTGAAATTGAAATGAAAAATTTTCAACATTTTTTACAAAAATGTACCTGCATTTATTGACCAGCCCTAAAATTCAGTAGCTTTATACATGGCACCCCCTCAGAGCCATGGCAAGCATAGGAGTGGAGCAGTGTGTCACTAGCATTATGATGACTACAAACAACAGCTGCAAGATACTGAGCGGCAAGAGTTCAAAACTAGAAATTCCAGTTGTGACAAACCTAGCACAGCTGCCTGTTGGTCAGCCAGGGGAGCTGCTTCTTCAGCTTGACTGAAAGTGGCTGCAGATAGACCATGAGGGTCCTATGTTTGCATATCAGCTTCAATATAGGTTAGATGCATGGATGAAGTCTTCAGCTAGGGAATTCCACTGGTTGCTCTGGTGTCTGGCCTCTAGTGGGAAGAGAATATAAGCACCATTCAAAATGTTACTGCCATAGCACAGAATATAATAGACTCATGGCTCAGTGTATTGTGTAATTCTCAAGTCCACTGACATGCTTAAAACTTTGTGTCACTCTTGTGGAGGAGACTTTGGGAGGTCTGTGGCAAAATGTCAAAAGATGGTTATAACAAGGTTCACTTTACTATACATTGCAAGACAACGCTGTGCTTCAGCTGCATCGAGGGACTACCATGCTGTGGGAGGCTGGCACAAAACAGTACTTGCCACCCTGTAGCTGGGGCTTAAGACTTTTAAAAACTGAGTGTCCCCACCCACAGACTTTCTATCTGTACATTACTATATCTAGGTACTTATGTGGCACTGATGGCCTTTTATCTCAGTGCTTACGACGCATGGAGCAAAGATGACTGGGAAATTCCCTAACTCCGTGGCAGATTGTACTTTGCTGCAGCAAATTAGAACAATCTGCACTGAATAAAGTCCCTTCTACTATCATACAAAGTAGCAACGGGCGTTTAGTTCACTGGGCTAAATTCCGCTCTGTTATATGCATGTAATCTCCCTGACTTCACAGTCTGCTAGGTGTGACTTTTCCTCTCAACCTCCTCAAGTTCTGGTACCTACTACTAGAGCAGCACTAGCAGCTCTGACTCATGCTAGGAAACAGAGTTAGGGGTTGGAAAATTCTTTACCTACTCTGTGAGAGTGTGGCATTAACCAGAACCCAGGATGGGAGTGATGTGCAACTACATCACCCCAGTGGGGCCTCACAAACCTATGGAGGCACAATCCCTCCCAGCGCTCTAGGCACTGCCTGGTAAGTGTGCACTCTTTTCCCCTCGCCTTGGTCAACTTCATAAGCCAATGTGGGGCAGAGGTGGTGGAGCCACGGGCCCATCTTTTGCCCTGTTATTCATACAGGAAGCAATCACTGTGCTTTCCTGAGCAGAGGGACTGTAATTACCTTTGGCCATTGCACTAGGTATGCAAGATGTGGTGGGCAGAAGGGGAGAGAGGGGAAGACTCCTTGAACTCGCCTTTTTCCTTCCTCCTGTGTACTTGCTTTAGAGAGACAGCTAATCTGATCCTATAAAATAGAGATGGGAGGAGACAGTGGTTTTAGTATCCAGCTTACTTTTAAAACATGGATAGAAGCTAAGGCTCGGGTTTGGATTTGACATTATTGAAATCTGATAAGATTTTGAGGTAAAATGATGGAAATCTCATTAGATCAGCTGATCTTGTGATAAGCTTTGATCCAGAACCCTACGAGACCTGTCCTCCCAAGACTTCCACTGTGTCTGAACTGGTACCATAAAAAAACAGGCCCTTTCCAGCTGGGGCTGGATTTCTGATTAGGCATAGTAGGCATGTGCCTAAGGGTGCCAGTGTTCTAGGGGTGCCTAAAAGTTAAAAATCGATTAAAAGTTTCATTGTTTATGGAAAACATGAAGGTCGGCTGTAGGCATGGGGGGCACTGAAGATGCTGTGCCTAGGGGCACCTAAGGTGTAAATCCGGCCCTGTTTCCAGCCTTAGATCTGTTCTAGAATCAAACCTCTAGGGCCTGGTGCAGCTCAAATGTGACCTTCATGTCTGATATTCAAAGGGGTCAGGGTTTGAATTTTGGACTGTTCCTTCTATACATTTGAATGTAACAGATATGTTATTTGGAGATTATTACACTTACTGTCTAAAAGTGTGTAGTAAGTATTATGGTGTGTGGGGGGGGGGGAGGGAAGGGGGAGATATCCACTGCATGTGATGGTATCAGCCATGGCTTGACTGCTCTTGTCCATGTTGTGCTCCGTGAGTTCCTCAGGAATTCATGCCCCAAAAGGGGAGTGAGACATGGCTATGCTCTTAGATGGTGTTTGTTGACCTGACCTGTGTGTCGGCTGGTAAAGAGGATGGTTTGGGGAGTCGTCGCAGAGAAGCGTTTCAATGTACACATTTCTGACAAGTGTGAATGACCATAAAATAAAGGAATGAAAGAGCCCAGAGCTAGAACCAAGTGTTAGAGAGGAAGAATGGCCTTGTGGTCAAGGTGCTGGCTTCAGGCTAACAATACCTGGCTTCAGTTCCTGTTCAGAGTTCTGTTGTGAGCTAGGGCAAGTCACTTGAACTTTCCATGCCTCAGTTCTCCATTTGTTAAAGGAGGATAACTATTGCCTTCCTTTCCCCCAACCTACGTCTGTCATGTCTTTTTAGATTGCAAGCACATTGGGCAGGGACTGTCTCTTCTTACTATTTGTATGTACAGTGCCTAGCACAATGGGGCTCTGATCTTGGTGGGAGGGGCAGCTATGTTTTTCTTGAATATAAAAAATAATAATCGGATCCTTTTGACATATTATGGCTGTCCTTGTGTTGAAAGGACTAATTTTCACCTGTTGGGGTTTGAGCATCAGTAGTTTGCAGTGAACCATTTGTTGAGAGGTTCTAGACATATCACTTTTACAAGCTTTGAGAATCAGTACAGGTGAGGATCAGTAAGGATCCGTGTAACGTGCTGAAAGGGGATTGCTTTGAATAATCGGAAAGCTCTACTTTTAAAGGAGTAATTTTTTTAATTTAATAAAACTAAAGAGGCAGCAATCAACCTCCTCTTGCCTACAGCATAAACCTTTTCACATATGCCAGGCATATCGTACATGAGAACTAAGAATAATAAAAAAAAAAAGTAAAATAACAAAACAAAATGGCCCCACCATCTTTGACTGTCTGAGGGCTCAGTTCCACAAAGTGCAGCAGACCTCCTGTGAAGTGCTGCGCACCCTCTAACCCTCATTGCCTGCAATGGATGCTGAGGACACCTTGCAGGATTGAGCCCTAATCTTGGCCATTGGCCATGGGAATGTGTGTGTGTAAATCTATGGCAATACTGGACTGTAACCCTCTTAGAGCAAAAAGTCCACATTTTACTCCTCATGATGGCAAGATCCTGAGCAAAATGTGCATCCAACCGTCAGGGAAGCCATTGCGGCAGCAAGAAAGAGGTGCATATGTAAAGAGAAGGACCAAGCGCTAATGTTTTTGCTAGATGTGTTCACATGGCTGGACTTCTGGACCCATATGGAGCCACACTGAAGCCAATGAGGTTGTATGAAGGGTGTTCAGGGACAGGCCTATGTGTTATCACTATGCCTTACTGGGAGGGAGAGACCAGGCCAGAGCAGGATGTGGTAGCCCAGGATTTATGGCACAGAGAATATGACACAAGAAATATGGCATATATTGCTAAATTGAGGAGTGAATGTCAGGCTGTCTGGAGTGGCTCGTGAAACGTGGGTGCCAACCTCAGGGCAGACTATGAAGAAGGCGGGCACAAACCCCAAACTGGCTGTGAGTTCTATACTTAGATTTCACCAACCAAGTATCAAATATGAACGCCTCAAGCACTACAACAGTCACAGTCTATCTTGCCACCCAGGAAAGCCTGCCTTTGTGATTAGATGGTCCCTTAAATGAAAAATACAATATTCACATTACTCCCAGCACTGGTGCTGACTTCTATTTTTCCCCATGGGTGCTTCACCCCACTCTGCTCCTAGGTCCCTCTCCTCCCCGAGGCTTACCCTTGTTCCATCTCTTCCCACCCCTACTCTGCTTCCTCCCCCGGAGGCCCTGCCCTCCCCTTGGCTCATCCCGCTCCCACTCCGCATCCTCCCCCGAGCGCCTCCCGCCAGCTGCCGAATAGCAGTTCGGCAGCTGATTGGTGGCCCTGCCAAACAGCTGTGGCTGGTGGTTGCTGAGTACCTCCTATTTTTTTCCTGTGGGTGTTTGAACCCCGGAGCACCCACGGAGTTGGCGCCAAAGGACCAGTCATTTACCCCAGGTCAATTGTACTTTAGATCTCTCACTAAAGACAATGCTTGTAGCCCATCCTGTAATAAACTAACTAAAGATTTATTAACTAGGAAAGAGTTATTTACAAGGCTAAAGCAGATAAACATGCACACACAAATGAGTTAGTCTTAGGTTTCAAAAGTAATAGAAGCTGCTGTGATATGCAAGCTCTATATGTTCTTTAGGGCTAACCGAAGCTAAGCAGCTTGGGGACTCCTTGCTTAAGGTTAGAAATATTGCCCACTCCAAATTCCAAGCAGCACAGTGATACGGTTCCTTCTGGTCAGGGATTTTTATTCTCTTCCCCCAGAGTTCAAACGGTAACGGGACGAGTGTTTGTGCATTTCCTTTCTTCGTGGGTGTGGGGGGAGCAATCAACAAAGTGGCTTGACAAGTGATGTGCCAAATAGTTCAGCCGATGTCTATGGGCTTTTTTTGTTGGTCACGAAATGACACCTCTTGTGGTAAACTAGTATTTCACACTTGTTAATGCTTCTCGCCTGCCTGGGCGGGGTGTGTGTGTCCAGTTTAATAGCAAACACTTTTAAAAAGACAAAACAAACACTAAACTATTGGTTTAATATTCTGTATCACTTATAACATGGGATACAGATATTATAAATGAGATTAATGCATGTAGTAACTCACAAGCACTTCATAAAGTCCAAACACTAAATGCTTTCTCGTAAACTTGTCACCTATTTTAACACATAACTGAGCCACGCTGGTTTCCAGTTATTCATTTGTCAATGTTCATTGAAGCATAGGGGCCTTGGCATGAGCTGGCGCTTGATCTGCCAGTGTCACAATGGAATCCAGCAGTTTGAAGAAAGCACTGATTAAAAAAATGTACCTATTTTGCTGACGGCTATGCTTTATCATACGAGCCGGCTGATCTTTTATATATTGAAGAGATTTGGTACTTTATAAACAGATAATTTTATAAAGTAAATTTTATGAAACATTATCAGCATTTTGGCAAACCTCACCCCCCAAAAAACTTTGTTTGTTCTTCCTGCTGTGAAATGAAACAAAATAGCCCATAAGCTTTTTGTGTGGCTAACGATAGATTTTAAAGAAATGACAGGCTGTTGTCTTTCATCAAAAGGTTACACAATTTTTGTTCTGTTTTTTACAAGAAAACTAGCCGGAAATTGAGTTTGAACATTTTACAACTAAGTTGAGAAAGGAAGGGATGATGACTTTGAGGTAAAGGAAATTCCTGTAAAGGAAACAAGTTCACAGCTAGAACTAACCACAACTTTTATCATGCATGGCAGGATGTGCAGGTAAGATTTTTAGATATTACTTCTTTCAAGTAAGGTTTAACTGCTATTTCCTAACACTGTCTTCCCTCCTGCTTTTGTCTATTTTATTGGCTGGTTGGTTTTATTTTAATTATATATATATATTGTAATATTATCTTTCAGTGCCTATGCAACCATAGCAGTATGTATATTTTAGTAAGTTGTTTTGCAAGATTGTCTAGTTTTTGCTTCTTTCACGGACATATCTGGCTTTTCTCTTCTCTATATTGCTACCGTCAATCACCTTCTTGCGCTTCACATCCGATTCTGCTCTCCTTTACATTGATGTGCATCAGGAGTG
Organism: Malaclemys terrapin pileata; assembly: GCF_027887155.1. Classification (NCBI taxonomy): domain Eukaryota; kingdom Metazoa; phylum Chordata; order Testudines; family Emydidae; genus Malaclemys; species Malaclemys terrapin. Next base: position 237,333,604 of record NC_071505.1, read on the forward strand.
ACTCTGTTGAAGTCAGTGGCACTGCACTGATGTGAAGCTGCTGTAAATGAGTGAGATCCGACAATAAACTCTCAGTTGTTAGCATGCTGTTCTGCACTAGATCTTCACGGGCTTTCCTGACACTGAATTTCTCATGAACTGGATGGTCATTTCTTTGGATCAAAGATGCTTTATAAATAAACAATATGTAGTGTACATAGGCTTGCTATTATTCTGCAAGAAACCTTGAGGATCTGAAATACTGGTAGGGTAATACTGTTCATTCACTTTTCACCTTCATTCCTTTACCACAGGAAATTAAGATAAGATTGCAATAATTATTTTGTATCTGAAAGGCTCTCCACAAATTGAATCGGTATCCTGGCTGGTAAGAAAGTTAGTTTTCTTCCCAGCGAACTGTAGTAGGAAATTTTCCCCCTTAAAGTGAATATTCACTACATATCCAGAGAACACTAGCTCTGCATAAAAAGGATGGATTGATAAAAAGAGATTGCTTACTTTGCCCTCTGCACTCAGATCCCCAGTATGAGACTGTGTGCACTGCCACACAGGGACAGAACCCACTTCAAAATAGTTAGCCATTAGGGGAATGCATACAAGCCTTCTGCTCCAGTACCCTAGAACCTAGACTAGAAAAGCCCCACCTTCCTAATTGCCCCTCAGTTCCTCTCTATCTCTGGCATCTCCTTTAAACCACCCGAGTAGCTGGATCTTCACGGATCCACAGAGGCAATGCATTCAGAGAACAAGGGTGACTTTGGTAAGTATGGTCTTTTTCTCCTCCATTGTCCTGAAGACTCTGGCTTTGAGAGACTAGGTAGCAATAATAATCCTCAGGAGTACTAATTGAGAAGTGATTTAAATACTGCCTAAATGGACCGTTCTTTCTGAGCTGTGCTCCAGTAGTAAAAATGTAATATTTTGTAAAGGTATGAATCAAAGTGCAAGTAAGAACCTCCACATGCCCCGTGAAAACCAAGAGTCAATCCCCTGTATTCCCTGGTTACTATTTTCAAACCATACTAACACAAATCCCCAGTATAGAGAGGACTGGATTCTGTTTTCATTCAGGCTGGTGGAAAAAGAGGAACCAGAGGCATAGTTTCAGGGGGCGGAAGGAAAGGACTTGTGTATTCTGGATTCTAGAATACTAGAACAGAGGGGAATGCAGCCCAATTTCTAACTGCTTTCAAATGCAATCAATCCATCATTATATGGCAGGGCATGCAGTCTCTGAAGGGGGCTCTCCAGAGGCACTGTTATAAAGGAGATGAAATTAATACATTTAGAGCTGGTTGAAAAATGTAAGTATATTTCATGAAAATTTTCATCAGAAATGTCTTTTTTTTTTTTTGGCTGAAGAATTTAAAAATACACATTTTTTCAACCAACTGTAAGTACAGTCCACCAAGTTATCTCCATGAATGCCAAAAATTCAGCATTGCTTCATGCTTCTCTCCAAATTCTCATCCAAGTGATGGGATTATTCTTCCATAAGAGGTTTCACCTGCAAGCAATCTGTATTGCCAGGCAATAGACAAGATAATGTATTAAGTTGTTTTAATCATGAATGGTCTATGAGTTTCTTCATTAATTTAGATGCTTATGCTTCTCAGTCTAGTTATATACCCATTATCCTTGGAAAGCTGTATCTAGCCAGATGTGGCAGAAGCAGAATTAGCCTTTGGGCCTCATGAAGACTTTGGTGATGGGCTCCTGTGATCTGGGGGAGCTGGCCAAGTGAAGAAGAATCTCAGCTTTTATTTATTTATTTTTAATAAAGGTAAGTCTCTGGCTCTTTCCCTTGTGAAGATAGCCTCAAATTAGAAATCAATGCAAACCAATAGGTAGTGGTGAAAGGAACAAATGGCTGGGCTGTACTTCAGCAGCAGGAGACTTCACAGTCTCTTCCTGACACACATCCCAAAGTTAACTGATTAATATTGTGTATCTCAAAGAATCATCTTGCTGACCCTTCCCCACGCTCCTCAAACCAGCCTCCTGTCAAGTGGTGTGATTGTGGTGAAAATGCGTCTGTTTTCTTTGCAGTGTGGAGGCTTTGCTTAGCTGACTCCCAGGCCCACCCCAAAAATGCTAAATCTGGCTTTGGACAAAAGTGTTAGAGAGCGTATGATTTCTCCCTCGCTGCCTCCTCAGCAGGTCAGCGGGAGAGACTTTCCTCCCATAAGAAGGGGGCTGGATGTTGGCTGTCAGGAGGAGGAACCTGGTGGAAGGAATGAGTCTCATTTGGTTACTGGAAATTTGTTGTGGGTGCATGTGTGTGTGTGATGGTTAAGATATACATCAAAAGAGTGTCCTGGTTATGATTTTACCCAAAATACAGAAAAAGTACCATTGACTTAGAAATGACAAATACAGTATGGGATGTCGTCACATGACGCTTTGACCTAACCATTGTCCAAATGCTCTTCTGCTGCACTTTCTGCCACTGGGATGGCTGTCTTCAGCCCTGCCTCCTGATTCAGCCTATCCCAAGACCCCCGGAATGGCAGCTTCATGATGATTTTAAAATCCACAAGAAATGGACAGGATGATCAGGAGTCAATTTAGTAGCAAAACAGAGGAGGGAAATGAGAACCATATTCGTCAGGAATAAAGACAAACAGAAGGCCTTGTTCAGTTTCTGGCATGTGACTGCAGTGCACCTCTCTGTGTAGAATAGCTGCCCCAAAGGCTGCAAAATGGGAGTGTGTTCATTAATGCCTCTGATGTAAAATAAACTGGGTGAAGTACCTCTCTGCTTGTGTGAGTGGGACCTGATTTGCATAATGTGCCCACAGCTCAAAAAACTCACCCAGGGATTTTTCTTCAGTGTGAGTCAGAGCCTGATACACAGCTTTGCAAGTGCAGTGTCACTCAGTGGGCTGATGAAGGGGGTCAAAAACAGTTTATATAGCCAAAGTTCACCCAGTTCAAGAGTAGCTAACGCAGTGTTTGATCAGAAGCTGAATAGCTCAATTCAAGCCTTGTATGATGCCTAGATACTGCAGAGGTAGACACCGTATACATGCTAAAAATGTTATTAATTATTATGCTGAATGTCACACTGAACAACTGGCTTGCCTGCTAGAATTATAGCCGCAATCATGGTGGGGTTATTGGGTATATTGCCAACTTGCTTTGAGAACATGTTTGGGTTTTTTTACATTATATCTGCAATGGCTATTGGAAACTCTGTTCCTGCTGCAAATCTGTGCTTCTTTGTTGGTGCAGATAACTCATACTGCTTGGAAGGCTGTGCTAGACCAGAGTTAGCCTAGAAAGGAGGCTACATTAATTTACAAACCGAAAGGTCATTTTATCAGTCATCTAAATCATTTGATTAGATGGAAGCAAAACAGTCACCTGGGACATATAAGTGAGATGGGAATTTAATTTGCACATTGGTGCAATTCTAGCAAAATTGTGGTCTAAATCTTCTTAGGAGAGGCTGGGTAAGAGGTGGGACTGAATGAAAACAGAGTGTGGCTTATGCATATAGGGGAGCTGCTCTCATTTAGCAGTGATGAAAGCAGTTGTAACACAAGGATCACAGCCTAGGTTGCTGTAAACTGACATAACTCAAATGACTTCAATGGAGCTACAATGATTTACACCAGTTGAAGATCTGACCCACAAGTGTCTAATTAGTGCTTAATTCACCCTTTTTTGGGGGGGAGAATGGACTATCAGGCTAACTGCATGCACAAATGCTTTTGAAAATATGACTCTACATCTATCACTCCCTATACAACTTGTTTAATTAAAGTTTGCAGTATGTGTATATGGTCTACCATGGATCTGCACAAAATGCTCTGCATGACCAAAACGTGGCACATATCAATTTTCTAAAAGACACGATCACTTGGGGGGAAATGCTGTTTACCATTTTTATTAGGGCTTTCAAGCAATTAAAAAATTAATCACAATTAATCACACAATTAATTGTGCTATTAAACAGTATTAGAATACCATTTCTTTAAATATTTTGGATGTTTATTACATTTTCAAATATATTGACTTCAATTACAACACTAGAATACAAAATGTACAGTGCTCACTTTATATTTATTTTTGATTACAAACATTTGCACTGTAAAAAACAAAACAAAAGAAATGGTATTTTTTCAATTCACCTCATACAACTACTGTAGTGCAATCTCTTTATCGTGAAAGTTGAACTTACAAATATAGAATTATGTACAAAAAAAACCTGCATTCAAAAATAAAAGAGTGTAAAACTTTAGAGCCTACAAATCCCTCAGTCCTACTTCTTGTTCAGCCAATCGCTCAGACAAACATGTTTGTTTACATTTGTGGGAGATAATGCTGCCCGCTTCTTGTTTATGTCACCTGAAAGTGAGAACAGGCATTGGCATGGCAATGTTGTAGTTGGCGTTGCAAGATATTTATGTGTCAGATGTGCTAAAGATTCATATGTCCCTTCATGCTTTTGACCATAATTCCAGAGGACATGCGTCCATGACTGAGTACATCTGTAGATGCTAAAGTTTTACATTGTTTTGTTTTTGAGTGCAGTTATGTAACCCCCAAAAATCTACATTTGTAAGTTGCAGTTTCACGATAAAGAGATTGCACTACGTACTTGTATGAGGTGAATTGAAAAATACTATTTCTTTTATCATTTTTGCAGTGCAGATATTTGTAATAAAAATAATATTATAAAGTGAGCACTGTATGTTTTGTATTCTGTGTTGTAATTGAAATCAATATATTTGAAAATGTAGAAAAACATCCAAAGATATTTAATAAATTTCAATTGGTATTCTATTGTTTAACAGTGCGATTAAAACTGCGATTAATCACAATTAATTTTTTAAATTGTGATTAATTTTTTTATTTAATCGCGTGAATTCACTGCAATTAATTGACAACCCTAATTTTTATGCTGCAGTTTTGTGCACCAGGTGAAATAGCTTAGCACTTCTCACTCCTGTGTAGTGTAGACTATCATTCAAAACAAATGGCTATTTTCCTCTTTTGCAGCAAAGAAGATGATGCTAACAGAGAACATCTCTGATCATCTATTTCATAGTACTTCACAGGCCAACTAAGAACACATGTTTCCAGAGTGAATCAAAGTTTGAAAGGAAAAAATGTTTACTTTTTGCTGGATTTTACTACTACTGTTTATCAAAGGAGCAGAGGTTAGAGAGTTTAATCTGACAGGTAAGAGATTGTTTCATGTCTTACTGGAAATGTTTAAAAAAATATTTGTATTGGCTGGTTAATATCAATATACATCCTATCATCATTTTATGAGTTTTCACTGATTCTGTGTAAGATTTTTTATGAATTATAATTTGTATGCATTTTTTTTGTTAAGCACCAATGATGTGCTTGGCACTGTATAAAATACAAAATCCGTAGTCCCAGAGTTAGCACTGAAAGGAGATGGACATTTTCAATATAATGGAAAAATAAAAACTGGAATTTTGAGAGCATAATGGAACAAATTCATTGCTGCTGTAACGCCACTGAATAATATATCAGGAATAGACGGCTTTCTCTCCATAGATTTTCCCTCTTTCTTAATCTCATCACCAAAACTCCTTTCATTACTTTGTTTTGTCCTGCCCTATATTTTATTGGTCCTCATGGTGCTATGTATTAGTGGAATTTCACAGAGCTCTAATTAATTTCAGTTGGGAAAGTTGCAAGGTGCCTGCTGTGAGTCCTTTGACATCTTCATCCAAGCTAAAACATTGCTTCATACAAAAATAGAGCACTACAATTGGAGCTTTTTGGGACTTTTCTGTCAAAAAATCATCCTGACGGAAAATGCCCTTTGCATAAAATCAAAAATTTCCATGGGAAAATGTCTGCTTGGAAGACTCTTTCAATTTCACTTTCTGCCAGCAGGGAGAAAATGAAATTGAGAAGAGCTTGGAATTTTTGTCCTGTGAAAAATTTCAAGGTTTTCACTTTTTGTCAGGAATCATGACTAATTTTTTCTGAAAACTTGAAAATTTCCCCTCTGGCTGGAAATTCTGTTCTCCAACCAGCTGTAACTGCAATAGCCCATTACCCAGAGTGATTCAATACCAGAATTAGCTGAAAAAGAATATAAAATAATCAATAAATTGTGTGGCGATAATGTGTCCCTCTGATATGGTAGAACAAAGAGACAAAGGAAAATGTGTGCCTGTGGATTGTTGAGAACAGTTGGATATAGAAGGCTGCCATTGACACATGCAGTCTAAAGACAATGGCAAGGTATCAAATAAGTATACAGATAACATAATGATAATACTTTGCATGTATTCAGCACTTCTCACAATAGGATATGAAGATGTTTCAAAGCACTGTTTTATTAGCATTGCTGCGACATAGGTGAATATTATTATATCCATTTTGCAAATGAGAAAACTGAGATATAGAGAGACAAACAACTTGCCCAAGATCATATAGTTAACTCAGTAGTAGAGTTTGGATGAAACTCTTTTTCTTTAAGCTAACACTCCACCCACATCTCCTGGATGCCTCCTATGTGGAGTGAAATTTAGTTAATGTAAATTAACTCTTATATTAAACCCATAAAAATAAGGATGCTTGGAGATAAGTCTATAGTTTAATCATAGATTCATAGATTCTAGGACTGGAAAGGACCTCGAGAGGTCATCGAGTCCAGTCCCCTGCCCACATGGCAGGACCAAATACTGTCTAGACCATCCCTGATAGACATTTATCTAACCTACTCTTAAATATCTCCAGCGATGGAGATTCCACAACCTCCCTAGGCAATTTATTCATGACAATCTGTCTACAGCAGAGGATAGCAGCACCCCGTCGAAGACCTGGACTTTGGAATACTTTGTATTTATTACTGTACATAGGCAAAATCAAAACAGCTGCAACATATTAGTTTGTGTTTAAAGACATGTAGCCGGATCCTCAGCTAGTGTAATCAGCATTGTCATCAGTGGAGCTATGCCAATTTACACAAACTGAAAGTTTTTGGTCCTCAGAGCCCAATCCAACTGCTATTAAAATCAATGGAAAGTCTATTTGTATCAGTGGGAGCTGAATCAGACCTATAAATCCCAAACACTCGTTAATTTTATATAGTTATTAGTGTTATTGGGCTAAATTTTCAAAAGTGACTAGTATAGTTGTAGCTGTGCTGGTCCCTGGATATTAGAGAGACAAGGCGGGTGAGGTAATATCTTTTATTGGACCAGCTTTTGTTGGCAGAAGATACAATCTTTTGAGATACACAGAGCTCTTCTTTGTGTCTGGGTGGTTCTCAGAGCCCAGGTTCCTGCCTGATCAGGGACATCTACACTGATATTTTTAGCCATGTAGCAAACCCCATGAGCCCAAGTCAACAGACCAAGCTCGGAGACTCATTGCTATGGGTTGGTTTTTTTTTCAGTGTAGACATAAGCTAAGAGACAATGTCTGAACTATTAGCTGGGACGATGCTACTTCCAGGCTCCATCCAAAATTATAAGACTTGTTCTGCAAAGACTAGAAACCAAAAGATCTTAAGGACATTAAACAGTTAAAAAGTCACTCTCTAGAGAGGGGGAAGGCAGTTGCCAAGAGGAAGACACAGAGACCGATTCTGCTGGAGAAACTGAAGAAGCAAAATCTTCCTGCTCCACTCCCACATGGGACTTAAAGTAAGGTAGACATGTGTAACCTTGATATATTGGGTGCCCAGGAAGAGGATGAGGCAAAGGTAAGACAGGGTAAGGTAAGAAGTGGTGCAGGGAGACAGCAAGGGGTCTGTATAGTCAGGCCTTGACTGCTTGTTTAAGGGTCCCTGGAAAGGGAGAAGCTGGGTTCCCCTATCAGTCCACTGAGGAAGATGGAGCAGAAATGCCCCTGAGACGGGTAAGGTAAGGACTACTGAAACTCCCTGATACCAGGGGCAAGGACTGGTGGGTTCAGAGTTGGTCTGAGGATCCAACGTGAAACTGAAGGACTATCAGTTGTTGGACTACTGGTTTTACTCCAGAAGGGGTGGACCTATATGTGACCAGCCAGAATGCTGAGTTGCAAGAAAAAGCAAACCACTGCACGACTTGTTAGTCTATATCCGCAAAAAGAACAGGAGTACTTGTGGCACCTTAGAGACTAACAAATTTATTAGAGCATAAGCTTTCGTGGACTACAGCCCACTTCTTCGGATGCATATAGAGTGGAATAAATATTGAGGAGATATATATACACACATACAGAGAGCATGAACAGGTGGGCGTTGTCCTACCAACTCTGAGAGGCCAATTAAGTAAGAGAAAAAAAACTTTTGAAGTGATAATCAAAATAGCCCAGTACAGACAGTTTGACAAGAAGTGTGAGAATACTTACAAGGGAAGATAGATTCAATGTTTGTAATGGCTCAGCCATTCCCAGTCCTTATTCAATCCTGAGTTGATTGTATCTAGTTTGCATATCAATTCCAGCTCAGCAGTCTCTCGTTGGAGTCTGTTTTTGAAGTTTTTCTGTACTGACCGCTACACTTACCTACATGCCTCCAGCTTCCATCCAGGACACACCACACGATCCATTGTCTACAGCCAAGCTCTAAGATATCTCCTCAATATTTATTCCACTCTATATGCATCCGAAGAAGTGGGCTGTAGTCCACAAAAGCTTATGCTCTAATAAATTTGTTAGTCTCTAAGGTGCCACAAGTACTCCTGTTCTTCTCACTGCATGACTGGCATAGCTGTCACAGGAGGTGCTAAAGGAGGAGAGCCTGCTATACCACACTTAACCAGCGGAGTGGGGGGTGGGGGGAGGGGGTGCATCTGCCGGCGAGTCACATGCTTACAGGCCCTTTAAGGAACCTCCTAAAATATACCCCAAATCACCAATCATGTTAAAAATCTTGGCCATTCCCCCCCCCAAATATAATGAAATCTCTGCTATATTCATGTCAGATTGCACTGATATGTTTGTTGCCTGTCTTTCAGAGTGTCTTTATAAAGGACCTGAAAGGATTTATCATGCAATTACTGATGAGGAGTTTATCTTGGAATGTGTTTTGCCATCCCAACACCATACCCACATGTACAACAACTCATTTCTCTATAAAAGTAAAGTGCTGTGGTTCTGGCAACAAAAAGATGGAGAACCAGTGAAGATTATCAGCAATGAAAGCACTAACCCCACTCAGGAAGGGAATGCACTTTGGTTTAGACCGATAGGGATTAATGCTTCTGGAGTATATATCTGTATGATAAGGTATGTCAGTGTGTCAAAAAGCCTTCCATGATGTACACTTTCACTGATAGCTGAAATTCATAGAATCATGCAAATAAAGGGCTGGAAGGTCAAGAGATCATCTACACTCTGCACTAAGACATGATTAAGTATACCGAGACTATCCCTGACAGAAGTTTGTCTAACCTGCCTTAAAAACCTCCATGCCACTAAACTCTTCCTTTGGTCTGATATGTCTGATTGTTTTCACTTGACCTTGGTTTCTTTTCTTTGCTGTACAGGGAAGAAATCCCATGTCTCTCAAACATCATAAAGGTTCAAGCGAAGAACAATGCAAATTGTTCGGATAATGGCAGAAATGAGCTGTCTCTTCTCATTCAAACGGGACATTCAATTTCTTGTCCTGGGATACACTGTTACAATCATTTACGAAGGTCACCAGTGACATGGTACAAGGTAACAGTCACTCTGTTCCAATTCTGTGCGAAATAAAATCAATGCTGTTACAATTTTAGGCTAAATTCTGCACACTTACACATTTGCCCACAACTTTTACTGAAGCAAATGCAAATTGTGCACAACTCCCTGAGGGGGAATATTTTAGAGGTTTTTAATTAGAGCTGAGATGGAAATGGATTTTCTATTTTGTGGGAAACTTCATGATTTGGAGAAAAAAAATTGTTCCAAAATGGAACAAAACCAAAGAATTCTAAGCTTCCCATGAAACAAAATAAATTAAAACAAAAATTTCTGCTGGATCAAAACATTTTGTTTCAATAAAATTGAAGCATTCCATTCTGATTTTAACCCTTTAAAACTTTAAAAAAACATTTTTATAAATTAAAATATATAAAGATTTCATTTTCAAAAGTTATTTCAAAATGAAACATCAAAATGTTCCATTTTTAAAATGTAAAAATGCTTTGTTTATTTTCTAAATGAAATTTCATCAAAATTGGCGTTTTTCTAAAAGTTTCTTTAGAGATGAAAATGGCATTTTATTGAAAAATGATTTGGTGAAAAATTTCTGACAAGCTTTACTTATAATGGCCATAAAATTGGCTCCAAGCTAAAATTTGGCAGACAAGAAAGGGATGTTCTTTCTTTTTCACACAGTTTAAAAACATGGATCAGTTCTGTATAAGGTTAAAAAAGGTCAATAAATGGAAATTACTATTTTGAGATTTCTTGGCATTCAGATAATACCAAGTATGAAGTCTAGTCAATTTCCTAAATAGACTTACCTGCTATACAGGAATAACTCTTGATATATTGTACCTAACTATGCATTTATATCATCTAGTGTTACAGCACTAACTATATGTTCAACCAAGACTAGAACCATTTCTGTAGCCAAAGTGACTTTTGAATTTCCTGTAAAAGATGTACAACTTCTATGGCAAATTTTCTTTCCTGGTTTCTTTCTTTCTTTGAATTTCCTTACTCTGTTCATTTAAGACCTGATCCAAAACCCTTTGAAGTCAATGAGAGTCCTTCCATTTACTCTAATGGGCATTGGATTGGCATTTATTGAAAATCTTTAATCATTCTAGAGGATGTGTGTATATTTAAGACATTAAGAATGTCTGGAATTTTCAAAAGCATTCAGTATTGCTCTGTGCTCATAGTGAAAGCAATAGCAGTATTGCTAACCCCAAGCATTCAAAATTCATAAGTCAGACCTCAAGAAATCATGAGATTTATTTAAAAATCATAACGTATGAAAAAAAAAACAGTGTTCCTTTTATTTGGCTTCTGTTTTCTAAGTCTTCAGGTCCCACTTCATTCATATTTGCAGAATTTTTGCCGCAGTCATGAGTGTTAGCAATTTGCTTTTTTTTTAAATATGAAAGCTAAGATTCTCATGTACTCAGCTGCCTTCAGAAGGTAGGGCTTGCAAAGCAAACAAACATACACAACCCTGCCATCCCCACCCCCAACACCAAATCTTATGAGACTCATGGTATAACAGACACCGTTATTGACTTCAATGGGAACAGAGTTAGGTCTGCATTCAGCTCTCTTGACAATTCCACTCTAAGATTTTAAAAGAGAATTTAATTAGTAGCAAAGAAAACCCCCCATCTAATTGCTTCATTTTCCTTTCTTTTTGTTAGAATGGAATTCGAGTAATGTTTCAGGAGATTAGACAAAGTCTAAAACTTATGGATGATAAAATCGTCTTGCGTCATATCTATGAGCAAGATGCTGGTATTTATGTATGTGATTACATTGTATGTGACAACAGCATCCAGTGGACAATGAGACGAGTAGTTAGAGTAAAAATCATTGGTAAGTAACATATGAACTCAGAATAATAAAATATCTGTAGTAACAACTTATTTTCGATAGTAAATTAGTGTCTCTTTCCTCCCCAGCACTGTTTTTCTTTGTGCTCACATTCTGAAAATCTTGTCCTCTCTCACGTTGACAATGCTGTCCTCTCCTGGTTCTATTCCCGCTTCTCCGGCTGTTTCTTCAGAAACCTTTAGTGGGTCTCCTTCTCCCTCCACAATGCAGTGAACCCTTGGCCTGATAACCTGAGGCCTCACTTACAAAATGACTATATGTTAAGAATGTTCAGACCAGGCCATCAGGCTAAACATCATTAAAGTCCTCATCCCAAGTCCATTAAAGTCAATAGAGAGATTGCCATTGACTTCAGTGGGCTTTGGGTGGAATGTTAAATGTTCAGTAATAACATATAATAGACTGTCTGTAACCTAGAATAATTAATAACCTTATCAGATCTGATTCCATTTTGAGTTTACCATAGCCTAAGACACTATACAGGGCCGGCTCCAGGCACCAGCTTGTCAAGCAGGTGCTTGGGGCGGCTGCTCTGGAGAGGGGCGGCATGCCCAGGTATTCGGCGGCAATTCGGCGGACGGTCCCTCACTCCGCCTGGGAGCGAAGGACCTCCTGCCAAATTGCCGCCACAGATCACGATCGCGGCTTTGTTTGTTTGTTTGTTTTGGCTGCTTGGGGCGGCCAAAACCCTGGAGCCGGCCCTGACACTATAGCAACCTTTTCACTACACATAATATAGTCTTATCAGTTATTTTATTTTTTATTTTGTATTGCAGCACGAAACACTGTCCACACCCCAAACATCTTGTCTCCCAGTGGCGTGAAGACCCTTGACGTAGAAGTTGGTAAGTGGGAATTTTTTGCGGTTCTTTTTCTGGCCTGGAAGGACATTACAATTTAATGGAGTATTGACATTTTACTGGATGAAAGAAACCAGTTTAAAGACATGTATGGATCTTAGGTCCAATGTTTTGTATGGATTAGGTCAAAAACTGAGACAGTGTATGCCTTTGTTGGCATCAAAGGGGAAAAAATGCATCTCAACCCAGCAACCACTTTCCCATATTAATTAGGAGAAAGATTTTCCAGTGACTTTTGTAAACAGTGTTTCTCTGTTTCCTTTTCACAGGAAAACCTCTTACAATTGAATGCAAAGTATTTTTTGGCTTTGAAAGGGATTTTTTGCCCATGATAACTTGGTACAGAGACAACAAAAAAAGTAAAAGTGAGCCACTTTTGCAGAAGCCAACACGGTAAGGGGAAAAACCAACCAAACAGAAAAACCCAGCTACAAATGTTGGTTACAAATGTCGAGTCTTCAATATCTACTTTATCTTCTTACCTGGAGTCACTGGAAGATCACTAACAGAGTATCAGATAATGTAAGAAAAGTCCACTGAGGATTTTTAGACAAACATATTACATACTAATGTGTATGACACACACATGTTCTTTCTAATATATATAATACACGTTAACACACTACTATGTATGTGTGAATATATGTATGTGTATATATAATTACATACAAAAAAGTATGTTAAAAGAACATTATGGTTCTACAGTGAAGCACTGAAAATTTAGCAAGTACCAGGGGTTAGGTTGCTCATGCAATTCCACCCCCTTTTGCATATGTATTAATATACAGAATTACAGTCTTTAATTAAATGCTCACATAGTATTTCGTCCACAGAACCCTGCCTTGCTCAGTGCACAGAATAGATCAGGGGTAGACAACCTATGGCACGCGTGCCAAAGGCGGCATGCGAGCTGATTTTCAGTGACACTCACACTGCCCGGGTCCTGGCCAAAAGTCCGGGGGCCTCTGCATTTTAATTTAATTTTAAATGAAACTTCTTAAACATTTTAAAAACCTTATTTACTTTATATACAACAATAGTTTAGTTATATATTATAGACTTATAGAAAGAGACCTTCTAAAAACGTTAAAAAGTATTACTGGCACACAAAACCTTAAATTAGAGTGAATAAATGAAGACTCGGCACACCACTTTTGAAAGGTTGCCAACCCCTGGAATAGATGGTGCTCAATTAATGAGAAGCTGTTCAATAATTTGATTCTCTTCATACTGAGGTGGCCCTAGGCCTTGTTTACTGCACATTATGCAAACCCAAGACTGGTGCAACCCATTAGGCGACCTAGGCAGTTGCCTAGGGCACTAGCATTTGGGGGGCGGCATTTTGGGTCCTTCGGCGGCGGCCGGATCTTTGGCCTCCCTGGTCGTCTTCGGCATTTAGGCAGAGGGAGCTGGGGCAGGGGGCGCGAGGAGGGCCGCCTGCAGCAAGTAAGGGGGGTGGGCAGCACGCAGGGGAACCGCTCCCCGCCCCAGCTCTCCTCTGCTCCGCCTCCTCCCCTGAGCACGCCGCCCCGCTCTGCTTCTCTCCCTCCCAGGCTTGCGGCACCAAACAGCTGATTGGCGCCACAAGCCTGGGAGGCGGGAGAAGTGGAGTGGTGACGGTATGCTCGGAGGAGGAGGTGGAGGCGGAGCAGAGGTGAGTTGGGGCGGGGAGCTGCCGCATGGCTCCCCGGGCCAGAGGGAGCTGCTGTGGGGGGGGGGTGCGCCTCAGGGCGGTGGGTGGGGGAGCTGCCGTGGCGGGGTGCCTTAGGGCAGAGAGCTGCTACAGGGCTCGGGGGGGAGGGCTCAAAGAGGAAGTTTCACCTAGGGCGCAAAACATCCTTGCACCCACCCTGTGCAAACCCTGCTCTAAAGAAAAAATGAACAATCTCTTTCTGGGCTTTTCTATAGCTCCCATCTTTATAGAGTCACAAGCAATGTATTTGTCTTCACAGCCCCTAGTATTATCCTCATTTTACAAATGGGAATTGAGGCACAGAGAAGTTAAGCTCAAAAGTGTCCACTAATTTTGGCTGCCCAATTTGAGACACCCACAACTTGATTTTTCAGATTACTTAGCATTATATAGCACTATATATGTTCAAATAATATATAGCTTTACATAAAGCTTTATATGTAGGCACAGCTCCCATTGACTTCAGTTGCAGCTCCCAATGCAAATCCGGCACCCAGAAAACGAGAGAGACACAATTAGTGACCACCTGTGAAAAGTTTGGTTTGAGCGACTTGCCCTGCATCACACAGGAACTCTGTGACATATGCAGAGACGAATCCAATTCCTCATGGCAGCATTCAACTATCTTGACCATCAGACCCTCCTTTCTCTTCTTGCAATCCCCTGCTTCAGTTACTACATACCTTTGAATTCTGCAACAAATGAAGCAGGGGTCCTACAGACACTGGTCTCCTTTACTACACAACCTTGGTTAATCCACAGAGCAGGTCCATCCTGAGCACTGAATGAGACAGGGGTCATGTGGAAAAAATAGTATGTGATCATGCCATTAAAGACTGTATCATAATCCATATTCACAGGGGGACTGAATTAAGATTGCGCGGGAGACCTTAATTTGGGTATTAACTTTTGAATGCTTGGCTTTTCAACCTTAATGTTCTTTTAACATTTGTGTGTGTATCTGTGTGCATATGGGTGCGTGCATGTAAGCACCCTCGCGGGCCGGGCCAGTTTGTTTACCTGCCACGTCGGCAGGTTCGGTCGATCGTGGCTCCCACTGGCCGCAGTTCACTGCTCCAGGCCAATGGGGGCTGCTGGAAGCTGCGGCCAGCACATCCCTCGGCCCGCGCTGCTTCCCACAGCCCCCATAGGCCTGGAGCAGCAAACCATGGCCAGTGGGAGCTGCGATTGGCTGAACCTGTGGATGCGGTAGGTAAACAAACCGGCACGGCCCACCAGGGTGCTTACTCTGGCGAGCCGTGTGCCAGAGGTTGCCAGCCCCTGTCCTAGGTTTAAAAAAAAGTGAAAAAACAGAAATCCCACAATATGGCATCATATTGATGCCTACGTGGGACATCAGCATGGTTGGAACTTTTAGATCCACCACACACACCTCCGCCACTTGAGCTAATGGAATACCTGAAAGCAGTAGTAGGTTGTCATTGTCTATGTGGAACAGCACTAGAGGGAAATGAGATGCACACTTTGCCAGTGGATTTCACAGATATTTGCAGACAGCAGAGGACTAGTGAAACTCAGAAATCTTGGGTTCCATTCCAGGGTCCAGAGGAGAGTAGTTAAAGACTCTTCTGCGTGTTTTCCCCCAAGCTTAATCCTGTCCACTCGATCCCAGCCAGCTTGTCCTGGTCCTGTCTCTTCTCTGTCCCTGTCTCCTTGTCCCAGTCCCAGTATCCTTGCCCAGCCAGTCCTATTTTCCCACTCTGGGTTCCCCATCAGATTCTCATTCTCCCCCCAGATGCCAGTCTCTTCCTCCCACACACACTTCCAATCCCAATTTCCTTGCTCTGTTAGTCCTATTTCCCTTCCTCTCCCAGCTCCTTGTTCAATCTCTCTCTCCCGTCCCCACCTCCTGGCAACCAATCCCAGGGGTCCTCATCCAATCTCAGTCTCTGCCTCCCTCCCCACCCCGTCCCTAGTTTCTTGTCCCAGTCTCTTTGCCCAGCAAGTTTCAGTTTTACCCTTGCACCGTGGCTCCTCATTAGAACTTTCTTTCCCCTGCACAACCCCATTCCCACCCCCGCGGTGCCCAGTTCCAGTCTCCTTGTGCAGCTAGTCCCATTGTCCCCCCAGATCCTCATCCAATCTCAGTGTCCCCCTCCCCCCTTATCTGTCAACTGGCTCCCTGCTGCCCTTCACATTTCCCTCACTGGGTGTCCTTCACTGGGTTGCTCCCAGTTCCAGCTTCCTCTCCAGCTTCTAGTCTCAGTCTTCTTGTGTTACCTGTCCCAGCCTCCCTCCATGAGTCTGAGTCACAGTATGCACCTCTTGGTTCCCAATCCTAGTGCCCACCTCTCCAACTCCCCATCACAATTTTTCCCCTCCCCACCCCGGTCTGACCAGGCTCTTTGTCCAAATCTACTCTTTCAGTCTGGCTTTTGTTCCCTCAGCATTCAAGTCAGAAGGCTTCCTTCTGAACGCTGCTTGGGCATCAGCAAGGAGAATCATTGAGAGCACAACCAAGACAGGCTCCCTTCTCTCAGTTGCAGTGCCTGGCATCATCCCAGCATCTGGGAGCAGCAATTCTAGAGAAGGTCTGGCTTTGCCTCTGCATCTCTGGGATAGAGCATCCACAATCACTCTGTGGGGATGGCACATGCAGTCTGGTCACAAACAGGATGAAGTGTGCAGATTTTAGCTGATATGCTCAATAGAGGTTTCTTAGAGTTTGTGCAAACTGAGATTTTTTTCAAAGACATCTAGCTTGGCCAAATTTGGGTAGTTTTTGATAGGAACAGCAATAAGCACATTGGTAACACAAAGACCAAATTTCAAATCCTTGGTCTGAACTATGGGAGTGCAAGAGTGTCTCAAAGTAAAGGTCACCAGCCAATTTTTAACAGGCAGATATCTGGCATGGAAAATTTCTGCCCAATGGTTAAAGTTTGGCAAAGCTGTAAGCAACTGAAAACAGGGTCTTATAATAGAAAGTATTGTGCAACCTTAATATTAGGCTGTGTTACCAATGTCACCTATAATGATATATATTTATTATTATATGACAGAGAGTGAACAAATAAAACAAATGGTATCAACACAGACAACTCTGGACAGAGATTTACAAATATGCATGAATTTGATTTATTATGATTAAAGCCACTCACTGGCACATGTGTGGTATTACAGAGATCAGTAGGTTATCAGCTTCTGAACAGAGTAGTGCAAAATGGTTATAATGGTTGTCTTTTTCAGAATTCATTAGAAACTCAAAATTCAAACAAAGCGTATTGAAAGATTTGTAAAAATTTGGGAACACTGCTCAATTTTGGGTAAATGGGGATCCACTTTCAAGGAAATCAAGTCTGATTTATGGATTTGAGTCAAAATAATATGATTGCATGATTTCACGAAGTGATCAGGTGTAACTTGGCAAATTACATGAGTGTCACTTCATCTGAAATGCTAAGTGAAACTTCAGGTGTGACACCACATTGTCTGAACCAAAATATGAATGACATTCTATAAAGCAAACCCCACTAGTTTTCACACTGCTTTGTTCAGGTGTCCTCAGCTGGTGGTTGGGAAATGACCATGAGATATGGGATATGATTCTACAAATTCTTAGTGTCTTGCAGTACCTGAGAATTTTGCTAGCATGAAATTATTTTAAGATCTTTCAGAGCAAGGTCCCTTGCCACTGCTATAGAGTCTGATTTTTAAGGCTGCAATTCAGGTATGTACTTACGTAGGTACTTAACTTTAAGTACATGTCAATGGGATTAAGCATGCATTTAAAGTTAGGCGTGTGTTTAAGTACTTTGCTAAACTGAGGTCTGAGGACTGATCAAGAGCATTTTATTGTGCTGTCTGTGGGCATTAGTATCTTAGGACTTGTCTATATTACCCGCTGGATCGACAGGCCGCAATTGATCCAGCAGGGGTCAATTTATCGTGTCCAGTCTAGACATGATAAATCGACCACCAAGCGCTCTCCCGTCAACTGCACGAGGGCGAGTGGCGCAGGCGGAGTCGACAGGATAGCGTCAGCCGTCGACATACTGCAGTGAAGACACCACGGTAAGTAGATCTAAGTACATCGACTTCAGCTACGTTATTCATGTAGCTGAAGTTGCATAACTTAGATCGATTTCCTCGCCGCCCCCCCCCCAGTGTAGACCAGGCCTTACTATGAGATCAGAACCAAATTGAACTTTCATACAAGGACATCATTTTTCTTTTGCGACATTGTCAATGATCCACAGGATTGGTGCTATGCCCCCAGCTTTGGAACAGTCTCTAGGAGAAACTCCTTCAGTATGCCAGACCCCCTATGGGTCCCACTCTGTCTCCTTGTTAGCCATGTGGCTTCACTGCTTCCTTAGACTGACTTATGGGCTTTCGGTGCTCCTGCTTCACACCATGAGCTCCATTCAGCAAGTCCAACTGAGACAGACTCCTGATGGAGAATTGTACACTCTTCGGGGATTAATGCACCTCACCAAGCATTTGCAGTGATACCAAGAAGTGTTGTCAAAACAGTTGGGTTTATTAGTTAACTGGAATGCAGCATAGGAAGTCCTTAGGGTAGTATAGAGAACGGAAAATTAAAGCATAGTTCATTCTGGTTAGCCCAGAGCCCAGCCAAGCTGTAATGAACGTCTTGGTTTAAGCTCTGTCTGACCTCTTTCATCTCACTCCTGGGAAGAGCCCTGAATACTTCCAGCAGCCACTTCTAATTCCCCCACTTCACACTTCTCCTGTCCTTTGTTCTCTGCTGCGGAATGTTGCTCAAACTCCCTGCTGAGAGGTGGGGAAATCCAAATCTCTCTGGGTCGATGGTTGCTAGGTGTCTATGTCTGAGCAATTGGATTTGCCATTGTCTTTTCAAATGTTCCACTGCTATGGGGACCAAGCCTCAGGGCTGGTCTACATTATGGGGGGGGGGAGAGGAAGGAGGGGGAATCCATCTAAGTTACGCAACTTCAGCTCTGTGAATAACGTAGCTGAAGTCGACATACTTAGATCTACTTACTGTGGTGTCTTCACTGCGGTGTGTTGTCGATTCCCCTTGCGCTTCTCGTTGAGGTGGAGTACCGGAGTTGACACTAGAGTGATTGGCGGTTGATTATCGCGTCTATACTAGATACGAAAAATCAACCCCTGCTGGATCGATCGCTGCCTGTTGATCCGGCCGGTAGTGTAGACAAGCCCTCAGACTGCTAAGCCATACCCAGACCCACATCTCTTAGCCTGCCCTGAGAGCAAACAATCCTTTTCCACCCACTGGGTAACAATGGAGCATAGAGGGGAAAATAAGGCAAAAACAGGATGCCTAAAAATACTCCTACTCCTTCACAGACATCACAAGTGAATGACAAGAATGTTAATATCTCTTTATTTGTACAATCATGGGCTTTTGTGACTTATGTGAATGAATAGTAGATGGATGATAGGCGTGTTTTTTTGTTTAGGATTCGTGTAAAAGAACTTGAAGGCAAATCATTTGTTCATGTCGCCACACTCAGGGAAGTTACTGAAAGGGACCTGAACAGCAACTTCATCTGCTTTGCTCAGAATTCTGTGGGGAACTCGACAGGAGTGCTCAAGCTAAAAAGGAAGGAAAGAGGTAAATCCAGAAGTTGTCTGGCTATTCCTCATAATGAGATATGTTTTGATCACTGTCACTAATATGCTTGTGGTCATCACTGCCCTCTACTTTTCAATAAGTTAGAGGGGTTCCTTGAAACTGAACGGAAAAGGTTTTGTTTGAAAACTGCTAGAATTTGCTCTGTGTTCCAGAACAGATCTGCTTTTTACACTGTCAACAAGACACTATCTATTCTCTTGAATTCCCATGCTAGGCCTGAGTCACAATGTTCAGAATTGGACTTAGATCCAGTTCCAAACTTCCTTAAAGTTTGGGAGGCAGGCAGAAGTGAATCTTGTCCGTCAGTTTAGTCCCCATTCCTGGTATTAGCATTTCTTGTAAATGTCAGTATTATTATGGAAACACTGAATTTTAACAGCAATAATTTTGTTTTAACAGCACTTTTCAAATTCATATTATATGGTGCGATTGCAGTTCTAGTTGGACTCTTGGTGGGCAGTGCTTTTGTTTACCAGCATTGGATCGAAATAGTGCTGATGTATAGAAATTACTTGGCCAAGGACGAAACTATAGGGGGTAAGAAAAATAGAACCATGATAGACTGTTATTTTACTTTAAGTTTTCTATTGTCATTTGCAATATCTGTTAACCATTTACTTTAATGTCTTCAATCACATTAGGGCCTAATCCAAAGGCTTCTTAAGCCAATAGTTGACTTTTCACTGACTTCAGTGTCTTTGATTCAGGATCTTAGAGAAGCCAGAACACATGGGGCAGTACATATTTACTGACTGAAGTCTTTTAATGAGCAATTTACAATAGCAGTAATTTAGCCAGGGAATATCAGAGTAGGAGACAGAGGTTAGGAAAAACCATGAAGACCAGGGATCCAAGAAGTTCCCACAACAATTTCTCCCTTAATCTGTGGTAAAATCTGTAGACTAGAGGTGCATGTGCTTGCAGAGAGATGGGTGAGGAAATGGAGACATATAATCATTTATTTTCCTATTTAATCAACATGATTTCTCATAAACATAACCAAGGAGGGAGACAACGTCACTTGGCAAATCAACTTATAAGGGCACTTATTGGAAATATTTATATATTTTCTTCCTAAAAAAATACATGTTGATCATAGTGATCAACTTCTATTCATGAATAGTGCAATAACACCATAGGTCTCTACCAGGTTGGGGTTCCCAGGTGCTAAGCTCTGTAAAAATGTATAGGAAATGGCAGTTTCCCTACCCCAAAGTGCTTACAAATCTAATGTGAGGTGCAGCGGGTGGAGGAGTCTGGTGGTTTCTACCTGTAAGACTTTTCTGAAACACACCTTGCCCTTGATGCAAGCTGCTATATTTAAAAAGAAATTGCTCTTCAGAAAGTGTATTGGTGAGCCCAGAGATAAGTCACCTCTGGCCATGGTGATTTGGGAAATCACCTAATCCCCCATTTAGTTTGGTGACAAAGTTTTCATGAGGGCTCTGGAAAGTCCCCTGGAGGTTTCTCTAGATGATCCCTGGGATAAAGAGGTGTTAAGCCAGATCATTCCTGGAGAGGTAAAGCAGAATCAACTCTTTGTTTGTCTTGTCCACTTAGACTGTAAGCTCTTTGGCCCAGAGACTGTTTGTAGCATGTAGCATGTTGTAGTATGTCTACACTTGCAGAGTTTTTGCACTGTAAGTTTTACCGGTGATAGGGAACCGGTGAAAGAAAAGCTCTGGCTTGTGTACCCACTTAATTCCTCAGGTGTCAGAGAGTGTTTACACTAGCAGCACTTCCATCCCCGATGAAAGCAGCGCTATAGGGCAGTTATCCCACAGTGCAGCTCTCTCGATAGGTCTTGTGGGAAGGGGAGGTGAGGGGAAGGCATTCTGGGTCCCTGCTTACTGCCTATGATGCACTGTTTCATGTTCCAGCAGCCCCATTACTTCCTTGTTTATTTTGTGGCATTTTTTTTTTAAAACTCTGATGTCATCTGGCTGCTTTCCCCGCCACATCTATAAGCAAAGGGAAAGGGAGTTTCAAACTTCCAGGGGCTTACAGGGGGAGGGACGGACGTCCCTTTACCTGGTGTCAGAGCAGCAGAGAGGCTGGCCAGAGTGGTCACTTTTGGAACTGTGGGATATCCTCAGGAGGCCAAAGGGTGTTTACATGGGTAGAAAGTGTCTTCATTTTCACAACAGCACCAAAAAAAAAAAAAAACAATCCAGCAGAATGATCTGTATTCCTCTCATGAAGGTGGTTTTCTTTCTGTGGTGAAACTTCTGAGTTTCATGCCAAAAAGTCATTAACTAATGTAGAGGCTCCCATGGTTTTAGCAGAAGAAAGGGTCTTTTTGCGCTTTAAATGGCAAGTGTAGACATAGCCTAACACAATGTGGCCCTGACCTCAATGGCTACCATAACAATACCACCACCACCACCACCAATAATTATGAGAAGCGGTGGTTTATACTATGGCGACAGTGACCTCCACTGGTGAAATGAGGAAATGCAAACTTCTAGTGCAAAGGATATTACTTGTTTTCTATTGCAAAGGGACCACAACTCAACCTCCAAATCTGCGAGTTGAAATTTGCATACCTACATTTTTTTTTTGATGCACACGTTCTGGGACCTAAGTTTTTGAACATGCTAAACTTAGATGGGGATATACACAAGCATGCACATATAGTTTTCTAGTGACGCTGACTGTGCCTCACGTAGGACAAATGACCTGTTCAAGATCACATAAGGAACTATCACCTAATTAGTAATTACAGATTAGTATTGATAATTGTTCTTATAGGGCTGGGTATTGCAAGATGCTAAGCACTCTTGCCTCAATTCAGTAAAGCAGGTAAGTGCATATTTAATTTTAAGCATGTGAGTAGTTCCATAGACTTCAGTGAAGCCACCATCTTGCAGAAGTGAGCCCCTATCCAGTACTTTTGCTCTGAGTACTAGGCAAGACAGCCTGTTTCACAGCTCTCCCCAGCTGTCTCCAGCATTCATTACATCCTTGTCTATATTTAGTCATTAACCTGTTCAACTGTTAACCCCCTGCAAAAGTTTGTTTTTAAAATGGAAATACGTGTTACATTTTTATTTAAGAAACAAAAATATATCGGGGTATGCATTGTGTAGCCAAAGATGGGTCCAAACTAGAACCCTGGACCCAAACTTTCTGCTCAAAGTCTGGGAAAATGTTAAAGAAGTATGGGCTGGATGAATGGACTGTAAGGTGGATAGAAAGCTGGCTAGATCGTCGGGCTCAACGGGTAGTGATCAATGGCTCCGTGTCTAGTTGGCAGTCGGTTTCAAGCGGAGTGCCCCAAGGGTCAGTCCTGGGGCCGGTTTTGTTTAATATCTTCATTAATGATCTGGAGGATGGTGTGGACTGCTCTCTCAGCAAGTTTGCAGATGACACTAAACTAGGAGGCGTGGTAGATACACTAGAGGGTAGGGATCGGATACAGAGGGACCTAGACAAATTAGAGGATTGGGCCAAAAATAACCTGATGAGGTTCAACAAGGACAAGTGCAGAGTCCTGCACTTAGGACGGAAGAATCCCATGCACTGCTACAGACTAGGGACCGAATCGCTAGATAGCAGTTCTGCAGAAAAGGACCTAGGGGTCACAATGGACGAGAAGCTGGATATGAGTCAACAGTATGCTCTTGTTGCCAAGAAGGCTAACGGCATTTTGGGCTGTATAAGTAGGGGCATTGCCAGCAGATCGAGGAACGTGATCGTTCCCCTGTATTTGACATTGGTGAGGCCTCATCTGGAATACTGTGTCCAGTTTTGGGCCCCACACTACAAGAAGGATGTGGAAAAATTGGAAAGAGTCCAACGGAGGGCAACAAAAATGATTAGGGGTCTGGGCACATGACTTATGAGGAGAGGCTGAGGGAACTGGGATTGTTTAGTCTCCAGAAGAAAAGAATGAGGGGGGATTTGATAGCAGCCTTCAACTACCTGAAGGGGGGTTCCAAAGAGGATGGAGCTTGGCTGTTCTCAGTGGTGGCAGATGACAGAACAAGGAGCAATGGTCTCAAGTTGCAGTGGGGGAGGTCCAGGTTGGATATTAGGAAAAACTATTTCACTAGGAGGGTGGTGAAACACTGGAATGCGTTACCTAGGGAGGTGGTGGAGTCTCCTTCCTTGGAGGTTTTTAAGGCCCGGCTTGACAAAGCCCTGGCTGGGAATTGGTCCTGCTTTGAGCAGGGGGTTGGACTAGATGACCTCTTGAGGTCCCTTCCAACCCTGATATTCTATGATTCTATGATTCTATGAAATTTTGGATCTGGATTTGAAATCCACAGCTCGGATCTATTTCTTTAATGGGACAGAACCAGAACTCAAGAAGTGGACGGCTCCAAAGTTTGAGGTGGTGTTTGGATCCTGACCTGAACTTTGCATCTTTCCCTCATGTCTATTTATAACAACATGTGGATTTTTCTAGGATTGTATTAAATAATGCATGTGTTTTTATGACAACAGGGTGTGTAAGAGGGATAACTCAGTAGTTTGAGCATTGGCCTCCTAACCCCAGGGTTGTGAGTTCAATCGTTATGGGGGCCATTTAGGGAACAGGGGTAAAAGTCTGTCTGGGGATGGGTCCTGCTTTGAGCAGTGCGTTGGACTAGATGACCTCCTGAGGTCCCTTCCAACCCTGATATTCTATGAAGAGAGATGGGTTTTTACTTGCAATAAAATGCACTGCATTTTAGAAGCAGCTTGTGCATTGGAAATACCATGTTTTTCTTGAGTAGCCGCACCCTTTGATCTGATATAAATGAGAGGGCCAGATCTTCAGCTGGTCATGCAGCAAAGGATATTACTTGTTTTCTGCATGCTTTCTGAAATGAAGCAAAGGGCCTGATTTTCCACTGCTTTTCATCTTGAGTACAAAATGAATGTCTACAAAAGTTGCAAGGTAATGGAGAAGCAGGCCTGATCTTGAATTACTGATTGACTCCACTACATGATTTGACAATTGTTTGCTATTGATCAAGTGTATTCAGGTAAATAAAATATTTATATACTGACTATAATGAGAATTTACAATTACATTAAATTAAAGGCGATAGGTACTTCAGAAATACCTTAATTAGATTAGATGATCTGCACATTTTAAATTGTATTTTCTTTTAGATTCCAAAGAGTTTGATGCATTTGTGTCCTATGCAAAACAAGACTCCTTTGAAAGTGATTCCACTTTTCTTAATGAGGAACAGTTTGCCCTGGAGGTCCTTCCAGAGATGTTGGAAAACAAATATGGATACAAACTGTGTCTTCTTGAAAGGGACATTCTTCCAGGAGGAGGTAAGGTCCCACCTGATATGTGGAAAACATCAATAGACAACCCTTCGCTCCAATAGATTTTAATTTTCAAAAGCCTTATTCATCAAAAATGCCAACCATGTGATTTGGTCATGGAGCTTCTGCTCATCTCACTAAGTCACAACCCCTACAGTCTAAGGTTATGTCTACACTACCGCCTATGTTGGCAAGAATATTCCACCCCCAAGTGACAAAAGTTACACTGACATAAGTGCTAGTGTGTGCAGTGCTAAATCGGTAGGAGAGTTTCTCCCACTGTCATATAGTGGTGGATTAGCCACTGGGCCAATGGGGCCCATGCCCAGGGGTCCTGGCCAATTCGGGTGTCCCTGCCCGCCCGGGGCTCCTGCCGAGGAACAAGGGAAGCCCCCATGCCCCGACCTCACTCCCGGTAAGAGTGCCAGGCAGGGAGGTGGGGGGGACTGCAGGCGGAAGGAGTGGAAAGGGGTCCCCATTTGCTCTGGCCCAGGGCCCCACAACCCCGAATCTCCCTCTGCCATCATAGTTTATGCTGCTCACACTTTTGGGGGTGGGGTTTATGTTGATGGGAGATCTCTCTGTACATGTAGACATGGCCTAAGATATCCCATTCACACAGAACTTCAGTGTCGTCACTGAGGACATATTAGGTTGGGGCAAAGTTCTTTTTCAGCATTCTTAAAGGACTAATACACTTTTTGTATAAGCATTTTGTAGCTTGTCATAAATTTTCCAATGGAACAGTTTCCCGCTGGAAAATGCTGATTAGATTAAATCAAAACGTTTGATTGATTTTGTCAAAATTTTCAATGGGAAATTATTTCAATGTTTCATTTTAGTAAGGTTGAAACAGTGCATTTTGACTTTCTCTTTACCTTTTCTATTATATTATAATTTGTAAAAGTCAAAATGTGTAGACTTTTATTTTACATAATATAAAAATCACAATATAAAGACAAAATAAAATATTTTGAAATATTTGATTGCACAAAAAAATTCAAGATTTTGATATTTCATCCTCATTTGGGATTAAACGAAATTTTGAAATCTCGGAATTTGCTGTGGAACAGAAATTCTGTTTTTCAACCAGCTTTTATTAAAACCTCTATCTATTTCTATACCAGAATGTCAGAGGAATGCCCCCTCCACATTCATATTGCAATTTACTTATATTACTCATTTATCCACATTAAACATTTTCTTAGCATGTATTAAGTATGTTTTGCTATCTGTCGGATGCCCCTTTTTTCAATAAAAAATAAAATTAGTGCAGAAATACTGGGTCAAACTTATTGGCACCAACATTGGCAGGCACAACTCAGTGATGAATTAGGCCTACTGTAAGTAGCTTTAAAAAAAATCCTACCTAAATTCTACTTATAGTTAAACTAAACGGGAAAAATCATTTGCCTAGACAGTGTTTCAAATCTTCGGATGACTTGTTCTGGCATTTTTCAAGGGTAGGTTTTCTTTATATAGAACCAATGCACAGTAATTCACAGGTCCCATTTTTCCGCTCCCAACAAATTCATAACTTCAAACCTCGGTGACGCATAGGGAGGGGATGTGGGATCAAGTGCCCTCCCAGATTTTGGCAAGTCCCAAGCTGCCCTTACAGGGCTTGCTCTGTTCAGCCTGATGCTCGGGGATGATGGCTCTGCCCTCCTCCTGCTGTGCCTCCCCGCCTGGCACTTCCAGCTCGCTTGGCTCCTCCCTCCCTGCAGCTGGGCCTTGGCGGGGAGCTGAGGACGGGGGACAGAGCCGCTTCTCATGCTGGCAAGTATCAGAGGAGTAGCCGTGTTAGTCTGTATCCTCAAAAACAACACGGAGTCCAGTGGCACCTTAAAGACTAACAGATTTATTTGGGCATAATAAGAAGTGGTAAGAACCCCACTTCTTCAGATGCATGGAGTGAAAATTACAGACATAGGCATAAATATATATTAGTACATGAAGGGCTGGCTGACTCCGCTCAAGGTCGATGTCTGCGAGAGAGCCTGGCTGCAGAGGTGACAGAGGCTGGCTCCCAGCCAGAGCCCAGCTGCCGGGGACAGGGGCGGAGCGAGCCGGAGGAGTGGGGGGACTCTGGCTCACTTGGCCCCTGTCCCCGGCACCTGGGCCCAGATGGGGAGTGGAGGGGCCACCTCCTCAGCTAGGGTCTCTCGCAGATAAGCGCTGAGCTGCACAAAGGGAGTGACCCTGAGCAGAGTCAGCCAGCATGAGAAATGGCTCCACCCTGCTCAGGCAGGCCTGGCTGCCGGCAGGAGGGGCCGAGTGAGCTGGAAGTGCCAGATGGGAGGCGAAGCAGGAGAAGGATGGAGCTCGGGTGGGGCAGGGAGAGCACGGTGGCCTCGGCTGGGCACAGAGCGGGGGGTTGCTGCGGAAGGCGCTGGGAGCAGGCTCCCACTGCCCAAGCTGAGTTAGGGGTGTTGCCTGTGCCCCTCCCCTTGCTGAGGTGTCCACAAGGTCATGGGAGCTCTGGGGAGACACTGGTGCTGTGAGTCAGCCCGGGGCTGGTGGACCCGGTTCAGGGGCATGTGCTCCCCACTCCTGTGGCCCCAGCCTCCCAGGACCAGGCGGGATTGGCTGCCCAGGCTCAGAGGGATGGGGCTGGAAGGTTCCTCCAGGGGCCAGCCATGAGGTGGTCACGTGGCCCCCCCTTTAAATTGTATCCCCCCCAGTATCATCAGGCATAAGCCATCTATGCTTCAAGAGCTGGCTAGAAGTTTCTAGAACCTTCCAGAATCCCCCAAGTGAAGCAGGGGACTAAGGGTATGTCTACACTGCCCATGTTACAGCACGGCTGCAGCAGCACTGTGACGTGGACAGTGTAGACATGCTTTATCGCCAGGGGAGAGCTCTCTCAGTGATTTAAAAAAACCCATCCCAAATGAGCAGTGGTAGCTTTATCTCTGGGAACACGCCTCCCGACGCTAAAGCGCTGTCTATACTGGCGCTTTTCAGCGCTAAAACTTTTGTCACTCAGGGGGGTGTTTTTTCACACCCCTGAACGGCTAAAGTTTTAGCACTGAAAGTGGCAGTGTAGACAGAGCCTAACACAACTTTACACATTCTGTCACGTTCTTTTAAACATCACCACAACTTTCTCTTATGTTAATTAAGATATCTCCCCAATATCAAAGGGAAGTGGAGAAAATATTCATCTGCGGAGATCTCCCATGCAGTAGAATAAAATACCTCTAATAAGTAGAATAATAGAATCACATAATCCTAGACATAGGACATCAGGAAGTCATCTAGTTCATCCCCCTGTGCTGAGGTGGGATTAAGTATAAGTAGTAGAATGGGAACATTTATAGGATTAATTTGGATTAATAAATAATTAGGTTAACTGTAATGAAAACATACCCTTTTAAATCAACTTTTTGGGGAAAACAGCCATTCTAAGTATATCCTAGATGTGTGCCACTACTTCACTTCTAATTGTGCACTCATTAGCTCTGACAAGTTAACAGGCTTGTGTTTAGTCAGCACGTTAATGGGAGACCTCCCAGGGAAATCACCAAGGTGCTGAAGTAAGTGGTGTTGTTGAATCAGTAAATCAGTAAAAGAGTAAAACACTTCCCTTTGGGGCAGAACTGAACTAATGCCCCAGCATAGTGTTAGCGGATGCTGGTTGAAAACTGGGTTTTCTGTCATGTGGGAAGCAGGATGAAATATCAATTTTTTTTGCAGAAGGGAAAATTCAGAAATTTTTATTTGGAAATTTCAAAACATTTTGTCATGTCAACATTTCTAAATCAAAATATTTTTCTTGGTTTGTTGAACTGAATTGAAACATTTCCTATTGGCTTGGTTAGACATTAGTAAGTGTCCCCCAGATCTCAGTGGAGTTCTAGTTCAAGTACCAAATGCATCTTTTCTCCTCTAAGGGCCAGACTCTTTGGATGGACTGGCATGATACACCATGGTCACATAATTCCCATGATACACCACATTGGTTCAACCAAATGGGAGACCATCTTTCATCATGGGAGATGTAGTCTGCTACAAAGCTGAGGCCAGGGGGAGAAGAGGAGCACGAGTCACCTGAACTTCACCTTCTATGAGTCACTGTGGCAGTTCAGGTGGACACAGTTTAATTTTGAACTGACCCAAAAGAAAACATTTTGATTTGGTTCAACAAACCAAAACGGTTTTAATTTGGTTTGACACAAAATATTTTGTTTCGATTTTGCTGATGGAAAATTGAAACATTTCAGCAAAATTGAATTTTTCCCTACATTTTCTGTCAAAAAAAATTGCATCACTCCTTGTAGTCACTGAAGAGCCCATGGCACCTGTGGCAATTTGGGGAACCTGTCTATGTACAACTTATGAATTCTGTCTGGAGTCAGGAGCTCTTTTTGTGTATCTGTCAGACTGCAGATTTAATTTTGAATGAGGGGTTTCTTTGCCTTCTCGGTTGTTCTTTTACCTCCATGTTGGACCTCCAAGGTTTAGCAGCACAGGGCTAAGAACAAAGGGTCATTAACTTACGTGCTCTCCCATTGACATGGCATCACCTTAGACAATAGGCTGACTCCTGCCCAAGAGAACCAGTCTGTGCAGGTGGGTTGATAATGATGTAATAGGTCACCTGGTAGGGGAATTTGATCACCTGATGAGGCTGATCAAGAAATCACCTGATAAAAGCTGGAGATTATAAAAGAGAGGGTCTCTCAGCAGCTATTTTAGAGGGAGATGGGGAGAAGTGAGACTAGGCCTCCATGTTCTGGATGAGAAGCCATGTGCAGGAGGTTGGTTGGGGGGTCGGGGGAGAGGTGAAACATCCTGGACTCCTTAGAGGGCTCTGGTGTATGCTCAAAGAACTCTCCAGAGTAGTGTAGAAACTGAGGCAGGAAAACTATGTTTACGTATGTTTATTATTTTGTGTAGATCCATTTATCTTTCATGCTACATAAGGAGAAAACTGTGTTTAGAATGCTGTGCTAAGACCATGTGTGTGTGTGTGTCCATTGTCTTCCATGCGTACCCTTGAAGAGGAAAAGCGTAAACCAGAAGGCTCACACCTTCAGTGGGATCCTGGGGAAAGTTCAAGAACAGCTGGGGAGGCACTAGTTTCAGGGCCTAGGCCACTGGACTGCGAGGTCCCCACTGCCATGAGGGGGTGCGTTCCTTAGAGGCCCAAAGCCAGGGACAGTGCCTACATTCTGTCCAGCCTTAGCAAGCTAAGAGTATGTGGGATTCAGCATTGGAATCCCGGTACAGCAGTCTGGAGAGCATCCAGAAGGGGCACTCAGCCAGATCTTTGACTGCACTTATCAGAAGAATGAAAATGTTAGCCCAGGTGTCATTGCCAAATTAATTGGGTAATGGCTTTCTAAATGCTCCTGTGGTTTCAGTTGTATTCTCTTCTTCTCATGATGTAAGGGACATTGCTATGTGCTGTTGTGTGTAGTTGTTGCATTTTACTCCAATGGTGGCTGCATTTACATGGTTGTTAACATGATTATATATTAAATTTTTTAAAATGTTTTCGGTGCCTGTGGCTGAAAAGCCCAAAGTGCTAGTACTAATCATTACTTCTTTTTCAGCTTACACTGATGATATCGTAACAGCTATTCAACAAAGCAGGCGAGCTATAATTATCTTGAGTCCTGGCTATGTCAATGGACCCAGCATCTTTGAACTGCAGGCAGCAGTGAACTGTGCTTTAGAAGATAACATGATAAAATTGATTTTAATTAAGTACAAGTCGTTCCAAGAGCCAGAATCTTTACCTCCAATAGTGAAGAAAGCTCTTAAAATTTTACCAGTGGTTACCTGGAAATCTTCTAACTCTAACTCACCAAACAAACAATTCTGGAAATATATGCGGTATCACATGCCAGTGAAAAATACCAGGGGGCTAGGGAAAAACAGTCTAAAGTTTTTTTCCCATAGGTTATTTAGCATGGTTATCAATAGCAGAAAGGTCGCTTGGAGAAGACAGCAGACTAAGAAATAGTGAGGTGATTGTAAAGGAACTTCCTGTATCTGCTACCACCTGACCACAAATTTAAGAGCTCATCATCTTTTGTCTCATTGATAGCTCACTCTAACATAAAGTGAAAAAAACTTCCTATAATGTGACAACCCTAAAGTCTTCAGTAGAAGCAAGCGGGACTGGATGCAGCTGTGATATGATATGTTTTTCTTTTATTATTATATTTAATATTTATTATTTTCAGCAAAATTGTAGCCAGAAACCTCAGTGAGAATTTGGGCCCCATTGTAGTAGATAGTGTATAAACCTAAGACAATAGAGAGCTTACAGTGCAACTATATAATTAATAATAATAGTAATAATATCATAATTCTATTTCTAACTAATATGCACTGTGTACACAGGCTTTCCTGTGTGAAAAGAATTAAAAGCATAAAGAAATACGGATGGGATTTTCATTGTATTTGCCTAGTTCTGCTGTCATTAAGTCACTGGTAAAACTCCCATGGATTTCAGTGGGAACAGAGATAAGCCAAGTTTGAGCATTTTTGAAACTCTAACCCTGGACTTTTTTGTTTGTGTTCTTTTGCCCTGCTGTTGATAATAACAATACCCCAGTTTGAATGCCTTCCTCATTGCATTGTGTTTTCATTTGATGTTTGCTTTTCTATTTTTCTTGAAAAATTAAAATTGCAAAATTCCTTTGGATTCTTTTTTAATGTAACTTTTCCTATGCAGTCCAGAGGGAGCAGCCCTAAAATTCTTAGCCCAGATTGTTCTTTTCTGTGGGAAAAATCCATGAGAGAGGGCCTGTAGAGAGGAAAACTCTGCAAGGATCCCCTCACATGGCTATGCTGGGACAGGGCCGGCTCCAGGGTTTTGGCCGCCCAAACAGCCAAAAAAAAAAAAAAGCCGCGATCACGATCTGCGGCAGCAATTAGGTGGGAGGTCCTTCGCTCCAAGCCGGAGTGAGGGACTGTCCGCCGAATTGCCACCGAATAGCTGGACGTGCCGCCCCTCTCCGGAGTGGCCACCCCAAGCACCTGCTTGACAAGCTGGTGCCTGGAGCCGGCCCTGTGTTGGGATGACAGATTTGAGGTTCTCCTCACCCACAGAATGGGGAGAAGTTACATCCTGAATGTTGAGGATCCCCCAGAGTGTCTTCCAGTTGCTTTCCTCTGCCAGCATCACCTTACTTTGTCTGAGCATGCCAGCCTGACAACTATAGATCTGGGTGTCAACAGCATAATGAAAGTACTGCAGCCTGTACCACAGCAGCCCCATATATGCATTGAACAAGAGGGGAGACAAGTTGAAATTCAGTGGTTCTAATAGGATACTATTTTCTTAGGGGATTGAACCCAGGCATCCTGGTGATTCTTGGAATGGGGGAAAGAGCATTCTACTAGCTTGGAAACCTTTCACTCACACAGATATGTACAGTATTAGGGTTACCATATTTCAGCAAGCAAAAAAGAGGACGGGAGGAGCCCCGCCCCCGTCCTGCCCTAGCTCCGCCCCTGCCCCTCCCACTTCCCGCCCCCCTCAGAAGCCCCAACGCTCCCCCCGTTCCTTGTCCCCTGACTGCCCCCTCCTGGGACCCCTGCCCCTAACTGCCCCCCAGGACTCCATCCCCTACCTAAGCCTCCCTGCCTCTTGTCCCCTGACTGCCCCCTCCTGAGACCCTCCCCCCATCCTAACTGGCCCCCTAGGACCCTACCCCCTACCTGTACCCTGATTTCCCCAACCCTTATCCACACCCCCACCCCCAGACAGACCCCTGGGACTCCCACGCCCCATCCAACGACTCCCCACCCCCTGACAGCCCCCCCCAGAACTCCCGACCCATCTAAACCCCTCTGCTCCCTGTCCCCTGACTGCTCCAATCCCTCTCCCCACCCCTGCCCCCTGACATCCCCCCCCCAGAACTCCCAAACACCCCCCCCGCTCCTTGTCCCCTAACTGCCCCCTCCTAAGACACTCCCCAAACTGCCCCCCAGGACCCTACCCCCTACCTGTACCCTGACTGCCCAAAACCTTCCCCCTTAAAAGCCCCCCCCTGAACTCCCGACCACCACCACCCGTCTCTTGACTGCCCCCTCCAAAATCTCCCTGCCCCTTCTCCTGCCCCCTGGCCCCCTTACCCTGCCGCTCAGAACATGGTGTTGGGCTCTGTGTGGAGCCGGACACGTGGCTGCGCTCCCCAGCGCAACACACAACCCGGTCCCTGCCCCTGCACAGTGCTGCCGGAGCGGGGCGCTGGGCTGCAGGGGAGGAGGAGCTGCCGAGGCGCGATGCAAACGGCCTGGCCGGCCGGCCGGCTCAGAATGCAGGGAGGGAGGGAGGAGCAGCTCTACAGCTGCTCCGGAGTCCAGCCCGGCAAGCTGCGGGGGAAGGGCTCTGGCTGCCAGAGCCCCATGCGAGCGGCTGACTTTCCTGCAGCCCTCCCAGCCGCGCCTCGCTCTGCATGGGGGGGAAATCCTGGACATTTTTAGTGATTTACAAATTCCCCCCCGGACGCTATTTTTAACACAAAAAGGAGGACATATCCAGGTAAATCCAGACGAATGGTAACCCTATACAGTATACACCATTGACTTGATTTCCAGAAGTGCTGCACATCCACTGAAGTTGGTGGGAGCTCTGGGTGCTCAGCAGCTGTGCCAATAAGGCCACATACCAACATCCCTATTATCACAGTTACCGGGCTAACTGTACCTCTGAACCCTCCTGTTCTCTTTGAGTACACCCTCTTTCAGGTGTCACGCCTCAAACTGTTACTTTCTTGGGGTGCAATCAGGTGAGTCTCCCACTCTCACACAGGGCCTTGGGCAGCAGTCACCTAATGCTAATCATAGTTACCTCAGCAGGTCTGAGTTATGTTCGGTTCCTGCAGTTCTGCTCCCGCTGGGATAATGACTGTAGTAGGGTTACCATATGTCCGGTTTTTCCCGGACATGTCTGGCTTTTCGGCAATCGAACCCCCATCTGGGGGGAATTGCCAAAAAGCCGAACATGTCCGGGAAAAATACTGTCCGGGCACGTCCCCTCCCGCGGCTGCTCTGCGAGTCCTCCCCTCTCAGACTTCGGCTCTGTTTAAGAGCCAAGCTGCCCGAGCCAGCGCTACCGGCTTCGGGCAGCCCCCCTTGCCTCCGGACCCCAGCTGCCAGCCGGGCACTTCTCCTCCACAGCTCCAGCTGCTCTGCTCCGGTGGCTGGGGTCCGGAGGCAAGGGGGGCTGCCCAAAGCCGGTAGTGCTGGCTTGGACAGCTTGGCTCTTAAACAGAGCTGAAGTCTGAGAGGGGAGGAACAGAGGCAGCTGGAGCCGGGGAGGAGAAGTGCCCGGCCGGCGGCGCAGGGTCTGGAGGCAAGGGGGCTGCCCGAAGCCGGTAGCGCTTGGGCAGCTCGGCTCTTAAACAGAGCCGAAGAGTCAGGGGAGGAGCAGAGCCTCCGGCCGCGGTGGCTCTGCTCCTCCCCTGACTCTTTGGCTCTGTTTAAGAGCCGAGCACTACGGGCTTCGGGCAGCCCCCATGCCTCCGGACCCTGCGCCGCCGGAGCCCGGGAGGGGAAGTGCCCGGCCGGGGGCGCAGGGTCCGGAGGCAAGGGGGCTGCCCAAAGCCCAAGCGCTACCGGCTTCACGGTTTGCCGGGCAGCCTCCAGACCCTGCGCCCCCGGCTGGGCGTGTCCCCTCCCGGGCTCCAGCTGCGCTGGGGAAGTGCCGGCCAGGGGCGCAGGGTCTGGGAGCTGCCCGGCAAACTGTGAAGACAGTAGTGCTCGGGCAGCCCTTTTCGCGTGGCTGGGAGTGGGAGGGAGGAGGGGCGGAGTTAGGGTGGGTTGGGGCGGGGAAGGGGTGGAGTTGGGGCGGGGCTGAGGGTGGGAAATGGGCGGGGTCAGGGCCCCGTGGAGGGTCCTCTTTTTTTATTTGTTACATATGGTAACCCTAGACTGTAGTATCCAGCGGCCAGACAACCTCCCTAAAGCAGAGTATTGTTTATTTAGAACCAAAGCATTTAAGAGAAAACACATCTTAAATCAATAAACAGTCTCTACACCTGCCTCTCATTCCTGGGAAGGCCCCAACTGCTTCAGAAACTCCTACAGGAGAGTCTGTATTCCATGACAGACTCTTCTCCCCAGAAACAGCTCACTCACAACTCCCTCCAGAGTCCCTCTCTCTCCAGAGAGTGTCCTTATAACTGGTTAGTGTCCATTTGGCCTTTCGGTGCCCATCGTTGGCAAAATAGCTGTGTAACTTTGGGCTGGAGCCTAGGGTTGCCAGGTGACTGGGCCGTTAAAAGTCCGGTCAGCGATGCAGCAGGGCTAAGGCAGGCTCCTTGCCTGCTGTGGCTCCGTGTGGCTCCAGGAAGCAGTGCCATGTTCCCCTGCCCGGCTCCTAATGTAGGGGAAGCCAAGGAGCTCTGCATGCTGCACCTGCACCAAGTGACGGCTCCACGGGGGCGGTGCCTGCGGACGGAACAGCATGCAGAGCTGTCTGGCCACGTCTCCGCATAGGAGCCAGAGGGGGGACATGCTGCTGCTTCCGGGAGCTGCTTGAGGTAAACGCCACCTGAACCCTGGACCCCATCCGGCACCCCAACCCCCTGCCACAGCCCTGATCCCCCTCCCACCCTCCGAACCCCTCAGTCCCAGCCAGACCACCCTCCTACACCCCAAACTCCTCATCCTCAGCCCCACCCCAGAACCTGCACCCTCAGCCGGAGCCCTTATTCCCCCCCACCACCCTTACCCTCTGCCCCAGCCTTGATCCCCCTCCCACCCTCTGAACCGCTTGGTCCCAGCCCGGAGCACCTTTCTACACCCCAAACCCCTCATCCCCAGCCCCACCCTACAGTTTGCACCCCCAGCTGGAGCCCTCACACACCTCCTGCAGCCCAACCCCCTGCCCCAGCCTGGACTCCCCTTCCACACTCCGAACCCCTCATCCCCAGTCCGGAGCACCCTCATCCCCCCCACACCGCAACCCCCTCCTCCAGCCTGGCGCCCCCTCATTTCTGGCCCCACTCCGGAACTTGCACCCCCCAGCCCAGAGCCCATACCCCCCTCCCACACCCCAACTCCCTGCCTCATCCTGGAGCTCCTTCCCATACTCTGAACCCCTTGACTCCACCCCAAGCCCTCTCCTGCACTCCAAACCCCCCATCCCCGGCCCCACCTCAGAGCTGGAGCCCGCACCCCCTCCTGCATCCCAACCCACTGCCTCAGCCTGGAGCCATTAGAATGATTAAAAGATTAGAAAACATTCCTTATAGAACTCCCCATTTCTGGCTCCAGTCACAATATCCCATAGCCCAGTGGTAAGGGCACTCCCCTTCAAGATGGGTTCACATCAAAACCCTACTCCACATCAGGTAGAAGGGGCATTTGAACCTGTGTCTCCCATATCCTCGGTGAGTGTTCTAGCCACTGGGGGGCTAAAGGTTTAAGGGAGGTGGCACCATCACTTTCCCCTCCTCACAAGAGAGGGCTTAATGTGCCTAGCTCCAGGAGAGGATTTTCTGCTATTAATCCCAACCAGAAGCAGGCCCTCCGCTCCAGTTTGAATTTAGGACCTTCAATCCCTTTGAAGGGCAGGGCTTAGAACCTACCTTGCTCCTTGGTATTTCCTATTGGCTAGTTTAGGTGGCTCCCCACTCGGCTTGAGGGCTTTTGTGGATCTCCCCATAACTTCTTGCTCTTTTCTTCTGTCATAACCAGTGGTGAGCTGGAGCCGGTTCCCACCGGTTCACAGGAACCGGTTGTTAAATTTAGAAGCCCTTTTAGAACCAGTTGTTCTGCAACAACCGGCTCTAAAAGGGCTTTTAAATTTAACAAAAGCTCGGGCACCTGTCCACCCCGTCCCCAGCCGCAGATCACTTCCCCCTCCTCCCGTGAATGCTCCGCCCCCCTTCTCCTCCCCCTCAAATGAGTCTCTTTCAGTCTCTCCTGTTGAAGCTGTCCCATGTATGAAATATTAAAACATTCATTGGGCCAAGAGCATGCCAGGATGACTCTATAGTATGGTAGCTAGGGTACTTACCTCTGATGTGGGAGACCCAAGTGCAAGTCCCTGCTTCTGTGCACATTTTGTACAACATGCAACAGCTTCAACAGGAAGGATGGATTCAGAGAGACCCACCTCCATATATCAGAGATCTACTAGCTAAGTACTTGTACTAAATGCCAATTTTGTGTCTGTGATATCATTACTATCTATCGTATTAAGCTTAGTGTCAATATATTTAATGGATGTAAAAGAAACAGCAAATTTTACTGATCAATTTACTATAAATTAAGAGTACAGTCTTTGTGGGTGTCCACTAGATGTCACTAACGGAACCTCTGAAGAGTCTATTTACATCTGAAGTGGTTGATTACAGTGAAGTGAGTGAATACAATTAATCAGGTACTTCAGCTACCAGGTGCCTTGACCACACAGAGTACATGAAGGAGAAAGAGAGGGCAGGAAGAGGAGGCATGGAGCTGGCAGTCCTATCTGTTCAGCATACTGGGATCTGAACCCTGGGATTCTTTTTACTCTTGTGGTCTTTGTTGAATGAGTTCTGTTCATTATTGTCTAGTTTTCTCTGGCACAAGGAAAACTATTGAGCCTAGAGCAAGAAAAAATCTTCTGGGGAAGAGAGGCTATTCCTGAACAGTGCAAGGCTGCTGAAGGTTTTTATCTGGATTTCAGAAGCCTGCAAATACTTGTGTCTTCATCTGTACTCCAGATCATTCTGGTAATTCAAAAACAGAAATACACATTGATGTTGGGATTTTTAAAGTGATAACATGACAGATAATTTCCTGAGGGAATCTTGAGGGCTAGGGTCAGTGCAGACTGAAAGCAGATAATATTACATACATTCATGCATACAGTACATGCTACACATAGTATAAAAGAAAGTTTCAGCCCCAATCATGGGCTCTCAGATATTTAGGCGTGTTAATTTTTTGAACTGGTTGCTGTTGCTATTGTCTCTGGAGTGTCCTTTTGCTGCTACTTATTTTGAGTTATCCACCTTGAGCAGTAATTCAACTCAGTACAAGCCTGACCATCATGATGCTGAGGGCTCTGCTCAGGATGAGAGACTGCATGTTTTTACAGTGGATTATAACTATGTGCAAATTCCCTATGAAGTTACACTTTGGATACTTCTTGCATCTCTTGCAAAAATAGGTAAGTAGAAAGTGGCAAGGTAAGGTTTTTCTATTTTGGAAAAAAAAATCTTTTGTAGGTAAGAAGTTAAAGCAAGCAGTACAACATGTTTATGGCGAAAGTATTTTACAAATGAATGAGAGAGTTTTTAAATGATTGGGACTGCTTTTTGTATGTACTCTGCTGGAAAAAACAGATGGCTTAGTTACCATAAAGCCAGCTGTGTAGGCATCAGAGAAATGTCATAAATGATAACATGTAAGACCTCTGAAACTGTCCTAAAATCGCTTTTCCATTAATAACAATGTCACACTTTAAAGTTTGCTAACCCAGGACCTTTCTAGGCTACAAGCAAGTGTTGTCTGTCCCAGGGGGAAGCTTGCAGTCTCCCCTCTTCAGCTGTTTTTAACCTTTAAATGTCACAAGATAGCAGTCATAGGTGCAGCATGGAGGATTGAGTATTGCTTATCCTGAACTTCAGGCCTATTTAATTTTGCTCAAGCTCAGGGGAACTGAAGGAAACATTTCCTTGGAGATATTTTGAAATTGAAATTGCTCGGATGGAATTTTACAGGTTGTCCTGGAGGAGATGGACTAATGGGCAGAATGTAGGCTAGTGGTCAGGATACAAGATAAATGCAATTTATCACATGAATATAAACACACATTCATACTATATTATTCAAACACACACACACACACACACACATATATATTCTACAAGTATATACATGTTTATGTACAAATGAGAGTGACAGAGAGAATACTATTTGTAGTTTTGGGGCCATATTTATACAAATATTAGTCATCATGTATCCTATATGTAATATTTTATTATTATTAATTAGCATTTATATATTAGTTCCTCAAGTCCACAATCATGTTGGGAACCATTGTGCTAGATGCTGCACAATCATATAGTCCTGCCCCAAAAGCTCACATATAATTTCTGAAAATTCCCATAGAATAGTTGATAGGTGTAAAACCATCATCAAAATCAGCACCAATTTGCATCCTTGTTTGTTCATAGATTCATAGATTCCAAGGCCAAAAGCACTGTGATCATCTATTCTTCCATCCTATATTACACAGCCATAGAACTTCCCCAAGATAATTCCTAGAGCATACCTTTCAGAAAAACCTCCAATCTTGATTTAAAAATTGTCAGTAAAGGAGAATCTATCACCAACCATGGTAACTTGTTGTAATGGCTAATTACTGTCACGTAAAAATGTATGCCTTATTTCAATCTAAATTTGTCTAGCTTCAACTTCCAGACATTAGTTCAGATTGTACATTTCTATGCTGGATTGAAGAACACATTATTAAATATTTGTTCCCTACGTTAGTACTTATAGACTAGAATCAAGTCACCCCTTAACCTTCTCTTTGTTAAATTAACTAGATTGAGCTCCTTGAGTCTACCACTATAAGGAATGTTTTCTAATCTTTTAATCATTCTAATGGCTCTTAGCCTCTCCAATTTATCAACATCCTTCTTGAATCGTAGACACCAGAACTGGACACAATATTCCAGCAGCGGTCACACTTGTGCCGAATACAGAGGTAAAATAACCTCTCTGCTCCTACTCAATGGCGCAAGTAGAAATCATTTCTTGCCAGTACTGCACTCATGGGAGGGACACAAGGGAGGACACGTGACCTCTCCACGTGACCCTCCATGTGACTCTGCCCCGCCCCCAGCCCAGGGCCCCCACGCTCTCCCTGTCCCCTCCAACACCGCCCTTACCTGTCTAAAATGATGCTTTGGGCCCCTGGTGCCACCTGTATTTCCAGGTCTCATTGAGGATCCAGCAGCACCCCAAATTGAAAACTTCTTAAAGGAAAGAAGGATAGGAAGGTCAATCACCCCACTTTCCCTATCAGAGCTTCCCTTATGTCCAAACTAAGGCATGCAATTTTTTCAGGTTCACACTGATTAACAGAGAAAACAATTGGGGCTATTAAACTTTCTTCAAATTCCATAGAAAATTAAGTTCAGCTATATTTTCCAGT
This sequence comes from Malaclemys terrapin pileata, assembly GCF_027887155.1. Taxonomy (NCBI): domain Eukaryota; kingdom Metazoa; phylum Chordata; order Testudines; family Emydidae; genus Malaclemys; species Malaclemys terrapin. The sequence goes on from NC_071505.1 coordinate 237,373,659, forward strand.
ACAGTGATGAAATGGGTGTTTGTATATACAAACATGCTTAACCACTCACTTTCCCCAAAAATATGTAGTAGTCAGTCTGTTTATATGAAATATGGGAGTTGGGTGAGGAGTCATTTCAGCATATGTATGACTTATTAAAAAACAAATTTTAAGTAGAACTGTATCCTAAACTGCATTATGATATTGTACCCAAACATTGCAATTCAATGGGAGATTCAACATCCTTTATAGGAACAAAACAGACTCCTGAAACTCTTACCACAAAAGCAGTCCATAGTCATGCAAATAGTCCCATTGTCTTCAATGGGATTGATCAAACGATTAAGGTTAAGATTTAGATTCCAAGTTTGCAAATTGTTCTAGATGATACTGACACTGCCTGAGCTGTCAGATCAGAAGAAGCGTCATTCGAATAAAGGTTGGCAGATGTGTGATAAGTCTTAGCTCCGTTGATAAGATGAGGAACATATTTTTAGCAAAGTTCTTGGCAGAATCCTGAGGCTGCTGGTTTAAGGTCATCAGTGTCCAGCATTATAATCTTCACTTATAGTTCTCTCACCCACAAAGCTGGACAATGAGGCATTTGTTTTCTTTGTTTTGCTGCTCCAGTTCCAGTTAGCAAAATGCATGTTAGACTACTTTGGCTGCAAAGAATTCTAGGTACACTGGGGACTACACCTGATTCCTGTCAGGCTGCAGAACTGGGCTATCAGAATCCAAACATCCCCTGGTCAGTGCAGGCAGAGGCATTCCTCTAATGATTTGGACTTGATGTGATGCAGTATGAATGCCATGGATCATTCAGACCAATGCGGAGAAACAGAATAAAAAACACTGTTTAAACACCTTCCGTGTCCCCCTACTCCCCACGCCTCTCCTCTTGAGGACTCCTGACCAATTTAACACACAATACATATGCCTTTGTTTAAGTATGTTAGCATAAGCATTATGCTGTTAAAGCCATATAAAGAATGAATGCCCTCCCTAGCCATGTTCTGCTTCTTTAAGGAGTAGAGCACAGCACCACCCCCACCTCTGGAGGCAGGAGCTAGCCCCAAGTCTTTCCGGTACCCCATACCCGCTAAAAATCTCTGGCCAGTACTACATACTGGAGAGTACCGCCCTGCTTGCACTACTGCTCTTACTTAAGATTTCCCTGTTTATCCATCCCAGGATCACATTAGCCATTTTGGCCACAGCGTTGCACTGGGACCTCATGTTCAGCTGATTATTTTGTTATCTCAGCAGTGAGTGATGTCAATGACTGCTAGGTATGGAGACCAATTTCTCTGTTCCACATATGTAGGAATTACTGTACTAGACACATAGCCCATTTAATCCAATCTTCTGTCTCTATCAGTGAACAGAACAAGATATTTCAGAGGAAGGGGCAAGAAACCCCAGACTGTACAATATGGAATTACCTGTTCATAGTTCATTGGCTGCTATCTCACTTCTATGGTTGTAAATTGTTCACATCAAAAATGGAAAATAGTGAAACCATGGTCATAAAAATTGGTATTTTTGTAAAAAACAAAACAAAACAATAAAACAAACAAAAAAACACCCAAGAGATTTTTAGTGGGTACGGGGTACCGGAAAGACTTGGGGCTAGCCCCCCACTCTTGTATGGATTTATGTTAGTGTGACCAAGGGTAGAACTTGGCCTTCTGAGTGCAAAGTATTGCAAGTTGGGGAAACCTCCGTCTAGAGTGAGGAAGAGTTGGCAATATGGCAGCATGAAAACCTTTTCAACTCAGCTCATTTTCCCATGTTTTATTCAAGGTTTCCATCTCTACCACCGACTGCCAAGCCTCATGCCGGAATGCTGCCTTCTGATAGTTATTGGGGCACTGGTTGGAGCAATCATTTTTGGCACTGATCACAAATCCCCACCAGTTATGACTACCAACATTTACTTCCTGTATCTCCTCCCACCCATTGTCCTGGAGGAGGGGTACTTTATGCCCACTCGCCCCTTTTTTGAAAATTTTGTGTCCATCCTGTGGTGGTCTGTACTGGGATCCCTCCTGAATGCCTTTGGCATCGGACTCTCTCTCTATGGGATCTGCCAGATCGAAGCCTTTGGTCTCACTGATGTTAACCTGCTGCAGAACTTGCTCTTTGGCAGCCTGATTTCAGCTGTGGATCCCGTGGTGGCACTAGCTGTTTTTGAAGAGGCCTCTGTTAATGAGCAACTTTACATGATGATATTTGGAGAGTCTTTGCTAAATGATGGAATTACTGTGGTGAGTTTGCTTTTGCTGTTCATTTTTTCCTCACATTGCAGAGGCAGAGTTTCTGTTGGTTGTAGAGGAGAAACAGAAGGAACTCCACTGGAAATGCATTTATTTTAGGGTGACCAGATGTCCCAATTTTATAGGGACAGTCCTGATATTTGGGGATTTTTCTTATACAGGTGGCTATTATCCCCCACCTCCTGTCCCGATTTTTCACACTTGCTATCTGGTCACTCTAATTTATTAGTTATTGATTGCTGATGATGATAATAATGTGTATATTTCAGAGGTGCCTAGAGGCTCTAATCAGGGATCAGAGCCCCATAGTGCTAGGCACTGTACTCACATAACACATCTGGATGGTAAACACTGGACTAATTCATTAAAAAAATCCACTGCTTATAGCACTGCTGGAAGTGAGAGGAGAATCATATCTTGTATTTATTATTCAGTAAACTCTGATCCTGCTCCAGCTGATGCAAATGGCCACACAATAATTGAATCAGTGAGGCAGGGTCAGACCGTAAGCGCCGAGAATTTTCTTGGTATTGTACAAGCAAATAAAAGAATTGGTTCTGCTTCAAAGAATTCTGGCCAAGATTTCCAAAGAAGACTAGTGATTTTGGGTGTCTCGAATTTTGGGTCCCCAAATTGAGATAACTTAAAAAGGGCCTGATTTTCAGAGGGCAGGTGCTCATCTCGTTCTGAGAATCAATCCCTTTAAGGTCTGTCAAGCTGACTCAAAAGTGGTGTTGGAAGAAAAATAAACAAAACCTGAATTTTTATGACAAAAAAAGGAACGTATTTGTAAAATTCTTTCCCTGTTTTTCAACCAGCTCTGCCAAAACATGAGGCATCCAGAATCACTAGTCACTTTTGAAATTCTGGCCTTAGGCCCTGATCTAGCAAAACTCTTCTGTACCTGCTTAACTTTAAGCATGCAAGTTGTCCCACTGAAATCAATAGGACTAATTGTGCTAAAATTCAATCATGGTCTTATTAAATGCTTTGGGTCTTTTTAGAATCTAAAACACAGGAGTCCAGAACACAGTCAAAAACAATTCAGACACTGCTTGAACATCAAGTGCTCTGGGAAATTTGATGTGTTGGAAGACTCTTGCAGAGTTCATTGTTGAAAGTCTTCATAGCCCATGGTATTTTAGGAGTGATTTAAAAAAGGGAGAGGAGGAAACTAATTTGATCTCTTGAGACCTAATTGTTATGAAATGATCACAGGCTCCTGATTCCCCAGTCAGGATGAAAAGATTTTAAAGTTAATGATGCATGTGATAAATCCTTGCTACTTAAATCTGTATGTACATTGCTTATGAGGTAGTGCACTAATGACTGATGTCCTTTTGTTATAACAGTAGCTTTTAAAAAAGACACTACATTTTTATCGGGTTGAATGAAATTTTGAATTCTACATTCAGGAAAAGCTGTTAAGAGTTCTGCTGTGGTTGCATTTTACACAAGAAATGGCTATATTGCCATTTCTTATGTAAATATGTGATATTTAAAGTAGAAATATATATAAAATTTACTACTTTAGTGGAAAAAAATCCCTAAAAAACTGTGGAATTGGAATAATGGTTTGGAAAATATTCCTATTTAAGTGACTGGAGGCTAAATCATGGTCACTTTACCCATTCAAGTTGTGCCATTACCTTCATAAGAACTCTTTGCATGAGAAAGTTCAAGACTTCCATCAGCCAGTTCTTCTACTGCTTGCTATGAGCTACGTATTAGCCACATAATTGTGTCTACAGAGAGTGGGGAGGTAAAGTCAATGAATATAAATGAGCTATATACATAATGTATCATCTAGGTAAAGATTCAATGAATAATATATTTTGATTTCAGAATAATACAAGTGTCTACTCTGACGCAGCCACTGGAACATATTAAAATCACCCTTTCAAGTTATTCCTGTGTTGCACTGTGCCAAAAACAAGTTTGAGAATAATTTTTTCAAAATTATTTAGCCTTAGAGTAGGTTTGAGCATTTGTGACTGGTTCAAAAATTATTGGTCAATTAACTGGTCAAATATCATCAAATAATACAAAAATGGTCAAACATTTTAAACCACTAATTTATTAGAACAGTAATCAAAAAGAATAAGACTTTATGTGCTCGATGAAGCTTATCCTTAGATAGATACTTAGGCCTAATCACAAAAACAAGTTCCTTACCTGAGTTATTTTAACACAGAGAAGTGCAAAACACAATGAAAAATGTACTAGAAAATGAAAAAATGGCACCATGATGCAACCAAACAGATAAGCCTCCACCTGCACCTGGGAATTCTTGCTGGAATATTTGACAATATTTGACCAGGGTCAAATAATAGGCCGTCAATTAACAGGTCAATCACATTACTTGACTAGTCAATTGACTGGCTTGCCAAGCCCAATGTAGACACCAACAAGAACACCTTACAAAAAGCTGTAGGCTGCCTAACATAACACTTAAACTTATAATCACATAACGATGACCACACCACAACATAAGAGCCATACTCTGGTAATAAATTAACTCAGTCAATCCATTAAAACATTTAATAAAACAGTAGAAAAGCCCCTTTTTACCAATAGTACTCTCCAAATACTCTCAACCTTCCTCAAAACCTCTATCAAACAAAATCCTTAAGATATTTCTTTTAATCAGAGAATATAAACGTAGTATTATATTGATTATATTATAATATTGATGTCTTAAAGGAAAACTGCAATATAATATAAAATATCTTCTACTCATTGTGCCGGAATCCCATGGGTGCAACCTGGACTGTGGGACTGTTGAGCCCTCCAAACCCACCAGCTTGGGTTGTCTCTCACGCTGTGATGCTGATGTCAAGCTACAAGCCTCTGACAGACACTGCATTTACCCAGATATCCACAGGCAAGGACACACCCAACTGAGTTACATGAATGATCTCCCAGACATTCATGAACCATCAATAGGGAATCTCCAGCCAATTCCCTCCAGCTCCCTAGCTTTGCACCCCAGAACGGTACTGTCCTGTACTGGTCAGAAGCGTGACCAATGTAAGCTCATTACCTAGTTTGCCCTTCCCTCAGAGTGGAAGGAACATGCAGCAGCCTTGGTAGTCTGAGCTCCATCAGGAATCATAACATTCAAAAACCAGTAGAAGAACACTTCAATCTCTCTGTATAACAACAGACCTAAAAGTGGCAATTCTTCAACACTGGGAAGCATGCTGCTCTGCCTTTTCACAAATAAGACAGCACACAAAGCCAATTTTGTTTTGTGAACACGACAAAGGAAATCATTCATAAAATCTTATGTAAAGTGCCAGTTAAGCTTGCTTTCAGTAGTTTATGTCTTTGCCCTCAGTCAAAAAGAAGCCAGGTATTTTAAAATGCAGCCTCCAGGTGTTTAGCTAGAATACAATGGTTTTGCGCAAAAGCCCAAAGCACCAGGTTTAAAAATTCCTAAAATAAGACCTGCTACCTCTCCATAAAATGCCCCTGCCTTCTCTCTGAGTGAATCAAAGCACCAGAGGCTGATTCAGGCCTTTCTGACACTAAAAAAATTATGGTAATCCATTTATGGAACAGAAACAATGCCATGTGACTTAAGTGACTAGCAAATACTCATAGTGCATAGTTAGTGAGCAATCCATGTGTAAGCGGGGGAATGGTCCTGCTATTGTGGGGAACTTTCCTGGCTTCTGCACTACCCTGGTGAAGTGGGCAGGCGAAAGGATCTGAGTCCTCGCTCCCACTTCCTTTACCCAGAGGCCTCCCGGCCCTTGAGGGCTCCCCTTCCACTTTCCTGTCTGGCAGAGTCCTCGTAACCCCAACAAGGCTGGGCCCAGGATTCCTGGGGGGCTCAACCCCCAACCCTGCTGTGGTCACCTAGGACAGGGGCTAGGGTGTCCCCACTCGGGGGTACCCTCTCTGCACTGGGCACCTCCCTGACCCACTGATTATTCCATACAATTTAAAGCAAATACAAGTTGTTTAATTAACAATTAATCTAAAGAAAAGAATAAGGAAAAATGGGAAAGGTTTAAGGAAAACACATCACCCCGCTCTGTGGCAGGGAACATCACAAACAGTGTCTCTGGACATCAGGGCACTTCGCAGTCTGTTCCTTGTAGGTCCCAGATTTCCTTCTCAGGCCCTGGCTGTGCTGCAGGGATGCTGCGGGTTGGACACTTGCAATGGTGGTGGCCACACACCTCCGGGCTTTGAGTGGTGGGACCCTTCTTCCCAGTGTCAGCCCCCCGTCAGGTTACGGTCCCCCTCCCGGTCTGGCCTGCAAGGGCCCTTAGCTGGGGGTGTCTTTCTGTGCTGGGCCCTTTACCCGAGGTCCCCCCTTGGCTGGCCCCACTTGCTCACCACACCTGGCTCTGTGGCTGCAGCTCTGCTCCCAGCACAGGATCTGCTCTCCCGGGGCTGCATCTCTGGCTCCGTGGCTGTGCCTCTGGCCCCTCTGGATCTGGCACGGTTCTGCTCTCCAGCTTAGCTTGGGCCCCTGCTTTCTCCTTAGCTCGGCCCCACTCAGTCTGACCCAGGCAATTCCAGCTCACAGGGAGGACAGGACCCCCCCGGCCTCCTGTCATACTGATTAGCCTGCCCGCCCTGTCAATCAGGCTGACCTGGGGCATTGGCCTCTTGCCATTATTCCTGGGGACTGTCAGTCTCAGGGTCCTGATTTCCCATCGACCCCTCCCCTTTTAGTGCTGGGAGCTAGCAACCAAAACACCCCCACTGAATGTTAGTAAGGGGCAACAGTCCCCTTACATATGGCTGAATTACTTTTGCATAAAGCATTTAGCAATGAATGCACACAATGAACACACTCATGGAAATTGTGCTATTGTGTGACAACGGACAATTCAGGAACAGGAAAAAGGGCCAAATGCTAGAAGTTATTCCCTGAAAACAGTCTGCCCAGCTCTAAACTCAATAGTGCTCAATCAGCACCTGGGTACCAACTGCCCACTTTCCAAAATCTATGCTGGAGACAGAGTGTCATCATCAAGGAACGGGGAGTAGTTAGAGAACCAGGGCTGGCTCCACGCACCAGGCAACCAAGCACATGCTTGGGGCAGCACCTGGTAAGGGGCGGCCAATCTTGGTGTGGCGGGGGGCAGTGCAGCACGGCGTGGCATTCCGCCGGGGGGGGCGGCGCGGGGCGTGGCGCTCAGGAGGGGGGTTCCGGCAGGCTCCGGCGGTGCGGCGCTCGGCGGGGGTACGGAGCTCAGGGGGGGGGAGTTCCGGCGGCACGGTGCGGCGCTCGGTGGGGGGGGCGGACTCCGGCGGCGCAGCGCTCGGCGGGGGGGCGGCGCGGGGGGCGGCACTCGGAGGGGGGTTCCGGCGGCGTTCGGCAGGGGGGGGGGGGCTCGGCGGGGCGGTGCTTTTTTTTGCTGCTTGGGGCAGCAAAAAAGTTAGAGCCGGCCCTGTAGAGAACTACTGCGGTGACTCAAGTACTGTATAGTAACTATGCATATGTACTCGTATCCAGTCTTCAATGATCTGCTACTGAGAAGCACAGTTCCACACTTTGCAGTTTGGAAAAGTGGATCACCCTTATTTGTAGGAAGCTGCCATCTAGAACATTTTATTGTGTGTTTCCTGTCACCTAGTAACAATGAGTATCCCTGAGAATCTACTGTATGACAGCCAAAGGTTAAATGTTCCCAGGAAGCAATTAGAGCTAGATAATATCTGAGGAATAATTATCATCTTTAATGAGTTGGAGCCTTTGACCAGCAAATATCTCCTTTAATCTCATTAAATAGCCTTTTGAAATTAGTTAGGCAAAGAAAAAAACTAAAGAACACCAGATATGTGAAGACTTTTTGGCTTGTTTTAAACAGGACAGTGTTAGGGACTAATGCTATCAGTAGCAAAAATTGTGGCAAATTTGTGACTTTAGACTTTTCCAAACTGACTTTTAAAACCTGGAAATGAATCTGGTATGACTGATATTTATTGATAACAGGTACAATAGGATTTATCGTCAGCTAGTAGTCAAAAACTCTTACATATTTTTAATCAATACCCTCATGCTGCCCTGCTGAACACTTCAGTTGCCATTTGGTAAGTGAATGAAAATGGAAAATCCCAAAGGAGATTTTATCATGCATTTTTCAGAATAGAAATTATTCATAACAAAAGCATGATAATTAAGCATCTGACCTATATTTAATCAAAATCAACCCTACAGACTCAGTGTGTAATGTGCTGAGAATAATCTACAACCTAACCTCACAACGTTTTTTTCAGTATTTCAAGCTCCTTAACCAAAATAAATAATTTAATTAGCTATTTATACCCTTAAAAAGGTCAAATCACTAATAGGTTTGTAGTGCCTACCTTGAGAATGACTGCTATGTCATTAACGTACGATATATAGGGAACTGGATGGTTCAGGGGAGTTGATGGCTTCAATCCAGTTCCAAGAGGATGATTGTTCTTGACACAACTGGAATTCCTGCGACAATTTCAAAAGAGAGGCTGAAGAATGAATGGGCCTGGAGACTGAATAACCCTTTCACCAGTAGCAGTGCTGGGAAGCTTGTACTGCAGCTGCTGTTGCTTTAGTTATCTGTAATATAAAAATGATGTAACAGTGGTGGAATAGATTTCAATTTCCAGCGAGCTCCAAGAGGCCAGTATAAGTGAATAAAAAAAAGTATTTTCAAACTTTTGAAAAGTGCCTTGACAGTGTCCTTTTGACATTTTTACAAATCCACTGTACAGATTTATCAATAGCCTTCACACAACAGACTGTAATTACTATATTATTAAGGTAAGGTAATAAAAATTGGTTCTATAAGAGTTCTAGTATATTTAATAACAACAATTGCATATTGAACCATGAGTTGAGTGTTTATCTATCACCAGTATGAAGCTGGAGTTGCTTAGCTTCTGTTCTATTCGATTCGATTTGATTCTTAAGTTCTTACATTTTCACACATCACGGTGCTTCTGAGCACTTTCTTTGCTACATAGTTTATGGTGTCTGAGGCATCATGTACTTTCTGAAAACATCATACATTCCATCTATCACACACATGGGGTGTCCCAGCCTAACTGTCTTACTGTTTTAACATGATGAATATGACACATTGACTGGCATTTTGTACCATTTCTTCACTAGTTTTAGGATCCCAGCCAGGTAGATAATTCTTAAGGATATGTTCAGATTTAAACTACAATTTTGCTAAGCAATATGAGTATAATACAGTGTGGCACATACCACTAAAATATTGAGAATATCTAGTTTTGAAAGATTTCTAATTTGCTGTCCATTATTTTTACATACAGGTGTTATATAACATATTCATCGCCTTCACCCAGATGCACCGATACGAAGAGATTGAACCTGTTGATGTTCTTGCTGGATTTGCTCGTTTCTTTGTAGTAGGACTAGGCGGAGTGCTGTTTGGCATCGTGTTTGGATTTGTTTCGGCATTCATGACTCGATTTACACAGAACATTTCTGCCATCGAACCACTGCTTGTCTTCATGTTCAGCTATTTGTCATATTTGTCTGCTGAAACCCTCTACATCTCAGGCATTCTGGCGTGAGTATCAAATAAGAATTTTCAAATGCCTCCCAGGGTGGAATTCCATTCTTGACAAGGTGTTTTGCTTGGGATTAGTATAATGATTTCTGCTGCCCCCGTCCCATTTTTTTCAGTTGTGATTCTTTATGGGCCTAAATGTGCAACCTGGTCTGCTGATATATCTGTTTAAACACAGCATGATCTGATACCAGACCAACTTATGCGCTAATATTTATTTCTATGTGGCATCCCACTAATGTTATGAGAGGGATGTAGTTATATACAACATTGTTAATATCAAAAGAACAAAGAATAATAGACCAGATCTTACTCTCAGTTTCAGCAATGTATATCAATTGAACTCCATTGATTTAAGTGGAATTACACCTAAATTAATTTTATGTAACTTGGAACTAAATCTGGCCCAAATATAAAATTCAGAAGCATTAAACAAACACATGCACATTAAAAAACCAAGACAGGGTGATAAATGTGGAAGTGTTAAATCGTGCTGGTATGTCATTCATGGGAATGTTGATCAGTAGAAAAGACTTGGACATGTCAAGTGAATGCCAGATTACAGGATCCCAAAGAGTGAAGGGTCACAAAGGGTCTAGAAAGAGAAGTAGACCACTGCAGATTTTGGGATGTTTGCAAAGATGACTTAGTATCCTTGGAATCTCTTTGAATGACTGGGAAAGGAGTGCAGAATGCCGCTCTGGTTGACAGAGTCGGCTTGTTGATGGAGCAAGGCATTGCAAGGAGAACTGGATCAATCTTTGTGATGACTGGCGTCAGAGGAGGAAGGAATCTGCTGCTCGGATTCAGAGCATTGCTAATACGTGGGTGTGCCTTACCTGTGGATGAGACTGTGACTTGCTCACTGGACTCAGCAGCCCTCAGAGAACTCATCGGTGCATACACCATGCTCTGTAAAGAGCAACGGTGTCATCGATTAAAGGCCAGACACTTCACTACAGTAACCTTGAAATAGTTCTATGGCTGGTCCCAAATGTGTTACGAATGTACAGGTGTGAGATGAAGAGGGAAGGTCAGAAAGGACTATAATTTACAGTAAACACAAAGGAAGAGAGAGAGCGAGGACATTGATGGGAGGATGACAAGGAGGACAGGGATAGGAAAGAAGAGTGAAAGGATGGAGGGAGGAATGGAGAGGCGCATGGAGGGCAGAGACAGTGAGGGGCAGCAAAGGGAATGTGAGGTGAGGATGTGGGAGGGAGTTGGAGCAAACAGACAATCAATGGAGAGGAAAGAATACCAAAATAAAAACTGAAGAAGTGGAAGTCTGGTGACATCCTCATCCTCAGTTCTATAGATAATTCTGCTGGCTGGTGATGAGTCCAATCTCTGACGCCTGGGCTGGCAACACCAGGTTTTTTTTTTTTTCCTGCCCTGAGCTCACATGAATGAGCTGGGGATGGGACTTCACTGACCCTGGTGCCCCAGAATGAGTGAAGGCTACCTCCAGGGGGGATTCTCACTTAATGGGGACAAATGTTTGAACGTGGGCACTTACAATACATTGCACATGCATAAAGAAGTGTACTGTCATTATGAGTGCAAAAATTTTACATTAGCTCTCACTGCACGTCTCAGAGCCTGATTTGTTCACAAACCCCAGTTTACAGTCTCTGTGCAAAGATGCTGTTGTATGCACACATACCTTGCAGGATCATCTGAGGTACCTGTGTTTGAAAATTTAACCCAATTGTTTAATTAGATACATATATAAAGCACCTATCCTCATACTCTAAGTGCATTTATAATGTAATATTTAGATGCTTCTTAATCCAATCTAATTATTAGTGTTTATATGATTCTAATCCTGTTCTCCACTGTTTTATATCTTGTGTAGCTATTTACACCCATTGCAAAGTGACCCAGATCCTGGTTCATGTTTTGCCCACTAATATATGGTATATAGGTAATTGGCAAAGCTCTCATTGACTTCAAGATCAGGTCCTATCAGAGCTGAATACTAATTTATTAATCAGTTATAGATTTGATCAGTCTTCCTCAACCTTACAAACCACCCCTGTGAATATTCATTATTTTAAAATATATAAAACTTTATTTCATAGATTCATAGATTATAGGACTGGAAGGGACCTCGAGAGGTCATCGAGTCCAGTCCCCTGCCCCGAAATTATTAGTAATAAAATAATATTAATATAATCCAGGTTTACTCTTCTTACTAGCCTATTAAATATATTATTGCTTATTTTAGTGATGGGAACTTACTGTTGCACCATTGAATTATTGATGAATTCATTTCATTTTCCACTTGGGTTATGAAAATTTATTATGCATAGATCTTGAAAAGTCAACAGTATCAAACATTAATGCCTATTGATTTTGTCTTTGAATGTCCTGGGACCTGCTGAATGTTTCTGTTCCTCCAGAGCACCCTGTAGCTTTGTCTAGGTGGAATGAATGGGAGACCTGAGGAGCGCTCAGAATATTCTGAGCACACAAGATTAGAAAACTATTGCCATGCAGAAGGCTGATAGGACTAAAATGTTATAGATGGAAACCAGCTAGGTGACATACTGGGCTATCTATCAGTTTAGCATTCAACCTGCCTATTTACGTACAGTTTCCTTTAAGCTTTAGGAACACGACAGAAATGAGGAAGCCTTGGGAGAATGCCTGACTGCTGATTTAACAGAGAACACAAAATCTGCCATATTCCTACTCATGCTAGGAAGTGCAGGAGAACCTCGGAGTTATGAACACCTCAGGAATGGAGGTTGTTTGTAACTGAAATGTTTGTAACTCTGAACAAAACATTATGGTTGTTCTTTCAAAAGTTTACAACTGAACATTGACTTAATACAGCTTTGAAACTTTATGACGCAGAAGAAAAATGCTGCTTTCCCTTAATTTTTTTAGTAGTTTTCCTCTAACACCGTACTGTACAGTATTTGCTTTTTGGGGGGGAAGAGGGTGTTCTTTTTTTTGTCTCTGTTTCTGCCTGATTATGTACTTCCAGTTCCAAGTGACATGTGTGGTTGACTGGTCAGTTCATAACTCTGGTGTTCGTAACTCTGAGGTTCTACTGTACCTTACTCCATAAGAAGTCTCATTATCTTCAGTCTGAGAGTAAGGTGCTATTTAGTATGAGTAATAGTATCAGCGCCTGGCCCACATTGTTTACTGATATGTTTGGGCCAGATAGTGGCCTGGTTCATGCAGCCAAGCAGAGAAGTAAGGAGCTGTAAGGTGTCCCTTCACTGCCCCATGCAAGCTGGATCGCCATGAAGGGAAAGAGCAGCCTTTGCAGGGCTGTTGCTGTATTTCCTCCTGCGATGCTTATGGACAGCAGTGGGCACGGAGGGGTGGAGAATCATTGGAGCTAGGTCTCCACTCCATAATATGCTGGCTAGCTGGTGTGTGTGGGGGACACTCTGTGCCAGGTGTAGGGCTGATGCAGGGTTCCTCCTTTGCCACACCAGAGTGAGGGATTACTGGGAGGCAGAGTGTGGCACTGACTCGTCTGCTCCCAGGGCAGCACGACAATGCATTGTTCCTTGCTTGGTGTTCGTGGCAAAGCCACGAGTTTGCCCCTTTATTCGTATTTGTTGTGCATTCAAAACAAAAATTACTTTGAACCAGACTCACTTTGAGTAAGGTTGACAAACTCTGGCTCCTTTTCTTCTCCTCTATATGGGATACACACATAGGGCCAGATGCAATATCCATACCATTACACAGTCCCTTACTCCTCAAGTAGTCCCATTGAAATCAATGGCTCAATTTAAGGAGGAAGGTATTGCATGAGGACAGTCTCAGAATCTGGCCCATGTGTGGGCTCAAATAAGGAGATGAGCAGACAGTCTGGATTCAACTAGTCTTCAAGCAGGAGTGATTAGAGGAGCCTTTCTCTTTTAAGATAATAAACACAGATGACCATTGCCAATACCTAATGCTTTGCATGGTGTTTCTGAATGAACAGGATGACGGCATGTGCAGTGACTATGAAAAAATATGTGGAGGAGAATGTTTCCCAGAATTCCTACACAACCATAAAGTACTTCATGAAGATGCTGAGCAGTGTCAGCGAGACCCTGATTTTCGTGTTCATGGGAGTGTCCACAGTTGGAAGGAACCACGAGTGGAACTGGGCCTTTGTTTCCTTCACTCTGCTCTTCTGCTTGATTTGGCGTGTGCTAAGTAAGAGGCAAATACTGCATTTTAACACAGCCAGCCTGGGTAGATGTGGTGCTTTGCGTCTTTGAAAGTAATCAGTGCAAAAGTAGGCTAGGAAATGTAGTGCTGATTTGTATAACCTGTTTAATAATGAGTTTAATAGGTGTGTCTTACTGACCAGGTAATTTCACAAATATTAGTACTGAACTGGAGGGTGCGGGGGAGGAACAACAACCAAAAGGTCAATACCTGAAGCTGGATTTTGTGATTCGGCGTGAAGGAAACTTTTAAGTAAAATTAAACCATTTCCATCATTATGTTGATATTTAGGCTGGCCATATGTTATTACTGTGTTTATTCAGGTAAGTGGGTTTCATAATGGTTACATTTTAGAATGTGGTTAATTTAAGATGGTCCCTTATCTATTTTTGGCAATTTGAACATTTCTCTGCAATTTTAATCAGAGAGAGTATTTTAGCTATTTAAATTTATTCTTAAAGTAGATAGAGTTCTATACAGTGTGAATCCAGATCCCGGCTCTTTGGCACCACTCCTGTAAAGCCTTTCTCTTGGCTTGGATGGCATGGGTGAAGGAAATCTCCAGGTGAGGTAAAATTGACATAACCAGCTTTACCCCAGCCCTTCCCAAGCTCTCCAGGGGTTAGGGTGAGCTGGTCATATGGTAAAATGGAAAAGCTGTGGCAGAACACTCATGATGCCTGGCTACTAATCCAGCCCTGAGGCTGCTCTGACATACTATGGTATTGAATTGGCTCCTGGTACCCCAGGATTGGGGAAGTGAAGAGGTAGCGTGCAGCTAACTTTGCCCCATGCCCTCTGGTCCTGAACCAGCCAGATCCTAGCATTGGGCACAGTGTTTTTATCAAGTAAATTTAAGTGTTACTATTAACTGATTACAATTCCCAAAACAACGAGGCAGTAAGTACATTGCATTCAGACACGATTATTCCTTATTTGAATGTATTTATATATCACTGAATGAAACAGGGCTCCTATGGAAAACATAGTATGTGTCATGTAATTAAAGATTGTACCATAATGCATATGCACAAGGGGGAAAATTAAGGTTGCAGAGGCAACCTTAATTCTGGCATTTCTTAATTTCTGAGTACTTGACTTTGCAACCTTAATCCATGATTTTAGTGTGCAGTTATCTATGTTTTTTAAATAAAGCAAACTGAAAAAACAGAAATTCCATCATATTGGGACCCATGTGGTCATCAGACAGGTTGGAACCTTTTGATCCACCTCACAGACCTCTGCCACTTGAGCTAATGGAATAACTGGTAGCAATAGTAGATTGACGTCCTCTATGTGGCCCAGCAGTAGAGGGGTATAAGATTTTGCCAATGGGTTTCACAGATATTTGCTGACAGTAGAAAAATTGTGAATCTTGGGGATCTTCCAGACTCTGGAGGGGTGTGTGCTCTAGTGGGTAAAGACTCTTCTGGCCTCTGCTTTTAAGTGTGACCCCTTCTGCTCCATCCCCACTAACCTGTCCCCATCCCAATTTTGTCTCTTTGCCACCCCCGGCTCCTCCTTCTCCCACTCCATTCTCCTCTCCTCAGGCTTCTCATCGTATGTCATGTTTCCCATTGAGTTCTAGTCTTCACCTCTCAACTTGCTGACTAAGCCCAAAGCTCCCCGTCCACTCCCAGTTTCTCTCCTTCCCTACATCTGATGCCAGTCTCCTCCCCTGTCTGCAGCTCCTCATGCAGTCTCAGTGTTCCTCCCTCACAGCCAGCTGAGCCCCAGCCTCTTTGCCCCAGCTGCCTTCACCAAATCCCTGTCCCAGTCTCCTAATCATAGGCTGGGATTGGTTGGGCAAGAAGACTTTCTCCCTCTGTTTCCTGGCTCCCAGTCATAGTCTCCTTGCCCAGATATTCCCAGTTTTTCTCCCCCTCTTTAGTCTCCTTGTCTCCATCTGCTCCTCTCCCTCCTCCTTGATTCAGCTTTTGTCCCTTCTGCATTCAAATCAGGTGGCTTTCTTCTCTGCACTGCGTGGGTGCCGGCGGGGGTGGGGGTGGGGTCGCAGAGACCACAGGAGAGACAGGCTCTGTGCTCTCCGTTACACTGCCTGGCCTCACCCTGGGAGCAGCTGGGATTAGCCACTTTAGGGAAATTCCAGCTTTGTTCCTGTAGCCCTGGTCCTGCAGCATGCTCGTTATCTCTGTGGGGATGGTGCAGGCACAGCCTGGTCACACATTGGAATAGTGAGAGGATGGACTAGGTTCAATTACTCTGTGATGGTCCATGCAGTCTGTTCAATGCTAGGAGCTGTGAGAGGCTGGAGCATGCTCGGTGAGGATGGAATCCTAGGAAAGTTTAAGGGGGAAGATGAAGAAGTCTATACTGAGCATGTGCAAACTGAGATTTTACAGTCTTATAACTTGGCCACACGTGAGCAATTTTTAATGGGTACAGCAAAAGGCACATCCCTGACACAAAAGCCACCTCCCTACTAAATTTCAAGTCCCTGTTCCAAAGCATGGGGGTTTTAGAGCTTTTCAAATAAAGGTCACCTGTCAGCCTGAGTCAGATGCCCAGCATGGAAAACTTCAGTTTGACAAAGCTATAAGCAACTGAAAAAACAGGATCTCATAATGGGAAGTGCCACGCAACCTTTGTAGTGTTACGAGGTCAACAATAATAATCCAATAAGCTTGTTATAGGGTTGATGTATAAAATGGATTTTTTCTACTTATAACGGTTCATTATTTACATCAGTCATGGTGCTCATATGAAATGTAGATACAAGGGCATTTCATTAAGAAAATAAAGCTGTTGGAAAAGGGCCCAAGAGGGTAATGGAAAAAAACAAGCAAGCCACTAAATATGCTGTAGGCAGAAGCTGCAGTCCACACCCAGCCACATAGAATCATAGAACTATAGGGTTAGAAGGGACCGCAAGGGTCAGCTCTGTCATATAGGCTGTCACATTAGTTTTACTTTTAATTAAAAGCAAAACAAATCAGGAGAATTAAGCAGCTTCCACTATAGCTGTTTTGTTACCAAATGCCTTTAAAAGGAGTCAGTGAAGAGCACTGGACTGTGACTCAGGAGTCCTGGACTCTATTCCTAGCTCTGCCCTTGGTTTGCTGGGTGATCTTCGGTATGTCTTTCCACCCCTCTGTTACTCAGTTTCCCCTTCTGTAAAAAAAAAAAAGCACTAGATAAAGACATAGGTATTATTATTATTATTATTTTATTATATGCAACTGTCAAAACTGTTTGTCAAGGCTGCTTCCCCACTTTGAACTTTAGGGTACAAATGTGGGGGCCTGCATGAAACTTCTAAGCTTAACTACCAGCTTAGATCTGGTCCGCTGCCACCACTCTCGATGCTAATTCCCTTCCCTGGGTAGCCTTGAGAGACTCTTCACCAATTCCCTGGTGAATACAGATCCAAACCCCTTGGATCTTAAAACAAGGAGAAATTAACCATTCCCCCTCCTCCCTTCCACCAACTCCTGGTGGATCAAGATCCAACCCCCTTGGATCTAAAAACAAGGAAAATCAATCAGATTCTTAAAAAGAAGACTTTTAATTAAAGAAAAGGTAAAAATCATGTCTGTAAAATCAGGATGGAAAATAACTTTACAGGGTAATCAAACTTAAAGAGCCCAGAGGACCCCCCTCTAGCCTTAGGTTCAAAGTTACAGCAAACAGAGGTAAACACCCTAGTAAAAGGTACATTTACAAGTTGAGAAAACAAAGGTAAACTAACACGCCTTGCCCGGCTGTTTACTTACAAGTTTGAAATATGAGAGACTTGTTCAGAAAGATGTGGAGAGCCTGGATTGATGTCTGGTCCCTCTTAGTCCCAAGAGCGAACAACTTCCCAAACAAAGAGCACAAACAAAAGCCTTCCCCCCCGTCCCCCCCAAGATTTGAAAGTATCTTGTCCCCTTATTGGTCCTTTGCGTCAGGTGTCAGCCAGGTTACCTGAGCTTCTTAACCCTTTACAGGTAAAAGGATTTTGGAGTCTCTGGCCAGGAGGGATTTTATAGTACTGTACACAGGAGAGCTGTTATTCTTCCCTTTATAGTTATGACACTGTTCAAGCACTGTTCAAACACACTGGTCTTCTACTGTGTGGGAAAATGTCTTGAGTAACTTAGAATGGGACCAAAATGCATTGGAGTGAAAGGGAAGAAGAAATGCTTGAAAGAATATTATAGGGGGGAAAGCAGGAAGAACTCTTATCTAGGATATCTTCAGATCACCTCAGTGGAAGGCTTGTCTAAAATACAAATGGTGGTGGATAATATCACTCATCTCATCTTCTGATCCTACTCAGCAAAGTTAAAATACAAAACATTTAGAAACCTACATTAGAATATTGTGTTAAAATTTCTCATAGGCATCACATTTATAATATATTTAAAAAATAGCCTCAACAAATGACCAGAAAAGAAGTTACAAGCACCCACAATTGCAAAGAAAACAGTGTTC